>NC_064872.1:5152500-5777500 GCF_943734695.1 Anopheles maculipalpis
AATGTAAATGGAAATGGAACTATCATCTAGCATCTCACAGCTCATTACTTGAGATTGTAAAGGTCCCGGGTCACGGAAGATTTGAAAGCTAAACATTAAAAGCTCTCTCTCATGAGTGATTGAAAAAATTTCTCGCTTTAAGATCGCTTCAAGAAAACCTGACCAATGACAGGCAAGATAGCTACACGGAACAACACAAAGTAGAACATTTAGCCCGTGACCCGCGGCCCTAACACTTTATTTTTGCTATGAACTCGTAAATGTAGGTAATATGAGCCGTCACGCGGTAGGGTCGAGGTTCAAATCACATCACGACAATTCAATAAGAATTTTAATTGTAATTTTAAATAAAATGAATAACCATCACTTTTTTATAGTTTGAAGCTGTTCAAATAATGTATACTAACTACTTCCGTATGACAAACAAAATAACAGAAAAGGGAAACATACCAATCTCTTCAGCAATAAGATGAGCAAGGTGTTACACCACACGTATCGATCGATCATGTTCATCACGCTAGAAGCAAACAAATAAACACACGCTTCGCTTCTCTCCTCTGCTAGAGTGTTTGTTTTTCTTGTTGAATAGTCCCATATTGAAATCGTATTGGTACTAAAGAACTAACAAAAAACACCCATAAACAAACATCATCACAACATATGCGCCGCGTTTCAGCGAACCTCAACCTTCGAATTCGTTTTCTTTCTATATTTTGCTCACTTTTGTTTTGGCTCTATCTTCCTCTCACTTGTTATTATTTATCTAGAGCAAACGCTTTTTTTGTGCACCTTTACTATCGATTCCTGCAATTCATTAGTAAATGCTATTCCGTTTTTGTTCCTCCCAATCTCAATAAACCAGTGAGGCCCACTGGTCCGTCCACCGGCAAACCGATCGAACTGAGCTGCATCATATACGGCGTCACAACAACGCGTAGTGAGGTTTGGGAAAGAAACATGGCCGGAAAATCGCCACTAACCGAATGGAGGAAGGGAAACCAGCCAATGAGTAAGGGGAAAGAAAGTAAAAAAAGGAAGAATTTGTTTACGCAAGGAAAGCAACGTCAAAAGAGAAGGACTGTATACGCGCGTGTGTGTGTGTGTATGTATGGCACTCGAACCGTCCGGACGCCCTTGCGCTTGTTTGAGTTGAAAAATGATACAATAATATTATTACCGTGGAACGTTCGGGCCCTCCATTACTGTGTCTTGTGGAGCAAAAAAAAAAAAAAAAAGAAATCGTCAATGGACAGTACGGAGGACGTGGTACATCGGCATTCAACCTGCTGTGCTTTTGACCCGCCCATGTTCCGGTGGCGTCGTGCAAAATATCCGATGAACCGGAAGCGGTCCTCGGATGGATGAACGGACATCCAAAAGCATCGAACCATCGATCGACTGCTCCCGATGCACGAGACACGAGAGGCTTTAGCTTAAAGTGAAAGTTTAACTCCCGTGAAGAGGCTTCGATCGAAATCGATATCCGGTGAAGTGAAAATGGTGTGTGTGTGTGTGTGTGTGTGTGTGTGTGTGTGTGTGTGTGTGTGTGTGTTCCGCTGGAAAGTGGAACTACGACGATGGCTCAGTTGGGTTGCTTTCAGGATGGACTCGATTCGAATGTTTGGCGTTTCATTGCGACTCGGTGGACTTTTTCTCCCATTTCCTGTGCTGGGTTTTTGTATCCGAGGGGATGGTTTTTTATCCGAAAAACCGCTAAACTGTTATCCAGACGAGGTCGAAATTTGATCAGCACTCGCTTTAGTTTGTATGCACGGAGGGAAAAAAAAGAACAAAAGTACATTCCCCACACAAAAATACGTTCAAAGTTGTGAGGCCGCAAACTGTTGAGAAGCAGGAAGCGAAAGAAAATGCTCGTCTAATGATGTTTCTGGTGCGCTTTACTTTCATCGTCGCTTGTAGCTCCGGTTTCGTTTGATGACGCTCGCTCCACGCTTGCTCAAGCTCGGAAAGTAAGGTAAAAAAAATGCAACCATTTTCAGCATATCGTTTCTGATCGCCGAGAGAGGTCCGAAAAAAGGTTCAAATAGAAGTTGTGGAAAGAATGGCCTGCAACATGAGCCCCGACAGCTCATCGTCGTCTAATCGATTCTAATCAGTAGCCGTTAAAAGGTTTTAATTAAGTAGCTTTGAAATGGTTTTGTTGTAAAGTGGAAAGTTTGAAGGTACAAAAAGAAAAGTCTTTACTACGCATAATACAGTGCCACACAAATCTTGAAACACTTAAAAAGAAGAGCAAGAAAATGTTATAAAACACATAAAAGATACAATTAAAAAGAACATCAAAATGGAGCATAAAAAATGATAAAAACGAAAGAAATTAAAAACAAGGAAAAAACAAAACAATATGAAGAGAGTAGTAAACAAAAAATAAATGAAAAAAAAGCTTCCTTTACCTTGATCGTTGCCGTCGCTGCTGATTGGATGCCGTCGAGCGGGACATTTTGAGGAAGATTCACGCGATGCGTTTGTGAATTTATGTTTGTGTGTTTGTATGTGTGAAATCACGCAAGTGTATGTGTGTTTCACTGTGATGTGAACGATATGCTGCACACACGCAGGTGAAGTGAAATCCTGTGATCGCTGCAACTTCGGTCTGTTGGTTCCTTTTTCGCGTCGGAGAGCTTTTCGGAGTGCTTTTGTTTGTTTGTTTTTTTTTTTTTGTGGAAGTTAACTACTTTTTGTGCTTTTCTCTCTCCCTCTAGCTCGCTTCTCTCGCTCTAGCTAGTCAGACAAAGATTACCGATTGGTATTGGATTATTCCTCGTTTTTCTGTTGTGTGTTTTCCTGTACGGTTTTCTATCTTGCAGTCCGTGTCCGTTGGTTTAATGTGAATCCCGAGCTCAATATGCTGCGCGTGCTTGTGTGTTTGTGCAATCGTTTCCCGGTTTGCCGTTGTGCCCGTCGCTGACCCGTTTGCCCCGGCGGTATGGCAAAGAGGTCAACGAGTCAAGCTCTACTGCCGTATCGTTTGCACTTGCGTCTGTTTGCCGGGGTTTTGCGCTCTCTGGCACGTGGTCGCTACTCTCGCGCTAATGGTGATGATGGGAATGAGTGGGGAGGCAAGGGACGAGAAAAGGGACGAAAAATTAGGACAACCGGTTAATAACTATCGTTACTAACACTATTACGACACACTGGTCTAGTCTGAACGTCGGCCAAACCCAAACCAACGGTGGACCGTTTGCCGTGCCGCGTGCACTTGCTACAAGTTAAATTACTACTACACTATAGAGCACACAGTTGGATTTGTTAGTAGGTGTATAATTAAAACATCTCGAAAAGATAATGCTATTTTTTGTGTATCAGATCTATCTTTTAGGTTTTATAAATGCAAAAGTATTATTAAAGTGTAATTTACTTTCACCAAAACTATTACTTTCTTTTAAATATTTTGCTTCTCAACAATCGAAACACAGACTTTAAGAGAATTCTTGGAAGAAGACTTAACAACAGAAAGGAGACTAAAAAACAGGAAAAAGTACGTAAAAAGAAAAAGGTCCAAAGAGAGAAGCACAATAAAACCCGGCAACCGGAAACGGGTTTCCACATGGGAAGAAGTAGAACAATACAGCACCACATTCGATCGTTTGCTTTGTTTGTTTGTGCCAATAAGTGTGCTGCTCGGCTGTGCTTTTGTGTGCTTTCGTATGCTTTTTTTTTTTTGGTTTGGTTGTTGCTGTGCCGTTATGCCATTTTGTTCAGTTCCATTTTTTTTTTGTTGGTCGTTTCTAGTGTTCTCAGCTCAACTTCTTCGAAGCTCAGCCACAGTCTCGGATACGCATTATCCAAGGACGCAACACTCACACACGGTACGGTACGCCTAATCTGCTATTCATATCTTTTTTCCGTACTACTACTGCAGTCGATATTGCGTACCTCATACGTACTTGTGCGACAGATACGTCAACTGAATCATCTTCTGTGACGGTGCCTAGGTGCTGATACTAGAAGCATTGATGATTTTGTGAGGGCGCTATTTTTACGAAATGGATCGTGAAATTGAGCAAATATACAGGTTCTATTGAATTTATTCTCTGCTTCACACCACTCCACTTAAATTGAATAAAAACATTCTGGTTTACGCTTCGTATAGCGGTTCGTATGGCTGCTGTGGCTGACTATTGTTTGAGGGGAATATTTTATGAATCAACAAACTTGTTTTTATGTGAAATGATAATAATTCAATACTTTTATGAAACTTTTGTAAGATTAGAGTTGCGTTTCAGGCTAACTTTAACACTGTACTGTAATGCAATCCGTGATTGGGTTAATCCTAATCGGATACGTTTAATACTAATCGGATTATACTCCACTGCACTGCTGAAAACGTAGCTAATGCAATATTTATAGGGTGTTTAACACAAGCGATAAGTAATCCGAAAGCTAACAGTGTGTATAACTAGATGACAAATGTTCGAAAAGAAACATGTGTATAATGCACCGGTCTGGTTCTTCTGTACGAGAAGAATTTTTGTCAGGACCAGAAATTGAACGTCCAGAACAATGGATGACGGGGGCCTATGGTGTTATCGTGGTTTTCGACAAAAACTTCAGACTGAATTTCGATGCTGGGGGACTGAATTCCTGAACCGGGCTGGAAACGGTAGTGAAGCCTTGAGGATCACTAGAAACAGCAATAGGTACCAAATCGGAACTAGTGGAGTAAGTTTAATCCGAGTGGCACGGTTGTTAATGCTTGCTTCTGGTCCTGGAACCAAATGCGTGGGGGGCTACTCTTCTTATAAAAAAATATTTTAATTATTTGCTTTAAAAAAAAAATCTCTTTTCCTTCCGAACTGTTAAATTTGGCTTGTACGCCTGGTACTTGCGAAATTGATGAGCCGGATGGGTTTTTCCTTAATTTTACACAAATGGACGAGTTCATCTGAACCAAATATGAATATTCCGAAATTCTATTCTTAAATTTTATTCTATTTCCACTGAAACACTCATAGGACTTATATTTAAAATCCACTTTTTTCCTCGAATCAATCAAGTGATGCGATGAATGACATCTATTACATTGAAATTGTAATAACAATACCTTAAAGTCATCTAGATATTCATGGAACAGAGCGATGAAATGTACTTCGCTAAAAATTATGCTTTATTAGCTTTACACGAGAGAAGAAAAGAAATCATCAACCGCTGGAATCGTCCTTGAAATGATAGCTCGAGGGCTTTCCGGACAAAGTTGATATTATGAGAGTTTAATAAAAATATCTCCCACCATTACCTTTGCTTGTTCAATGCTTCAGCAACAACTTCAATGCTTTAAAACCGACTACAATTACGTTATCTTTAAATCACACCGTTGGCAAACAATCCCATCACAAGTATTGGTTCCGTGGCCATGTTAAAGGGTTCAAAAGGAACCTTTTCTTTCCCAAAACGAAGTAAAATCATTGAACTTTCTAGACACGAATACATACTACCATGTATCTTCCGCTGTTTGTTGCGCCAGTAAATCATTCAAATGAGTCCCACGCTTGCCGTCGATACAAGCCGGTTGCTAATTTGTCTACATTTTCGACCACTTTTTTTTCCCTCGATCAACCGTCGAAACCTTTGGTGGCAAATTTGGCGATACATAGAACTAAACGAAGGACGTTGCTTTGTGAATGGGCTCGCGCTTTTTTTGTATGCTTTTTGCTGTAGCAACTTGCAAAATTTATGGCAAGTCTCGGCGCCGTTAACTATTTCCGCCTCTTAACAGGTCCCTTGGGGGAGTTTTGCCGGTTCCTCTCGGCTTTCTTTTGGTAAAATGTTGTGCTGTCCGAGGTTGTAAGATATATTGATTGAGGGAGAAGCATCGTTCGACAAGATTCGTTCGATTACTTTTGTTTGCACTTGTTTAAAAATAGCTCATTTAAGCCATCGGATCCAGTCAAATCTTGGCAATCAAAATGATCGATTCGAAATTCGGAGGACTTTTTGTGATTGTGTGTTTTACCCTCAAGTAAATCCCTTTGCATAATTCTCATTTCTTCCAAACCCGTAACATAAGCTCTCGCAAAACCGAAACTGATTACACGGAACGGGATTACAGCATAGTTTGTTGCGGTGCTCATAATTTATCCAAAAACCAGCCAGCCAGTCAGCAACCGGACCAGCAAACTCATGCTGAGATGGAAACAACAATTTACCCACCGACATCACCGTACCGTCCTGGCCATCTGCATACCCTCCTTCAAAAGCCACCCTTTACCGCGTGCCAAAACCATCCACAAAAGGCTTTTGAAAACGGTGGGTGGTCATGTTCCGCACAGAGTCCTTTTTCACACCTTCAAACCACCAACCAGCCGGCTGGGCAAAAGTGGCTGATGAAGCGGAAGGAACTGATGTTTTGATGGGAGAAAGAAGAACGGTCCGCGGGCACAGAGATGATGTAAACCTTGGCTGCAACTGGTGCCCACGTCGGACGTCCCTGTTTCGTTTGGTCGTTGGCAACAAAACAACCTAGAGCAATAGTGACAGGACCGTAACTTCCCACACACTCACACAAGATCACAACAACACACATTCAGCGGGAACTGGAAGACTTTTCCAAGCCCAAGAAAAGTGTGAACATAACGGGTGAGAAAACTGTCCCATCCAAAAGCCCCAGGTGTGGATCGAGCTTTAAGAAGGATATGGAGAACTGTACCTATCCTTGTCTGCCTGCCGGCAGGTGATCCTTATGGTCGGCTCCTTACCATTAGGGGAGGTTATTTTTCAAGTAGTTTCGGGTGACAGTATTCCGTCATGTTATACCCATTGTGCATCATTCGGACAACACAAACATGCACCAACATTTTGCGTTCTTTATCACGAACAACCTCAAGCCGAGTTGAGTTTTGGGGAGGAAAAGTTTTCCCAACAACGACAACCGTGCGTCAGAGTTCCTTTCAAGATTCTGGTGTCCGGATTGTCTTACACGGCTAGAATATGAGGTCACGGTCAATGGCGTTTGTGAAATTGTTCACCGGCAGGTTCGGAAAAAAAGCTTCAAAATGCAGCACTTCCCTGGTCCTAAAGCAAGTGTTCACATGTTTTAAACATTATAAGATTTAGAGATAACAACAACTTTAAGGTTTCATACTAAATAAATTGGACTGTAAGGAACGCATCCCTAAACGACGCATTTGTGTTACGCAGCGGAAAAAATGGTAGAGCGGGAAGAAAATAATCACTCAAGGTACGCAAAAAAAAGCCATCCGAGGGTTCGCAGATGCCTGCCGTCTGCTTGCAAATAATAAAAAAAAAGCCAAACAACCCAACCCGAGACTATTCTTAGAACCTTCTCATCCGGGGACTATGTTTCCACATCAATCCGTCGACACGACGCCACCAACGAACGCAACAATCCATCCTTCACACAGACTGCACAACCACACACACTTGACGACGACGAGGACAGATAGCGAAAAAAAAAAATGACGGATGATGCAAAATTTTACTCAAAATAATACGAAACGGAACTTGGTCCGGGCGCGCGAACGAGCAAGCGTCCGTAACGCGAAAAACATTGTTTAATGACCAGTTCTTGGCAAACGCTCTTGGTACACGGTGTACCCTGCGGATGCATGCATTGACCTCGCAGCAGCAGGCAGCACCATCAGCAGCGGTCGCGTACACTGTCTCGGTGATCGAATCCCTGTTTCCCTCCCCTTGCCCCCCCCCTTCCCCAGCAGCATCCGGTTCAAGATGGGGTAAATAATTTAAGTAGGATTAATGCGTTTAAAAATAGTTTGACAACAAATCCTTGTCATGGGGCCGGGCTGGTACTGATCGCAAATCCGCGGACAGGGAGCGGACAGGAAAACGTTGTCCTTCCGCGGGAGCTCAAGCAGACGGTGAGTTCAATCGCCCTGATGGCCCTGATTTAAGTGTACCAAAAGGGTGAACAAACATACGGAATTCTGTCGTTGGAATCTTTACTTCAACAGGGAAGTATCATCGTATTCGGTAGGAATGAATGAATGAGTAGAATCTTACAAAAGAATTGTTTAATTTACTAGCAGATAACATGCGATAAAAGTTTTTGGATATTAAAAAGGATAAAGAGAGAGAGAGAGAGTTTTCAACTGAGATTTTAGTGTAAAAGAGGTTTGATTGCTTCCTTGAGTAGAGATCCAAATCTTTTATGAGTGAATGGGTAAGCAATAAAATATTATTCTTAACAGAGAGTA
This sequence comes from Anopheles maculipalpis, assembly GCF_943734695.1. Taxonomy (NCBI): domain Eukaryota; kingdom Metazoa; phylum Arthropoda; class Insecta; order Diptera; family Culicidae; genus Anopheles; species Anopheles maculipalpis. The sequence continues at coordinate 5,160,693 of NC_064872.1, forward strand.
GAATCTCAAGCAGGGATTAGAATACCAAATAGATTAGAAGATTCGAATCAAAGTCTGATGTCCCTAAAGAATGTTTGTAATACGGCTTTACAGTGTTCAACATTCAAGATATTAATTTTACAAGCTGAGGATATATTACGGATATTTACAAGATTAATTAAAAGCTCATTAAACGCTAAAGAGATAAGAGAAAGCATAAAGTAATATTATATCATATTAATAAAGAGTTTATTAAACAATTGCTAATTATAACATCAAATACCTTTTCTCTAACAAAAAAAGAACTCCAACAGAATAATCAAGAGTTAACGAACTAGCCAAGCAATACAACAATTACCAGCTTATACCAAAGAGTCTGATGTACATATTTACACGATGCGCCAACCATCCACGTTGGCACACCTTATACTGAAAGTTTGGCCCAAAACCCAGGATTCCGAGAGGCCTATTTTCCGCGATTCAGTGCACAATCGTACCGCGCAAGCAACAATCGCTCCGGGACATGAATGAATGAGGTGCACATGAATAGGGACCAAATTTTCACCCTCCCTCTCGATCCCTTCTATCCGCAGAGCACAACCACCTGTTGAGCCTATACACGTTTGTGTGTGTGTGAGTAGGGGAGCCTATGCGTGTCTGTGTGTCTATGTGTAAGGGAAAATCCTTAATCCTTTGTGTACGATAGACCAAGGGCTTGAAGATGACAAAGTTTTCGCTTTGACGTCGCGGTGTTGCCCTCAAACAATCTATTGAACGAACGTACACGTCTGATCAAAAGCGGATTAATGGGGAGAAAATGTGCGCTTTAAGAGGGTTCAGTTTATTCTAGGAAGAAGAAGAAAAAAAGCACCTTTGAATCACAACACAGCGAACGAGTGACGGGATATATTTACAGTCGATGAGACAGAGACAATTGAAGAAAAAAGGTGGACGGAAATTGTTTCTTAAAAATAACTTTAGATATAAATCTTTGAGCTCAACAGAAACCAACAAACTTCCCCTTTTGTTTAAGACGCCATCGTATCGTTCATATGTATTGGTTGAAAACCAATACATATGGGTAGAAAACCCAGCTGGGTAGAAAACCCAGCGAGTGAAAAGGATTGTCTCGTTTTGTTGCCCAACTCAACCGCCGTTGATAGCACAGCCTTTTTCCTCTGTACAATCTCGTCAGTTTTGCTGATGATATTTGACAAAAATATCAACTAGACCAGACTTTTATTATGGCAGCTCTGTTTTGCGTTTGCCAATGAAGTCGATGATGAAACAGATACGAGGGGAGGGGTCCACAGAAACTACTACCGAGCGTGCCCTCAAAACAATAAACAATTACGCCGCTCGCCCATCTTTATTGTGACGCTGTGTTTTCGGCGTCCCAGAATTGCCCTTTCGCTTCTTTCGGCATGCTCTTGGGGTGACATTTTCATGCAGCGTAAAAACAGAAGAAAATAAAAAAAGATCGAAAGGAATGTGCGATAAGATGCAGCAATGAGGGTTTTGAGGTTTAATTTTCGCCGAGGCGACCGATGAAGACGTTAAATTGTTTACAGAAATTCGATGCGATTGTGAGTGCGTGTGTGTCTTGAATCCGAAAATACAAATTTTTTGTAGCTCATTTACAATAATTAAATGACATATGGTAGCTAAAAGTCATGGTGAGACACCTCCAGAATTTTGCTATTAACTTTTGTTTTGAGTTTTCTATTCAATCGAGATTATCTTCTCGAGTGGTCAATGACATTAATTTCTGTAATTTTTATGGTTGATTATTGATTTATTTGAATGTACTTTTTTATTTAATTGTAGGAAATGTTAAACAGCCATTAAACTTATACTTTTTTATTCATTTGAAACTGTATGAAAACTGTGGTCAATTTTTTAATAAAAATATGCACATCTGCAATGCCCATCATTCAACAGGATTCAAAAGGAGGAATAATTGGGAAAAAATGGCGGATGTTCAACGTAGGCTTTCTGACACTCTTTAAGTAAAAAAAAATCCTTCATTTTATATTCAAGCTTCCACCCGTGTGTGGCAAATTTCCACTTTAAACAAACAAATCAATTATTTAAAAGCAAAATAAACGAATTTCCTACGTGTGCTATTGATTTGATGGCTTTTAATTGTCCCAAAACTCTAACTAAGTTCTGCCAATATTATTATCCTCCAGACACACACACACACACACACACACACACACACACACACACACACACACACACACACACACACACACACACACACACACACAAAAACACTCATCTGATTTGGAAGAGTTTTTCACATATCAAACAACAGCAAAACCAAATCAACCCCCGAAACAAGTGCACAGTAAGTGTTGCTGAATAAGCTAATCAGATCCCCTGACATTGATCAAATTTGTCATGCCACCGTTCTATTGTCACGCTGCCGTTTCCTATTCTGCTTTCGATTCGTGCACTTCACACCGTCCCCGATGATGACGATTGGAAAATCAAATCCCAAACCACCGCGCTCGTGTCCACCGGGGGCGAAAAAAAATAGCTCCCTGTAAAATATGCATACGATTTTGCGTGCTAGGTCAGGGCAACAAACGTGTGCGCGTCACGCAACACCATTTTTGTTGCCCTCGCAGTTTTGCCTTCATTTCTTTTTGAAAATCGACCTGCTAAACCAGCTGCCATGTTATTTGGTTAGCAGGAGACGAAAGATTGGTGTTAAACCCTGCCCGGGAAGGAGGAAAGGAGATAGTCTTCCTATGGCTATGCAATGGCGGGGCATAGCTGGTGCTGCTGCTGTTGTTGTTGAATCAACAAATGGGGAGAGAGTTGAGCTGCCGAGAATGCGGAAAATCAAGGAAAGCAGAGATTATGTGACAAGTGACAGCCATCAGCGAATCTGAACGATTTGATTAGGCACAGCTCGAGTATGCGAGTTGTTGAGTGGAAAAAGGCAAACACACAATAGGAACACAGCGTGAGTTGAAAATAGAAACAATCAAGCGGCATAATGACCGCGGCTTGCGAATGCTGCGCTTTGAAAGGCACATGAGCTTGTGAGAAACATTTTAAAGCAGCAAATTGTTTCATATTTGTAAAGGTTTTAAGCCCATTCTCTTGTATAATATGAAACTTACGAGTACGAGAAAATAATATAAAATTTTCCACCATAAACAAAACTCGATGGAGACGCCTGGTGTTTCGTGAAATGATCGTCAATCGTACAGAAGCAAATGCGCACTTTCCGGCACGTTAGTTCGCCTCAAAATAACATCCGTAACTAAATAAACCGTAAAGCGGCTTTTAGCATTTCTTTGAGATCATGCCGTCATGCACGGGAGAGATCTACACGCGGACGATGATTGAAAAAGTTGATCTTTGAAGGGTATAATTTGATAAACACACAAGCCAAAAACCCCCGCACAGCACAGCACACAACAGCATCTCACGGTACGACCGATCATCCTAACAACAAAATAGGGTCAAAAAGAGCAGGCAAGAATGTCTGCTTTCTCTCTCCCCAGTTGATGTAGAGAAAGTAAATTGAATTTTATGCCTATGTAAATATGTGAAATCATCGGAATGATGGTCGTGAAAAATGATAACAAGGCAAAATATTATACTGCATCGATTTTATGAGTGATGAGAGGGCATTTGGGAGGAAGAGATGCCAAAAAAGGATAGGAAATTATGAAGATGGCTGTCAGCAAAGGTGAGCTAATGTTATTTCGATTTAGAAATCCATGTCAATATTATGCAAACTTTACATTGTGTAGGCCGGCCGCCTTGTCTTTGCTTGTTATTTTTTGGGGAAACTTTTCCACCATAAGCAAGAAGCCAGCTTACAACGTGCGTGTGAGTGCGCGCGTTTTTTTTTATATTTTATTGTATTCAGCGAAACAATTCCAGTGCCTTTTTCCCCTGTAATATTCCTTTCCCATCGATGTTATTTGGTGTAATTTTTCCTCTTAGTAGAAAATAGAGAAAAAAGAAACCTTTTCTCAGACAGAATTTATTCGTTCACCCATTTCCAGGAAAACAATCTACATTCATAACACCACCAGGAGAATTTTGCTTTACCAGAGCGAGGTTGTTCGCGTCATCCAGGGAAGGAATGCCGGACCCATCGAAGCACCGGAAAAAAATGGAAGATTTATGGTCGTTCGTCGAAATTGAGCGATTCAAGATGCCATCTCGGCTGAATTTGCCCTATCCAAATTGGCCACAGCACAGCAGCCCATCCACTGTGTGGGCGTTTGTGCCAGTGTGTGTGTGCGTCAGAGATTCCGAGTAAGGAAACGATTTTTCCATGCATTCAAGAACAGCAAAAGGAAAAATAATGGAAAACATAGTCGCTCCCTCTAAACAACTTTACCAATCGGTTCTCTAAACAAAATGACATGAAGTGGAAAATCGGAACCATTTTCCATGACTCAATCGTGCGGCCTTCTTCGTGACGATCGGACCAACTGGACCATTAGTGGATGGGTTGTGTGTGTTTGAGTGTGAGTTCATTGAACGCCCAGAAAGCGAAAACGAGAGAGAGCGTGAGATAGGTGTATCATCGGGTTGAGCGACGACGCGATAGGCGAATTGATCGATTTCGTATTATCCTTTACGACACATGTAAGCGGAAACATTTGCATGTGAATATCGGAAAAACCGGTGGCGCGCCCGTTCGTTCGCCTGTTTCTGTTCCGTGGTCTCTTCCTTTTATCTATCGTCGAGAGGGCCTTCGCTTTACAAGACCAAACTGGATAAGCGAACAACGGGCCCATCATTTCCACCCTGCTCAGCGTTAGGATTATGGTGCTCTCTGGGCTGGGGCCCATCATTTTGATTTTCACGAGCAGCCAAAATTCAAACGTACGAGTGATAAAGTTTCGCTAAAGCCTTCTGCGGAACGATCAGAAGCACCGATAGGAAGCGCAACATTATCATTCGATTAGCTGTCAGAACATTTGTCAGGATTTACTTCCTCCGTGTTACGCTCGGCTCGTATGCGTGGCCGTATTGCAGATCTGCGGTTTAGTGAGAGGATGGCCATCTGTAGGTGTTCGTGTTGCAACATAAAATTAACTGATTCGCCCAGTTTTTCAAAACGATATTAAAATTTGTTTTTTAAATAAAATTGTTATTATTTAAGGTAAAATTGTATTTCGTCTTTGAGATCTTTTCTTCTAAAGTGTTCTTAAATTCGTTGCAAGTTGTGTATTTTTTCTTTTTCCTAACATTTTTTATACTTCTTTTTGTTTCTGCCACATATTTGCGCTTTCTTATACTAACTTACTGTATCTCTTCTATAATTCATTAAAAAACGAATAAAAAAGCCTTAAGCCGTGAAGGGAACTAGCGTAACTAAGATAAGAAAGGAGTAAACGATAAAAAGCCACTCCGTATCATTGGAACTTTGGAACAAAACAATCAAAACGAGCTGTAAAAAAGCAATAGGCACAACAGTAACATGATATCAAGCACAAGAGAGCAGAATCTGAATCGGAACTAGAAAAAAACAGGGGACAGCACATTATCGCACAACAAGAAAACAAACAACGAATCGTGTATGCGTATGACTTTAAAACTTCAGAGAACTGGTTTAAAATGTACAATGATTCCTGTTGCTCCGTACATAGTGGTGAAAGCGTAATGAAGTATCATCACGATAAAAAAAATATATACATAAATTCAAATAAAAAAACGTTCAAATTTAAATTAAAAAAACGAGGAAAAGGGTAGAAAAGTATAAATGAGAACAATAAAGATCACGAACAAACAAAACAACAATAAACAAACAGAGTAATTAACAGTTTGCATACATTTTGCTCAGCTCCCGATCGACGTCGGTCACTTGCTTCCTCCCGCTGGCCTTCGGATGAACTTTCGGACACCTTGCCGATAAGCTGCTTCGGGGCTCCACTCCAAGCAAAACTAATTCTGAAACTTTTACGCCACCTGTCAGCTTCCGGGTCGCGTGTTTGGTGAAATCTATTTCACTTGCAGCTACAACACGCGCACAACACTAAATGCCATTCCCTGTTTTAAACACGCACACACACACACCCACCAGCACACTTACACACCAAACACAATTAAACCTCGTTAGCGTGGAAATTTCACCTTTCCCTCACACACGCCAGCACAACCACACGGTACACAAATCAAACACTTCCTGCTTCCGGAGCTGCTACACGTTTTGATGGAAAACCAAAAAATAATAATAATTTAATTGCACTCTGCAGACGGAAAACACGGCTCGGAAAAAATATACACAAACACACACACGCACGTACCACTAGAAAATGCAAATCGTTCAACAGAAGCACGCACACACAGGTCGGACACAGAAGTCTTATTACGTTGAATAAAAAAAATATTTTTTTGGTTTTTTTTCTCGTTAGAATTTCTTCTTTGTCACCTTCAACACAGACACACACGCACTACACTTGTTGGGGGCCTGTTAGATAAAATTCCAATTAACACCTGCGACACGTTTGTCGCACAAATCAACGGCGGATAATTTCCATTATTTTTCTGCGAGCGAACGCTGCTAACCACGCGGCTGTTTTAAATGATCTTTTTTTTTTTTGCTGTAGTTGTTGCTGCACCAAGCTGAACCTTTCACGCTTAAGATCGACTTGAGTGAGATGATTTTACACGCGGGAAAACCGTTCTTCTCTATTTCCTCGCGGAAAATGAATGGAGCGTAATGTTATGGCAAGAGAGAATACCTTTCGATTGACTCGATCTTTAATTCATGATCACTCTCTGATAAATTTTAAAATATGTGTGTGTGGGGGGGGGGAGAGTTTGTTTTTTTACTATCCTCAAGGATGTGCCCAAGACGCTTTGACATATCCGTAAAGGTGCTTCACCTTCTAGCGATACGAAAGCAATAACACTATTTACCAACACAGGTCCCTCACGTTCAATTCGCAGCCCGCTTAACGGCCAACCTCGTACCACAATTAATCGCATCGCCGGAGCAAGAGAAACCGAGCGTGAGCGCGAAAAAAAAAGGAAAACCCAATTCACCAAAGGAAGAGAAAGGGAAAAAACGAGCACTTGCTCTTCAATATTCGGTAGGGAAAACGAGAACACGAACACGCAAAAGCCGGATGGGTTAGAGATCGCGAAGATATTTCTTTCGTCCCGGGATTTCCCTCGACGATGGCGACCACGACCCCACGCAGCCCGGACGGATGAAATCGTTGCAAAAAAAAAAGAAACATGCTGAACGAAAGGCACCCTATTCGGTATGAAGGTGGCGGTAGCAAGAAAGGGGTTTTGGGGGACAAAAACAAATATTTTCACTTTCGATTGCAATCGCCATCGTCAGCGACGTCGTTCGTTCTGGTTGCCGTTCGATCAAAGTTTGCTTCCGATACTGGGGTGGAACGAAGGTGAGGATGGGGGAGGAGGGAGGGGGGGAGGAAGCATGTGTGTTATGAAAATTCGTACAAGATGCCCAAGAGAAAAGAAAGATGGCGCAGGCCGGTGCCGAATGATGATGATGATACGCACATTTGGCGCCAAAGAAATTCTGTTTACTCGAGCCTTTAAGAAGTTGTTTTTTGTTTTTTGCGGGGAATGCCAGTTTTTGGATAGATTAATCGATCGTGTTATTGTTTATTGTAGGGATCAAATCAAATAAAACAGAAAATGTTTTATTAAAATTTAAATAGGAAAATTACATTTTTATGTTCATTTTTCAATAAAATTTGTTTGTTTTATTGCACATATTTGTGCAATAAAAAATCACAAAGAAAGATCAGAAAAAAAAAAAAACGATCATCATAATGAAAATAAACTCAACACGACTAATGAGGAATCTTTATGCGAGTGTGTTCGGGCTGTTCAGTGCTGGGAAAATCATCGGGACGGACAGTAGTTGTAGGAACACGCTTGAACGGCCGATTTATATTTATAGAATTGCGCGTCTACGGTTTGCTCATTCTCATCCCATTCAAACCGGGCCACAGCATCTTGTTTTTTTCTTCTTCTTTTTGTTCTACTGCTACAGACATACGATCGTGTACGCAGTCACACTCACACTGGTTCGAAGTTGTGATCGATCGCACATACAATCGTACACTGGATGGATTGTTCAGATCTTTGTCAAAGATCTATCTATTTTTTTAAGTTGCACTGCTACCATGGCGACGCACTGTCAATTTTGATTAAAGCGATCTTTTAACTTGTCATTAAATCAAAGATATTTAGTACAAAAACACTCAGTTTGACGTCCCATTTGACAGACCGGGTGTGTAACCGTATTCGCAAACACTTAATCGTCTCACTCGAAGTTCTCGCCTTCACTTTTACAACCCTAAAAGAGGATTGAAGATGAATGAAAGATGTTTGCCCAGCTTTCTACTACTCTTCACTCAACACACAGACACACTTTCGGACGTTCTGTCTTTGCATACATCAGTGTACTGGCATACTGCCCCTCACGCTCTAAATACGCACACAAAAAGCCCTCTAGTAGTAATGGGATGCCACATGGTGCGAGTGTCAACACAATGCAACCAAACATGGTACGGGCCAGCTTCCTTCATTCGGGGCGCAGAAGTTAGCAGAATAAATGTCCACTTTGCATCGATAATTCACATTCAATACGTAACGCCTTCGTACGCGGTGTCCTTCCCTGCTTCGAGGGCAGCAAAATTTGCCAACAAACCCCCGAGAGATCCGTAAAAATCAGAACCGTGTGTGTGTTGGGTGTGTGTCGTCAGCAGTACATGTTCAGTAAGCAACAGAGACACTACACAATCGTATATCCAAAATATTACACTCAATAGTTAGATAGAACCTTCCCAATTCCTCCTCCACTACCTTCTTTCCGTTTCCTTCCCCAACCGGGACAACTAACTGTTGGTGTTGGGCAGCTGATGGAAGGCGTTCAAATACTAGACTGGCGGGTTTTGCTGATGTGGCCTCCTGGATGATTTTTTTTTTCCTCTTTTCTTGGGGCTAGCGCTTCTTGTTCCGAGAGCCGGGAATAGCGTAACGCGACACTTCGATGCACGTCCGACGCATTGAAACACTCACGATCTACTGAATGGTGCTCTGGCTTTTGCACTGCTACTGTCGGTGTGGAAAAATTCCGTACCGATCCCAACACACACCACCAACAACAAAAGACAAATGAGTGGGGAGAATTTTGTCCGAAACATAAACGCACCACTACACCACGGCAGGGACAAAAACACACACATTAAGTTCGCTCTGAGCAGTTGAGCTGAGGTTGAGTAGTGTGTTGTGAGAGTTGAAGCTCACTTGAGCGCACTCGATGCTCTCTGCCCTGAGCTATAATAGGAATACATAATAATATGTAATAATAGGATAATAGGAAACGTGATAATAGGAAAACAGAAAAAATCGACGACACCAGTCATCGTGGCTGGTCATCTGGGAGTGTATGTGTTCTGTGGACTGGAGGCGACACGTGGACGCCAGTCGGTTGCGTACAGTGTACCGTTGGGAAGACAGATGAATTCGAGAGGTTAGGGACGTTATCTGATTGTTGTGTGTTCTTTGCAAACAATGATCAGGACTCTCTTCAAGGACTTCATCAAATTTTTCCTTGATTTCTCGATTTGTAAGGTCTTTATACTTACCTGAATAAAATATTGCTACTTCTAATCAGGATCGCCGACTATTTTTCGCGATTCGTTTTCAACTTGATCTACTCATCTCCCTGACGGACTCGTCTGTTGACGCTTCTTTGTAAACCATGACCTCCGGGAAATATTCGCGAAGTAAGATAAATAGCCTACACACTCACATCATTGGTCTACGCATTTCAGCTGTTTTCTATACACAATCGTAAAAAAGCGAAATATCCTTTGTTACTACTACAAGTACTGCAATGGCGAGAGAGTTCCCCATACAGATGACAATCGGGTAAGGCCATACTCATACAAACGTGAAGTACGATTTCTTCATCAATCGTTAACCCCTTACAGGAGGGCAGAAGGTGAAGATATTGCGAATGGAGAAAGAAATTCATATGATGTCGCCATCAAAAACGTCTTAATCCGGGAGTTCCGAATCCCTCAAAAAATCGCGCTTAATAGCTCAGTTTATGTTTTGGACATTTTCTCCTATCCAAAACATAGGAAAAAGAACCCTTCTTTCCCTAAGCGTCTCGCCTAAACCCGCCCGTTGCGTGTCGGTATTTATTATTAACCACCTGTTTGTCACTCGTTAGAGGCCAACCGTAGCCTTTTCGCCGTAACCATCGTGCCCCACTCATAAACAACTACCAACAAAATGCCGGAAAGTTCAATCTACAGGGAGGGAAAAAACAAGCAATGGGCCACAAAGGAAGCCCCAACATTGATTTGTGTGTGCGTGTGCGTCTTGTGATTGCTTCCCCTGTAAAGAGAGAGAGAGCGATGTGAGAATGTTCAGCTCTCGTGAAAATGAGTGCTGTGGTGAGAAAATGAGCACCTCTAGGAGCGTGACGAAGATAGGGGTGAGCATATGTTTATGTCTTTCGTTACGTCTCAAAGCCGATCATGCCCGTTCATGGTGCCTCTTTCGTGCTCATTTCCACAATCGGGTGTGGGCGTTGTTTTCCACCACCTACTCGCATTAGCAGAGGTCCGTTAACCCTGTGTTGGCGCTGTCCGTCTTATGATTCGCAGCGAAAGGACAATGAGCTGATATGGTGTACCGGTGGACGTGTGGAGCGTTCAAGAAATTTCGCTTGTTCCTCGGAAAAGTCGGATGTGCGGTCACGTCACCAAAGACAGCTCATCTTCATTTTCCATTCAGACTCAAGTGGATTCTCCTCATGTAAGCGAGAGAAAGCAGTGCGTCTTGTGTGTCATGGGGAATATGCAAATAGTTGATCACACAAGCCGAACGACTTCGCTTCGCTGATAGTTTCCACAGCATCCTCGGTAGTTTAGGCGGAATCATTACGTAAGCGTAAAGGAAGCAAATCCTCCCAAAGGCTCACCCTACTCTTACCACGAGTCCATCCACTGCGCTCTAACCGCAAACACGACATCGAACCATTCGAGATGAAAAGTTTCAGCGAGTAGTAGTCGTTTCCAACTCAAACGGCCAATTGCAAATTTGTTCACACGGAAAAGTTATTCGGGTGCTTTTGATGTGCGGATAAACTGATTCGTTCATTCGGTTTCCGTGCTATCGCGAAAGAGATAGGCACGGAACTCCCGACCATGTGTGTGGTGGATGATCGTGCTTTGCATTTAAATTAATGAAGCATAAAACGGAGCGCGTATGGAACGGATTTGAAGTTGTAAAGCTTTGACTTCATTTCCTAGTGGCGCTGCAGGATGCATTTTTGTTTCAGTGGTAAATGGTGAGATTTTGGATGATCTGAGTCACGCGTGAAAGCCACGTAATACAGCAACTGGGGTGTGAAAATTGTTGCTGCTCGAAAGCTAGATGATGAATCACATTGCAGAATGTGTTTGTGCACATTCGCAACGATGCACCCACCTGTTTGCTTCGTCTTTTTGCTCTCTTCTCTTATTGGCTTTAAGGACCTTTTACTTAAGGTTCGGCCGGCCGTCTTTTGGCTTATTAGACTAGCTGACATCACGGGTAACGGCTCAAATGGGATTTGAACTTCGATCCTGTCGTGTGAAGACGGATGCCACTGTCGCCGTTTCGATTTCCGAATGTTTCATGTCCTGCCGGTTTTCGAACCGCTCCGTCCTGTTATTTTAGTTCAATTTTTGTCTATTCTCTCCATCCAGCTCCATTTCTTTTAACGCACAATTCGTTAGGTTCGTTCAGAATTTTCGGCTCTTACAAAGAAATACGATCATACTACATTACATGTACGTGATACGCTGTTTCTTTATCGGGTATGAATGCTTTTCAGCATTCTTTTCTATGAGTAGCTTTAGAAGAAAATGTTGTGACACTTGCCATTACTGGAAGTCTTCGCATAGCATCGATTCATGTTTCACGCTGTTTATTTCGTTCGCTCCCCGTTCCGTTATTATTATATCCTTACACGAATTGAAGATAAATTACCAGCATTTTCCCAACGGTGGTTGCTGATTTCTGTCCTGCTTTTACTGGGACACAACGTAAGGATTTGGAGGATGCAGAATTTACTGCTAAATTTTTCCCAACTACGCTATAAGGTTGTAGATGACCTAACTCTCTTCATGAAAACTACATTTAGGTTCACAATAGGGCAATTAGGTTGTATTGAGAATGACACCCAACTGTCTGTGAGGTATGGGTATTCTGAATGGCGTTTAGACGACTTAAGGACAATTCTAATACACTCGAGGGAACACTATAATTCTTAGTATTTAAGCCATAACTTTTTTTTCTGCGTTAAAGGTGTATCTAGTCTTGCTAAACGCATCCGTTGTGGATCCGTTTGCTCAAAGAAAATGTTAAGAAAAACAAACAAACAAAAATCGTACATTCATGACATAATTAAAATTTTACCCAAATGAAAAAATCATACTACTTGGTGGAGAGTTACTGTCACAAAACGTTAAATGCTTCCCAGTTATTGGAAGCGCTGAAAAAATGTCTGTTCTAACGAGAATTTTATTAGACTTTGAAAATTCATACTAGTATCGAGACTGCACTCTAATGAGTAAACTCCCCATTTATTTGCTCTTCTGTAGCGATAATTGAGATATTACCTGAAGGTTCCTGCTACGCCCCTCGACCTTCCTGCCCTTACATATTCCCTACAAACGTCCACCTTTCCATCCTTCCAATCCTGACACTCAAAAGCTTATCATTAAATTCCATTAGAACGCTTATTTAATGTGTGTGTGTGTTTCCGTTGCAATCCATTTCACCCATCCATCGTGTCTACGTGTTGTTATTGTCGCGTGTTTCGAGGCGGGGTCTTTTGCGCAGCAGATCGTTCGACGCATTTTCTAGCTCACGCTTTTTGGGAGGATTCTTCAAAGAGAAAGAGAAAAATGGACGATAAACATGTATGAACTTGTTTGCTTTCGGTTGATCGTGTTGGGTGTTTCTTGACCACTCTTCTGTACCTTCTTGTCCCATTGCTGATGTAGATAGCGGAGCAGAATGTTCTTCTTGTCCGTGACTATGACTGTGGAAAGAAAGAACAGGATGTTATCTACACTCCAGGGACCAACCACCGACACCGTTTGATGCACCGCACTTACCCTGCTCGGAAGGAATATCCACCGTAGGGATGTAGACGGAAGGCCTTTTCGAGGATGTTTTTACCCCATTTTCCGTGTTAAAGAGTGAAAAGTTTTCCTCGTTGTGGCATGGTAGATCTTTCAAAAACTCCGTAATCGACTGCAAGCAGGAGCAATGGAGAGGGATGGAAAAATAGAAAAATATATAGTAGCCACATTGTGGCGATGAGAGCATGCGTTATTTTTATCTCGATCTTTCTGTAATAATGGATGCAGCTGCCGAAGCTGCTGTGTACATATCGAAACAAATCACCAATGCGAATTTACCATGTTTCGCTGTCGCAAGCGCCCTGGCGTTGGAGCGCGAGCCTGTTCCTGTTCCTCGGCCGTCAGCACCGTCGTTATCGGCTGCACCGCAGCTACCACCGTCAGCGCCACTGTTGCTGCTCAGCGATGGATGAAGTCAGCGAATTGCTTTGTTACTGCTGACTGTACTGATGCCACTCAATCGATGTAATGCCGTGTGCCTAGATTCTAGCCGGAAAGGGGTGGTTCTGAAACCACTTTCGAATAATAACAATTCCAACACAAAAGTGAATGTCTACGGGCACAAAAGCAGCTAAAAAGCACACTGTTTGTTGATTTTACGACGTGAACTGTATGGGCTGCTGTCAAACCAAAGGAAAGAATTCCACTGACAGTTCTAGCGAATGTCAAAAGGGAGCTGTCAAACGCGGTTCAGTACGGATAGAAAATAAACAAACATCGCGTGAAAAATGGATGGAAATTATTTCCAAAATTGTTTCAGTGCTTCTTAAATATCTTTTTTTTCTATATCACAGTGCATAAAACAAAATTTGAGATAAAACGATTGTCATTATGAACATCTTCAGTTTCAAGCTGCACTGTATAAACACAAAGGCTCGAAGAAAAACATCGAATACAGTGTTGTGCACAGCGTTGCTGAAACGAATTATATTTTCAGGGGAGCCAAGCATGTTCGCACCTCCAACGCACCCGATTTTAGTTCAAACCGCGTCTTGACTGTTTTTCTCAAGCATGGCTTTGGATTTTCATGTGAGGTTAGTTGTAGTCAACGAGGGTCATCATTCAACCACGATCGGTTGTCGAACACGTGGTGCGAAATAGGAAGATTTTCTCCTTTTCATAGTATTTTTGCCATTTTCCTTCTATATGCTTTGGTAAAAAGTTTGTCTAATTAATTTATTTCTAATTAAATTATAAGGGTTTCGGCACTGGAGAAACACCTCAACAAGCCACGAGGTTATTCAGGCAGCGTATGGTATGTAAAATATATTAAAAAAATCAATTAAATGAAGGCATACATAGATACATAACTTATATGTAGATCACGAAAAGGGCAGAAAGTTGCGCTGCACATACTCTACTTACGAGGAACACTAACCCTTCCGCGTTTGTCGCAATCAAATATGATCGAAAAACACTTTTAACTATAAAATGCAACCTGCTTCAAATGCATATATTCCATGCAATCCTGCTTACGGACCATTTGTGCACATGGCATGATTTCTTGCTGCGCAAAATATGTGTCTCTTCTTCGTTTGTTTCCTACGCCAATATAAGCATTCATTGACGGCAGATAGGAAATCCTTCGCAACAGTCTCCAAAACAACGCTCAACAACGGCCAATACTGGCTCAGCTTTTGGTTCCTCCAATCTCATCACCTTATTTAAATATGATGCTCGAAAGCGACTGCATGCAGTTTCACTTAACGATGTGAAAATCGAAACTCCACTCCGACGATTTTCCTTCCCCCGAACCGATCGGATCAATAATTACGCACTCCGGTGGCTTAAATGACCGAAAAACGGGTCCGATATTTCAATGGGAAAAACAAGATGCGCCCGCCATGAGTGTGTGTATGCGTGGAGAGCATAAATATCGCATCGATCATATCGCCAGTTCGGGTTTTCCTTCTCTTTTTTTTTTCCACTCCACACCGTTACATGGCACAGCGGGAAGTGGCGCGGATCCCCACCGGTTAGGGGGGAGATCAGGATTGGAAGAAACATTTCCTGCTCCCCAATGTGGTCCATGTGGTTTGCCAAAACTGATTTGGTGGTCCATCGACGGCGTAAGCACGTGAGCAAAATTTGAATACAATAAGGCAACCGCAGCCAACGGTCAACTTCCGTGTGTTTGCTGCTGCTCCCGAGCCCCGGTGCAGGGTGCAAGAACGGTTACGGTGGGTGGCACAAACCGCGAACGAAAGCGAAAGCATACTTTTTAACGTTTTTACCTGTTGGCGTGGGGTGGTGCCTTCTTTCGGATGCACCGCACAGCGCCAACGCACACGGTACGGTGCTTTATCGGGGCGAACGATTTATGTAGTCTCTGTCGCTCATGCTCCGCCATTTGAATTGTTTTGATGTTTTGGGAAAGCAAAAGGGTAGGCTAATAATATTGCCGTACCTTCGCCACGCATTTAGTTAAACCAACCCTACTGCTACATGGTGGATAATTAATTTTTGGTAATGTGTCTCATAATCGAACCCGGAACTAAGCGGTCAAAAGAGTCAGGGTAAAGGCATGAGTGTAGAGGTGGGAAAGGTAGATCAAAGAGTGAATAATAATCATGTTAGGATAGGACAATATGGTTCAATGCTTAATGTTTAACAAATTACCCAAACATGACATTAGTATTTTAAAAAAAATTTAAATTTTTCGACTTTTCTAAACAATTCTCTTTTTTATCTTTATTCAACTACACTTTCTATGTCCAATTAGCAACATGAATGGTTTTATGCTTGCGATTACACTTCTTAACATTAGGCACATTACCATGCCGAGACGCATCTGTAATGGAATTCATCAAAAGCATACATTAACCAACTTATTGCTGGTCGGATATCACCACCCTCACTCACGGTGGTAACAATTATTTTTAAAGTGAAATTAAATTTTCCCCACCCTGATGAGCGATATGCCGCGTATGTGTGAAGCCTTAAATAAAAAAAAGGGTACATTTGACGAAAGCTTATCGTAAATGTACAAAATTCACCGCAGTGGGAAATTGTTTTTGTGGAATAAATCGATCATAAAGCGTAGAGAAGGCGAGAGATACAAAAACGCAGGGGGAAAAAAACCAACATTCCAACAGCAATTTGAACGCATGTTCAATTGAATGTTGATCGATGTCTCATGTGTGTTTTTTGTGTGCCTCCTTTTTTTTTTTTTTGGCTTCAAGTCGGTCTCACGACGCGAGCGAAGGCAGCGATCGAAAGAAAAAGTGTTAATGTGTACACTAAATTTTCGATCAAGTGTGAGCATTTTTACGGTTCATTAAATTACAGTGTCAGCAGTGTGAGTGGCTCTTCTTTGTAAAAATAATTCAAATGCAATGAGAATAAAAAGGGAAAATAACTTTAAATATTATAAAAGAGAGAGTGATAAACATTAATCTTTGAAGCAGGTGAACCGGTTTTTAACTAAAAAGTGCGCTTAAATTTAGCTGAATCTCTTGAATCGAATCAAGTTCTCCAACATGGAAAAGGGCTCAGGTGTTAGTGAATGAATTCAAACATCGATTAAATCATTTATCTTCATTTGGCCGACGACTGATCTTGGTGTTGGGAGTTTTGGTCATTTCGCCCAAGCAGATTAAGAAGAGACGTCACTCTTCTATCTGCTCTCGTTGACCGTAGCGTCCAATACGGACTCATTATGGGGAAATTCAATCCCCATTCATCCCCTTTGCACATGCCCTGTTGTGTCCAGGAGCTAGGGGGCATTAATAACGTTAAAATGCTTCAAACACTCGTGTGTATTACACCTGGAATTACTCGTACGCGAGATGAGACCACTAAGAGGGTGTTAGAGGGAGCATAAAAATAACAAACAAATTGGAAGCTTTCCTTTTCTTTAACCACACGATTATTCGGTGCCGCCCCTTACCGGGTTGAATAGTTTAGAAACCAAACATATGCCCACAAGTAGCAGCAAGTGTCCGCCCATCTCCTTCACTTTCCTTTCATTTGCTTGCTAAGTGGTTGAATTTTATGGAAAAAAAACTCTGCACAACAACAATCCCTTCGATCTTTGCGATCGTGCCCTTCGTGTGATGGTCAGTGTTTTTCTCCCCATCTCGCGAATAGATAAGGTGCCCCACACGGACATGCACAAAGAGATAAAGTACACCCAAACACACATGAGAGAAGCAACAGAAGAAGAAGAAAAATTACACGAAAGTGGCTCTCGCCTATTCTCGCCTAGCGGAAACCGAAAATCGTTGGACGGAAACCGGATTCCGAATGGAAAACTGTTATCTCGCAAGTGCCGTCCATCTGTGCCTGCATTGCATACCTGTGTCTCGGTACTTGGGTGTTGATGCTGGTTAAGATTTTCGATTTTCACGTCAGAGAAAAGTGTTGGCCCCTCCTTGTGGTTCCGTGCCGAGCATCGGTTCGTGTGTAGCAGAGTGGTACCTTTAATTAGGCTTACATATCTACATATACCCACACATTCACACACACACACACACACACACACACACACACACACACACACACCGAGGTGCGCGATTACCGCGCGATTCATAAGTCCCGGGCGTGTGGACCTCGGCAATGTGATGATCGAAGCCTCGAAGTTTGACACGGTTGAAGGGGCACACTTTTCCTGATGCTGTACACAACACACACACGCGCGGCTCAAGATTTCCCTCGCATTTTGCCCACTTTCTTTAGGCACAACAGTTCTTTCGGCGATCCGTTGCGGATGATGCGTACGGGCAAAAGAATTTCGATTTTCGCCATCTATTGGTGAATTGTAATGGCGATTCGTGTACGGTACACGTCCACGCGATCCAAGATGCGAGAGACGGATCGGTTTTTGGCGTGTGAAACATTTTGCACATACTGAGGCTGCTCGGCTTGTGGTATGCCGTGAAATATGCAACGAGTTTATTGCCAGGAAAGTGAAGAAAATTGGCTGAAATGAGTGTGAGATTTGATAATGTACGCATGAAATATGAAGCTTTCTTTGGGTTATGGCCAATTTGACTTTTAATAACATCTTCTCCCTTTCTGGAGAAAAGTGAGACGACGAAAGACACCCAAGCCCAAGATGCTTAAGCTTAAGTTGTTGATCAAAGCCGGGAGGAGGAATGCTTTATCACCCAGTAACAAGGACTTAAGATTTAGAGCATCCATATCAAGATAAAAGAGTCTCTCAAGGTACCCTTAAGAATTAACAATATGGCACTCGCTGATTTGAAGATTTTGTGCTGATTGTTGGTTAGGTCACTAGTTAGGACGTCGAGCAAGATATCGATCATATCGTGAGAACATGGATATTCTACAATACGTCAAAAGCCATCCGGGAGATTCTAGAATATCGCTACTCTGCTCTTGTCACGAGGTCAGATATTGGCTGTTTGGACTTGTACCTCATGTGGATCGCTCATGAGGATTCCTTTGTCCAGTTTTCTCACCCTCCAAAAGTTATTTCCTACACGTACTCCTCTATTTACTCAAACACCGCGTAGATTCAAACAGATCTCTGTGTACGGAATTAAATAATTTCGGATGAATTTCTATATTGATCTCTTCGGAGTTTGGCTATAAAATTAGACACCAAGCTTCGTGTTTTGTTTAAGGATAATAAAGAGAAGACTTCTACAAAAAAAATTAGTAAAATTGCTCGAAATTCAAACGTCTTTTCAACAAAAACATCTTTGCCTACCTTCACCAAGCAACAAACATAATGCGTACTAGTTAACAGCTTGATTTCTAGTTATAACCAAAATTTCAAATTGAAACCACATTTACAGCGGAACTAATGTGACTATTTTCATTCACCATGTGATATATCGCGCTTTTCCATAAATCCAACCCTACCCCGTTCCAAGTACCAGGAGGCCTCTTGCCCACAAACACGCTTTACAACCGCAAGTACGCGCACGTTCGACGCCCACCCGGCCCCGGCAACCAATTTGTCGCTCGAAAAGTCGCGAATGAAATCGACAGTGAGAGCGATCGAGAGTGAAGTTCACTAACTATTTTCACTGTCGCCCGGCGGGACATTGGCCCGCACGCGTAAAGGGTTTTTTTGTTTGGTTCCGCCGCAACGATTCCGGTTACGCTTGTTCCCGCGCCACGGTGTCGCTCAGTTTTGGCCATGGCCGTCGTTGACGGTGCGTTGTCGCATAACGCAAACGAAAGTGAAACCCGGGCGTGTGTGCGTACAAAAATGGGAGATCTCCGTATGATGCGCTGCTAGAGGGAGCTAATCCTTGTTTGCTAAGCTCCGATCCTAATCGTATGTGGTAGATGCGGTGTTGCACTACTACCATTCGTTACAATCGGCAATGGTAATGCGTAACGCCACTTAGTAACGCACCGGGACACATGTTGCACGTGTGTAGACAATCTCAGTCAAAGGATTTCGTCATAAATTTCTTTTTCTATTCCCGAGCGGGCCTGGAGCAGGCCGGAACGAGCGTACTCACAGTGTGAACTACTTTGCATTCGAGACGGCACGCGTGGCAAGAGAGTGATTTGATTTATTCCGGCGTTAACATCGAACGGCGATCGGTGTTGTCACTCGCAAGTGTCGGTCCGTCGTCTGGTGGGTGCGTGTATGCTCGTTATGGGAAAGTTGCTCGGTTGCGTTGCCCATACCATCTTTGTTACGCTCGTTTGATTAACCCATCGTACGTCGATGATGCAGCCGACGATCACGCAAAACGGACGCATAATGCCATCACGCATCCCTTAGGTATGGATGATGGCGGCGGTCCAGGGCAGGACTTTCGATAACTCACACATCCCTCAGAGCGAAAGGCTTTCACCTGAACGGCGGTGTGTGTCAGCTCACATACTTCATTTGGTGAAGCTGTTGAAAGGTATCCTTTGTGGTACAATGGTTTATCATCGTGTGGAGCATGAGAGTTAGATGAAGAATTTAAATTTCAGAATTCATGATACAGTTGATGAGATTCGGCAGAACCTCAAGGTATGATTCGTTACAACACATCAGTATGAATGCATCTTTTCCACTCCTCTTGTTTCTCTAGTATTTTTAGCACCAAATTTGCAAGCCGCAGAAACAACAACAAGTCCAAAAATTACACCGCAAAAACTGCAATCTAGGACAAAGAGAAATTAAACAGAGTTAAAAAAAAACCAAGAGGCCTCCAACAACCGACCACACCCTTCAGTCGAGTAATATCCTAATTTTGCATCGTCGAGAATTTGCAAATCATCTGCAGATATGATCTCTCCACATACACCCACACCGCTAATAAGGACCGCTGTTTCCACAATCACGATCACACCCCCCCCCCCCCCCCCCCCCCTGATGATTGGCCCAAAACAAAAGCAAAGTGCAACAAGTCGATTGCGATATGGCATGTATGCATTTCAGCCGCCTCGTATGTGGCGGTCGGATTACATAAAAGTTACAATTTTGGGGGAAAATTAAAACCAAACCCAATAATAGCCCGATCGATGATGCTATATGCATGATGCGATGATCGATCTGGCGTCGCCTCATGCACACAGGGTGGGCTCAGTGGCGATCCATTTTCGTGAGGCATTTGCACTTGGTGCATTCATTGGGTCAATCGAACAACAACCGGCCGAAATTCGATGCAAAAGCAAACACACACTCCCCGGTGATGATGGCTGGTGCGTGTTCCCGTTTTGTGATTTTTTTTCCTTCCATTTCGCCAACGGGCGCCACTCAAATCGAAACGAGATCGTGCAATCGTATCGATTCTCTTGTGCCGAACCATCGCACAGGTGCGTCGGATCGATGTTGCACACGGCGATCACTTTCTTTGTATGCGAAAACTGGTCAAGCAAAATAATTGAGACGAATAGAGTGTGGAGCGACGCTTTGGCGGGTTGTGCGGAGAATTAGGTTGCAAAAAAAAACAAACTTTCACGCCTTACGTGAGCATATTAGTCTCTTTTCGGCTTTGTTCAAGGCGTGTGTCCTCACGACGCAGAAGAGTCTAAAGTCAAAGACAAGCATGTCGTCTTCACCACATCTCCGTTAAACAGATAAAACCTTTAATTAGCCATGCTAGGGTATGTGTCAGAATTGAAATTAGAAGATGAAGAAACTAGGATGCCTTATGAGGTTCCACAGATGCAACTGTAAACATTGAAGTAATGTCCGAAGACTTTAAAACTTCTCAAGGTCGAACACCGTCAGCTATCAATCGATTATCCAGGTCTCTCTGACGAACGCATAAACGCCGTCAATTTGTGCCTACCACATGATCATGGTGATGAACAATAGAGAAATATCGTCATGATACGACTATCCCATGGGGAGTATGATTCTCCTTAAAATACTGAGGACTTTGTATAGTTCATTAGTTATTAGTTCATTTGTAAGCTTAAGAGCGATTTTCATCGACGGACTCTGATGTCTCTGGGCTCTAACTATAAGAATTTCATCATAGAATCGCCCTTTAGATTCCCTTTCTCACTAGATGCTTTGATTAAATCCTGAAAAAAGCTCAACGTTTATGTTGATGTTGAGATCCCAAGGTGAAATTTTGGATAACTTGGAAGGTTAGACCCCTTATCTTTATGTTTTACTCCTACGTAAATCAGTATTACAAGGGCAGATGAAGATGCTACGAATGGGGAATTTTAATGTAGAGCAAAACGTTCCTTCCAATGATACTTTCATTGTTCCATAGTTCGTTGACCCAGCTTGGTCACTGAATATGAAAGCTATAAGGAGAGCCATATTCTTAATCGATTATATATATAGCGGAATTCCAAAGTAAAGATACTAACAGCCGCATTTATATACACAAAATTATTGCAAACATGTATTATAAACTGTGGTTAATAAAAAAAAGCAATAATGAGCATTCGAAAAGTACAACCCCTTAATGTATGCTACACTTAGCGCCAACCCTTAAACAAACAATCATCACTCCTTCCCAGCTTTCCATACAGCCCAAAGTACCGCTACAACATACTGAAAATTGAAAGGTCTCCCCAAAAAAAAAACCTCCACCCTAATCGATAAGCTCCACGGAGGGAGCATTGCTGCCATAACGAAATTAATGATGCGCCTACGTCAATTGGGCAGCTGGGAAGTTTTAATTTTTGGAAAATTCCCTTACTATATCAGCCATCTCTCCTGTGCACACACACAGGTATACAAGAGGACGCTGACGGTAATTTCTTCACTTTCTCCTTCTGATACGTGCTCGAAACATATTCCAACGCTCCAAACAGCAACAGCTCAGCGGCTCATTTGCTAACCTAATGGTCCACGCAGCAGTGGTAACAAAAAAAAAAAATAAACTCAGAAGACTGTGTGCTGTGTGGTTTGCGTGTGAATGAAATGGTCAAGCCATTGGAACCATCACCAACCGCAGGAAGATAAGTGTTGGCGCGAAGAAAAACACATTAAATCGGACGAGCTACCGTATCGGTTTTTATGCTTCTATTTATGTTCCTGCACCATCGTTGCCGGGAGTAAGTGACATTGAGATGTTTTTCAATGGCGAAGTTTACGATTACACCGCTATCGTTGACATGGATGGACCACGCCCCAAGCGTTTATCGTCCACAGGACACTTTCAATTAACGGTTCAAGATCTCGCGCGATCTGCGTGGACTTTCTGCAGTATTATATCATAAAGTGGAGATCGATCACCCCCGGTAACCGGCACTTTCCAAAGCCTGTGCTCCAGAGAAATACCGGCACGAACCGGTGGACCTGCTGCTCGATAAAAAGTAAAAGTTTTCAACCATCGTCCACGCACGATTCGGGAGAACTTTCCTTTGCAGAAAACGTCAGCCCTTTTTTTGGTGGATTGGCGGATCGATTGAGTCGGGGCAGGAAATTGAACCAATAAAATTGAGGTGCTCTTTTGATATTGTGACACCTTGCCGAAAGCTGTTTTGACGTTTATGGTGGTAGCGGGGAAGAGGAAGCCGTCTTTAGAAGGATTATTACAAACGGCAAAGACTGGTTTCCAAATTTCTCTTAAGTTCAAAACACTTTGACGAGCAATACACGAGGAAAACATAGAAGAGCACTGACCATTTGATGGTTGTTTTCGATTTCCTTCACCTGCTCTAAGGTTGCTCTGGGCATTGTGTTTTGGTGTCTTGACTGCTTTTAATAATGACGACACTCGAAACCTACTGCCCTGGTGTAAAGAAAACCATGCCCTGCCTGCCGGCTCCGTTAAACTACAACTCACTAAGCTGCGATGATCACTTACAGTATGACGATATCGAAAGGAAGAAACCCACAACCAGAGTGAGCGCTCCAGAAGTAGTCGATCGAACCAAACAAGCGATGCGAGGGCATCGATCGATACCAGGAGAAGCGAAGAAAAGTACAAACACCGAACCAGTTAAACTTGAACTTCAAGCAAGGCGCTAGAGATCGGTCGGTGGTCCCGGTTGCCTCTTTCCCGAAAGAAGCGGCAACACCGAAAAAGGGGAGCAGAAACCCGTAGGCTTTGGAACCTGTCGTCGGAGGCAGTGGTGGTGGCTTCAAGTTCAACAACGGCACGCGTACCGGGAGAGGCGACCGGACCGGTCATGATGCAGCTACCATGCTGCCACGAGTGAAAATAAGCCAATGGGCCATAAAACAGGCCCCTCGAGTCCCCTCCAGACCGATTCCTTTCCAGTTTTACGCGCGCTTTGGTTGACTTGGAGGTGATCGTATGCTTCTACACTCTTGCTGACTCGTGACTCTGCTGCGGAAGCTGCTTTAGTACAGGATGATTCGAATGCAATTTGATTTGCATTTGAATTGAATTATTCAGCGGTGGAGCTGGAGTTGAACATTTCGAGAGCTTGGTAGACGTACCCGGTTATGATACCTTTATTAATTTTAGACCTCCTTACGAACGAAACGGTGTTACTGGATACTATTGTAACATGTAATTGTTACAATTTGTCCTACTTTAGGTCTACGCAGTCTAAAATGAAAACGAAACTCCACATATGACGATCATGCGGCTACCAATATCAATTATTCCTAAGATTAATCATCTCCCTGCCTATGGAGGGAGTCTCATCCAGCCCACCGACAGCAGAGCAAACCAAACAAGCAAAGCTAAACTTTATTTTGCGATATGTTTTGCAAACCCCCCACCTGATGCTCTGTAGGAGAGCCCAGAAAGAAAAACCGTCATTATAACTGCATGCTGCAGGTCTGCTCCGGGGACGATCAAAACATTAGAAAGAAAGCAAGAAAAACATTACCACCACCGGACCATAGCACCGAAGAGAGTGTACGCCAACAGCATATGGTGGAAAGCATGAGAGAAAGACCTGGGTGGTACACGAAGAAAGAAACTCTCCGCCGAAGCCGCCGACGAAGAGCTAGGGCAAGAAAGCAGCCACGATCGGGTAGCACCGAGATGGGCGAAGCGAGCGAGCGAGCAGCCGACCGATCGGCTTGGTGGAACAAAATGGTTTAACATAGTTTTACAGCTGGCCACGGTATCATACGCCAGTAAGCCGTCCCGTCGTCGACAGCTCCAAAGACGCGAGAGTCAGCAGCTTCAAACCGTGCGCACACACAGGTGTTGCCAGTAAGTAGTGCAGCATTGGTTTCGAGTTCTTTAATCGCGCGCGCGTGTGTTTTTCTATGTCGGTAGTTGCATTTTTTTTGCGGAAAATGGGACAGTGAAGACTTGGTTAGTGTGTTGATCGATTGTTCAAAAGGATCGTTATCCTAGGTTGAAGAGTTCGTGTCGTGAGAAATTGTGCGTGTTTTCACTGTGTTTTGGTGTGGCGGGTTTTTGCGTTGTTGTGCATTTTGTTTGCGTTTTCCCCCACCCAAGTCTAGCCCAGCATTAGGTGCAAATTATAGTTATTAAATTGAATATCGGATTCGAGATCGAAGAAAAACATACACGTCTTGCCCCGAAGAAAGACGACCAAGAGCACACACGCGCTCGTAGGGAAAAGTAGCTTTATCCGTCGCAAAAAAAAAGCAAATCCGTGAGGCTCGTTCAGCCGGATTACTCTTATTATTTTTATTTTGTTGTTGTTTAGTTCACCGATATACAAGAGAAAGTCCTGTGTACATGTACGAGAAAGTGTTTTGGAAGTAGTGCGAAGTCAAACCAATCCTGGAACGTGTGCGCCACGGGTAAAGGAAACCCTGTAAGGAGTTGCTTCACTGTTCCACTGTCTGTCGGGCGTCCGCAAAAACGGTCCCAACTGCTGTGCCAAAACCGTATCCCCGCAGTAAATGAGTACGGCCGGAAAATGGGGCTCGGAAACAATCTGACTCTGATCATCCGTAAGTATGGCAACCCTACACCCTCGCCTAGATTAAGGCTTATCGTATCAACGTACTCAACGCTGAGGTTTTTCTGCGGAGTAACCTTTTTTTTTTCTTCGAACTATTTCTGACATACGGCAGGAATGCATGTATGGTCAACCTGTTTTTTCTGCACCACCCTTTGCAACCCAGTTTAACCGAGAACAGGCTGCAATCGGAAGCATTCCGGTAGCTCCAGACAGACAGACAAGCTGGCAAGTTGTGTTGTTTCGATTGCTGGACGAGTTTTTTCTTCTTCTTGTGCATTTGCTTGCTTCCCAGACCACGCATAGGAAAAAACTGGCCAAGAAAAAGGTGTAAAGTGGCACATTATTATCATTATTCTACCCATATTGCCAGCAACCCAAACGAACCGCTTATGCTAGCATTTCCCACTCCCGGAACAATTAAGAACACGCGTGCGAGAGTCTTGGCGCGGTAATTTATTAAGTTTTGCGCCCTCGCCGTTTGAGCGTAGGCCCTATGGGTTGATCACACGCAAAGATACGATAACCGTTGCGTACGGGATCATTCATATCATTCCGTTACGCCTCACTTTAGTAGGACAGTTTTAATCGTATTCTTCGTTTCCAGGCACGACCGGGAAGATTTCATTAAAATGGTATTTTTTCCTTCTTGAAGTTAATTGAAAATTGGAGACGCACCTCTCGGGCTAACTAACAACACACAATTTTTCCATGTAAAATGATTGGGATGCGAGATTAAGTTTGCTTCTTCAAAAGCTCACCCAATCTCTAATGCTTGAACCCTTTTTCTTCGCCCAATCCAATTTACAAAGTACACACAGATAATCGTTTCAAGCCCTAGTTACACATGTAGCAAGAATGCTATTGTTTGCTTGAACAAAACTTCTACTCCCTTCTCTCAGGCAGCCCTTTTTTTCTCCTGGCGCGGCATCCCATTGAAGAACTAGCTGGCCAACAATGATAGAGATCGGGTCCGGAGAATCGTTAAGTTGTTATGACAGTAACCGACAGTGCTGCCCGGCAGACCTGCCCAAGATATCCCGTTAAGCGTCATCACCGATCGCAACGCTAATTGCTTGTTAGTGTTAGGGTCTTATGCGCTTATATCTGCCTTTCCTGACCAGCACAGTGCCCTGGTAACTGTACTCCCGGTCCCTTCACTGTATCGTTTAATTGACGAGTGCAACAACAATGCCAACTCTAGACGATCGTGCTCCAGTCATGTCTATGCCCTTGACCAAGTCCCGGGTCGGAGGGGGCCAGTTCCAAAGCAATGCAAGGTTGCAATCTTATGCGACTACTGACCCAATCTTTAGCTGTGCCTAGAAGAGACGACCTAACCGGATGAGCGATTGATCGACGGTGATACGATCAAGCGCTGTGCGTATTGTAAGAATTTTACGCCTATTACGTTAACTCGATCAAACTTCATCCTCTACCCAGCTTCGAGATGAAGTAAGCGGGTGTAAAACAGCTTTGGTGATTTGGATCATGTTTTGGCATCTTCACG
Source organism: Anopheles maculipalpis (assembly GCF_943734695.1). NCBI lineage: Eukaryota > Metazoa > Arthropoda > Insecta > Diptera > Culicidae > Anopheles > Anopheles maculipalpis. The sequence continues at coordinate 5,187,612 of NC_064872.1, forward strand.
ATTGCCGTACACAAAACGAACACACAAACCCAGCCCCCCTAGTACCGTTTTTATTCATCTGAGGGTAGATTTCCATCCAGACTGGCAACAACAGCAGCAGCAGCGGTTCTTTCCGAAGCTCACCGATGAAATGAAGTCATTAGTATCAGCTGGAATGTTTCGTTTCGTTAGGCTGTCGACCCAACAGATCAGCACTTTTAGCACCAGGGGCCTCGAACCTTAGCTCCAAGAACAAACGACGCATATTTATAGCATCCGGTTTCTGAAGTGATCGTTCGCGCTGTGCAGGTTTTATATATCACCAAAACACTGCGGGGGAAGGGCGTCCAGCAAGAGCCCGCTTTCAACCATCCAATCAAGTCTTTCGATATGGTCACAGTCAATAAGTCAAGCTTACGGGTGAGCTTTGGGGGTCACACAACTGGAGAAATCCCGAGTTCCCTGCCTTATTTACCTATCTCTTGCACAGGATTGCTTGCTTGCGTGACTGCGTGATAGTGAGTGTGGACGCACTCATTAATATCTTAATCGCGGGACAGGCCCGTTCTATAGCACGCTGAACGCTTCTCTAGCTGTAAAATATTCTTAATTAGCTACATCCCTTTCTTGCTCCAAACTTTTGCCTTTTCTGTCTCCCCTTTAGATGTTTGTATAGGCCTTTACAAGAGCTGTGTTATGTTGCCGGTGGTGACGCTATCATTTCTCATCGAAATTATGTTTTTCAGCAAAATCTTCACCCTTACTTCTGGCTTGGCCCCGCGAAATATTGCGGATTAATGCGGTGCGGATTTTACGATACTCTCTGCACCGATAGGCTAGACGACTTGGACACCATTTGGGTTCTCGCGCCAGACAAAGAACGGGACAAGGGTGAATTACAAAACGGACACGTTTGTGTGCAAATTTATTATCGAATTCTACGCCTCGACCAGTGGCACGGTTCGTGTGCGTGTGTTTTGGCATTGGATGACTCTTAATGGCCTGCCAACATCGTCGCAAGCCGTAAGGAAATGACAGTTTTCCGCAACGTTTTGTTGTGCGCTTCTCGGCGTGGTGGCGTGTTGAGAAACATATTAGCGGGATGAATAATCTTAATATGATAATAAGCTCTCCTTTGGTGGGAGGGGAATTTGCTAATCTTGCATCAATAAACACTCGGCGACATTCTATAAATATACCTCGGAGCAGGTATTTCTGTTGGAATTTTAAATACCTTATCGGAAGAATTTGTGGCACGGATTCTTAGATAACCTAGTTTTTGTTGTTACTTTGTTTCGTTAGGAGCAACAAACTAAAGAAGTGTATGGGAGCATGAAGAAACTTTAAGATCCATTTTTGTTTCTTTTTATCTTATCGCCCGAAAGTCCGTTAGCGATCCTTCAGCCGACTGTGTGGTGGTGATCCTAATCTTACCCCCACGTCACGTCAATCAGAAATCGCCTATACTTCGGTACGGATCTTATCTTGATGTGTTTAAGTTATGCTACCGCATCTCACAGCTAAATGGAATCAATTGCGTCACTGGTGCTAATCGATCATGATCTATTTCTTCTTTCAAACCCCGTTTCCACCCATCGTGGATACGCCCGATACGCAATCAGATCAGGGAGAAGAGCGCACGGCCGTCCGATTTGGGATACATACTTAACCTGGAATTTAATTAAATAATCTTTCATCTCGATACCTGCCTGATTGGCTTCATTTCCTTCTTCCGTTGCTTTTGGGGAGTCGGAAACCTATCAGACCTAATCAATTCATCGACTTTTCGTACCTCGATCGAGAGGTACGGCTAACATCGAGCCGTTAAATTGATCAAACTTGGAACGAGGCAAAAAGCACAATTTTATCCATCAAGTTAGGTGTGTTTTTTTTTCGGGAGCAACCAACTAGAGCTAACCTAGTGTGTAGCGGGTAAGGGTAGCGCGAGGGCAAACCGTCGATAACTAATTAACCGACTGACTGACTAACCGATTGGTTGCCACAAATCTGACAGCGGCACGAGCGCCTAACCTTTTTTCTTCCTTCTCCGTTCCCATGTAAACTTAGCCCTGGGATGCATCAGATGTGTGTGTGTGGGAGATTTAAAAGCATCAACTCATCCTCACCAGTGTGTGCAAGGGTTTCCGAAATCTGACTTCCCACTTGTCTTGCCTGCCTCACATTAAAACGCTCGGTTCGCCTACTCTTGATACCCCTTTCACTAATTTGGCATCGATTTGGCACCGATTCTCACTGGCCAAGGCCGGGCCAGGGCGCCCTTACTGCTGCTTGGTGAGCCTGTGTTCGGGCAGGTTCCCTGGTGCCGATACCTGCTGCGATTAGTGACGGCAGCATAATATGATTATGATCCGGATTTTATGCACCCTCTCGTTCCCATTTTGTTCCCCACGTTGTGATACTCTCATTCAAATGCTGATGAGCTTCCGCACCACCGTTGGTGAACTAAATCGAATCGTTGTGTATCCCGCAGATACGAGAGTGCCGTCGCGATTTCCTTCATCTTTCTCTAGGTGAGCGCTTTATCACACACAGGGTGTGACTTACATCTGGTGTTTTTGTTTTGCCATTCTCTTCCGCCCTCAGGTGAACTTCACTTTTCAAGACACCAGGCAAGATGTGGCGAAAAAAGTGTAGTTATGCTCTCTCCCCAACCATAAGTGTCAAATCCAATCACCATCAAAACAAGGGAAAGAACCAAGTTTCTCACGCTCTCAATGTCTGGGTTATGGATGGGTATGGGAAATCTAGGCTTATTGAGCCACTGTCTGACACCCGGAAGATACTGATACGATCCGTTTGAGACAAAAACCTGTACCGAAACGATTTTCTAATCAACTACACCGTACTAACTAACGCTTTAATCTCTGCTCCCGTTACAGGAATATGGCTGGCTGTAATTATCTTCCAGTACGGTCACAGCGAGAATGTCGAGCCGAGGGCACTAGAATTATCAGTAAGTAGAGAAAAAAAACCTTCTTCTAAAAAGCTCAAAGCAAAAATCTCACACCTCTCTCTAGTTTTAAGGGGTTTTAAGCAGTGTACACCTTTTAGCAGGGCTTGTGGGATTGTTTGTTCTATTCCATTTCCATTTCCAAGAGGGCTTTTTCCATCTACACAAGGCGTCGGCCGACACACAGATCGAGGCAAACAAATTAACGAAATGCACTTTGCATGCAAGACGCCGATTGTGGGTAATTAAATTATCCATCGTTCTGACGTAAGTGGAGGGATTTTTTGTTCGGAATCGGTATCTTAATTTTCATCTCTTTGAATTAAGCTTTGTTTTGCCTTTTTTCTTAACAAAAACCTTCATCGTTCTTTTCACATGAAAAGAACCAAAACAAACGGTGCTCATTATTATGAGCATCGGTTTGTTTAGTGATGTTGATGGTCAATAAAGAGCTAAATAGATGAGGCTTAAAAAGACACAGAAAGCCACTGGATTGTGTTTTTTGAAATAGTAAGAAACGATTGTGTTTGAATAAAAAGCTAAAAGAGACGTTTAATAAATCTTCTTTAGAATTATTGTTCTCAATAGCGAGTCTTACAGCGCACTGATAGTGTATCCACTTGTTCACACGAAAGGACGGGAATTGAATTCTGTCTGGAGCCTAGCCCCTTCCGTGTGTGCAGAACTTATTTCCAAGCTTCTTCTTCTTATTGGCTTAACGACCTCTAAGGTCATGCCGGCCATCGAAATGGCTTTCTAGACTGCCGATACCACGTAGTTGGTTGGTCAGGCCTCACTACGGGAGGACGGTCCGGATGGGATTTGATCCCCAGTCCTGCCGTTTGAAGACCGGCGTCGCTGTCGCCTATACCACCGGGCCGCCCCAAGCTATTTGTTCATTATTTCTCCAAAAAGGAAGACTATAAATGACTGACCAAGATCTTTCGGTGATCCAGTGTCCCATAAGCAATAAGAAGAAGATGTTTCATTTAGATCTCTCAACCGCCTTAATATCTGTAACTTTCTTTCTTCCCGGAACCTTTAACTTTATTCTCTTAATATATAATTAAACAGCTGTGTGTCTCTAAGGAAAACTCAATCTTCAACAAATGGTTCCGGAACATGCTATAAAATCTCCCATTCGATGGAAAACGGCAAAGTAATAACAACGTCCCTTATAGTAGCGCGCCTAGCGTGCTGCAATCTTTTCGTGTCATCGAACCATTTGCATGTGCCTTTTGTTTTGTTTGCACATTACCGTCCTGAGCAGAAAAGCACCAAGATCGTCACCTAACACGCAAAGCATTCACAACGGGTAGAAAGCAAAAAAGCAACATAATTGAGCAATCCGATCGTCAGGCCGCGTTTTATCAGCACCGTCAATTTTCGGACCGATCGGAAATGGCTCAATTAAATCTCCCGCGTTGTCGTGCTTTCCTCATCGAACCGTTTCCTGAACTGATTCATCGATCAGCAAAAGCACCCGAGAAAGATCATAATTTTTCGCTTGCGAAAGGCTTTTTTTCTCGTTCGCCGTGCGTAAAAACTGACCTCAATTGAGCGTAACGATAGCCGAGTATCGGCGATCATCATCGGCAGAGATAGCTCACATCGCAGAGATTCCACACTCATTGCAACCACAACCGTGGGATCAGACAGCACCAGCGGAAGCGATAAGAAGCGTTACGCAATGTAACGCTTCTTCTGTTGCTTGCTGATCGCTTTTACAACACTTGTTGCTTTTGGAGCATTTTTTATTGGAGAAAGAGTGAGGGACGTTGATAAATTAATAACCCTTTAGGACAATAGTAAAAATGGTTTACAAACGTAGACCGAGCGCGCCGCATATGCGGAAATAATAACGGCCGGGAAACAGGTCACCCAGACGCACGAAAGAAAGGAATATTCACTCACCGAAAGTGACCCCAAAAGTAAAACAACTTCAAAAAGGAGGAAACACCTTGCATTTTGGATCTCGATTTTCTTTTTCTCTTCCGGGGACATACACACATTTCCAAGTCTTTTGCACCGTTGTCGAAGTTGCTGGTGTCTCTGTTCTTCCGTCCAATACAAAAATAACTTTCAAGCGTCTTCTATGTATGCCTCGAGAGATATCAGGAGAATGTTAGATACATTTTTCGGGAAACTTTTCATTACACCCGAACAGAGTTTTTAAAGGCCCATAAACCTATTTGTAGCATTTTGTTTACATCTTCGTTCAGGAAAGAAAGGAAAAAACTTACCTTCGTTTAGTTAGGGCGGCATTCAAGGTGGTGGCCAACAACACCCTGCGGTGTTTCATTCCGCTGAACTCGTATCGTACGAGTGAATAATTCATTTGCCTTGGGGCCATAGAAAACAGACCCCCCGAGGGGATGAGCTCGGGGTGGTTAATGTTTTAATTTAACACAATCGTTTCATTAAAAGAAATGATCTATGAACTTAGGTTGGAAAAGCTCCTGGTGAACATCAAAGGAAGGGATGATTAATTGAGACCCTTTTCAGTTTATCTACCAACCCCTAAGAGGTTGATCTTGGGGTGATCAAAAGTCTGCATGATCAACACCTGATTTCCATGGATGAATCTACAGCAACAATTAATTAAAGACATAACTCATATTTTTCTCTCGAAGATCACCATCAAAAACACGATCATCCATTTCCTGTACAACGCCAAAAAACTGCCACAGGCCCACGAAGTCCGGTGTGTTATTATGCAAGCAAAACTACAGAAAACCTTAAATTCACACGCACTGTCACATGCCTCCTACCCTAGTGCCACTCACTTTCCTCACCAAAAACAAAGGTTTGCTTGCTTGTAAGCAAGTTTGTTTTTGCTTTCATGCTAAACAATTATCGCCGTCCATAATTTCGTACAGCGTCATAATTTGTTCAACCCGCCCTCCCAAATGTGCCACCAACCTGCTCTAGAGTTGGGTGTGCAATTGTAGCATTGCGGCGTGCAATTGAAGGTGAAGCGCCGTGCTTATGCAAAGAGAACCTCTCATTATTATAAATGGTGAGCATAAGCGTGCATGTGTGTGTGTGTGTGTGTGTGCCTTCTTACGCTGTTATGCCCAGTCAAGAGCAACTGATGCACCGGCTCGAGGAAGTAATTCACTCACCCAGGCTTTCGGATCATAATAATAGGCCCTCGGAAAACTTTGCCCTGTCTTACGGGTGGAAGTGTTTGGACTGGGGTTGTGGTGCTATGAATTATATTAGTTGCTAATTTGCATGTCTGTTTACGTGGTCAAAATAAAGAAAACGTAACCATAATACGGTAATGATGACCACACACTTCATGGTGGCTTCCTGTTGGTGTACAATCGTAATAGGCCCAAAGGGTAAGCAGACTCTTACACCGAGAAAAAGCTGCAATTGCCTCTCCAGCGTTCAGATACTTTTTGGGGAGATGTGAAAATATGGTTCAACAAATGTCAGAGGTTTTCCACTACTTGTAAGCCTCCAAGAGATAGTACATCCTTATACCGCTCTGCTCTAAGACCCGAGAGTACACATCGGCTAAGTTGAAACATCCAATAAGCTGTTCTGGTTCTGGTTCTAAGCGTCTATTAAATGGTTTGGATATGGCACTCCTCTCGCGATCATAATAAAACCAAACAAAACTGATGCTTGAGGACCCGAGAGTACCCATCGGCAAAGGTAAATCCTCATATAAACTGTCCTGGTCCTCAACGTCCTGATCCGAAGCTTATCCGCCTCAGAGCCACTCACCTGTAGAAGTTATGCGCATAAAACTCTATTGGTTGCTGCTGTACGACACGCTCTCCATTGAAAAGATAATTTTTCAAATAAACATCATCAACTGATCACCCTCAGTGACTGATTTTCATCAATTAATGTTTGGTCGAAGATCTTTTTTCACAATTTTCACGGATATTGTGACTATAGCATCCTTGCCTCAAGAAGTTCAATAGAGTCGCGCCATGCTCGTAAGTTGCTGTTGCATTAGAAGAATTCTTCTGATCACTGGACCTACCACTTGAGGCTTTCCATGCCTATTGGTATCCTTGATTAATTAACCCGTACTTGGACATGGTAATCCTGCGCAGCCATCATTTTCCGATTAAGTGCGATTGGTGTTTAATCCCTGGTCTTGAGAAAGACCTACAGTGCTATTAGCAGACCAATTGTCTACTCCGGATATGAAGCATAATAAATGGAAGAATTATCGGTTATATAAGCCATCCCCGCATATTCCTGTGTATTGACATATCGGCGCTTAATACGGCAAACAAATTAAAACGAAAGAAACACTCGAAAAGAAAGCTTATTTTACATGCACACTTTCTTGCTTGACCTCGTTCTTTGGAAGGTTCGTTACGTAACAAAACAATCAGTTCTTTCATCATCTTCTGCTACATCCATCTAGCACCGATCGATGATCGTTCAAGTGTCTGTTCCAAATGGCAACCCCTCCACCCCCCCCCCCCCCCTCCACTTCACAGTTCTTTTGCACAATGTACAAAACAAACGTCTTGATGTTTGCATGCATTGGCAAATGGGGAAACAAACATCAAACAATACTTTCTATCGACCAAACCACCGGTGGAAAGTTGAAGCCGAACAACAAAGCGTATAGAACGGCGCAGGTCGGCTAAGCCTAAACGAAGCAACTGCGCTTACCAATTGTGCAAAGCGCAAGGTCTAAATACATCGCATTAAGCGTGTACTACCCCCTCGGGTGGGGCGGGAAAATCTGCAGCGCGCCATGCCGCGTAGCTACTGCCTACAGCAGCAGCAACAGTTTTCACTTGTAGCACATTTTCCCTTTGTACTGCTACGGTGGCGTTCCGTTGTTGTGATGTGCGTAGTTTAATGCTGCCTTCGTCTTGTTAAACATCGAATTAACCTCTCGGTCGTTTTATTGATGTGGCACATGCACACACACACAACGGCTTTTATCACTCACTTACCACCGTATACAGGGAAAATGGTCGCAACAATGGTCTCCATGATGCTGACTTACTGGAGCACTTTTGCTTTTATAAGCAGCCGTCCCGTGAGAAGTGGAAGGGTCGCGCGAGCATAAAACTATGCCACCGCAACCCTCGGTGGGTTGCATGAATATGTTATTATCCCGCTAATAACGTTTGACGTCCAGGTCTTCTTCCAGCAACTATGTATGTACATATGTACATCGGATCAGTTATGCCTTAACAGGTAATCCTCTGCCCATTTCAAACGGAATCGTTTTGAATGGATTGTCTTATTGATGCATAAGGGTTTGTTGTTGAGTTGCTGTGGCATTAATCCTTTGCAAATTCACGCAACGTGTGAAACGAATGCCATAATGCATGCAGGAAAACACACAAATGTAGTCCAACGCTTGTAAATATGTCCCACGAAAGTGGGAGAACCTCGGCTTTGTTTCTCATACATTTTTTTGTAGCTTTATAAGATTCAAAGGAAAGAAATGTGCATAATATGGCTGATCTAAAACCACATCCATCAACGTAACGGATCCAGCGAGATCAAGCTTTCAGATCAAATAATGTAACAAAATAGCACCAACGCTTCAAACGATCATGATAACGATCAATCAATCTCCTTTTTGGGTAAATATTTATCAACTCTCTTGGCGAATTTCAATGGCCCCAACCGAAAGAACTAAAGTTATCGCCCGAGCGGTTTCGACATAAACATATCTCTTATGGCACGGAAATGATAACGATCAGCACACGGTAATCGAGACCCGATTTTTCTCCATCAATGTCTCGTTCCAACAGAAAATCTACAACTGTTTTATTTTTGCAATTCGCTTCCTGGGTTCTTTTTGTGTTTTTGCTAATTTTGCTATTCGACAACTTGGCTTTATAGAGAGGTGGGAATTTGCAAAGCAGAAACCTCAAAACATGGTACACGATTGACTCGATCCTCAAGAAGTCAAACAAGATCCGGAAGAAACTGGGCGTGTTGACAAGAATAGCCTCAACGTATCATTTTGTTTAATTTAAACGCGATCTAACGAGGTATTTCCCTTTGCTCGAGAGTTGCTCCAGTTCCATTTTAAATTAAACTCTACCCTACGGTCGCACGCCCTAAAGGGAAACAGAGTGATGACAGATGATTGATATTTTTGCACACACTGTCCACGCTGGGATAGAAACGCGAATTGATATTTTAATCTTAATAATAGTACCCCGAAGGGTTCTCCATTCAACAAGGCCTCTTAATTCCCATTCGTGTCCGCCGAAATTGAAAGCCTCGCGTGAGAAGCCTCACCAAAGGGATACCCAAGAAGCGATCTTTTTTTTTGCATTGCGCCTTTCTAATTAAATTAAATTCCTATGGCGAAGCTGCTCGGCCATTTTTGACAATGGACACGTTCAGCATCTACTACGTGCGCTGTTCATATAAATCAAAGCTAACTTTTGCCCTAGTTTTGTCACTCACACGGCGTCTTAATTTGCAAAGATGGCGCATAATTTTGTCGTACTTTTTCGCCGCAAAGTTGCATACACCAAAAATAAGTGATAGCACATAACGCAGAGAAGAACATCCCGAATAGTCCGCGGATCTTACCAAAGATAACACGCGCAGCTAACGAAGAAAGAAAAGGGTGCTCATAACTTTAATTGAAACTCTTGAGCTTCACTCGGGCTTGAGGTAATTTTGTAATACATTATTCATGACGATTGTTGCCGGTTCTTCTTATAACCCTACGGGTCATAAACCTCGACCAATCCGCTGTGCCACCAGGCAGATGACCCAGTGGGAAACTTCAAACAACCCAAATTATTGTGTGTGCGCGCGTTTCTCGACTGATTTCTGTGTGAGCTCCAATGTCCAGAGTGGCTCAACTCTGGACATTATCGTCCCTCGATCGGTACTCGGCTATTCTAAAGCTGTTTGATTAGCAGCGCGCAAGACACGCCTCATCCAAAAGAAAGAATGCTCTTTAAGGGTACGAATTACTTTTCTAAAGATTCCTCAGCTGTGATTAACAAAATCATCGGACTGACCTTTAAGAGGGTCTTTACAGCCACCCTAAAATAGCGCTCATTCCACACTTTATCTATCTAATTAGTTAGTTGGACGCAGTGACTAGAAGTGTCTACTTCTATGCTAAACAAACCAGGTAATATCGTGGCTTTGAGCATACAACGTTCACGCGAACTAGCTCTTGATTAATGGGAAGACAAATAGAACACGATACTCCTCCAGAATAGTTCCAGGGAAGGGAACAAAAACATTTTAATTACTTTTATGCTGGGAAAATGACGTTGTTAGTATTAGTGTTTGATTTGATGCTTAATACAGAAAGAATGTTTTAAACTGCCAATTATTGACATCACTTCGTGAGAGCACATTATGGAATAACGGAAACATGGTTCTTAAGGCGAGTCGGTTTGTTCCAGACAGTTGAAGCATGTTGAACAGCAAGCAACAGCACCTGTCGTTCGAACAAAATCGAACTAATCGTTATTGTTTCCAACCGTAGCCTTCATAGCAAAAAAGGCCCCTAGGGCCACAAAACGTAGTCGCCAAACCGTCGTCTTCGATTCAATTACACAGTCTAATTGGCACGGACGGACGGTTAAAACGATCAAACTTTTATGCAGGAGAAACCCCGAACACACAAGAACAGAAACGCAACATTTCTCCGGCCGAATCACGCGAAAACGTTGTTGGGAAAGCTAACCAAGGGGTAAAAAAAACACAGACAAAAAAAATGGTAATAAATTGCTCCAATAATAATGTGATGTGAGCAGCTTCTTTTTCTCGTTTGCCTTGTACGAGCAGCATATGCCTGCTGCCAGTGATGAAACCAACACGAGAAGGGCCTAGAGAAAATAAATAGTTGACATGAAACTAAAACAAGCGGGAAAAGCGCTTGATTTGAGACGAGTCGTACACGGTTGGCGTGCCTATTGTGGAATGTTAGGTCTTCTAATGGACGAGTAAAAGACAGAAGTGTCGGTATGTATATTAGTAGCAGTCTAGAGACTCAGAGTTTCTATAAACTAACTAACCCAGACTTGTGTCAGACACAACTCTGGTTGGAATTGTTGTGTTAGCATTAATAACGATGCTTTCAAATTATTGTGGATGTTATAGTACTAGGTTACTGTCTAATAAAAAGAAGTATTGGAAGATAAACTCCATAGGAAGCTGCGCTTATTATGCTATGATACTATGACGTGATATTAGTCAAATATTACAGTCTCATATACACCAAGGAAGGTCCAAGCCTTCCTCAAAGCTAGTGCTGGGCCAAGAAGACATCTAGTCTAAAATTAATAAAAAATCAACAACTCTTGATCGTCGCTTTGATTCCTCTTCACGCGATCACCGTTGTGGTCTGATGATGATGATGATCACTGACCGGAAAATTGTGGCGTTTAACGTTACAATTAGCGGGTCACATGTACGCACGACGCTGGCCACACCATTCCTGGATTCTTCACGCCTGAGCAACCGTAGCAGTGTTCTTTTGTGTTTTGTTTTAGTTTAGTTATGCTTTTATTGCTGATACCAATCTCTTTGCAACACACTCACCTTACATCCTGCCGTTTGTATTGATATTTTATTTTGCTGAAGTTGAAGATCATCTTCAAGCACGCAGCAATGAGCAACATCGCGCGCGAAAGGGCATAAGATTATTATCAATTTGTTTCTACTTGTAATTTGATGAAAAACTCTTCTCTTTCCTTTTTCTCTAATTCGTCCAACGTACCGTGCAAAATCGCTCCATCGCGTCTCTCGTCTTTTTTTATTCATCTCTCCACGCCTGTAAAAGCTTTCCTCAGATGTTTGAGTCAGTACTGGATCAAGCTGCATCCAATGCGCTTTATGTTGTTGCCACCACCGAGCACAGAGCCCTAATCACGTGTTTTGAGGGTGTCCGTCCGTAGCGCCGTAACATTTGATGCGTATCGAATTTGACGAAGCATTTGTTTTTTTTTTTTGCGTGGGGAAAGTAATCGGTTCGTTGGAGTCCATGAAGCTGTTCTTAGGGTAGAAAAGCACTGGAGAGATCGCTTTCTTTTCACTTTCATTTGCAAATTTTTGCATACATTTAATTTGCACAACGCCGATTGAATTGAGAAATTGACAAAACTATTAGTTTTCTAATTTAGACAACTTCATCTCCAGCCACAAATGCTCAAGAACTCACCACTTGTCTTGCCCCACAGGTACCATGGCGACCGATACCGTATCATGTGCCCCAGCAGCAACCACAACAATCGCAGCAACTGATCAGTGTTGCCAGCTTCGACACGACGAGCAAGGACGAACTGGTTCATATCGCACAGCACAATGCGCAGATCCTGAAGCAGTTCAACCAACCGATCGCCCAGTACAGCCAACATCCGCAGGGTGGCATGAAGGTGCAAATCACGACACACCAACAAGCACCTGGACCGAGTCCAGCGGCTTCTGCGCAACAGCACCATCAGCAGCATCATCATCATCACCATCAGCATTCGCCGCAAGGCGTACCGTCCTTTGGACACACACCGGCAGGACCACCGAAGTACATGACGACACCCCTGCTGCAAACGATCTATCCGGCAGGGCCACACAAACAGCAACAATCGCCACCACAATCGAAACCGTTTGTTAAGTCGGATCAAATCACCACACTCAACATGGTGCACAGTTCGACACCGAAGATCACGGCCGCCATCTCGACACACGGTGCGGTTGGTGTAAAGTCGGGGAAATTCAACGGACAGTTTAGGTACGTACCATCGACTCGTCTATTTCTTTTGCCAGTTGGTGACAACCTCTTTTCACTACACTTTACAGGGACGTACAACCAACGAACCAAAAATCGACACTTAAACCTCATCCGGTTATGAACAAACTTCAATCCCACCTCGGAATCACCGGCTTCCGACCGAAGCAACCGATCGCTACCAGTTCGAATCGATTGGAGCATTTCATCAACCCGAATCACCTGTACGGCACCTACATCCAATTCGGACAGTCACCCGCACTCAGTCCAGCCTCTTTACCACCCACCAAAACGAAGTTCCTTAGCCAGTTAGGCTCTGGTGGAGTGCCAACCTTCGACTCGCAAACGCTCAAGAGCTTTTTCAATGCTCCCGGCTACACACCAAGCGTGGGCCAGTTCAAAAAGCTTAACTTTATCCAGCAACAGCAACAGTTGCAACCAGGAAACGGTGCCAAGTTCTCTTTCCCACACTTCAACCAAATTCCTGCTGATTTAGCAGAATTCCCCAAAAAATACGTTACACCTTCATCCGCGGAAAAGGAACTCACCAAGACGGCAGCAGGTGGACTCGACTCAACACCATTGTTCCCGCATCTTCCACCGAGCGTGTTGACACCGTTTTTCCAGCAAGTTCAGCAGCAACAGCAGCAGCACAGTTCTTCGTCCGGCTTTATCTCCGGTAACAAATATAACAATTTTAACCTGAAAACACAACACCCGGCCCCTCCGGTTTCTTCGCAGTCTGGCTCTGCGGGTGGATCCTCTACGAAGCACAGCTTCTCGCAGGGACAGTTCCAATCTGAACGAGAATCACTCAGTAACTTCGGTAGTCAAGTGTTCGGTGGTGGTGCGTTCAGTGCCTACAGCACCCAGCAACCTCTTCCGATCGAGCATAAACCGTACGAGATCGTTAAGTTTAAGGAATCGCCCGGTAAGCAACTATCAACCAAGTTCAACGAGGTACAGGATGAGTACAGCAAAAATCTGGTCCCTCCGCCACCGAGCACTCAGCAGGCATTCTTGCCGACCGTACTGAATCACCTTTCGGAATCATCTCCGAGCAAAGATCCGATTGAGATTCTGAACAAATACAACATCAATCCTCACTCACCACTTCAGGACGCGAATCGGTTTAGTTACGAATTCCCACGGCCAACTCCCGTCTCACATGCGTCTTCCACTGGACCTGCGCCGACAACTGTTAGTACTACTACCACTACTACTCAATTCCCAACGGCGACGACCCTACCGAGACAGCAGTATTACCAGCACCATTACAACCAGTATCAGTTCCCGGGAGAGCAAAGCTTCCATAATCATCAGTCTTCCTCGCCTGTCCTGGTGACACCACTAAACGAACTTAGCGATAACGGATGGTTCAACAGGGAGAAATACCTTACGACGGAAAAGCCGAATGTCTTCAAGAATCTCTTCCGACCGGTTGAGAGTGAATACAAGCAGCACAAACTGATGCATCCAGCGTATACTGGACTGCCACCAAACCGACGTCCGTCGGCAGCACCGTCCTCAACCACAACATCAACCTCTGCTAGTGCCGGCTCCACTACAAACTCTCCGTGGGATCAATCGACCGAAGAGCCCATCATTACGCATAGCTTCTTCACGATCGAGGACGCGATCGCTGACCCAACACTTATCCCACCCAAGTCCAAGAACAAGTACAAGTACACGACGGATGCGGAGGAGGAAAATCGCCAGGATGATCTGCAGTTAGAAATAGTAACCATTGGACCATTCTTTGGCTCGGAAGAGTCTCCCATCCAACAGGTAGTAACGACAACCGTACCGAGTAGAGCACCTGGTTCGAAGGGAGGTAATGGACAGCAACATCGCCGACGACGTCCCAAACCGCATCACCAGAGCAGTACTACAACCGAATACACCACCGAGATGGATTCGACAGAATCAACCACAAACGCCATCAGTCCGAGCGTAAACACGGTTTCGGATAGCCGGAACCGAAACAGGATTCGCTTCCGTCCAAAGCCCATTACCACTGTTACTCCACCTCCGAACGCTGCAATCGTGGAGACGGAAGCGGTTACCACAATCCCTCCCACTCCACCGCCACTACCAACGTTCGTTTCTAGTGAAGAGTTTGATGGAGCGGTCATTAAAAAGTTCCGCAAGAAGCCTCATTTCACTCGGAATCGCTTTAATGTGCTTAACCAGCGAGAAGAGGAGAAAAACGTTATTCTCGACCAAACGGAACCCTCACTAGCGACACCAACTTTAACTACGGTGGCATCAACCAGCACATCAACGTCTGCCGCAGCAGTTAGTATACCTGTGGAAGCATCACCTTCAGTTCCAGCGATTGGTGGAGGTTTCCGGTCACGCTATCGGCCAGCTCCTCAGCAAAAGGGCAAAGATTCTCAGGAGGACACGCAACCAATCTCCGGAGATGGATTGAAATTGAACTCCCGTTTACCGAGTCGACTTCCTCCAACCGCGTCGTCTACTTTGGCCACATCAACTGATCTGTCGGCAGTGTCTTTATTCAACTCGGACGAATCGAACATAAACTCATCAGAGCCTCAGAACCGTACTCGTGGTGGAGAACACAACCGACCACGCTTCAGCATCAAGGAGTACCGAAACAAATTGAATCGTACTGCAGCTAGTACGGCAGGTCCTACGAGCACGGTAGCGTCTCCGGTCGGTGATCTCGAAACGACAACCGCTCCAAAACTTCGCTTCCCTACACGCAATCGATTCTTGGTGAACGCACGTCTCAATAAGACGGTAGAATCAAACGACGTCCTACCGACGGGAACCGGTGGTGTCACAACGGAAAAATCAGCCAACGAAACGACGACTAGAAGCTCATTCAGACCGCACGGTACGCGCACTTACAATCGATTTACGGTGAAGAAACCGTCCACGGAAACTCCTCAGACGGCTACGAACGCTGGAACGCGAGCACAATCCACAAACGGTAGCAACCTGGCGACACGCGGGCGTACCAAAGTAGCTTACGATCAGGCTGTGGCTGCCAATCGTACGCTTGCCGGAACCTACAACACTACGGCATCACTGATCAACCGACGACCGCCGAAGATCACGCTCAGGCAGCGCATTCAGAACTACAACCGTAAAAAGGAGATTGAACAGGCCAGTACAGCTACCGGCCCAGCGACTGATGAGAAGCGCGAAGAGGTAGCAGACATTCCCTCGGTCGATCAAAACAGTGTCCTGGCGTCGTCCTCAGGTGAACAAAATCGTCCGATCGATGATCTTGGTACGCTTGGCGATCGGTTCGAATCGTCCAACGGAGTGGCTTCCGATGATGTGACGACACGATCGAGCAGTACGACCGAAAGCTACCGTCATCACGAAACGGCCATCATGAAGATATCCCCCAAGGATCCCAACAGTGCCACTGGAGCGTCTAACGGAGATGATTACGACCTCAACAGTGCGTCGTCCGACTATTCGAAACGCGTCGTCGAACTGACACTGTCCGGCACGGGCAGTAAGGATCGGGGTAGTTTCAAGTCCGTCAACAAGGGTCTACTATCACGCAAGGTGCCAGGATACTTTACGCTCGCCACAGAAGATCCAATCTTACCGATTGAGGCGTTTTTCCCGCAGGTAAAGAAACCTAGCGGAGGACTAGCGTGATAGGATGGACTTGCAAATACTGCCAGTGCATTGTTTTCCCCAAATTTGGGTTCGACTCAAGTTTGCGTTTTGTAAAGTTTGTGTGTTGTTGTGTGACACAGGTGTTGGGGCAGATTTGAACACCCGTAGAGTATTTCAATTGGCAAGTATTTAAAACATGCTTTCGCTACCAGCCAACAGGCGCCCGCCCCTAGCACCAATAGGGGCACAACATTCGGGGGTTTTAGGTGTGCATCAGATTTTTTATGAGACTTGCAGTGGATTGAGACCCGGCTAAGACTCTCTCTCTCTCTCTCTTGCTCGCACCGTCGCCCGCGTATAGTACTGTAAATTATGCAAAACCCTATATTTTTAAGTGACCTTCATAAGTTTAGTAGAAAAGTTTGAGTGGCGCGAAAGGAAAGAGAACTGTGTTTTGCCCGTTGGTGTACTTGCTCTTCTATATTCTCAAAGATTTTATTTATTACTTTTCGATGGTATTTCCTCTCAAAACTTTTACATTCATTAATTCATTGATTAAATTCATTGATCGATAAGATTGTTTTACTACCCCATAAACTAGCGCCACGCACGGAGAATTGTTTACTGCGAGTGTTGTACAGCACACAAAACAAAGGGTCCACATGGTTAAAACGATGCACGAGGATTTAGTAGCACATGGTTTTACATCAGTGAACACTTGTTTTGTGATCTGCAAACTCCTACATTAATCGCTATTCGATTTTCGTCCTACCACTGATGATGATGATTGAGAAAGAAAAACTTCCACCCTACCGAACATCATCTGAAATGCTTTTGTGTGCGCGTTTTAGACGTCCTTCTTTGTTTTTAGCAACACTTGTACTATAAATCCTAATTTAAGAAAAGCGGTTTTTCTACATTCGTCCGCGAAAGATAATGGGAAAATGGACGAAAAAGTGCGTATATATAGTGCGTATAAGAAGAAAAAATATAGAAATGGAAAAGAATAATAAAGATTTGTAAATTATCGAACGAACTAAACCAAACTATTTTTGGCTATTGCTTATCGAACAAGCCGACCATGCAGTTCCACGATGCTGCCATCGGCAGGGAATTCTTTATCTTCGGTCGCGCATCGTGTATGGTGTACGCAATCATTGAGCTCACATCCTCCTGGTGCAGTATGTCGCCGATGCAATTCACCAACACGTCCGTTTGCTTGTCTTCAAACGTTTTCAGCAGATTGCGGGTGAAGTTTACAAACATTCGTCCAAGTTCTCGGCGGATGTATTCAACCGTGCGATAATATTCTAACGGCAGCTGGAACGTGTACTTCCGATCGATGATGAACTCTACCATGCCCTGTTCTTCGGAGCAGGCATTTTGTACGCGTTGCTGCATGTTACCGTTGTCCAGCGTATCGTACCTATCGATACCACACACCAACAGCACCGTCCAGTCGGAAATGACAGTGTTTTCCAGTAGTTGAGCCGGAGGACTATCCACCTTCTTCATCTTCAGCATGTGCTCGAGCTTGCGAGTGTAGAGCACCCATTTCGCAGGTAAAGTGTCAATCTGCACCACCGAAAGACGATGCGGTTTAAACGATTCACTTCCACAGTTGGTCGTCAATAGCTGCTTTTCGTAGTCCGCTATGGCCAGCTGCGGATAGAATCCGGCCGCCAGGCAACACTTTACCAGGGCCCATTTCATGGAGTTAATGTTCAGCGCTTCGACGTTATGCGACTTGCCACATTTGACTATCCCCAGTACGCGCAACATTGACATTAGCTCTACCCGTGCATTGGAAATGGCTTCCATTGCTCCGGTCTTGAGATGATAGTTCCTCATGATGCGTTCATCGGTTTGCATGCTCTTGCATTGACTCCATTGCTGGTACAATCGCAGCAGCACCATACAGTCGCTGTACGTGCGGCCATGCAGAGATAGCTTTAGTTGCACAATTTCCTGCTCGCCCTGTTCATCCAACGGTTCGGTGAAAGGATTGCCTACCTTCAAGGAGGCAATAATGGTGAGCACGGGATCTACGCAACGGAACAAGATGGCGTAGAGTAACGTTTTGCCGAGATGAATACCGACACCTAGTTGGCTCAGCAGTAAGCCCAAGCTAGTCGGTACGGTGAGCGGTCTTTCGATGGCCCCTACTTGATGCAACAATTTTAGCGAGGATCCGACACTAGTAGGGCAAATGGCGTATAAAGTAGAGCAAAGGTATTCTACCGTCGGCGTGGTAGTGTCGGTACGACATAGAAGAGCTGTTAGTATCGTTTCCGGATCCGTTACACAGGAGACCTCTTTGAGCGGAAGTGGTTGTAAGGGATCGCTAGTCAGCCTATCCTTGCCGTACAGCATGAAGTATTTGCGCTGGGCAAGCCACATGAAGAGACGACATGTGCGTGCCGTAGCCAGGCAGGACTGGTCCATACAAATGCCTTGGGCGTAATCACCTGCATGGTGCATCTTCAGCCCAGTGTCCACCACATAATCAATGGCTGTTAGCGACGGTACGAGCTCGAGCAGCGAAGCTCCCGCTAGCAAAAACACGCAACGCATTTTTGAGGCCTTAGATGAGTTTATCGGCAGATAGACGCGATGTTCTTTAAACTCTTCCTCCGTGATCAAACTATGGAGGGCAACAAGCTCAACTTTTCCGCATCGCTCGAGATCATTGCGTCGTAGCAACAGGAGACACTCGAGCACATCAGTGTAATGAGGTAATACGACAAGTACATTCCCAGCTACACATTTCTTCACGATATATACCACAATATCCACCACCAGGTGCTGATCGACGACGTACGGATTGTACAGTTTGTGGTACGTCTGGCAGAGAAGAGATTGTCGAGCCGTTGCGTCTTTTCTGTACGATTCGTGTGCTGTTTGCATTAGCTGCCGGCAGGGATTATCACTCCCGTCGGAACACCAATCCATAGCTAGCAGGGATTTCCGTCCCACTATGTACGGATTAGCGCCAAGATCCAGCAAACTACGGACAACGTCAACGAACCCTGTACACGTTTAAAATTTGGTTAGTTTGCGCGCTAAAAATACCCACTCAAAGCAATGCCTTAATATCCTATTGACAAAATTGCCTTAACCTTCGTTTCAATGACCACAAATAACCCCTTACTTCTATAACCACCTAGCCCGACTCACGCTAACTTCACGCTTCATTTGGTGGGGAAGGCACAATCTTTACGTCTAACAGTTTTTAGCTCCGAGAGTTGGTGGTCATTGAAATAAAGAATAAAGTAGTGCCTTAATAGTGCCTTAATAGGCACATTTGGCCAATAGGGTAGTGCAAGTCCACTTACCTTTTGCACCAGCAATCATCAGGGCTGTCAAACGCGTGTCCGAATGTTGATAGTCTACCATATGTCGGTTGTGCTTCAGCAACGGCAACAGGATCGCCGTGAACGGTGTTGTGTTGTCGGTGTCCCAGCAATCCTTCAACAGCTTATCCATCATATTCCTCGCACTTTGATTCAGACCGCAATGGCCGTACATGAGTTGTATATGCGCTGCCAGCTTCAGCGCATTCTCCACCTTAGGTAATCTCTCTTTCATTCTCTGAATTGCGTCATGTGTGCAAATGGTGTCCAAAATCCAATCCAAATGATAGTACTCCACACCGTACGGCTTATTCGGTGCGTAGCTTACGGTGGGTTCGTTGTACGGCAAGTGACACACTTGTGCGCCTGTAAAAAACTCTGACCACGATTGGACCTCTCCCTTGGTGCACAACAGCACCAACTTCATCTCAGTATTCTGCGCCATGATGGTTTTCACAAGCGAAAACAGCAAATTCATCCCCTCCGGAAGCTTATCGCTACAGTCGACAATCAGATGCGTTAGTTTCGGGGCAATTTCGTCGAACGTTTTGATGATCAGCGACTGTATCAGTGTCTGGGCGGTGCAGAACACGATATTGTTCATTTCGCCAACCTGCGCGTTGATGAGCAGCTTATACCCGATCGTGCTGCCGACCGATTCCTGACGTTCCGCCGCGAGACGGTACACCGTCGCGAGTATTTCAACCTCTTCCTGCAGTACACATATCATACGGTAGGACGACTTACTCTTGCCAGCCAGTCCCAGCAAGCAATGCACGAGCTTGGTAAGCTTTCCACTGCCCCACTCACCGCACACGATTAACACGGAACATTCGCTCGACGGCTCTTTGAATGCTAGATTTTGCAGGTATTGTCTTATCGCCAACATTGAACAGTCGAGTACGGTGATTCTCCTGATCTGATCGGTTAGTGGAATATGTTGCAATCGCACAGTACGATTCCCAATAACCCAAAAGCTCCAGTTCATCGCCGATGCAAAGCGTGCACAGCTTCCTGCTTCTACTTCACCCACTTCCTGGGGTTCCGACTTTTCCATAAGAAGCCTGATTTTCTGTAGCTTCTTCTCCGTCGCCACCGAACACGCCACATTGCCACCGAAATCAACGCGCACAATCGTAACACCCACTGGAAAGAGGAGGCAGAGAATTGAAATAAACTACTTCACCACCCCATCTCTCAACCCCCCCCCCCCCCCCCTCTTTCATACCTTCATTTTCCGTCGGGAAGACCCAAATGGTGCGAAACTTCACATCCGAAGCCAATTGCTTCTGCAACGCCATCAAATCTGGCCAGCTGATTTCCCGCATTACCTTCACCTCCAGTACACACTCACTTGTTTGCACATATTCAACGATCGCCCGTAACACGGCAGCATTGTTTTCATCCATCACAACGACCGGAAATGACAAATCCTTGAAAAACGGAAGGTTTTTCACACCACCCCAAAATCGTGCATACACCGAGCTTTAGCAACTAGCTGCACGTACCTTCTTTGCTGACACTAGTTACCGTTGGCGTTGAAAAAGTTGCCTGCGATACACTCACACGGATTGTTGTATGCGCTGGTGACGTTTATACTCTGTACTCGAACTTAAGTTGGAGTTTTTCCCGTGCGCCTATTATTCGGGCAACAAAAAACAGGATGAAAATTGCAAACTAAAACCAAAAGGAAAACTAATCCAAAGAACAAGAACAGGAACCGTAATGATGCATAAATACGACACAGAAGGTTTATGATATATTTCTATTTAGTTTTGTAGTTTTTTGTTGTTGTTTTTTGTTGGGGAGAATTTGAATGTTCAAGTCATTTTTATATTTTTTAATTTGTATTTCGTCTTCAACTGCCGCCGGTTGTTGTTAACGGCTTGCTTTTGTTTTGTGTTCAAAAGGTTCTGTTTTCTCCTTTCCTGTGTGTTTAGTGTTGTGTTGCGTGTTGCTGGTTTAATTCTGCCTTTCTTAACCGCTCTATTGCTATCATCGAACCGTATTCGTGTCGTGTGTAGATTTGTGTTATGAAAATCGGAGATTGTGGCTGTTATTGTTATATATTGTTTTCCAACACTCTCTTACAATATATTAGTTTGACGAACAGAAGATTCCAAAGTGTTCCACATGTGAAAGACGATAAAATTTATAAAATGGGGTTTTACATTAGCTGCCTTTTTGGTTGTTATTTCATTCTTTCTCGTCGTTCCCGATACACGTAAGAAGCCAAGGTTCGTTTCTTGCTCTGCTAATTGAATAACATACGGAAAGTGTAATTATTGTTAGTTCAGAACTAACCGTTCTCCCCGCTTTTCCTACTCTTCTTTTAGCGTCCTGGTGTTCTAAACTGATTGTAAGTAGTGAATCTTCTAAAAGCAATTGAAGCAATATGCACGTGACTGTTCACTCTCCATCCTTCCCATCGGTGAAGCGTGGCCTCAGATGTCGGTGAGATAATATAGGAGCAGCACGCAGCATTCTATCGTGTATTCATATTAGATGGGAATCTTCATAAATATTCAACACTCCTGCACCCATTCTAAAGCTGACCGTGTTTGAATGTATGCGTTTTTGTTTTCATAAGTTTTGTAATTAGTTAATGATATTGTCATATTTATTTTAAAATAACCGAAATACTGAAGAAGAGTTTGCTTCATTGTTCCGATTTTATGATCTCGTTACCACCTCACTGTACGTTCGTGTGTTTCCACCACATTCCTTGGGAAATAGCTGTATATAAGGTGAGTCTTGCACTGTATATGTATATATTTTAAATATTTATAGATATAAATACAAAATTAGATTATATAGTTTTGTGTGTATATATATTTTTTTCTTCTTCTCTCTCTTCATTTCACTTCAACCTGCGCTCAGCACTTCTCTTCTATTCTCTCATTCTTCAACTCTGATCTGCTAACGTAATGCAAATATATATAGTAACATACAGCTCTAATGTGTTTTCTTGCTACACAGTTTTGTTCTCATTCTTACAAGCTAACAGTAATGTTTTTTGTTTGATAGTTCTGGTGTGTTCATGAAATTGTTATGTTGTTTTGTTTCATTCCACTCTGTCTTAGCATTACAGTTTTGCGTTTTTTTATTAATACTGCTCTGTAAGTTTTTGTTGTGTGTGTTTTGATCAGTAGTTGATCGTGTGACATCTCTCTTCTGTAAACTGTGCATTTATAGATTTTTTTTTTGGTTTTCATGTGAAGTAAGTGTTATCAGACAATGGTTGAAGCGTTGCCCATGTTGCACGATTGCTTATGGTGCCCATTTCCCCATGCGAACGATAGTTTGGAACGGCGATCAAACGAAAACTGTGTCAACTAGGATGGAATGTCGCAACAACTTTCCATTCAATCGATCGTGTGATGATGTGCGATCGTTCCTCGCTCTCGTCTACGCAAAGAATCTCGGCCCTAGCTGATATTGGGCCATACAAAATGGATAGCAAAAGCAATCGTCTCGATCGTATACGCAACAATACACAGCACCGCATTGATCAACCATGTTTGATAGTAGCTTTTGTGTTTTTTTTTTTCACTTTCATGCCCTTTCTGATGTTTGAAGGTTTTGTTTCTTTTTATTTCGTCCTCGAAGA
The DNA here is from genome assembly GCF_943734695.1 of Anopheles maculipalpis. Lineage (NCBI taxonomy): Eukaryota > Metazoa > Arthropoda > Insecta > Diptera > Culicidae > Anopheles > Anopheles maculipalpis. The sequence goes on from NC_064872.1 coordinate 5,210,840, forward strand.
AGTTATAGTCAAATTTCTAGTCGATATTCTTATTCCTCTCCTACATTTTTGGTTTTGAGTGATTTTCCCAACCCTCCGAACTTGATCTTCTTGATGGTAAAGCGGTTCACAAACAAGACTCTGGATCTTGAGCGATCTTGCTTGATGTGTGGGGGAGTGCAGGGAAAATCAAAGCTGTTCTTTTTTGCTCATCTCTCATAAAGCAAATTCTTTTCCTCCTACAGTACAAAATGATGAACCTCGTTTCATCTAGCTTAAGTATCCTATAAATTACTCACTTATTCAAGTGCATTACAATTATTTGGAGCGGCATCAAGTTTTTGCCAAGATAGTAACATTTTAAAAGGGAGTGTTGCATATAGCAATAGAGCACCTCGCTCAAAAAAGGGGTTGGAAAAATGAAAGCTATTTACGATACAAATTGCCTGGCTGTATGCTGAAATTCTTGAAAAAGAAGTTGAACGTTCAACGACAACTACTAGCAAGCAGTGCTATTCTATCCGGTACGAGATGTGATTGACGTCTAGCAGCAGCCCTCATCCTAATAAGACTCGATCAAACGATCTCCAAGTGCCTCTAGGCCCTCCGATAACTACCTCAAGGATGTTGGAGAGGTTATTTGGTCCACGGGAGGAACACGCTACCGGGAAACCCTGATCTTGTTGGGAATGATGATGTTATTTTGGCCAATAAAAAGAAACACAACGATCGTACTTCACCGAGAAACGTTCATCAGTATGAATGCTCTAGATCCACTAGCGCGTCATCACATCTATCGTTGTTACAAGCGGCAATCGAATTCACGATACATAACATTGTAACATTAATCACATTAAGCACTGTGCGCCTCGTGCCTATTGGGGGCGCTAGCACACAAAGTGACCGATCAGCAAATACAGATACCTCAAGGAAGAATCATTGAAAAAGCTTGTCCTGTACTCAAAGTGATTATTCGGGTTGAAATAGTTCTCAGGTCTCATATGGCACAAGTTGACGGATAAAATTGACCACGATTATAATATAGAAGTAGACACACTTCCTGATTCAAGCCTAGTACTTCCTCCTACAACTTCGACTACTGCTGACCAGCGATCGTTTAAGCGTTAGGGAGTTGAAAGAAAATGATACAAATCATTATTACATTATTTTTAGTTGGTTGTTAGCTTTGTGTGTTCTATGTTTCTTGGCAAATGTTCGCTTTAATAATGCACCCAGTTGCCTACAGTGTGTGGAAATTTGTGTTTTGGTTTTAAACATTTAGCATCGAGAAAAGGACACATATCTGTCTCCCTTTCAAAATCTTTTTTTTGATTTCGTGCTTCATATTAGTTCTGGTATGTTATCGTCTTGTTGCTCTCTCGAAAGCTCTGTACCAAGCGCTCTTAAAATGGTTGTTTTATATGGAACGAAAATCAACAGAGATAGTGTGAGGGTTCACCTTCAAACACCCTCGCACGTTCTTGTGACAGTTGCATCTGCTGTTGAACGTATCATCATGAAACATCTAAGAATGGCATTAGCTGCCCTATATGTAGTTTTCTGGCTTCTGGAAAAATATTACACTCCATCAAAGAAACATGTCAACATGCATCAACATTATTTATGCTCTATAATGTTTTGGAAAGTTTGTTAAAGTTAAAAATTTTGTAGAGTGTCTCTGTAGAAAACTAAGCATACATTCCGCTGAGCATAGGATGCGGATATTAAGAATCAATCGGTTTGAAAGTTATCCTACTGTAACAAAGATTCCTCGGGTTCTGCCTGTGTGTTAAATGTAAAAGAAAACTTACATTTTTACTCACAATAAAGGGAGTGGTCGGCATTACAAGCGCATTGAAGTTGCACCTAAGCATTTACGTATAGCGTGTATTGATTTTTTTTAAATTGAGTGTTGGTATTTGCATTTTTCCTTACTCCCTAGAAGTGAACGATGAATATTATTTTTTTCCATTTGCCGTTGTCCGTTTGGGGTGGTTAGTGCTTGCACAGAAGGCGTTACAATACCTGCTTTGCCTTTTGGGGGGTCGATTATCATGATATGGAGTGTCGGCCACGGTGGCTCGATCGCTTAAACATTGACGTTGAAGCCTTTCTTTGCAGCTACCGGTAGCTTTTCACCTTGCAAGAATGGATTGTAGCTCTAAAATAAAGCATCAAACATTAAAGCAACGCCAAGATTCAAGCATTCGTCGAGCGCGGGACGTACCTTCTTGACGTGAAACTTTTTCGCAACCAAGTTCTTATGCTCCTGCGTGTGGAACTGGCGGGCGATAAAGTTTTCCAGATCGGAATCCATCTGCGGGTTGCCTTCGCTTTGCGTCGTTGCCGGACAGTTGAACATGTGCTCCGCATCACACATGCAGTCCTGGGCGGCTTGATATTCTCGGCTAAATGCGGCCGTATTCTCGAAATCCATCGTGCAGCCCTGATCTTCGGTGTATCCGACCGGGCACGGATTCGGCGGATTACAGTAGGCCGGCAGGCTAGCGTCAGTTTTCACCTGCGGCTTCGGACGGTTAGGTCCTTCCCCTGCGCCACCCGACACGTACTGATGGCCCCAGAGGGAACTGTGCTGCAAGTATTCCTGGTCGCGCGGCGAAGGATTCGGATTGGAACCGTCCAGCAGGGCGTCGTAATCGAGCTGCTCGGATTCGAGATCCTTCGTTACGCGCGCCATCAGTGCCAGACGGCTGGCGGGAAGTTCGTCCATGGCGGCCGGATCGATATACGAGTCGGCTGCTTCTGCTAAATCCTTGCCCATCCTATCGACGAGCTCACGGAGCAACATGTCCGAAAGAAACTGATCCTGTGCGTTTGGAACAAGGAAACATTGTGATCATTATTTTCGATACGGCAGTAGGAAAACATTGGTGATGTCTTACCTTCATGCCCGCTGATAGGTAGGCTAACGCTGGGTTAGTGGCCACCATCAGCGAGGCTAAAACAAAAAAGAAGTACATGGTTGGTGCCGTGCTTCGTTAAAAGCACGCTGCAATGTTCTGGAGGTCGTGAAAGGAAAAGGCCATGGAAAAAGAGAGAGAAAAACAGCACACACTGTTGTTAAGTAACAATACACAATAAAACACAAACAAAACATAGAAAAGCTTTTTGGCTCTATTATTCCTCCTGCTGGTCGCGTTGTGATACTCTGCATGGGGGATGGGGTCTTTTGGAAAACACATTTTTCATCATTTTGCTTGTTTCTTATCGTGTGATTTATAGCTGAAGTCACATACGTATGAATTCAAAACACGTGTCGTGAGGCACTGCTAGACCTGGTTCCGCGAAAAGAGTCCTTTGTTACGGAATACGGTGCGTTGGGTAGTAAACCTTGACATTTAGATATCGGATCCGAGTAGGTATGTTTTCGCAACCGTCATCAAATATAATTCTCCGATTAGAATCACTGCACGCTCAATTGCTTCTGTTAGTAACCCGTATACTGCTGGCATGGCAACGAATTAATCTTGATGGAGGCTCTAGATGAAAGGCGACGAGAACCCGAGCACCATATCATCATGCGCAAGCTTCCACAACATTTGACCTATAAAATCGGGGTCCCTCCCCCTTTCTTGGGGATATTTATGGTTCGGAGGCCTCAGCCCGCATCTAGCAACCATTATTCCAAGTATCAAATTAAAATTCCGACCACTTGTTGCGATGCGAAGGAGGAAGGTGTTTTCGCCACACGTGCTCATCTTCCCAACGCCAGCTGTTTTTCCCGCAAGCAATCCGTATATCCAGAATCGTTCCAGTATCCGTGCCCACTACACCCTGACCATCGCAAAGTCGCCAAATCTCGGCAATCGCGTCTCGTCCGACAAAACGCATGCGGGAAAGCGAACGTCATCGTCGAGCGCGATGCGACACAATCAATATCATCTACCCCGCCAACGATGTTGATGACGTCAACAGTTGCTGGCAGATGGTGTATGGTGTGTGGATAAATACTGGGACAGCAGCAGCAGTAGTAGTAGTAGTAGGGCTTCTCGTCGACAATTCGTCATCGTGAAGCTCTGTGGACACTGAGCGAGAGACACAGCGACGCAATAATAATAATATTTCCTTCAAGATTTCCGATGTCACTGCTTTCGATGTAGCTCCACAGAATTCTCACAGGTACCCAACCACACACACACACACACACACATTTACGGTTTTTCAAACTTTATAAATAACCAAACAGGCGATGTATTTGCCATCGCCTTCATAGTCATGAATGTATAATTAATTTGATCGCCGTAGCTAAACAGCAAACATTATGCCTTCCTGTATCGATTTTTGGAGGCATCCCCACTGTCAAATGTAGCCAACTACTAGACACATAATCACGCAAGGATAGGATAACTTTTTCGCAGCCTCGGCTCCTATCGGCTCCCACACGAATAGATGTACTTCACGTGTATTGAAAGTGTGGTTATGTATTCACAGTTTTGAAGAACGCGTAGTGTGGAGAGTCTTGAGTTTCTGTTCTGCGCTATATTCACTGTTGACACAGTTTTTTGCTTGAGAAACACTAATCCTCCTTCGCACCTTAACTTCTAAAGCAATAAACAATTGCCAAAAAATGGCGCGACACAACCAACAAACACTTTACTGATGATGCCTAAACACGGAAAAAAGCTCTCCGACAAGTCCGATGTCACCACTACATCCACTCGGCCGTTCGTATGATTTTCTTTCGCCACCGCGTAACATACGCACACCCACTTCACCACCTACTGCGTTGCGAGATAAAAGAAAATGAGAAGAAAAACCTGCTTTACCTAACAAACGATTTTCCTGTCGACGATTACACCACTCTTCGATGTGTTTTTCACTCGTCGACGAATTTGTGAAAACTGAATCGAGGCAACCGCTGGCTGGACGGTGGAGTCCCAAAGCTTTTCCACATTGAACCACACATGCATGCAGCTTCTCGCTCTCTCGCTTTCTCTCTCTCTCTCTCTCTCTATCTCTCGTTCTCTATTGAATGCGCATGCGCTTTTTGAGGAAGGTAAGGAAAAAAGGTGATGGAAATTGGAAACTAGCGGGAAAAGGGCACACACTTGGGGGTTTTGGGGGGAGTTAGATGGTTGACGAAGGAGTTGCAAACAGCTAAACGGTTGCCAGCTGGCGCGATTGATCGTGTTGAAATTTGTCCATTGTTTAGGTTATTGTTGTGTTTTTGGGCAACATGTGCAACTCCCGATTGTTAAAGCTTTTAAGTGTGGGTTTTTAAAGGTAAATCGCTGAAGCGGAAGCAAAAGGTTTTCTTTAGGAAACAGCACATTAATTTGTACAACAATTGCTATAGAAGTCGAGCAAACTTCTTCGCAAGGGAAATTAAGAACTCTCTTCATCAGATGTTTAAACAACTTCAAAGACAGCTCGAATTATTTTTATAATTACAGCTAAATTAAGACCAGTTTAAAAGTTCCTTCACTGTACAGCACAGCTTTTACGACAGCGCCGAGATACTGACGGGGAATCAAATTAAACGCTCTCAGACATCACGCTGACAGGAGATGGCATGGTATGGAGTCGTCGGCCAGGACCCCCGGTTTACCCACCGGCAATACTATCAGTTTCAGAGGTTTTTGATTAGATAAGTTGCGAAACGGTTAATAATTATTACAACGCTTCTGGTGATTTTTGGTGTATGGGGCGATGTGTCCAGGAACTCAACTCGTTCAAGAAGCTGAAAAAAGCTTCCGATAGGAAGGAAGGAAATTTGTGGTTCTATTAATGAACTGACGGTAAATTTAAATTTTCTTCTTGTGAGTGTCAGCAAGAGTAGTTATTTTCTTGTTTAAATATGATAAAGAGTGCTTTCCAGGGAGTAGAAAGATGTCTAGATTATGTTGTACTTGTTTTAAAAGTGAACACTGTGCTATTCACTTATGTTGAAGATTGATTTAATTATTTTCTTATTTATTTATTTATTTATTTATTTATTTATTTGATAATTGAACTTCATTTCCTCTAAACAAATATCAGAAAGCATCAAGCAAATACTTCTACTTCTTTGTAATTGATTTATTTCTTTTATGTAACACCAATTTTTACACGCAAACAAGCACGCTTACCGTTCTCTTGCGCTGGCTATAAAAATCACGTCCAAACCATACACGCCGAGAGAGAAAACAACATAAAATGCAGTTCGTGCCATTTGGTTTGTTTAAACATAAAGAGAAATGCTATTTCATGATCGCAAGAAAAAAGGGAAAAAGTAGGAAATGGAAAATCTCATCGTCAAAGTTGAAGCTTTCGCTAATCCAATTGCGGTTGCACATTTTTTCCATTCCACATTTTCCTGTTGCTAGCAAAATGCAGTCCAAAGAATTGGAAAATATTATTCAAGTTAAAATCAATTAGGACTCTCTACTAGGAAATAATAAGTAAAAATTGCAAGCTCTTATGGAGAGCTCTCAATTGTTTGTCAAAAGCACTGCAACATCAATATCCGCTTAGTTTTCGGTGCAGTTTTGCTTTAAAACCTTTACACTACTACTTACCAAGTTTTTTTTACCAGAAGCGTTCGTCTCCTTTCCCGGAAACAACAGTTTTGTTTTCCACGAGGTGGTAAAATCTCTGACACTTTGCCGTAAAAACATTCACCCAGCATCAAAATGCCTGCCAGCATGGAAGGCGTCTTGCTTCGCAGGAAATTAAACGGAGTCGATTCCGCGGTGTGAACTAGCAGTAGTTTGCCGTTTTTCTACGCCCACTATCACACCCAGCATCAGGACACCATGATGACAAGGCCACATTTCCCCCACGGTTGGGGTTTTGAGGGGTGGGCAGAAGAAAAGCAAAGGGCCAAGGGCTTTCCACCGAACGTCCTCCGTCGAAAGAGAATGAGAGAGCCACAGCAGTTTCACAGTCCCGGTGTAGATTTTGGCCGACAGTCGAATTTCATTGATAATTTTAGCTACTTCTGGACGTTCCTCTCATTCGCTCTTTCTCTCTTGCTCCTTCCAACACGTGTGGGGCTTTTGCGTTCAGCTTTTCGCCATTCAATGAGTTGGAAAATCTTGTTCCGGGAATTGTTATCCCAGCGGTGCGCAGGCGAGAAGAAGGAAAAATAAAACAAACCTTCCGAGCCGACTTTTCCGATAACATGCTGTCGAAGATCACGTCGCGAAACGTGCTATTAGGAGCTTTATGTTTCTGTTGTAAGAGATCTCGGTACGTGCCTGACCGATAACCTGCGATATGACTTGGTGGTGTTACGTCAAGGTGTTGGACGTGTTTTCCTACTGACTTGCCATGGGGCACAGAAGCAACACCCGTCCCTCGGATCCTGTTTCATTCATCTTCCGGTGTGTGTTAAAAATGGGATTTTTCATGCTTGTTGCGAGCCACTGCAAGCTCCTGAAAGATTGTGCAAAAGGAATGTTTTCTTGTTGTTTCAATTACATGTTTCACCTTCCTTCTGGCCTTCTTCCTAGTCGCGAAAAGGTTTTATCTTATCGTGTAGAGAACAGGAGAACACATTATCAAACACCCTCGGACGCGGGGTGATGGAACATTGTGGTGTTTGGGGTTTGCGATAATGTACAACATGCAACCAGAAGCATCTCGTTAAAACGTCCCACAGTGTATACGTAACCGGTGGCAGTTATTAGATTCAGGTGTTGTGGTTGTGTCTGTAAGGGGGATATTTCCCCCTCGATTCTACGCCACGTCGTAATTTTTCCATTGATAGGAAAATTCATTCGGAAAAAAGCATCCCCATATATGTACATACACGTGTAGCTGTTTGTGTATAAGTTTTCTGATCGCATCTGGCTTTCTCTGTTCGTTCGTGCGTGGGCGCGAACACAAAATTCAAACCGGAACTAACTGGGGCTGAAAAGAATGCCGAAAGAAGAAAAGAAATGGAAAAAGCTCCTACCCATATCTGTAGAAGGAAGGATACAAACCATCAAACAGCAGAAAGCACACAACAGGGACCGGTACGCTTCCAATACAAACAAGCACGTCGGTAAAACATGGCTACAAAAAGTGACCGAAAAATGGTGAAAAAAATCATTTTCTTCCTGATAACTTTTTGGTATTGTTTTTCCTACCTACCTACCTCCCTAACCACGGATTGGTGTATTTTGGAGGGGCGTTTTGTGGTGACCGGTTTGAGGTTGCAAGTGGGTAAAATAAAAGCTGAAAAAAACAAGTATCGACACCAGGCAAACAAAGTAACATGCACACACTCGGGTCTAGAAAGGAAGAGTAATTTTGTAGCGAAGCTGATGATGATATAGGAGAATTTATGGTTGGTCCGTAATTTACGACCCACTGTCACTGTGCGCTTCACAGCAGCACGTCTGTATGAGGTTTTGTTGCTTTTTTTTTTGCGAAAACCACACTTGAAAAACGTTCGAACGGGAAGCGACAGTTTTTCACGATTATGGTAACAGACGGAAAAGTAAGTAAGTTTTTTCGGTGTTTTATCATTACGTGTGACACAACTCGTGCGAAGAAGCACTACTGCTGTTAAGACACTATAATGTATTTATTAGGAGCTATCTGAGAGATATCTCCTGGACTCCTTACGGATTTCGGTTTCCCACATCGTTTAAATACTTGTTTAGTTTTGTGAGACTGTGACAAACATAAAACCAAAAAGTATGTATCATTTTGTTCAAATAAAAACTTTCAACGATGAATTTAAACAGTTGGTTATTGTCTTGGATGTATCGCTACTAGCGCATCTAGCGGCAAACGTACGAAACTAGCGATGCAAAGGAAAGCAGGGGTCGTGATGATGGAAATAGAGTTAAAGCTTTGGTTGGGAAAACAGTTCAGTTGGGAAATTTCATTTCTGGCTCCACTCCGTTATCAGCTTTAGCTTTTCCCTTCACTGCAAAAGGGTATTTTTGAGAAAATAGTATCACAGCTTGCATATTGATGGCTTCATCCCTTAGTTATTTTGTTTACGTTTGCTCAGAGAAATCTAATTTAAAAATATATTCTTGATATTTCTGTTCTGTTATCCAAAAAGAATTTTATACAATAATTTGTGGTCAACAAAAGGGAATTCTACCTAAAATTTAGTTGTAATTTAAATTGTAAGTGAGAATGTTCTGTCTATCCACTAACCTATATTCTTCTTATTGGTCTGTTAAGGCAGGGATGGTATGGCTAAAGCTAAAAAATAGCCGATCATATTGCTTTTAGCAATATGTTTAGAATATGTTAAAATTTGTGCAATAAATAATAGAAAAAGGTTTAGAAATACGGCCTGGGTGTCATTACGAAATAAAAAATAATAATAATAATAGAAAGAGGTGAGTAAAAACGGCACTTAAACAGGCGGCAGGCGAGTTTTAGCACTTAAACTAAATAATGGAAAGATGTGTTATTTTATTCTTTTTAATTTATTAGAGCACCCTATTGATTGATAGCAAACAAGTGTCTCCATACACAATAAAACATTTTCAAAAATCTTTGGAAATACGGCAAAAAACTCCGAAAATTTAACAAAAAACATTCCAAAAATATTAGGAAGTGTTTGTGATTTACTTAGATTGACTATTATAGTATAAATACTCCAGGACCGGCCCATTTGGTTTAGGCGAAAGTGGCAGCCTGGTGGTAGAGAATTATAAAACAGATATTTTAAACATTTTTGATACTTTTACACAGTACATAAGCTTATCTGTTTATGAACTATTCCATTATTCCAACTATCTGGGATGACAAGACGCCCGTGAAGATTTCTTCGTAACAAAACACTGTTAAACTTTTATCGCTTTCCCTATCAAAAATGCCCGTCTTTTTTCATTCCTCTGTCAAATCGTAATGCTGCTAACTATTTTAGAATGATTTCCTGGAACAAAACACCACCCACCAGTTCAATGACCGCAATGCATTCTTCGTACGAAAAACGAACAAACAAACCTCCCCTTTCCCACACTCCTTCCCGGGTCCTTACATCGTTCTTAGTTCTGGTTCCGCCGACCAAGAACCTGGATATATAGCGGGAACCATGCACACCAGAGGGCCCATACCCAAGGCCCAGCGGTCGTGTCGTCGTACACATTCCTAGAACTAGGGCGAGCTGTGTGCGCGAACAGTTGGCGCCGGCTGGTCTGACTCCCGAAGGAATGCAAGCGTAAACTCCGGCACCCGGAAGCAACGAAAAATTGCACACAGAAATCGTTACGATTCCGATACTGGGAAGGGCGGTTGGGACTCACTACACCCACTCGCCACGGTGGAACTGAGCAGAAAAAACGCAGAGCAAAGCAAACCCCTGGGAATCCTGGATATGGCCTAGATTTGTAGTGGTTTTTTCTTTCTTTAGGTTTCCCTTCTACTAGGACAACACCCGGCAAACCGAACGGGATTGTTGGTTGTCCTCGTTTTGGGCTGGTGAACGTTTGTTTAATTTACAAAATGGGCTTTTTGGGATGGTCGTAAAACAACGTTCGGCCAAAATTAATGCTGCATGAAACCATTGGCTCCATCGCTGTCCAGCGCAATAATCAATCAAGCTTTAACGAACGCATGCAGATTGACGGGCCACAGTGATGGGATTATGGTTGCAGGTAGGATTTTTGGGGCTGGTTTATGTTTCCCATTTCATTACACAGTTTCACCATTTTCCCGGCCAGTAAACGCTGCATTTCGGAGTGTCACAATCAAGGAACAGGGAAAGCTACTTTTCCGCCAAATTCTCTGCATAGAACCCAATCAGGGTGAGTTTAGTGTCTATACTTCCTCTGTACGCACCGTAAATGAGTTGAAATTGTAGTGGAGGTTTCCAGCAGTGAAGTGCAGATGGCGGAAACCCACTAATGCCGAATCGATCGACACCAAACCACATATGGGAGGAGGTCCTCGTCTGTGTGTGTCGTAAGCCGGTTTTTTCGCAAACGCAAAAGTCAACGAACCCTGTTGCGGTTGGGGAATATTCTGCCAAGGAAAATTGAAGTGGTAAAACAATTATTCAATTCACGTGAAATTGGGTCGCAACAAGGCCGGTCACAGAGCTTGGCATGATAATAGGAATCGGTGTAACAGTCATGGGCGATATTTTTAACCCCATTCATGGCCATTCCCGGGTGAATTAGTCGGGTGAGGAAGAGGTCGAGATAATAAAGCTGATAATGAAAATTGCAATAGAATTACACCCTGCCGGGGGACGGATGCTTTTATTTATTGAAGTGAAATAGACCATACCCAAACAAGAGATCTTCTGAGACTCGCGAAATTGCTGTACAGAGTCATGTTACGCGTTTCAGGGGCATTTTAATGTATGTATGTTTGTTATTTTCCTAGACAACAAACTTACCCGCTTACTGCCCGCATTAAGTCTTTCCACCAAATCAACTCCCGGGAAGGTCGTAATCGTGACCTTTTTATTCGTTTTATTTAAACAAAAAAAACGCACACACACACACACACACCCTATTATCGGTGGAAGGTCAAAGTTGAACCATCTTTGGTAGATTGGTAGCGAACGGATGATTTTTTAGTCGAAAATATATAAAGAAAAATTCCCCCTTAGACCCTGACTAACCCCCATCAAGGAGGAAACCTTGGCCAGCCAGCGTTTATCCCAAGCGGTAGAACCGGTAGCCATTTTCCCACGCCCATTTTCGTACCACGCTCCACGTGCCCGTAATAGGAGAAGTCTTTTGATTTTTTGAACCGCTCCACCCCAGACTCCATTGGTCCGTTTTCGGGACGGGGAAATGTATGGGTAAATGTTCGTTTCTTCTGCTCAACTTTGCCATGTGTTTGGCGGAGGTTGGTGGAACATTTTTGATCACCTTTGACATTTCCTACAGGCTGCAGGTGACCTCTTCTGGAGGGGGGGGTCATAAATGTGATAGAAGGTGAAGCAAGAGGAGACGATGTATTCTAAGGAAAAAACCCCGGTGCAGATCGTGGGCCTTTTTTTCGTGGAATGCCGATTGGTTTTTGAGTGATGTATTCGATTTTACAAATGGTTTGATGATTGTGCTTAATTGGCAGTTGTTATTTGCATGATGCAGGCTTGCGCACTCCAATGTCCCGTCCCTCAGGCACGTTTGGTGTTTCTTTATTTTATGTACAACAACGATACCAATAAAATAATTCTATTATACGACGAAGTACAAATCGTTTTAAAAATAAACATACATTGCAGCCCCATTCGCCAAGCATTTTTGCAAAGCGCATTCACTAGAACTTGAACAATGGGTAGAACACTTCGGACCAGAATTAGCGTTTCAGCGGAAATCATCAAACGCCCGCCAAGGATCGAAATCGGATCCGCCGTTCTAGGAAATCTATTTATATTTATTATCTTTTAGTGCGTCTTCGCTAATGATTCTATTTTGCTCTTATAAGCAGCTGCTTCGTTATCAACGGGTACGATGATAATTGCAGAACAAAGGAAAAAATAAGTAGTGCAAAAGTCAAGCAGACCAAAGCAGATATTTTTTCTTGTGATTTGAATTTTACTGTTCTGGAGATTTGCTTATACGACAGGAAATTAGAAACTCAACCCCGTCAAGATTTTCAGTCCGCTGTGAGGTGTTATTTTATACTGTTTTACTAGTTATACGATTTACTAGTTTAGAGTCGCCTACATGGTTCATGGAGGGTTTCTTCAAGTGTTAAAGTGCATTTTCATAAGCTATATTGCTACGAAAATGTGTAAGATATCTTTAAAAAAGACAAAAAAAAAGAGTTCATGAAGATGTTTAAGATAAGGGATTCGATTTTCTGTAAAGGATGTAAATCTTATTCTTCTTGGCTTGGCTTAACGGACGACCTTGCATTTGTGGCCGGTCATCTAATGGTTTACTAGCTGATATCACGTAGTTGAATAGTTCATCTTCACTACGAAGGAAAGGTCTGGATAGGATTAGAACCCTGGTCCTGTCTTGTGAAAACCAGCGCCGCCGTCGTCTCCTCCACCGGGCCTCAAGGGATTCAAATATCCGACTCGAGTAATAACTCAGTCGTAAGGAAACGCTGGCGGCTTATAACTCGTTTTGCACCAGATCGGAGTTCCAATCCCATCTGTTCCACGTTGTATTCAAATGTCTCGTAAGCCACTAAATGGCCAAAATGATCTCAGAGATCTTAAGCAAAGAAAAAGAAAATACATAGGTAATCGATTTTCACATGACATAACACGGACTAGGCGGTCGCCTAGGGCCCCAGCAACTGCTTGGTACAAGGGGTCTAGTAAAAGAGGCCCCGCGTTAGCACCTTAGCAGAAGTAACTTCGTAGGAAGGGCCTCGTATTGGGGCCCCGCTAACGAGGGTAAGGGGCCTTCTCAAAAAAGGAGTCTTCACCTAGGGCCTTCAAAGACCTTGATTCGTCACTGCTATATAGGCATATCGATGGATAGTTGTTATTAGAGACGATATGAAGTTTGATAGCTCTCTATTAACCAAACAGATAACCAAACGAGCAGATTGTTGTGTTTGTCTTTTTAATAAGTAAAAATATCCTAAATTTAGTATATGAATACTATTAAAAACCCCATTACAGCGATGCTGTTTCAGTATTATATTCGAGCGTGTGCAAACAATCTTCAAATCTTCAAACTTGATTGTTTATTTTCAAGCTATTGCTGTCCCAACAAAATTGTAAACGAAAACTAAAAACGAAACTTGTTGAATGCTTTGTGTAAATCAGAAAAGCAATAAACAATGCGCAATACGATAGCGATTGTTACATACAGCCTTTGAAGTTTATATCATGCTCGATACGGTTTTGCTTTCTAAACATCCCCCCTGTACCTGTAACAGGACAAACAAAACTTCACCTTTCATTTGCTCGTTTTTTTCATCACACTTGCTCGGCCCAACAAAAAAAAAGTGTATTACCTTTGTGCTGTGTCATGGATCCATTTTTAGCATGGCTTCACAGAAAAATAGCTCTTATTGCGCAGCAGATTTGCTTCTCCGACAATATGGTGGCACGATCATGCACCAACAAACACTCTTACACTTCACTAAAAGCTCGATGGCCATTTCAACCCCGCTCTCCCAGGGCAGGCGCAGCGCAACTGGTGGCAGTTGCTAAATAATCGGCTGGAATGTGGGTGTAATCGACACGAACCAGTAAGGTACAAACTTTAAACATAGAGAAGGAGGGTGGTGGTATGCTCGCATGATACTATTATGCAATCGAGCCAACTACTACTCCCCATGGGGGGCGTGTGGTTTGTTTCGCCCGTGCAAGGATATTTTTAGACCGAATCTGCGCAATTTTGCTGCTCCCTTCTCTTTCCTGTCGGAAGTTCCCTTGCTGGAAATGGGCTTGGTTCGCTTATCAATCGCTTCGTGTCGAACGGTGCCTTTGGCCCTTTCGAACAATGCAGGGCTCAAGGGCAGGATGTGAGGTACGGCAGGATCAAGCCTCACCGTACACCGTTCGGTTGTAAATAATTGCTTCAGCAACGTTGGTACATGGAACAGACGACAGGATTTTCCCTGATGCACCTTAGAGAGAAAGCAAGCAGCGAGACAAAGAGCAATCAACGGGCCAGCTTATCGCACGATGATGGTGTACTACTACTACCAGCAGCAACACCACTAGCCGGGAGTTATTTTTGCATGCAAACAATACGGCGTTGATTGTTTTCTGTTTTGCATATCGGGCTCTCCGTGAACAATGTAAAATCTTCTGCTAAATATCGATTCGTATCGGCTGTACACAGTGCCATACGAGGCAGGCAGGCACTAAACATGATATATTTCATGGTTAAGTCATCAGGACAAGGTTAAGGTTAGTGCAAGTAGACAAAGACCTCATCCGCCAAAGGGTGTTGTAAATGGGAAATGAAAATCGTCCTACACATTAAAGGAAATGATATGTTTTCTTGCAGGTTTTCCATGCTACCAATTAGAAGGCTAGCTCCAACACTTCACCGACTTCTGTGATTTGGTAGAAGCACTATTGATTGTTGTTTTCATATTTCCGACCTCGGTTTCGGTTCCGGGAGCAGGATGGGAATGCAATTGTTCATCTGCGTATTATAGAATCAAACGATGCCTGGATTTGTTTTCATTTCCGAGAGGAAGTTGATTTCTTATCCGGAAGTGAAAGTAAATCATTGCTTTGGTAGGGCACAGTCCTTAGCAAGGAGTTTTCTGGAGCTATTAGCTAGTTTTCATTCCATTCTGAAAGCTCGAATGAGCTTGATTGGGATCCAGTAGTAGTAGTAGTATTAGTACTTTTAGTAGTCGTATCTTTACAACGTTTCTCAGCCTAGGTTGTCGGACTGATGGTAAGACGAAGAACTTAATTAGGGTTTCTGAACCTTGGAAGGTCTTATTCTTAGAGAATAGTTAATACTGCCTGGACATGCTTGCTTGATTTATTTTTACCTGCAGCTGGATAATGAGTCTTATCTTATTTAAAATTTCTGCTTACGACCACTTCACACGGCAGGACCGGGATTCAAAATCCCATTCGAGACGTACTATCCAACTACGTGGTATCATCAAGTCTACTAATTCATTCGATGGCCGGTATGACCTAGCAGTTTGTTAAGCCAAGGAAAAGGACATCTTCCCTGTAGTCTTTGAGAGGTGAGGCCTTCCTTTAGTTCCGCAATCACTGAGGGAGAAAAGCTCTTAAAGTATACATAACTACCTGGTGACGGAAGAACTTCCTAGTGAGGAGAGAGCTTCAAAGTGAAGACAGAGCCACATTGTAAGCTGAGGAGCGTCGTTTTGAATATATAAAACAGCTCTCAAAAGCTCTCAGTTTATTGAGGTAAGGCTTCAATTTAGCCTTGTCCAAAACTTCCTCCACTTTGTCACGCAATTTACGATCGATCTATTGTGGCGTAGCTTTAGGTTGAAAAGACCGGCTTATTTAATAGCTCTAGCGATGGGATGGTTCCATCGCGTCCATATCTTACCGCAAAATAACAAACCAAAAACCAAAACCTTCAACACAACCAATACTAACTAACCCGCTAGCACAGCCACATTCAAACCACAGGGAATGCTAAATTTAGCCAAACTGACAAACCTTCGGGGCACTAAAAATATCTCACCACGCGTGTGTGGCGTTGGGCCCTAAATCGATGAAGCAAATCGTCGCACGGGAGCCTTCGGTGGAGCGCCACCTTTTTTCCATGGTGAGATTCTTGGGGAAATAGTGAGTGGAAATTGTCGTTTCTTTTGAACGGGAAGTCTCGTGCGTTGGATTGGATTAGCAAAAGCGATAGGTAAGTAAGGAAAGGTGGATCAGCAGGAGAGGATGTGTGGTTAAATTGCTTTGAGCAACAATTGAGCTCATCGTCCGAAGGGGGTGGGATTGAGAGTTTAAGCACGAGCACGATTGGTGCTGAATGGTGGAACGGTTTGTTCGAATTCACAGAGTACCACACCACCACTACGGCGAAATAGCTTTAGACAAAGACGTTGAGCAAAATTCGTGCGCTTCGGCATCGAACGCTTCTCATTTCCGGATGCTCCGTTCCGAAGGCCAAACGGGCAACGCATCGGCAACACAAACGCACTGGGTGAAGTGAAATTAATTTAATACGAATGTACATCATCCCGGTTTTCATTATCACCGTCCTAGGATGGTTGCTAATAGAGCAAGTGTTTGTAAGATGTCTGCTCAGTTGTGTGGGACGTTATTGCCTTGCTTCCCTTTGGTATATTGTTAGCAATATAAATTTGTTCTTCTAAGACATTCTAAATATATAACGGAAAATAAATAAACGGGGAAGGATGCATTGGCGAGGAACAGATGCTTCATTCAGCTTCCCATGAAAAATAAGATCCTTATCGAGCCATAGACAGTAATCTTCTTGTCCATTTTCCCATTAACCCACGCATTGGGTGTTACGTTTCGTTTCGCTAATCTTTTGCTTCGAGGAACTGCAAAAAAAAGCTCAATAGTTGGCAATCAGGCTGACGATTACCGGATGCGGCTGACGAGGAAGTGGGGGCGAGAGTGGATGGATGAAGTGTCATGTTAACAGTTTATCTAAAAGAGATTTGCAATACAATAATTGAAATGAACACTTAGCTGCCTCGTTGTGATTCTCGACATCAACATCGTGTCTTGGATAGTCAGAAGGTTTTCCTTTTTCTTTAAAAATTGAATTGAAGTTGAAAATCTCATAAATGCGTAATACTATTCTCCGAACGCAACCCAGTTTGGGTAAATGTTTGTTTGGTTGTTTATTTTTCTTTCTTTCTTTCTATAGTCGTGTCTCTTTCCTTATATCGCTCTCGGTGGTGAGCCAAACAGGGGCCCCGGTAAGCTCGATAAGCCGCCCCCACAAACCACATGAGCTTTTTAGTGGTGGGTAGTCTTAAGCTGTGGTAAGCGCTTGCGGCAATCAATTTAGATTTATGTGTAACGTTTTCCCCCGTTAGTAGAAAATGAAATCTTTCAATGATTGAAACTGTTGTGCAATGGAGGATGATAGTGTGCAGGGGTTTTTTAGAAGTTAGTTTTTACAAGAATATTTAGATTTCAAGGCAATAGAAACTAGTGATCGAGTAACATGATTAGTTACTTTTGGAGCTCTTGAAATACTTGGCAAATGTTTTCAGATGATATACCAATTGCAGCACATAATTTCATGCAATTTATGCATCGAATAAAATGGTTATAAAGATATAATGTCGCTTAACTAGAAGTAAATAATTAATACAACCTAAAATGCCTAAAATATTGCTCTCCCTGTTAAATCGTCTGAAAACCTCTGCAAAATGCCAAACTCCCAGCGCAACAAATTAAAATCGTGTGGGTTGTGAATGAGATTGCACAAACTATCACAATCGACCTTAAAACACACACTCAACACACGTGGCATTCGGGGAACATCCCGAACAGTAGTTTTTGCCTTTTAATTTATAATACGTACGTAGCTCCTCACTGCAAATCAAATTCTTTGCCTTTTTGGCAAGCGTTCCAATTAATTTAGAATTCTGCTTTTATTTCGTCACCAGTTCATTTTTGTGATGGGTTTACAAGCCCCTTCGTTTACGGCAAACAAGCGAAAGAGGGAGCGAGCTTGTGGTTTCTTTCGTCCAAGAAAATGATGACCCAAACCAGTAAGCAAGCGAACCTACCATACGCCTACACGCAAACTGGTGAACCGACCGCACCACACTTACAGTAATGAAAGAATTTCAGCACACTGAACGCGACTGTGCCACAGCCAAAAGGCGGAAAGAAAATGCTAAGAGTTTTCTATCTCTAGTTCAACTTGTTTTTTGGTTTTGAGGGGAGACCCTGGAGTCAAAACATCATCGACTCCCCGACGGTTGGACGGTGATGAAAAGCGATGTTTTGCATATTTAGAAAGATGTTGCGTTTATCGTGTGTTTTGTCGCTATACCTAGGGAAGGAACGTCTTGTTAAACTGAAGAATAGGTTTTTTTGTGTGTGTGGTGAGACGCGGACGCCTATGTACTTACGCCCTTTGGATCGTTTGACACCTGTCACATGGAATGTGGCTTATGGTAATGAGACACACTGTGCGCAAAAATTATGACCTCTCGTTATTATTTGCATTTGGTGGCATATGATTTTTATTGCGTTTTATTACTTTTCCTCTAAGCAGTTAGTGCATCAGACTGCTCTTTGTAGAGAGGCATCATTTAGTTGTTATTGATGCTACTTAAAGAAATGTTTTCCAGATGCATAGAAAATTTGTCAGGATTTACTGTATAAAAGTGATGCCAATTGTCTGATATCGATATCGAGCCAACAATAATCAATCTTCATTTAGATAGAATTTTTACGATTTTCCCCATAATAATATCCCAAGCGATATCCTTTTTGCTGCCACAACTCTACCTGAAACAGTAAAACCACTGACCACCATCAAAAGTTTCTGCTGCGTAAAAGCACTTTCCGCCACCCATTTTGCGGTGCCTGTTTGATGGCTTTTGCGCGTAAAAATAGAAATCACGGCCAGTTTTTCATTCCCCGGAGCTATTTTTAGCCACATCACACTAAATCGAACCCTTGTTTATGTAAATATGAAGGTGTTGTGCGAATACACTTCTGTTTGGATTAACCTCCCAGCTCCTTTTAACCTTTCGTGTGAAGGAGAATGTTGTGAATGACGCAAATCTATACTCCGCGCCAACGGAAAGCCATGGGAAGTATGGAAATGATTTTTTAATGAGCGAATAATTTAATCATAAATCATACGCTGAAGCGCCAAATTTCGCTGAAATGAGTGAGTTTATTTTTAGCTTTCGGGGCCTGCCGCCGCAAGCTTTCATTAACTTTTGCTTTAACCGTTGAGTAATTACATGAGCATGTACTACGGGCGATATCCTGTTTTGCCATCGTTTCTTGAGCGTTGCTGTACACACATCCGCGACAAATAAATAATGTATAATCTCATCAAAAGATTTTTGCTACCATTCGGTGTGTTGTTTTTCGTTCGCCCGGAGTGAACCCCATTTTGGACAAAAGCCAACTTTGGGCACCGAAACGACCCTCCCTCCTATGGTTTCGCATGTCGTATAATTTATCACATCACAGCCAGCATCACACAAGACACAACTTCAAATAAACCTGCTGCGCTCTCAAAAACCCACCTTGTGTGAAAAAAAGGAGTCTCACACCCTGAAGACGCTCCGCGCCCCGTTCGCTCATTCCCTTTGGATCGGGGCGTATGAGCACTTTTCACACACCGAGCAACTGAAGCATGGCGTGGGTTCAATTTTGTTTCTTCCTCATTTTATCCTCACCGTCGTTGTTGATTGCTTACCGCGACACATCGCTTCGTTGTGTTACTTGCAGCCTTTTTTTGGGTTGGATTTTTGTTTGGCTCGCGTGTGTATGTGCGTTAGGTTTGGCTAATAATAAATATAACAACAAAAAAAAAGCACACCCCGGAAAACTTTGGCCACTCAGGTAAGAAGGAAACGACCCTTAAAATTCAATATCCAATAGAACCTGAGATGGTGCTAGGAGCCCCTTCTGCTGCAGACGAACATTGTGGCCGCAGACGCACATCCAAAACAGAAGCGAACCATATTGATCCATGCATGGATGAGATTTTCGGATGACAAAATGCGCGCACCCGTATCACACGATTGGTACGGTTGAGCGAAAAACCTTTGCCCGGTCGATCGGATGCTTGGAAAGCTCTTCCGTTTCAAAAGGTTTTGGAACACCCGTTCGGCTGCGCATTACTTTCTGGAGCAGGAGTTATAATTGATTTTACTTTTCGATTGGTTTGCAGAGGATGATTCAAAGCAGAGACGAAAATAAATAAAAAAAACCTTTAATATAAAGCACTTCTACTTTTGGACAACTAAATCACATCGAAAACCTTCCCCACTGGGTGACGAATGCGCTGTAACGGACGTTGGAGGTGACCACCATTCATTTGAAATTCTATCGATGCCAGCACACCAACCAACGCCAGCACGAAATGAACTTTTCCTGCTTCATTATTCATACCGTTCTCTGTAAGCCGGTGGAATAATCTGGGGGCCCCCTGTCAAATCATGGCTGTGTTTGGAAAAGCGCAACACAACGGAAGGACACACCGGTCGGCACAGCCCGTGAGCTACCGGGCGTCTCCATCGACACAACCTTGCGTACAGAAACACAGCCACGGATTGGTTGCTTGGATGTTTAGCTAGCAGTATGACAGCTGCACCACAAAAACATCATGCTCATCAGTGTGCAGTAGAAGTAGCAGTTATGATCAGTGGGTCTTACTGTCACACTAGCACTCCTCTGTACGCTCGACCGCACACGATGAAGGCAGTGAGAGATGATTGGACGAAAACGGTCCGGCCGGCGCCTACGCACCCGGTGTTTGGGGCTCGGTTCCACTTTGGACCTGCAAACTGTGAACGGTGGACATGCGCAACAACGCTCCGATCGCCGTTGCTAACAGTCGCCAAACGCCTCCGCGGAATGTTGAGACCGATGTTTGCAACCATATGGTAACGGCGGTAAAGACCCTGGCCGTGGCATTGGCACACCAGCTACTATGCTCGGTATGCATGCAAAACCATCATCGTATGGTGACGATGTGTCACGTTGTGACACTGTGAAATTACTTTTTCAGTGGAGCGTCGCGAAACGCAGGCGAAAGTGTGTACGAACCCACTGAAGAAAACAGTGTGGCTCGGTGTGCCTTAAGGAATATATTTTATTAAATAAAATGTACGAGCAAAATGGGATGGGATGGGTGGAAGAAACACGAATGAAGCAAGCGAAAATAGCACTGGTTACAACAACGCAAGAAATGTTGTGTTTTACGCACTTCTGATCATATCTGTCAACGGTGTATATTGAATGATTTATAAAGTACAGCACGTGGGGCTTCATCGTGAATGAATCTTTTAAACGAAACCGTATTATGTTAAATGTAATCTTAAGATCTACATAGTGCAGTTTAAAGTAGTATACTGTAAATGTTAGTTTCTTTCTAAAATCCAGTTTAAGTCGTAATTGTTCGTTTAAATGTGAGCAAGGATGCATCGGTGGAGACGCCTGGTAGCTCACCTCCCAGTAGAAATGGCTCCCGATGTGTTGCCCAAATGAGAGAATTGGTAGAATTTCTTAGAATCAAACGTGATATTTTACATCAAAAACATGTCAAGCTACAGTAGTTTTCCATTCAACTCAATCTTCATTAACCTTTGCTTGAGAACATTTTCATTTCCTTTCCATTCATCTTTTCTTCCTTTCTAGCGAATAACATTTCAATCCTCATTCCAATGCTCACCACATAGTCGAAAACCTTCTTGAACAATAAGTTTCCTTTCATGCCCAACTTGGTCACCTTCAAACTGTTAGGCTTCCAACAGTAACACCAGAACAACAAGGCCAAGACACTTGCTTTCTACCATAATCACTTGAACCCGTACTATGACGTCAGACGTTTTGCACGTCGCTCTCTTTTTCATTTTCTCTTTAACACTTTTTGCCTTTAAAAAAAAAAACAGAATGGAAGGCGGTGACACTTTTCCACGACATTAAAAGTTCAACCCAGCAGGCATTCCTGTGTTTCCCTTAGGTCACCTTCGCCACACGCGCCACGGTATCTGTAGTGTTGTCTGTTGGTAGCAGATTAACAAATGCCCTATCAAAAAGGGGTTCAACAGCACACGTTGATAAGGTTATGATAGTTTGGTTTTGAAAGATGCAATTGCGTCACCTTACTCTGTGTGTGTGTGAGTGTGTGTAAAGGATTGCTTCTCCACAGGAGGGCAGGATGGCAGATGTGCGGTTGACATGGCCTCTGTACACGATTATATCACGAAATGATTGTGTATTGATTACGAAATATATATTCACATATCGTTTTGACAAGCGATAAGAAACGTCGAGACAAAACTCCCTTTTGTATGAGTGTGTGTTTGCTACTTCTCTAGAAGATAAAGTTTTATTAGTAGTAGTAGTAGGACGTGGTTTTATAGCATAATCACCATTCCGTTCATCAATGTTTATCGCACAAGCATGGGTTTTGCAACTGTCGAACAAATCTTTATGGTCCCATTTTTCGCCCCCCGTTATCTTGCTTCCATCAAGAAGTTCCATTTTAATGACCCAATAACGGGACAGTACTACCACTACTCCCACCCGCCACATCATCATCCCGTACTCATTTGATGTATGTACATTTTCCTAAGCTACATCATCACCGGACGAGACCGGCGGCTTCCCCCGAGCTTGGCAAAGTAGTTGGTTCACGCATCGAGACACATTTCCATTTTTATGCACCAGCCGTAGAGCATAAGCGTATCTACAAAAGGGTTTCGGAATATCGCAACGTACCGGAAGCCATGTTCCGTGGCCTAGAACGGCAAGCACGGGGTTGTTACGCTACGGCACAAGTGGCTGTTCTTTGCTTCCTTTCTGTGTGCGAGAAGAAAAATCCTTCGATAACGATTTTACAAGTAGCGAACTGTGTGGCGGACGAAAACTATTACCGAGAACGGCGCGCTGTCCAGGATGCGTCGTCGTATGGGAGAATGGAGATTGATGAGATGAGAAGCGACGGAAGTAGGAGGGAGATTGCCTGCAGCCCATGGAGTAGTGGGAACAGGCCTGGTGAAGTTATTTTTAAAACCGACTAGTCCGACTGTCGCCATTTTGATATTTAGTTCGTTTTGGCCTGTGCTCTGTACATTTTTTAGAGCAGAGAAGACTGGAGTAGCGATGGCAACTGTTGCAAGAAGTGTACTTTTTTTTCTCGATTTCGATGTCGCATGGTTGGGACACCTTATAATTTTTCGTGGTAGAGTACTTGCTGGCTTTATCCGACTGTCTCAAACATTGCCGAATGTTCGATACTTCGTGTCTTAAATGAAAAATAAATTAAATCAAGCCTGCCAAACCTATATGCTTACGTATAGTCTTCCACTATCTTTTTGTTTATTCTATATTTTGTTTGAATTGACTTAATCTATAGATATACTTCAAAGAAAGGACCAAAATGCGTGTAAAAATAAATGAAAACCGAACAGCATTAACTCACGGTGTACGATCTAAATTCGACAAAATAAATTAAAACACATCTTCACTCGCTTCTAATCTCGTTAGCAACTCGAGTCGATATCCGAGGCGGACCAAATTCTGCCATCCCCTAAAGGGAAAACCTAAAAACTCCCGACTGAATACTAATCACCAAAAACGCGACATCAGGAATAAAAATGTACAGCCCGAACAAAGCGCGAATACATACAACAACAAAACGAAAACGACCGAAATCTCTCCAGACAGAAATTACCAACCAAACGCCACCCTGTATTTCTTATTTGCATTTGCCTAAATGCGAAAAAAACCAAAAACGTGGATGGTACAATTATCGGTTGCTTTTCGTGCGAAGCGAAACCTAAGGCGGCAAAGCATCAAAAGGATCGTCTTTAAAAATCTCGCATTGATTCATTTGTCCACGTGGCGGCGCTTCTTCGTCCCGCGAAAAAGGTAAGAATTCACCGGAAAGCAACCCATTTCACCGCAAATGGAACCCGGAGAAGTGAATCCCGGGTATCTACCGCTGTTGTTGCATGTATTCTAATACCCAACAAAAGCACATTCCACGTGCGGCACGCGGATGCAAAACAAAGCAAATGTCACAGTGAAAATTTACCACTGGAGAAGCAGCAGCAGCAGCAGCAGCAAGCCTTCCTTCGTTCACCGTGCTGAGACAGAGGTGGGATTGTCTCACATCATCCCACTTTTCCTTTAGGTAACCAGCATCAACCAAATCCCCATCCCCAAAGGCGTGTTGTTTGTGCCCGAAGCTTAACTGCGTAGTAGCGTAGCACTTTTCCATGTACTGGCAGCATTTCATCGCCGCTGTTGTGCCATTATTACGGTGAAACAACGCAGCCCTTGTGCTAACCCAGCAAAAGGAGACGATAGAGCAAAGAAGAAAAATAGCAAGCAAAATGAGCGTGCTTATCCACCAGCGAATGGATAAATCTGCCAACAAACTGCTCACTGCCATATGTTACGTTGCACAAGATAGCGGCAAAAGTTCGCTAAAAATAGACTCCACTCGTCCCAATGTGCTATCTTAGAATCGGAAGAAAGTTGATGATGATGCGTTCAACCCGCCCGGCTTGTGTGCCGCCCACCTTTCCAATCGTGCTCACTCCCAGTGTTGTCAGCATTACTGGCAAATTCAATAAAAATGCGAACTTGTTCCGCACGCATGTTTCTTGTGTGCAGTTGTTTCTTTCTATTTTTCTTCTCTTAAGCAAATAATCGCCTTGATTGAGATCGAGCAAAAAGCGGAAGGAAAGACCAAACTTACCCACTTCACAACAAACATCCTTTACTTCCGAGACAAAGAAGCAACACTCGCCTGTAAACAATGTTGCAGGAAGCTATGGTTTGTGGGAATATGCTGGTCGGGTACACTATAATTTTGTTCAATGAAAGATAATTCCAGCAGCTCAGGGTGGTCCAGATAAGGTCCAAAAGGGTAAACGGATCACTTGAAAAATGAACATTGATGTTTTTTTTAGGAAAATATATGATAGTATTCTTAGTATTTCTTGAGGCATTAGACATCCAGACGGTGCAACTATATGAAAATTGTTTAACTGAATTTTGTTGATCGAGTCCACAGAAGGCTGGTCCTCAACCATATGTATGGAAAAAACGAAGTCAAGGAAAGCCAAAAAAAAAGCGCAGGTAAAGTCCTCTCGAGGTCAAAGTCAAAGAAGAAAAAGATGCATACAATGGATGGTAAGAAACCATCTGATCTTCTATTTGAAAACTGGATTTTAAAAGCACATATGACTCTCTACAAGGATCAGCTAAGGTCAGTTACAATACATTCACAATTCAGGTTAATGGTCCTCTTAAAGGATTTCGATCCATATAAAGGAATTGTTGAATCACTAAGGAGATAAATATTGAAAAAAAAACTCTATCCTACCTCTAAAGAATCAACTTTATTTGTTAAATACAAATATATGAAAAATCCAACACACCGTCAATCTCTGCATCATGGTTCGCTGAAGATGTCTTCGCTCAAGAACGAAATCTTTGCCCGTATTGTAAGCATTTTCCTGGTGCAACAGTTTCAACAAATTAATCAAATTAGTCTATTAAAGTTTCTGTCTCTAAGCGCACAATTCTTGTTGAACAAGCTGTTCAAATTTCCACCTTCTAAGTAACGCTTTTGCTGAACGCTGAAGCTAATCAAAGCAAAAAAGCAAAGGCTTAGGAATAGTTCCTGGGAAATTAAACAAGAAGCGCAATGCGGCACATGCAAATGCAAACAGGTACGTTTGCATTCTAGCTTTTTCTAGCTTCGGCGTAAGAAAAACACAACTTTTCTGTATGCATTAGCAAAGCATAGCATTATGAGAAAATGAAGCCACCAATTAGCGCCGGTCACGTTGTAGAAGAGTGTGTCTTTTATTCTCTATTTAGTTTAAAAATATTTTAACCTTTTCAACGAGCGTATCAAGTGAAGTTACGAAACAGTATCTCTCATACAGCCAGGTAATAGAGTTGCTTTATTTTATTTGAGTTTCGTTTCACAAATCGGCTCACCAAACCTTCCCACAACAACTAGAAAACGGCCAAGAAACCTTCATAATTCGCGTACGGTCGGAAATCCATAAGGAAGCTTTTCCGTTTCATTACCGCCGCGGCGAACAAAGGACCCACGCGGAACGATTGGCGATTTCTGTGTGAAGTGTCGAGTTTATGCGATGCGTGGGCAGTAATAGCGTCTACCGTCAGCTTGCACAGGGCGCGCACTGGGAACGCTGATATTAAATCCACTGCGGCCGTGGGTGGACAGCACTGACAGCAGCACCCGCTCTTCGGGTGGTTGAGCTGCTGAAACGAAACGAGAATTAATTAGAGTCACATACATACCCCCTCGGCTTGTGCCTTTCCAGCACTCGCCACAATTTCGTCTTAGTAGGAAGCACCAAATTCATAAACAGTAGCACTCTAGGAACGGCAACCTTTTGCTTGCTGCTGCAGCAGAAGCTGCGAATATTAATTGGTTTCGGATAGGAGCGTGTGTGGGTGGGACTGCATTTGTGCTTCCGTTGGGGTGTGTGGTGGTATTTCGCTTTTTGGGAGCGAAATTTGTTGTAAAGCTTAAACTAATAAAGCCGCTTGATGAGGCTTTAGTCGGCTTAGTTGTACCGATGGTGCATGCTGTTGTGCAGTACATTTCCCGCAAATGCACTCTCGCACACACTAATACAGACATAATCGCTGGAAGACAACGAGGCAGGAAAGGAAGAAGAAATGCCGCCCACAAAGCGAGTTTAATAGGCTGGCAAAACAAAAAACCCCGTTCTGAAAAGCTTTCCTAACACGCGCAAACTCCTTTTCTGTCCCGAACAACGATCTAGTAGACTTTATATGTATGTGTTTGTGTAGTGATATTTTCTCCTCAATTATCCCTTTCCCACCTGGAGTGTGCTGGATTTGAGGTTAGAACTGTGGAAAGCTCTGTACCGAAAGCTTTTCCGACGGCCTGACGGAATGACGTGTGCTGAACGGCATCGAAATTCTAGCAAAATTTTGTGAATGAAAGCTTTCTTCACTACGTATTCGTTCTGTTCGTTTTGACCTGCGCGCTTTTCCCTCATCACGCTCACACACACACACACGCACACCCTCTCTTACAGCATATCACCTCCCCCACCCCTCCCGGCACCAGGGTTGTTTGAGTTTGTGGAAGGTTTTGAATAATGTTGAATGAAACCGAGCCCGAACCCTCGGCTTGCGTTTGCGTGCTAAGGCTGTGGGAAGGTTCTAGCTGGGGTAAGGTCGGTATGTGTAACGGAAGTGAAGGGTAATGCTACTATAAAATGAAGACGATCCATCCAATCGGGGCTGGGGAGCTGGGGAGCGGTGGTGGAGTGAAGAAAGAGCGAAGAGGAAAAGCATAAAACATTGCTTCAACTGCTTCTGCTGGTGGTGGACAGTTTGGGAAAAAAGGAAAGCAAAAGAGAAAGAGAAAATTCCACCGAAATATGGCTTGTGAATGGCGTCCCCGTGCAAATGCCATTGGCAAAACAACAAAACAACTCCCACTCTGATGCTTGTGTGTATGTGTGTTTGCGGTGGCCTTCAAACTGATGCAACAATTCAGTTGCAGAAATTTTACTCATGATGTTAATTTTTACCGAAGACATTTTCTTTAAAAATCCATTACAAACGCAATGTGTCGTAAACTAATTCAAGAAAAACGTTTTATATCATCTTAGGGCTTTTTTGCCGCATAAAACATTCATCTGAAAGTGTTGAAAGCGGAACCGAACCGATTCAAGAAAAGCTCCCACGCTCCAAACAATTTTAAACCATCTTTATGTGTCATTATTTTCGAAAGAGACACAAATGGAGACGCCTGGTGCTTGTCTTTCATAATAAATCTTTCCACACCAAGCGAGCGGTTCGGTAATTTATTCTAATGTGCCCCATTAAAAACTCTGCACTAGCGCTCTCTGGACATGGACAGCAATCCGTTTACGGGGACGGCAAAGCAAGCTCTACAGCCATTGGAAGTACATTTGTCTTCTCTTGTACCTAAAGAAGTAAAAAAATCGATACAAAAGAAAATAAACTGACGGTATGAGAAGAAAGGATTTTGGCACTGTCACCAGTTCTACGTGCTGTGGGTGGAGACGATTCGCAAAAGGTGAACAACAGGGCAAGGAGAATGAAAGTAGAAAAGGACAAAAAAACACAACAACCCTTATTTCATTGACGCGCCCGGTTCTGGAATTGGTCCGGGGGTTGGCAGCTTTGTGCATCGTCTCATCGTCCGGCCCTGCAAAATAAGGGGAGTTAAAACTATTTCCACAACACAAATACACACAAACACTGAATGCCAAACCTCCAGCAAGATAAATAAAAGATGCGGAAAAGTGAGACAGAGAAGCACGGTTTCAGAATAGAATAGAAAATCGAAAATAAAACCCCATATGTGAGAACGGAAAAATGAAGGAAGCGAGCTGCCTATCTGGTTTGGAAATGTTCGCCAAAAAGAGACAAAACCCCGTTGCAAACGTCATCCGGTGACAGGCAAAAGCAGGCAAGCAACGACGCAATTCAGCTCTGTGCTAAAAATAGAAAGGCAATTCACCCGTCTTCCACACATACACACACGACTGCCCATCGCCCATTGCGACAGTTACCAGCAGGAGCTTGGAAGCTTTAGTGCGCTTCGGAATGCTATACCGTATGTGTTTTGATGTTTCATTCTGCTTCGTACGAGCATCCGAACCTGCGCCATAGCGGAAGCTTCCCCATCAAGAACGCTTCTGGTTGAGGGCAGGCAATGGAGCGTGCACAAAAGAAGACGTCATAAAACTCGTCCTCTCCTCTCGGAACGTGTCCTGAAACCTTCCTAGCGTGCTTAACTTTAGTTTGTCCGGGTTCTGGTAACGCACACAGTGAGAAAAAGGTTGAGCTTTCGGTTGACTCACTCACTGCACAAATGAAAGAAAGCTCCGAAGGTATGACGTTTCGACGCGAAAGGTTGTGAAAAAAAAAAACAAAAAACCTCACTCCAATAGAAAATAAAAACTGGTGGAACGAGAACACAACCCGGAACTTTGCTCAATGAAGGCACACGCTGGCACACTCACTGCGCAACACAAAAGCTTCTTTTCACCGCCAGGGGGATTTCTTGGGAACTAAACACAATGAGGTAGGAGAGGGAAGTGAGCGGAACGGAGGGAAAATTCATTCAAAACGTGTGGGCGACTGAGCCGAACATGCGTCCGAAGCCGAAGCTGGAAACCCGAACCCACCGTATGTCGGTTGTCGAGGGGGAAAATCTATAAAAGGAACCAACTCCACGCACTTTTCCAACATTCTGCAACTTACAGTGGCGTCTGCGTGACGTGTGTGTGTTTGTGTGCTTGAACGCTTCAACACTCGAACAGTGAACATTATCTGTCTGTGTTACTATTAGAAGAAAAAACACAACGCTGTGAAGATCTTGGACTCTTTCGCTCTCCCTCACTCGCTTTCTCTGTCTCGCGCGTCCATCAAGAGCGCTGTGTTTGGTACGGTGGATCAACTTGTTGTTTGATCGGTCCCGAAGCGAGTTTGCCGAAGAGTGTTTTCGCGCACGCACCTTGTGCGTCGAAAACGGAAACTAGCGCGCGTGGGTGTCGGTCGGGACGAAAGCTCCCGAAACCCGAAAACTCCTACGCACACTGCACCCCGGGAGACACACTGGTGTGCCGTCCCAGGCACAATCCAGACGATTTATGCGGACACAGAACACGGACCAACGAACAGGTCAGTCAGTTTGCAACGCTCGGCAGGATCGGACACGGAACGATTCTAACCGCAACAGTAGTTCGAAACAGGTGGTCTAGTGAGTTGTCTGAAAAAAGAAAGAAAAGCAAAGAGCGAGTGTTTGTGTGTGTGCTTGTGAAGAAGATCTCAGTGATAAAGACTAAAAGAACAAAAAGGAGAAATTGAAAACTCCGAGTGATAAGACAAGCAAACCCTACACCAGCAGGAGTTCCTAAAGTGAAATCCAATCCCCAAAGGATCTCGGAACAGCACAACATCAGTAGCAAGTAAGTGGTTTTCCATCAATCCTGCTCCCTCGCCAGGAGCATAATAAATTCCATCCTTTTGCCATCCTCCTGACGTAACGACGTGTTTCGTTCCCGGTTGACCTAATTTTGCACATCGACACACGCTGCAAAACTCTGCACGCTGTACACAGATGTTTCGTTTGGTCGGTTTAGAAGCCGCTCGTAAATGTAATCGCTTTTGTAACTCTTCGCGCTTGTAACCCTACCGGAAGCAGGCATACCCGGGTCATCGTACTATCGGCATGAATCCTTGCAGCCAGTGTGTGGTGGTACATACTGCATGCACAAGTGCGCCTGTTGTTGACCTGTTGACAGGTAATGTAGGTCAAATATGGATTCCCGTCTCGCATAGGCCATAGCGTGTTCGTACACCATCATAAAACAAGGGTGTCGGTAATGCCGCAGTCGGTGTGTGCACACGAAGATAACGAGATGTTGTGCGGAAAATTGGAGCATTTTGTGTTGGTGCACGCCACACTGCACCAAATGCTCTCTAGCTTTGTGACATGTGTCCTTCGCCAAGCCTATCCACAAAATGTCCTTCATTAGAACCAGTATCAGCGAACAAAAAGAGAGAAAGAGAGAGAGAGAGAGAGAGAGAGAGAGAGAGAGAGAAAGAAAAAGAAGGAGATAGAGAGCGGAAGCGAAAAGTGCAAGGTTTATCTGCAGAACCTAAGCCTTAGCGGTGGAATTAATTCGGAACAATTAAAGTCATTCGCTCGCTAGCTCAATAATTTGTTTGGATTAGTCGCGACCGAGGTTGACGAATCCCAATTCTCTTTCACCTGTCCAGGGGTTGTTTGGCTAGCAAGCACTAGGCAACAGCCCAAAAATAGCACCAGCAGCAAGACAAGTTGTCAATTTTTGTAGATATCTTGTCCCATTCATAGCCCCAAACTTCCCATTCAGCAGCACAATGTGTTTTGTCATTTGCTTCCGAGTACTTCAAAGCTTCAAGCTTCTTCATTCTCTCTTTCGCTCTCATTCACTATCTCTCGCTAGACAGAAATGTCCGTGGTAAATGAAGCTTAAACGTGTACAAATCCATCTCCCAATTATCTGTGAGCACTCCACATCCTTTATATCTGGGCACCAACCATAGGGACTTTCTTTTCCAAAGCCGGTCTAATTGTTAAACGGTCCTTTAAGTCCTGTATGTAGAGGTTGCGGCAGTTGTATTTGTTTGTACCCAGCACCCAGCATCCACGAGAGCACAAACGGCTGAATACCTGGATGAAGCTTCGTAAATCTTAATCAGTCGGAATGATGTAGTTGTCTGATGTTATTCCTACCTATCCATTTAACTCATTCAGCTGTTGTGAAGCAGGACATCATTTATGACACACATACAGTATCCAACGAATCCTTGTTAGTGTATACCCATGGGTTTGTTTTACTCCTCTACCGGTAAGTTTCATCGAGGTCGCTGGAAGCTTGTCACGTTTCTGCAACAGATATGACCTTCCGTGACCAGACGAAAAAAAAAAAGAAGTTCAACAGGATAATTAGGAACGGAGGGAAAGCTCAATGTCGGATTTGCTGAAAATCCGATCCTCTTTAACACCCGGGCCCGGGCTGTATGGAAATGTCAGATACTTACCTTCACGATAGAAAGATAGGCTTGTTCGGAGTATTATTTTTATAATCTACCCAACTTTTCCGGGGAAAAGTTTTTGACACGTTTTCTGACGGCGATAGGCTCAATAAGAACCACTCCACTGGTGACCGACCGATCAAACGAATCAACCCTGAACCGCCGGAGGCTTTACGGGAGGCAGCAACAAAAAAAAAACAAGATATGCTTTAAAGCAAACACACCGAGAAGAAAGGTCTCTTTTTGGAGTTATTACAGCTCAAAATGAGATTTACCGAGTGGCAATGAGTTGTGAGTTTACCGTCAGAGCTTACAGTTTGATGAACCCTCGTGGTGGCCCGAGTTGTTGCTTTTCATTTGATGCTTGAGATTAGATTTGTGAACCTGTTGAGAAACGCAATAGCTGAGGGACTCAAAGCAAAGGACAATTTGTTGTGCCTTCGCCAGTTTTCCTTTTTCGGTACAGAAATTAATAAGATAAAGTGTGCCGATAAGCGACAGCGCAATAGCGCAAAAGAGGACTGGCAAGTATACTTCTAGAGCAAAGCTGACCTGACGGGATAGGGTTACATGGCTTCTGGTGTACGTCATAAAGACTGGAGGTCTGCGCTCTGTGTGGCTTGTTCGTTTCTTATTTCTCTTGGCGCAAAAAAAATCCAAAACCCCGGTACCGCAACGGCGATATGCTCTGCTGGCAGATAGCGACTCTCTTGAAGGTCATCTTGGGCAAAGCATCACCCTTTTTCCCCTCCCCTTTCCCAATGGCACTTACCACAGCATCTTTGGAAGGCTAATGTATTATCCAGTGTCCTTGCTGCCTGCCGGCGAAGACTACCATTGTCAACCACGGTATGCGCGCGTGTCTTCGCTTCGGTTTTATTAATTTAATAATCTCCCTTCCGACGGCGGCTAAAGGCGGCTCCAACTAAACCGGAACGCCAATGCTACCGCAAGCAATAGCAAAAACAAAGCAACACGGAGCACAAAAACACGACAAGCTTTCGGTAAACAATAAGAAATTAAGACAATTTCCAGAAATAGTATTTCTTCTTCGGTTGCGGTGTACGTATCGAACCGAAACGTATCGCACTACTTCTTATCAGGCCCGACAGCTCCACTTCCGATGTTCCATTTTGGGCGCTATGGTGTGAGAGACACACATACTTACGGAAAAACGCAAACAGTGGGTTTTTTTCTGCCCTCCTCCTCCTCGCTAAGCGCTATCGCTATCGGATCTGCTGTTGCTCCCGTTTGAAATAACAACCGGTGGCTCTGCAAACGCAAAGCGGTGTGCCCGTGCCTTGTACGAAGCAGTAATAGTTGGGGTGGAGAGTAAAAAATACACACGACTATCTGGGGGTCACTCGGGGGGCAAATGGGGACGACGCGCCAAAATAACAACAGCAACAACACCAAGAACCAGGGGCGCAAACTTTTGACCGAATGACGCAAGTGAACCTTCATCGAAAGATAAATGATAATGATTATGGTCAAATAAAACTGTGTGATTCATGTCCGCATCAGTTTTTTTTCCCGTCGGCCCGTCTCCGTCGGCGTTCATGTGTGTTTGTGTGTGTGTGTTTGTTTTCCCACTTTTTCCTCACATTTTCTGTGTGGCGAATAGGAGAGCTTCCCCACAACCAGTAGTAATGGACGGACAGGGATTTTCCTGACGCACTTTTCCTCGGAACCATTTCCACCACCCAAGTCTGCCCACTCGTGTAGTTATAGTAGAATGCTGCGGGAAAAGAAAAGCAGAAAAAACGCACAAACAAAGGTTAAGGGTTACCAAGGTCTAACACCCGAACCCGGCTGCTATAAACTGGGGCGAGAAAAACCGGCCCCAAAAACACACACACACACACGCAGATACTAATCCGGGAACGAAGCACCCGAGGCGGGAAGGATTTGGAGTCACCGGAATGTCACCGGTTGCGGTGATCGGCATCCGTTGGTAGTGTGAGAGGCGTGTATTGAGAGCTACGGTGTACTCTTTCCCACGACCTTGCTGGGAAATGCTGTGAGGTGACTCTTGCTACCGCACGAAAGCACAAGCATCGGGTCGGTCGGTCTTTGTCTGACGCCGATGACGCAAATCGCCTGTCCCGGTGTGTCTCGGCCCACCGCGCGGAATCCTTCATTATCCTTGAGCACGACGGGAGTTGATAATCAGACCGGTTTTCTCGGCCCCGTTTGCCACCGCAAGGCCGTAGTAGTGTGTGTAAGAATGTGGAGTGGTTCGTGCGTCAAAAGTTACTGTGCTCTGTGTTGGGAGAACAAAAAAGAAGAAAAGAAACGGGTTGGGAAGCATTTATTATCACTTCGTCTTAGACTTGGTCTTGGAGCCTTATTTGAATCGGTATTGTCTTGTAACGAAATTGGAGTTTTGTCTTATCTTCGAAATTTAAATATATCATTCTTTTCTTTCTCCTCATTAACTCTATTCTTAGCTAGTTGGGATCATTAGTTTCATCCTAATTTTGATCCGATCGAGATAATGATCAATACAATGATGGTGACGTGGGCCGTAGCGCTCTGTAGCTTAATGGCGTTGGAAGAGGCTGCATCTGCACTGCCAAGTAGCAGCGGTAGCAGCAGTAATATTGGTAGCAGTAGTAGCAGCAGCAGCAGCAGTAGCAGCAGCTTCCCTGTATTCGGTACTAAGCGATACGCTCGTTCCAATCTCCTTCCCTCGAGCGAATACAGTGGACAGGGTCTATCGCTTCCGGTGTATCGCTTGCCAAACGCACGGTACTACGACGCCCCAGTACAACCACAGTACTTTCCGTTTGCACCGTATCAACCACCATCCAGCAACGATTACTATGACGATGCCGGATATTACGGAGACAGTGGTAAGAGCTACTACTATCTGCCACAACCAGCACAACACCGTCGGTATCAGCGCAACAACGAGCGTTACACCTCTTACGGATTGCCAACGTATCGTGGCGAGTATAAGCCGACGCCTTACTACTACGCACACGGACCCAGCTACAGCTACTCCGATGATCACGAGTCAAGCAATCCGCTAGATGATTTGCACGAGGAAATGCTGCAGGAAGATGAGCGCGAGCGTGCACGTGATTACTACCCCGTCGGACAGGAGCAATGGTACGAAAGTCCTTCGAGACCAGATTCAGCATTCCTGCGAAACTTGATCCTGTACAACAGCCAGCTACAGAACTACGGACGTGGACGACAAATGCCACCAATGGACGTGTCCAACGAGGAAGACTTTGAGGAGTACGATGATGCTGAACCCGATTACGAGTACGATGTTCCGATTGCTGATGCTCGTCCAAGCTATGGTAACTTCTTCGGAAATGGCTACCGACCGGAGAGTTTGCCCTCCTTTGGACCAAGTGGAGCAGGGTCCACCGGTAGCAGTCGGAACACATTTAGCAAACTGAATAGTTTCCGTAACAGTATGGCGAAGAATCAAATCGATGAGGATGATGAGGAAGTGCAGGAGCTGAAATCGCTTATCCACCAGCAAAAGAATAGCCAACGGTTACCTCCGATGCTGATGGACAAGATGGCCCCATTCGTGCTGAAGCAGCAACAGTATCCGGCAGCTGTCCAGAAACCGGTACAGCATCAACCACCGCAACCGTCATCCCAACAGCAGCAGCAAGTACACCAGCGACAATCGAAACAACAGTTCCAGCAACTTCAACCACAGCAACAAGTACAACAGCGCCAAAAGGAGCTACAGCAGCAACAACAACAACTAATGCTTCAGCAGCAACAGCAGCAGCAGCAAGAACTGGAAGCCCAACAGCAACTGCAGAAGGAACAGAAGCAGCAGCAACTGCTCCGAACACTTTCCTCCGACTATCAACCGACGTACGAGGCGGACAACTGGCAGAAGGACAGCCCGAGCTACAATGCGTACGATTACGATGCGGACGAGTATGACGATTCCTGGAGCCATTGGGATCGCAAACGCAACGTGCAGCCAAAGAAGGCTACCTTCTCGTCCACTGCTACCACGACCACCAAAACGACGACAACAACGACGAAAAAACCGAAGATGGTTAGCACAACGGTAGCACCGATGGCAACGAAGTCTACCACCGCCTCGGCATCGAAGGCGGGCAATGGACAGAAGGAGGTAGTACTGCCGAGACCTACCAATCCGAGGAATCTATTCGCAGCGAACCTGATCCATGCGGTGGATGAGACGCGGATGCAGTTGGGCACGCAGAACACTGACGATGGATCCAAGCACAAAGATCCCAAGTCTAGCAAGATCTATGATGCGATCCGAGCTATGATGAACATGAAGCAAGATCTTGAGGTAGGTAGCAATAAGTTTACGGTGATTGATTGAGATTTTGAAGGTAATATTAAACTTATTTTTTCTTGATCTTCTCTCTCTCTCTCTCTCTCTCTCTCTCTCTCTCTCTCTCTATTTCCCTCTCTTCACAGGGTGCTGATCTTCGCCAGCAGCTCGAACATCAGAAGCAGCTAGCACACATCCACAAGCGATTCGTTTCGAACGAAGAATCGCTCGTACAGCAGCTGGACGGATTGAAGCGATCGGCTTAAACTTAATCCACCCCGTATAAACACACCGACATCGACACACTAAGTGAGTTTTATTTATTTAAATTTTTAAGTTTTTAAGAACGATTTATATCACTGAAGCTGTTAGCCGTAGCTAGTGTTGGACGATAGAGACACTTCTTTAACAAACTGCTCAAACCTTTTAGGTTTTCTTTTTCTAAAGTAACAATTTGTTCTACTAAGAAAAACTATACACAGCATCGAATGTAAAACACTATTGCTACTTTGCATCTTAGTTTCCAACAACTATTATGTGGATAGACGAATGTGGATAGTGAGGACTTAAAAAAACAACACAAAAAAGGTTGAGACTGAAATCTTGTGTATATAAATAATGGGGAGTTAGTAAAAACTATATACAGCGGCTGCAAACAGCCAATTATACCAAGTTCGCAAAGCGAACCCTTGGCGGCGCTCGGTGTTGTCAGGAGATCCGATCCGGGAGACATAGATTCTTGTTATACATATTTATACAGACCGCATGTGATTGAAAGCTACAGAGAGGAGAGAGAGTGTGTGTTTGGTGGAATCCAACAAAAAACAGTTGTATATTTATTTTTTAATTGTGAACAGCCAACAAAAAATAGCAAAAGTGACCATACCAATCCGCGTAACCCTCTGCGATGGCTAGCGCAACTGTGTAAGTTGGGATTAACAGTGCCTCCCCTTCAGGGGGCACGGACTGGGATCGTTACTTTTCCACACAGAGATAAAGAACGAGAGACCTTTTCCGCGTTTTGCCTGACTTTGCTACTTGATTTGCGAGGCTGTGAACCTCGTTTCGATTCTTCAGCTCTAAGGTAGTCTAGCCAACAATGTCAATTCACCTTTACTTTCCTTTTTTTTGCTAATGTCTGCAGAACACGCCAAAAGATGGTTAGAATTATATTTCCGTTTAGCGTACATTTAGCTGGTCGAAGAGAACGAAAAGCTCAAAATACTTATCGTTTGCAGGATTAGTAGAAAGAGCTTCATCGCAAAAAAAAGACGTTTTAGTGATGATGGTTGCCTGCTGTTGCTGTTGATGATGATCTCTCCTTTTTTTGTTATATATTACTATAAATCAGAAGATAAGCACCGCCTACCTTCCCGAGCAAGTGCAAACACACTCGTACATATATCAAGCAAAATGATAACAAAAACATTGAAATAAGGCGAATGTGGAATGTGATGGACAACAAAAAAAAAAAAAAAGATCCACTCCCAGAGCACATAAACAAATGGGTGGAAAATCATCCACTGGACATTTGAACGGAACGTCGTAACACTTTCTAATGTAAGGGATCCACCAAAGCAGGCTCCAGCAGTTAGCGTGTACACAACCGTGTAAAGGACACGGCACACTTGTGTGGTTGAAAGTCCCTTCCAAATGGCAGCTAGCGCCCTAAGCAAACACAGAAAACTCGGAAGCTCCAAAGTCGGCTCCAAACGCACACACACACACACACACACAAGCACGCGTCACAAAAGGCACCATGCGTGGCGGATGGATTCCGTGTTGGCAGGTAAGCCGGAGGACATAATCGCCTCAACACGATCATTGGTTAAAGTACCAACTCGTGTGCGAAGCGAAAGCGCTTTCGTTTGTTTCGTTTGCAGAAACGATTAAGCATTAGCTGCTGCTGTCACATCTGGAAACCCACCGTGGCGTGATGGTGTGCGAGTGTGTGTGTGTGTGTGTCGATGGAATCGTACGAGTAGAGGATGTATTAGATAATATAACCAACAACAAAAATACACACACGGGGAACTATTGTAAGGGCCAGTTCATGCGGAAACGTGTGCACTAAAAACGGTATTAGTCACTAAACAACACAAGCAAAGCAAACAAAATTAACTAACCGGTCTACATATTGATGTATAAGCAAACAATACATATGCTCATATTGCCAATAGAGAATGCAGTTTTACAAAATCTTGTATAAAGGCACCATGGCTAAGTTTTGCAACAAAATTGGATACAAAGAAAACAAATTCGGGACAATTTATTTACAATTTTTGACACAAAGAAATATTCAAAGCTAAAGCGATATCATGTAAATTTTGTGTTTGTGTACTCTTAGAAAGCACACACAGTGTACAGTTTGTAAATAAATCGTGGTACACTTGGCAGGAGAATTGGAGCACACATTTTAAACGAATCAAAGAGCTTTCAAAATCGGTCTCAACATAAGCTTAGTGTATCGTTATTGTACATCATTGCTTGGCATGCTTAACATTGCAGCTTATTTGTTTCTTTGCTTCGCTTACCATCATTAGTTATCTCATCTTTGTGGCCTTTTTGTGCTAAAATATTGTTGCTTCCTTTTTTTACTATTCATTTTATACAAATTTTTCAATTTATATAAAATATTTCTCCTTTTTTTTAAAACTTTCTTCTTTCGTTTGCTCTTACTCGACTACTTACTACAGCACAATATGTACATATAAAAGCAAAGCAAAAAAAACAATACATACAAGCATGAGCCTTATTCGTCTTGGGTACCTAATCAACAATCAGCAAGTATCTCTACATTATAAATAAGCTTAAAGGCGGCGTTGCACTAATTAAGCAAAGCACACACAAACACACCCTGGAACGAACAAGTTTTTTTTCATAGCTTTTCACAGTGCACCTTTTGCTGCTTATGTCCCTATTAAAGAAAAGTCAAATTTCTTTCCTATTTCGCACAAATAACACCGCACATTCCGATTCGTTAGCTGGACAACCATTGCAACGGACCTTCGCTAAACGCGTAAATCAGCAAATATAACAGAGAACATGGACTGCATGTAGCTATTAAACAAATCTACTTACACAAAGAAGTGTTTTAAATACTATTAGCAAAAAAAAAACAATGAAGAATGGAGTAAAGTGGTGGAAAGGAAAAACAAACAACTGCGCTTTATCTATTTTACTACAAATTTTTACAGCTTTCCCTCTCGATTGCATGCTGCAAATAAGGCTCTTTTTTCTGCATAAAAGTTCAATTGTTTTCACCGATTCACGTCAGCTTTAATGATAATCCATTTCCTAGTCTTATTACCGAATGCGGTTGAGGATGGATGGAGAGGAGTAATTATAGTTCGCTTCGAAGCACGCACAGGCACAGGCATACTCCACTCTGCACAGTGAGGAATGGAAGCTCAATTTTCCATCCCTTCTCCTCCCCAAACTTCCTCACGCTAATTTTCCAAACTAGTGTGAGCTGGGTTGGCTTTGCTATCGTTAGCTAGCTTGGTACTGGAGCTAGAAATTGGCCCAGAAATAGTTGGATCCAAAAATAGTTTAATCAGCAATCGCTTTGATGCTTTCGATGGTCGTTGTTCTCCTTTTTCGGAAAAGCCCTTTTTTACCACTTCCCCCTACCCATTCTATGGTCAGCACTCAAAAAGGTCATGAACTATACTGGCAGAGCAATCGTAAAAAGAATGCCCAGTCACGACAGAATAAAGTACCTAAGGAAAAATAAGTTTTACGTGTAAAACTTTCAACAAAACATGCAAATGAAATAGGGTTAAGTAAAAATGAAAATACACTTTAAACACATTCCAAAATAGTTATCTTCACATTCAACTCACAAGCGCCAAGGGATAGCAAAAGTGCCAACAGACGAATTTTTTGCTTTCTTTTTCGTTTCCATCTCCAGGCACGTAATAAATAGCAGCAGCACACAATTAATTGTGTCGCGACGACCGACTAAAGCGGCTGAAGAACTCAATTACTCAACAACCCACACACACACACAAATATATGCACAACAAGTATCGATCGGTAACGATCCCGAAAAAAAGTATAACAAACACAACTAAATCAATCATAACAAGAAAGGCAGCTCTTCCTCCGGGAATAGTTTTCTTGTGATCGAACGCAATACTAAAATGCGAGTCCTGGGAAAAATTGAATTTGCACAGAGAGGTTATCTACAAATTTTGGGCAAATTGCCCGAAAACCCGAAACCAATTTCTCTATGCACTACCGAGTCTGCCCGGAAGCGCCAGAGAGTACATTCACCCCTGGAAAAAAGGGGGAGAGCGCAATGAACGGTTCGCCGACGGGCAGAACCGGCCTGGGACTAGTTTTGGCAAAACTCACATGGACCGGGGATGACAATACATGGAACCACATCCTCTCGTACCATGCGATTCGATCACGACGAACCTATTTTGTCCGGTCGAAAAGGGAAGAGGATCCCGTGCAGGACAGCAAAAAAAAAAGAGGTTAGGGGATATTTCCCCAAAAGAAGCTTTCCTTGGAGCATTCCTTGCGATTCCTTGAAGAAGCAAAAAATAATCGTTAAAGGGTTAAAAGGGTGAAATTTTTTGGCAAACGTGCAAAAACCCGAGGAACAGAAGTTGATCACTAACCTTGGAAAAATCCTTCGGGTATCGCTTTCTTTTTTTTCGGTTACATTGTTTGAAGAAGAAGAAAAACCATTGAAAAGGATAATCGAAAAAGGGATACACCTAATTTAGGTTTTTGGTTTTGTGGCACGACCAAAACCCTCCCAACCAACCAACACAAGAAGGATGAAGCAAATAGAATGATAACAATGATGAGGAAAAGGAGACGAGGAAAGAGAGAGTGTGTATATGTGAAAGTAAACTGTAAGTAGAAAAGAATTAGTAAATGGATTACTGCAGAAGGAAAAGAAGCAAAGCAAAATATAAAACAAAAAAACCGGAAGGATCATACATACACAAATTTGACAATAAAAATATTAAATCGTTTTTAAAAAGGAAAAATGCAAACTATTTGTCAGTAGAGGTAAAATTGAGCGAGAGAGTCTGCAAGAGAGAAAAACACGAGACAGAGAGAGAAAAAGAGAGAGAGAGAGAGAGCGAGAGAAATATGCAGCTGGTTGGTAATTAATTTATAATGTTTGTTGCTTTCGTCTTTATCTTTTTAGCTCTGTTTTAGATAGAACTGTACAGTTTTAACATGTAATTGCAGTTTTATATAATTGTTTCCATATTTTACCCTAACTTTTACATTTCCTTTTCTTGTGCTTCCTTTTTTTGTTACGCAAAACTTTTATAGAAACCAAATATGAAACGCAACTTGAAGCTACAACAAAAACTAAATCGATACTTGAAATAGTGCCAACTTTTCTAATCATTACACAGATATGCATTTTGCTCGAAAGCTACAAACAAAAAACAAAACAAAAACGGACGATGTAAATCAAATGGCTGTAAATGGAGGCATAAAGAGGGTGATAGAATTAACTAAAGACAGAGATGGAGGGAGAGAGAGGGACAGAGAGTATAAGTTCTATATTGATACATGTATATTTTTTGTACTCTTCTGAATTTCTACCATACAAAAAAGCAAGAAAACTCAATCTTATCTCAAGTCAGCTTCAGCAAAAAACAACAAAAAAGAGGGATAATTTGCAAGATAAATAAGATTATGTTAAGCGCCACTTATGATAATAATATTATTAAGTGGAAAAATTCAACAGAACAGACAAAATCATCAGCACAAAACATAAAGGAAATAATGTACGCTATTATAATAAACCAAAGAACTTCAACACTTCAAATCAGCCACAACAACAAGTAATACAAGTACACGATGCTAACAATCTCTAGTGTAAGACTCCCGGTCTAAGAAGGACGTTCTGACCATGTAGTTCTGACGAACTACATAGTTACCGAAATTATCCGTATTTTTCTGTCTATATGATGAGAAAATAATATTATTACAACAACAACAAAAAAGCATCTAAGCAGAAAGAAACAAAAAGGTGAAAAAATACTTAAGAAGAAGAAGAACGAGAATGTATAATTGTATAATTTTAAAAAAGAAAAGAGGAATGGTAAAACGTTAAAAACTGAAAATATAACATAGACAATGAAATCTTGTTGGTGATAGTATTGATAACACTGCTGCTATGGGAGTTAAAAGGAGTATAACAGAACAGAAAAAGCGCCAAGAATTGAACTAACTAAACACATATAAAAATCAGAAAAAATTATTCAAAAGCAGATGAAAATTCACTCATTCTTTTAACATTCAACCGAGAATCAAGAAACTAAAAAAACCCCAAAAACTTTAAACAAACACGCACATAAAAAAACCATCTTCAGCAGATTGCAGAGAGATTAGAGAAAAAAGAAAGAGAATAACAAGTGAAAAACAAAAAAACAAACACTACAAATGTACATATCCTCTCTATAACAAAAAGTAACAAAACAGAAGAAGAAAAACGAGAAAACACAATTTACGATCTTTATACGTGAGAGTAGTGGAAAAACAAAACCAAAATAAAAAAATCCCACAAAACGTACTCTCCGATCAGCAGCTTTGTAC
Source organism: Anopheles maculipalpis (assembly GCF_943734695.1). Classification (NCBI taxonomy): domain Eukaryota; kingdom Metazoa; phylum Arthropoda; class Insecta; order Diptera; family Culicidae; genus Anopheles; species Anopheles maculipalpis. The sequence continues at coordinate 5,253,304 of NC_064872.1, forward strand.
ATAGAATAAATACAAATATATACATATACATATATATATTATATACATACACAACGGCATTCTGGGTGTGCGTTTCTGTTTTCGGAGAATTATTACAACGTCTCGAAAGAAAAGAGTGTGTGTCCGTGGTGGGATGTGTACTTGTTGCTTCACTTAAAGGTCAAATGTCATGGAGAAGCAAAATGGTGGCCCATAAGCCGGCCCCATAGGTAAGTAGCGCCCCACAGTAGAGTGTGCGTTGGAAGAGGTGTTTCACCAGCTGGGAAAGTTAGGTGAAGACATTTTTCACCAAACACAGCGGGATCGGTGTATAAAATGGAATCGGTAGGAGCCGGTGGGCGACAGTTTTAAAAAGTACTTTCAGCTTTTTATTGAACGCTGTCTCCACGAACAAGCTCGATCGTTGGTCGATTCGTCGTTGGTGAGAGTTGTTGAGTAAAGTTGCTTTTGCTCCATAACATCACTTCAAGAAAGCTATAGCTTTGAAGGATGCGGGTGCCATTTTGTTTGATTGCAAATCTTTTCCCAAAAAAAAAAAAAGACTCCTGTTTTCTGCTCCTCACGAACAGAGAACAGCATGACGTGCATGGTATTCGTGTGCGGTTGTATAAACTTTAAACGCGGTTTTAACCTATCTTCACTACCACGCCACGAGTACTAAGAAGCTCTCAAGTTTTCTCCTGTCGTACAGTGATGCCCCGTTGCGGCCATAAGTGGAAGCTCGAGTTGTGTGGCTGTTTCTAAGTTTTGCACGAGTTAATAATTGATTTCACTTTGTAGCAAGGGAATTATTAATCTTGCATAAACTGCAACTTTTAACTCTTAGCGCGGGGTTTTTGCAACTTCAACACAGCTATTTAACCCATTTGTACATGTTTCAAGCACGGACAAACACTACAAATGTCGGGGTCGGGTGTAGTTCATTAAATTTCTCCAAAAAGCCATTTTCATGCTCAATCGCACTAATATGCGTAGACAGGCAGCTTCCAGCATTATTTACTGACTAAAGGTTGTAATTTTTTACCATTCTATCCGGTTGTTCTTGGTGGGCTGAGGCATCCGGTTCGTCCTTGAGGCATCTCCCGGATGCCACCGGGAGAAAGCTGCGGCACATTACGCGTGGCCACGCTTGTAATATTTCAATCAACTTCATCAGCCTGCCATGTCGATTGGTACGTGACTCGGCGAGATGATGTTCTTCTTCAGCGGGCCCCGGACAGCAACCTTCACCCGTCATGGTCACCGGGTTACGGCGAGCGATCTTGTCCGTGTAGGCGGTTACAGATAGCAGTGGGCGAGCGAATGGACGAATGAGAATTCCAACCTCCCCTCACCAGCACACGCATTCCTAAACACTCACACAATGTGTTCCCGGAAGGACACGCCGGTAACAGTATCCTTGCCGGTCGGTGCATGCTGAACCGGTCAGGGTTTTAATCATAAGAATTCCTTTCCGACTACATCAAGAACTGTCTGATCTTATCGTGCACGAAAACACTTTCACATTTTACAGTAAATGCGCTTGCTTTTGGGTGGCTTTTTTTCGTTGTTGTCACCCAAAACACATTGAATGCTTCAATCGCAACTTTCCAGGAAACATGGATAAATGCATGGATAGCAAATGATGTGTGGAGCGAAAATTTTCACCAGAATTCACCAGACATATGGTCGTGCAGTGAGTCTCGGATGCCGGTAAGATGGCAATCAATCAATTGAAGTGAATTATTGATTGCATTAGCAGGGCTTTGTTTCGCGGAAAATATAAATACTTTTACAAATCATTACACGTGCCCTGTTAGGAGGGACTTTTCTTTCTGAGATTTCTACTTGGACTTACAAGCTTAAGATTCTTTATTAATCTGTAAAAGTGATTTTTTTTTTTTGTAGTTTAGAACAGTAATGTACATTGGATTGTTTGGATTGGACGTTTGGAAGTTGAACCAAAAGTTTAGTAGTTTAGTAGTAGATCTACTGTTTCGAATTGATGATCGAGTTATCTACACTTCTTCTTGGCTTAATGACCTCCGAGATCTTTCCCGCTATCTAATGGCTTAGTTGATTTATTAACCATACGTAGTAGGATAGTCAGTCATCACTACGGGGGAATGCACCAGGATACGAATCCATACCCGATCCAGCCGTGTGACGGCCGGCGCCAATATTGACTCGGTCACCGAACCGTACTATTGCTATTCTTTTTTTTAATGGTTGCCTTTTGACATTTGCAGTTCCCGGTTTGTTGTTTAACAGTTTAACACATTACATAATTTTTTTTTTAATTTAGTAGGTTGTCTCTGTTCCGTAATGGGAGACAAAAAAATCTTTCCCAGATCTATTTAATTTTATAAGCCACACAATCTTTAGCCAGGGTGACCTGAGCGATGAAAACATCATCTTGACTTTCAGGAGTTTATAACTAATAAAATGGAAAGATAGTCAAGCTTTCAGTCGTACGGTTCTACCGGACAAAGAGTTCTCAATTTATTATTAACAAACAATTTAATTAAGGACTTTATTCCTGTGACCGAAATGCCTTAAATACCAAAACGAAACACACTCACCACGACGAATCTGTTGGTGTCCGAAGCCAGCTGGACACGAAACATCTGGAGACCTTCCAACGTTGCATCTCATTAAGTTGTTTTAGTTATCCACATGCTACCAACGGTACGCCAACCACTTTACGGTCCCATTCCATTGGCTTCAGCTGACCACCACCGGCAACTCGGAAGAACCGAACTGGGTCCGGGTCGGGCCCACCCATGCCAATCCGATTCCGAGAAATTTCCATGTCGTAATTGGAAATCCACATGAAACACATGTACCACACACAACCACCACCACCACAAGCGTGCAGAAGTGATTACCAAAATGCTACACGGTGCAAAAATGCCAATCCACCCGGCCATGCGGCTCGATCCTCGCGATGGGTGCGTGCGTGCTGGAGAGTGTACGTTTTGGGTGAGAGATTCCTGGTAAACTTTTTGACCTCATCGCAACAATCGGCAGGCGGCGTTGGGAACAGGTCGATCAACAATGTGACTCGGAAAGGCCAATCCAATCGCACAGTTAAACAGTTGATGAAATGGAAACACCACCGCTGTATTCCGGCTTGTTCCACGAATCATCGAGCATCATGGTGCCATTGCATTAACGTTGGGGATGGTGGACAGACCGGCAGCAGACCGGGCAGGCTGGTTCATGCCAGCCATTCTATTAGGACAGCAGTTTTCCATTTAGCCGCGTGTGGGGCGAGGTTCGTGTGCGTTCGTGAGATGCGAATAATTTTCCGCGAAATTAACATGACGCGCTGAAAAACCGACCCAGCGACCGGCTACGAGTTTGCGAGTGTTTTCACAGACCGATTGTTTGCATGAACTGTCCCCAGGTTCCTCGAAGGGTGTTAAATGTGTCAATAGGTTTGCCTTTAATTGCCATGTTGAGTGTTTTGTGTGTATTTTTATTGTTGATTGTTGGTCTATGTAAATTAGTTTTCGATCGATCACTAAAGATTCTTCGTACTTGTTAGCGGACAATTTTGAACAGCACTAATGACGCTAGCGAGTGCCATCCGAAGCACCGAGAGATGAAGAATTTGGGGACCATCTTCTTTTAGTCAATCCAGTCAGTAAGTCAACAAAATATTTCTAGTCCCAGAATTCACATACGTCTCTGAGACAAGAAGTCAGGCCAAAAGGAAGATATGGAGAATGATGTTTGGTCTCTCATAGAGCACGGAATGTGACTATCCACTACGTAGTATCGACAAGTCTAGTACATCATTCGATGATGGTCGTGACCTTATAAGTCGTTAAGCCAAGAAGATTTTGATGATCATGCCATGAGAATGTCTCCGGGCTTTTTCCAGTCTCTAAAGTCGTTTGAGGTGTATCTATATCGACCTAAGCGATGAAGCTATGGCGTCAATGCACCGGGAAAGCCCGAAATATTTGAGGACTCCCACAGTAGCCCAAGATCTCGATAACTAACCAATAATTCTAATGACATCAAATCGACCTATTCCAAACGTTCGTGTTTTCTTTCCCTTTCATCACTCGTATCAGCTCCCAACTCACCGCTTAACGAACCAGCCTTCGATTAACGTGGGAGTTTTTGTGTTCAATTTCTTCCGCCAAACAGTATCTAAGTGGGTAAAAAGGACCAGTTGCAGCCAGCCAACAGGTTGGCTAGCTCTCCGGGTATGCTAATTTGACCCTCTAATTGGGGCTCCCGGAATTTCCGAACCGAACCGGGTTGAGAAATTTGTATGATCGTGCTCCCCTACCACCATCAAAGGTCAAACGTGCGCCGCAAGCGTGGAAGCCTGGAGAACTGCTTTGGAAGGGAATTGAAGAGAATTCACTGCTGGGTTCCGTTTAACCGAATCCGCAAGCAGGCGGAATGTGGAGCGGTTCTTTTAGTGGGAAAAACCTCAGATGAGCGAAACCTACAATCCAATTACACGGGTTTCTATTCTTCGATGGACGGATGTGTTTTTCTTTGAGTGTAAAAAATGTATATCTACTTCCAAAGGTTCTCACAGGAATTTACTCGTTAAAGGCACGTTCTGGTGAAATTGTTTTGCTACAAGCAGAATTGCCGCTCTACAAGTGAATGAAATTATACAAAAACGTACCAGGAAGTAAGCGTGAGAATGATGGTCTCTTTCTTGATGGTTTCCTTCAATGTGTACACTAGCGACCTGCGAACCGAGGAACTACTATATGTTGAATAATTTATCATCCACATAAATCATGCCGTTGTTGTTGTGAACCCCTCGAGCTTTTCTGATCGTGTCCTGCTGCACTTTGTTGCACTGCTCCCACGCAAGTAATTAGCTTCGATGGGGAACATGGAGAACTCGACAGTTTCAATCGAAAGATGGAATGATCCTTGTAATCAACCGGTGTTGCTTACGATAACATAATAGAGCCAGGTATCGATGGAAAGATCACAGGACTATCGTGTAACAAGCGCGATGGCAACAAAGAGAGATGGTTTTCAAAAAAAAAAAAAAAAGGATAGTGGCAATTGATATCGTTGTGTACATCAGTCACGACTACTGTATTACTCGGCGCATTGCTGTAAGGCCAACACCAACTCCCCCTTTGATGTACTGTGTTTGTTCCGAGAGAGAAGAAAAGTTTTCTCATTGCAAAAGTATTGTTGTTTGAAAACAAAAAATGGAAGAAAATGAAAGCAGAAAAAATCAACAGGATAACGAGAGCTAGAGCTACCCCAGGGGGGCTGGTGGATTGTGATGGAATAAGAGCGGGTTTGGCAAACCAACCCGCGATAGATTCCGTACCGTTGTTTCAGTACACTTCAGAAGCAACATGCTGCCTCTTTTTTCCTTGCTCTGCGAGCGACCCGACGGCATGGAAAAAACCCACCAGGGAACCAGCGAAACCAGCTAAATGTCAAAGGTTGAACACAGGCTATCGGGGTACCGAACCGAAAATGTCGGGCGTGGGGTTTTCCTCGGCACGAATTTTCTGTGCTTTGTGTTGAGGGTTGGAAAAAAGGCAAGAAACGGGTGAGAGCGTAAGTAAAATAGCTTCAAAGTACCGGACACAGAATTGGGGCAAAAGTAAAGAAAAAGCTCACAAAATAAAAATAAATGGTTAAATAAATGATCACAAATAACACGCACACACACACACAAAACAGACCCCCTGTTCGTTTTAGAAAATGGTTACCAGAACAAACACACTCACGCAGCCATCACTTTAGATAAGCGAAAATGGGATCAAATCTAAAATGGAGTCAAGCGGAAAACCCAGGTCTTTGGGAAAACAATAGACCCACACACACATAGAAAAAAAAAGACCGGAAAAGAATTCCTATTCTCGCTAACCGGTGGTTAGGTTAGCAATGCATAGCTTTTTATTTTACCTGACACTAACGGGATCCTGCCAGGATACAGCCTGCCGGTGTACCGAGTACCGGGGGAACAAACTGTAACAGCTACATAAACACTCGGCGCACTGGTGGCGTGGTAAATTGATGCAAAAACGATGCGTGGGCATTGCCTCCGTGGATTATCTTGCCCCGGGAGGGGAGCTGGGGTTTGAGGGATTGGGTGGCAAACCTCCAAGGACTTTCCCACATCATTTATCACACGACAAGCGCGCGATGGACGGGCAAAATGCTTCGCGAGATGGAATAATAAGATGCAACAGGAAAACGTGAACGAGGTGTCTTGTTGCTTAACCGAACCTGTCCAATAGAATATTGTGAGCTTGCAGTTTGTGTATGGGAAGAACTCAGACTCGATGGAGGTAAAAAAAGCGGCTATTTCATTAGCACTAGTATAGGCCCGGTGATAAGGGATTTTGCTTTAATTTTGGCTGTCACCTGTTACACAACTACACAGTGATTGATGTTGTACCGAATTGCACGCGCAATGGTCGGTGAGAAAAGGTGCAACATGTGCGTGGTTGGTTGATAAGAACGCCACGCTGGCGATGTATCATCGAATCGAATTTTTTACTCCTTATCCATCCATTTTCAAGATGGACGAAAGATGGATGGAATGTTACCGTTAGTATGGTGTGCTACAGCTCAGTTCAGTTCGTATAAAACCGACAAATAAAACCATGAGCCCTGGCATCACAAACATCATACCGAGCCGTTCGCAACGAATTACCCATGTCAGCCACGAACACCGTGACATACGTGTCCTGTTGAATTTCGACCGAATAATGGCCAATAACCACCTACGTAACGCGCGCATAACACACCTGGAACGCCCCTAGATTCGGATGTGAACCGTGGTTCATGCAAGATTATGCAGTGGTATGTTGAATCATTTCCCAGTGAAGCTTGAAACCACCTTCCACAAACCTTTTTTGTATGATTGAAAGGTTATCTCTTAACTTTTGCAGGGAATCTTCTTTTTTTTAAATATAAGTTATTAAGCAACTTGTACTTATGCGGGGATACCTACATAAAGGTCAACGACATTATCCCACTGTTGGAATGTATCGAGCCCGAGATCTTGGCAAGATGGTTGGAAATCTAATACTCTAGCGAGTTAATATCTCCCCCGGCGGCATGGCACAGCACGGTACGCTAATGGACGACTAGCTGGCGGTGGCATTGCGTGTGTGGCAACGTGATCCTTTCGGTAGGACTGTAGCATTCGATAACTATCGGAGGGAGTGAGAGAAGTAGCTGAAGATTTGGAGTCGATTGTACATTTTCCCACGTTGTTCAACGTATCGTTGGATAAGCGTGAAAGAATGACTGAAAGATATGAACGATGATAGTACAGATATTCAACAGGTTAAATGAGATACAGTTATTAATACATCATAAAAATTCCTCGCCTTTTTTTCATTTCGGCAAATTTGAAAGTTTAATAGCAAATATATATTACTTGAGCTTTACATATGATCTAAGGTACTTAAGAGTACTAAACCTAAGATTTTATCTATGAGGACTTCTCCAAAGCTACCCTCTTGCACGGAGTCTCACCAAAAGATTCTAGTTAACGAAAAAACTTTGTGGTCCGAAAACCACAACGTCCAATGAATCTTGCCATTGAAAGGCTCAAAGGTTGGGAGAGGAGTCTTGAAATATCGACTGAGAACGTAAATAATCGTCATAGTTCCTGATTTATTATTCCGTCAAACCATTCACATTTAAGCTCCGGCTGGTTTGTTATGGACTAGCGGTGTCATGCTCAATCGTTTGAGGAATCTAATTGTCAAAAGACAGAGTCGTTGACCAAAAGACCTAGTCGTCAAAGGGGCCTTGTCTTCCAAACCTTCTAGAAATACATACTAATCCAAGAGGTGTCGTTATTCAGGGGATATTAGCTACCTAGAGAGCTCATTGTCTGACGGTCGTTCATGTTGCCTGGTTAATCTCAATATATCTTATTTCCTTATGTTAGCATAACCTCGACTATCAAGGGGCCTTGACAATTGAGGCACTAATCCTAAGATGTCTACTAAAAGACCTCATTGACCGTTTTTTCAAGATTCATCTTCTACGAAGAAGTTTTGTCGGCCACCAATGTCTCGTCTTCTAAAGGGCTAGTCCTCCAAGATATCACAAAGACGAAGAGATCTTGTCGTCTATGGAACCTCGTATAAGCATTTTATCGCACATTATCCACGGGTAGCCAACAGGTTCCTAGAATCATTCCAGGCAAAAGTTTGAATCAAGGTCTAAGGTAAGGTCTAACTGATCTAATGTGTAATTTAGAATAGCTAATTTTATACCTTTTCTTTTTTGGATGAGATGATGTGTCATTCCAATTTAAAACTCCATAGCTTCTTTTTAACACACCTCATATAAGTTATTGCCAAAAAATTGTCCTTCTTCCAACTACCCTAACAGCAACCAATCATCCACCAGCCGTCAATCAATCGTTTACCATTAATCTACTGTACCGGATAGCATTAGATTGCTTTATTTACGCGTTCACTAACCGTGGACCACTAATTAAATGTTTGATAAAGAGAAGGGTACTCGTAAAAATGTGGACCCTACCCACACGCCCCAAAGCAGTAATAATGTCCTTCGTTCGTTGGCATAATTCGGAAATGAGTTGCATTTGATGACACTGCCCTGCTCTGCCCTGGCCACTTAAATCAACCCCAGGCAGCAGTAACAGTAACTAAGTAGCAGCAAAACACCATTTCACCATCGCGATGACCCAATTTCGCACTCCTAATAGCATAACCGTAACTCCGCTGTCGGAAATGTTGTTGCTTCTTCGCTTCCGAGGTTTTAACGTTCCTCCCGCACAAATGGTCAAATTCCCGCGGTTAGCGATAGGAATCATTTTTGCAGTTTGTGTTCTGATGCACTTACTGGCGCACTTCACGTCGTCGTCACGTACAACGACCCTACGCGAACGGAATCCTTGCTTTCTGCCAAGGAACATCGCCACGTGGCGGTGGTTTAGTATGGAGGTGAAGACTTCGCAACTCCTCCCCCCTCGTGTACTCTGCACATGGGCGTGAAATATTTATTAACAAGTCGTGTGGGTAAAATTGATTTTCTTTCCACTTCCCCGCTTTCCCATATCCCAACCCCATCCATTCGTCAACACCACCGTTCTGCATCATATTTTTGTGGAATCTATTTTTAAGTAGTGAACATTTTTCGAGTCTCACCCTTTTATGGTCCTTCTGGCAACAACAAATTTTTCCCCTGGACCGAAAATCGAATCAATGAGCCATCCCATCTTGATCACAATGCTGCTTTCCCCCCATCCCCCATAAGGATGTGGCATTAGATATGAACTCCCGAAGTTCAATTCACAATTCCGTTGCAATTGGCAAACATTTTCGGCGACCAACTCAGACTGCTTTCGAGTGTTGAGTGAGAGGATGGTTGTATTGTGGTGAGCATCTTTTGCCATCCATTCTAAAATGGATGGCACTGTTGGCTCCGTATCGCATCGCACAGCAACGACCAAAAATCACAGCATGAGCTCATGTTCCATTGATTCTCTTCTGTTCCGTTTATTTTTTCTTTCTTCTTCACAGGAGATTTTCGGAACTCACCCCTATTTTCAATCCAACTTTTAGCCGATCATTGCATAGCAATGATGGCACAAATGGCGCTGGTGACAAAACTTTTGCGTCAGTCAACTGCACGACTTCAGACTTTCCGGAGCCAGCGGAGGTTTCGGTCTCTCGGTTCCATTTTTTTTTTTGGCAGCCCTTTCGGGGATGATTTTATACACTCTACTCGCATCTCGCTGTTGCTGTGTGTGCGATGCGTCTTGCAGCATTCACGTCATACATGTGCGACACATCCCATCCCTTTACTTTCGCTCTTGGTGGGTCACACAGACACATACACACGCGTACGAGAATGCTTCCTTGAGGCGTACAAGAACGCTACATAACGAATTCATTCAACTTCCGTCGCCAAAATGAAAATTGATTTTGGAGTTGGATGATTCTATTTTTGTCACACGCTCTTGCCTGAATCCGGTGCTCTTCGTATGAGGATATTTATTTAATAATTTTTCGGTATGTAAAAGATGCTTCTATTAGCATGATACGTTAAATAAGAGCTGGTTTATTATTTAAAAAAATCGTACAGCTAAATTCAAAGAAGTTTGATCACGTTTGAAAATAATTAAAATGAAAATGCTCTGGCCGGTTTCAATTATCTACGCACACTTAATGATAATTAAATTGATTGCTCCACGATTGCAACGAAAGGTATCAATTCTTCCGGAAGCTCTGTAGAATCGGATAGATGTTCTCTAAGCTTTCGCTTATTTCGCGCTGATTTTTCGCACCGGTAAACACGATCTTACCGTTGACGAATATTAGCAGTGCCACCCGCGGCTTCACCATCCGATAGATAAGCCCCGGAAACAGTTCCGGCTCGTACGAACTAAACTGGCCATGCATTTGGTTCAGATTTTCCAGCCTGATCGGAAACCTTAAATCCGCCGTTGCGACCAGATTCTGTACCTTAAAGTCGAGAAACTTGACGTCGTAGCCTAGCTTCTGGATGATGCGTACAAACTTGCGAAGGCCAAGATGGGCCTGCTGTTCACTTTTTGCGCCAGTGCAGATGAGTTTACCCGAGCGAAAGATTAGTGCGGTACAGCGGGGGTCACGTATCCGCATGACGACACCATGAAAGCGCGAAGGATTGTATTCAGAGTTGCGCGTCCGGAAGTTGATCGTGGTAAGGTTTAGTTCGCAGCCCACACTAACCGTCGCTACGCAGTTTCTGTTCGGGATTAACGTATATAAGGGGTTTTAAATTGGTTTTGTTAGAATTTTTTTTTTAAATATCCAAAAATGAGGGAACTGAAGGGGTGAAAACGGACAATTTTGGGGGCAGTAGTTTGGTGTGGTGTGTGATTGCGGAATAAATGAAAAGTCGGATTTGAATATCAACTTTGGCGGGATCTTGCCCGATCTTGCAACGTAAAGAGGATTCGGCCTGCTATCTGGCTTCCTGGACTTTATTTAACAACCCGCAGCCGGAAGGAGAGTCCTGCGTACGGCAAGATGGTCCGGATGGGATTCGATACCCAGTAATGCCGAGCCAAGCGACCGCTTCGGCCACCAGACAACTAAAGTATTATCATTTTTCTAATATTCAGAATTTACAGTTGCAGCTTTTCAAACTAAAATATATTGCGAATACAAAAATTATTGTACATGCAATCGTATGAATCATTACCTAACAAGAACCGAGTTTAATGCTTCCTGTGGTCCAGTAGGTACAGGTGTTTGCATCAATATCCCAGCCTGCGGAGGTTGCTGTAAAGTAAAGGGAAAACGTGTATTAGAAACCACATGATAAGCAATTACCATCTGGATAATTCCGTACTGCATAACACACACTCACCTTCACTAACGATGTGCTCGTCGGTCTCGTTGCAGCATTGAGCAACATTTTCAATGGTGACTCGGGCGTGGATTTGTCCATCCTTGCCTGAAGGAACCTTTCGCGGGTCACAAAGCAGCGGAATATTTACTTTTCTTTGACCAAATGAGTAAAACCATTCAGCCGGCCATACCGAACAGATGCTTGCTGATGTTTATTGTTTATTTATGTGTACAAACGAGGTGGAGACGTCATCTGTGCTGCTGCATCGAATACACGTGTGTGGTGTAAACAAAAGCAAGTGGAATATGTTTTTGTACATTTTTCATATTAAAACTAGGAGTTTAATTAAGGCTGAAGCAAATGGAAGTATTTTTTTAAACATTTCTGCTCCGATTTACTCAAATATTTGATAATGATGTACAATTTATTTTATATTTTTCATCGAACCAAACTGTCAAATCCTTTGTCGACGTGTAATTATACTTTAACAATCAACTGTCAAAGGTAGAAAAGCAACAAAAAAAGTAGTGACGAACGTACTGCCACGACGATTTCTTCTCGCTGCAATATACAACATTTTCCGACATTTTCTATCGAAATAAGCTTTACGGCATACCTTTGCGCCGTGTAAGGTGGTGCAGCAGGCATTCTGCTTTCAGTTTTTTTTCATCACGTTTTACTATCACTCCTCATCCTCGTACGGCACCACTTATCACGTGCTGAGTTGTGCTCCGGTTCTCCGGGAGATTCTCCGGGTGCATGCGATGGCCCGGTTTTAGTGCGTGTCGGTGTGTGTGTGCGGCGAGACATATCCCAGCCTCACCTTTGCCTTCGGGGCAAACGACGTTCAAAACGTCGAGGTTGTGATAAAGTGTTCATTCCCGCAAAACCCACCGTACCGCCCACCGGTTGGCGGCGGGGTGTTTAGTTTTAGGGAAGGCGTACCGCGTAAGGCCCGGAACTACACGACGAAGAGCCACAGGCAACAGACAGCGCTCTACACGTCACAACGATGGGCCTCGGAACGAAGCAACTGACGGGTAGCAGTACCGGTGGCTCCCTGGACGAGCTGGTCCAGTATGCAACGATCCACATTCCACTGCCGGTGGTGCTGAGCGGTGCCGTCATGCCGTTTATGGTGGTGTACGCACTCTGGCTGTATCTGTGGGTGTTTGTTTACGGTATCGACGAATATCAGGATGCGGGGCTTCTGTTTCTAGCCGGCATTGCCTTCACGCAGATCTTCGTGTGCCTGTGCTGTTTCTGGAGCGTGCACGTCCAAACGTTCCTAAACTGCCGACGAACGAAAGTGCCCTGTGCCGGAGCGGTCGCGAAGGTTGTACCGACGGAAAACAATGGCTCGTCGGAGCTGGTACGCATCCGGCAGACGAAAGCCGAGGGCACTGCGAAGGAGGACGGCGAGCTGACGTACTGGTTTCTGTTTCAAAAGACCAAATACATCTGGGACCCGAACAAGGCCCAGTTCCGGAGCGTCGAATTTCCAATCCACAAAACGTATGAGGAGTATTTTGAATCGAAGGGCCACCTGGACGATGCAGACGTAACGCTCGCCCAGGCCACGTACGGTGACAACGAGATGGAGATGGTGGTGCCGGAATTTCTCGAACTGTTCAAGGAACGTGCGACGGCACCGTTCTTCGTGTTTCAGATATTTTCCGTACTGCTCTGGTGCCTGGACGAGTACATGTACTATTCGCTGTTTACGCTCTGCATGCTCGTCATCTTTGAGTGTGTGCTGGTGCAGCAGCAGCTAAGAAGTCTGTCGGAAATTCGCAAAATGGGTAACAAACCGTACCAGATCAACGTGTTCCGCAATCGGCGCTGGCGTCCAATCAGTTCCGCCCGACTGGTGCCCGGTGATCTCGTGTCCGTTACCCGCTCGCAGGATGAAAACATAGTCCCGTGCGATCTGCTGCTCATCCGAGGTTCTTGCATCGTGGACGAAAGCATGCTGACTGGGGAATCGGTTCCACAGATGAAGGAATCGTTAGAGAACAACACTGATGAACACGACAAGGTGCTCGATATTGAAGCCGACGGCAAGCTACATGTGCTGTTCCGTGGCACGAAAGTTGTGCAACATTCGGCACCGAGCAAGGGTGCAATGCGGTCGCCGGACAACGGCTGCATCGGGTACGTGCTGCGCACTGGATTTAACACATCCCAGGGCAAGCTGCTACGAACGATCCTGTTCGGCGTGAAACGCGTGACGGAAAACAATCTGGAAACGTTTGCATTTATTCTGTTTTTGCTGGTGTTTGCGGTTGCGGCTGCATCGTACGTGTGGATCAAGGGTACGGAAGATCCGGAGCGTAACCGGTACAAACTGTTCCTCGAATGTACGCTCATCTTGACGTCGATCATTCCACCGGATCTACCGATCGAGCTGTCGCTGGCAGTCAATACGTCGCTGTTGCAGCTATCGAAGGTTTACGTATACTGTACGGAACCGTTCCGGATGCCATTTGCCGGTAAAGTACAGATCTGTTGCTTCGATAAGACGGGAACTCTGACGAGCGATAACCTGGTGGTGGAAGGTGTCGCTGGACTAAAGCAGGACGCAACAATCGTACCGATTGAAGACATACCAGAGGAGACAGCTCACGTACTCGGATCTTGCCATTCGCTAGTTCAACTCGACGAAGGACTGGTGGGAGATCCACTCGAGAAAGCGACCCTAACGGCGATCGATTGGAACCTCACCAAGGGCGATTCTTGCGTACCGAAGCGTAAGAAATTCAAAGCTCTTCGAATCTATCATCGATTCCACTTCTCGTCCTCTCTCAAGCGCATGTCCGTGTTGGCCGGATATTTAATTCCATTCTCGAATGAAAACTGCTACATCGGCACGGTTAAAGGAGCTCCTGAAGTGATCGTAAAGATGCTTAAAACCGTTCCGGAACACTACGAACGAACGTATCTGGAGTATTCCCGCCGGGGCGCCCGCGTCCTTGCCCTTGGTTACAAAAACTTCGGAACCCTGGACAACAATACGGTGCGTGAGCTGAAGCGGGACGATGTGGAGCGTGATCTAGAGTTTGCCGGATTCATCATCATCTCCTGTCCACTAAAGCCCGACTCAAAGTACGCAATTAAAGAGATCATTCAGGCATCGCACAAAGTGATGATGATCACCGGAGACAATCCACTAACTGCGTGTCACGTCGCGAAGGAACTTCGCTTCAGTCGGCGAACGATCGTAATTCTAACTCCACCGGAAGATCTTAACGGAAGCACTGGCAAGAGTGGCCCAAGCGAATGGCACTGGGAATCGATCAATCGCGAAGTACAGCTTCCCGTCGATTCCCGCACGGTTAAAGAACTGTATCGGGAGTATGATTTCTGTATTACCGGCGAAGGTCTACAGTATCTCGATCGGGAACGTCAGGCGTACCTTCTCGAGCTAATACCGTACGCTACCGTCTTTGCACGGTTTGCTCCGAAGCAGAAAGAGTACGTAATAACTACCCTTAAGAAGCTAGGCTTCTATACGCTTATGTGTGGCGATGGAACGAACGATGTGGGTGCACTGAAGCATGCCCACGTCGGTGTGTCCTTGCTGAGTCACATGCCTTCACGCTCGGATCGTAAACAGCAACGGGAGCAGCAACAGCAGCAGCAGCAGCAGGATGATAAGGAGGACAAGAAAAAGGCACTGAAACCAGCGACCGGTCCAAATGCGGCGGGTGTGATCGATGATGCCGCTAATCGAAGGCAGCTAACGCCTCGCGAAAGGGCGATCATTCGTGCGCGGGAAAATCAAAGTGCGGCTCAGGAACGGTTGCAGAAAGCGCTGAAGGAGATGGATGAGGAACAGGTGCAGATAGTGAAGTTGGGTGATGCGAGTATTGCTGCACCGTTCACCAGCCGGTTGACATCGATCAATTGTGGTAAGTGAGGCGTATTCGATTTATTAAATTGATTACGGAAGATCTTAATGCATTTGCCTGCGTGGTTATGTTCCAATTTAGAATAATCACTCTTTAAGCTCCCTTCATCCACTACCTATTATTGTTTCTTTTTCTAATCACACTTATCTTTATATTTTCAGTGTGTCACATTATTAAGCAGGGCCGCTGCACTCTGGTAACGACGTTACAGATGTTCAAAATTCTTGCCCTCAATGCACTGATCTCCGCTTACTGTCAGTCGGTGCTGTACATCGACGGCGTTAAGCACAGTGATGCCCAACTAACCCTGCACGGGTTACTGACCGCAGCCTGTTTCCTGTTTATTACGCGTTCAAAACCGCTGAAGGTGCTGTCGAAGCAAGCGCCCTTGCCGAACATCTTCAACCTTTACTCGGTCACAACGATCCTGGCACAGTTTGCAGTCCATTTCTCGGCCCTGATCTACATGGTGCACGAAGCAAATGCCCGATCTCCTCCACGGTATGAATCACTTCCTTGGTACCTATTTTGATTTTACTAATTTCGCTTCTCTGAGAACAGGGAAGGAAAGGTGAAGCTAAACGTAGACCTGGCACCGGATGAAAAGCAAGAATTTGAACCAAACATCGTGAACAGCACGGTGTACATCATTGGCATTGCTATGCAGATCGCAACGGTTGCGGTCAACTACAAGGGTCATCCGTTTATGGAGAGTTTGCGCGAGAATCGATTGCTTTCGTACGCGATCTTCGGTTCGAGCGCGATTGTGCTGTGCTTGGCGTTGGGCATCATACCCGATCTGCTCGAGATGTTCGAAGTGATCGACTTTGATGCGGATGTAAGTTGATTTGTAGGACGCTTTAGCTTCCGAAAACGTGTCACTAATCCATCTCTCTCGATCGATTGCAGTTTCGACGAATTCTCGTTGGTGTATTAATAGCGGACATGGTACTAGCGTACCTAATCGATCGCGTCTGTTCGTTTCTGTTTGGTGAAACGCGTGGAAAGTCGGACATTATTACTTAATGGCATTGTAATTGATCCTACGTTAAGGATGGTTTTAGTTTAGGCGAAGGTCCAAAAGAATATTGATAAGTTTTCTCAACAAAAAAAAGACATCATCGATGATCACCTCTACGTTCAAGCGACCCGGGAACAAGGTAAACTAGGTGGCATAATTACACATAGTTTTTGTCGTCATCTCATCAAAATAGTCAGTTAGGATTTTTGATGCGAGAATTCGAACCAATTCGAACAGTATAGTTCCCACACCACACAACAAGGCACGTTAGTGAATAGGTTTGTACTTTAGGTTGCATTTACACGGGTAGTTTACCGTTCGCACTTTAAAGCTAGCCAAAAACGGTTTTAATTGCGCGCTCATCCGGGTGTTTTATGTATTTTTTTCCACCGAACCAAACAGACAACAATATTATTTCAATTTCGCACACACGCTCGGATCAGAAGTTTTAAATCGAAGTCGAACACGGCGTTTCAATACCGGAGTAGAGGGTACGAAATCGCGAGCTATTACTATTATTTGTAGTCGATTCCCCGGTGTGAATGTTAAGAATTCTGGCAAGGGCGAGGCGTTTGGAACGGGGAACGCCAGGAAGAAAGACTTATGCAATCCATTGTGTCCGGGTGGTGTATGTGTAGTGAGCGGATAATTACGATAAGGTTTAACCAAGGTCCTCTTGTGAGGAAACGAGTAAATGCGCGAACAAATGGGCACACTTACACTATAGATGGATGGAGGTTTTCAATCGAAGCAAGATTGTCCGAAAAAGGTTGATTCTACAGCTGGTGGAACATGTCGAATTTGAGGACATCAAGACGGGGTCCATATCATGTGAGTATTGAACCTTTTTCGATGTATATTTGGAATTATATCCCTGCAATTCTGATAGAATCCCCAGAGTCATTAATATAAGACATAGTAGCGGAGTAGTAGCCGAAATTATCAGTTCTTGGAGACCTGGACTCTGGGAACCACTGGGAACCACTCTTATCCTTTCATAGGCTTTACGTGCCTAGAAGGAAGACAATTGAGAAGTCTCTGCGACAGATGATGCGCAGGATGACAGACAAAACTATGCGCATTAGTTTTGAAATACTTTTATTACTTGCCTAAGCACTGGGTATTGTTGCTTTACATCAATTCTATTTTGGTAATTATTTAATGTCCACATACAAGCTACAAACTTACTGTTCCATACTTTCATCAATCTCTCCTGCCTCCAAATCGGACGACAGTTCATCCGTTCCTTCCACCTTAATCTGATACTCCTGCAGCAAGCTAACGTAGCCAGTAGCAGCAACAGGAGTAGTAGTAGGAGCATCAGTATCAGTGGTGCTATCGATGGCGACTTCTTCCGCTGGATCCAACGGTTCTACCTTAATCTCTTTTTCGATCTGAAGAGTATGTTCAACATTTGGTTCAGTTGTTTCTTCCTGCACTTCCTTGCTATTAATATCATCTGAAACATCAGTTGGAAACTGTTCCTCAGTATCGGAAATATCGTCCAATCCTAGATCGTCATCATCCGACACGGAACTGTAGTCGCATTCGTCCAACGGTTCTTGCTTGATTTCGAGAGGTTTGATTACTGCTGTGGCCGTTGTCGTTTCTACTGGGGCCCCAATATCATGCTCCACTACTTCCACTGGTTCCTCAGCTACCGTCTCTTCATTTTCGCCCGTCGTGTTAAAGTCCATCGATCCTTCCGTGTCAGAGCTAATGTCACTCGCGACGACGTTATCAACGACTTGCTGATCTTTGTTACTTACTCTCTTCCTGCTACTATCTCTACTACTAGTACTGCTGGAGCTACTATTACTACTCTCGCTATTAGATCGAGACCTCCGATTTATCTGATACTGCTTAGGAAGACGGGCCGATTCTGGCAGAAACACTGAAGCATTCTTTTCCTCTCGAGTACGCTTTGCTGCCAGACCTTCCGATTGCTGATCGACCGAGCTACTTTGCGTGATTTCGTCCTCTTCCAGCTCATCTTCCCCGATTCCTTCCTGTTCACCATTCCCTCCGGAAGTTCCACCCGTGGTGCCGCCTGTACCTCCACGACCACCTTGCCCACCACCAGTACCGCGTGGTACCTTCTGACGCTTGAGACTTCGTGCAATCACACGCCGCTGATGATCGAGTTGTGGGAAAAGATCTTTCGAATTTTCCAACGCCTGTTTCGCCGCATTCATCTCCGCCTGCTGGATACTGTGTCCATCCGCACACGCCAAACGCTTCCCCCGGAAGTACACCGCAACGGAGTAAACGCGCGTATTCGTCGGCCCCGTACATTCGATCACTTTGTACACGGGAATGTCTGGTTCGCCACCATCCATCGTGCGCAGCGTAAGGCAGCACTGTTGCAATTTTGATTTCGGATCATTCCAGTCCTGGTTCATGATAAAGTCCTGTAGCCGCGGGAACAAACAAACATGACAAAACATCTCACAATACTCGAGCCCTTTATCTACGTAGAGGGCGCCCAGGAAGGCTTCCAGCAAATCGGCCCGATCTTTCGTTTTTAGATCCGCTTTCGGGTTAGAGTAGACGGCGTACTGGGTCATGCCGAGATCATCGCAAACTACTGCCTGGGTTCGATTGTTGACAAGCGAGCTCCTCAAAAGCGACAGATGACCTTCATGATGTTCGGGAAAGTGGCGATACAGATACTCGGAGCAGATCAACTGCAGCACTGTATCGCCTAGGAACTCGAGACGTTGGTTGGACCCAAGCGTAAGATTTGTGAACCCGATCGAACGATCCGTGAACGCTCTTGCTAGCAACCGGATGTGATTAAACTGAACTCCAATCGAATCTTCAAAGCGGGTTAAGGTTTTGAGCATCTCGAATGATTCGATATGGTTGCGATCGCCGAGTGGTTCCTGTTCTTGAAGCGGATGTGCAGGATAGTTTACCCAGATGCCACGCAATGAGTCATCCTCTTGGAAGAGAGCGTAAGCAAACACACGATCCGCTACTTCTATCCCACCGTCTAGGAGTAAGGCTCCCATTAATGCTTCAAAACAGTTGGCCAGCGCGTGACGCAGCTCCAGCTCGTGACACAAATCGGACCCATGGGCGTACAGCATAAACTCCTCCAGATGAAGCTTCTTTGCCAGTACGGCTAAATGTTGATTCTGAACAATTGCGGCACGATATGTCGCGAGACCCCCTTCCTCCAGATCGGGGAACATGTGAAATAGATGGATAGAAGTAATGAACTCAACCACCGCATCGCCGAGAAACTCCAACCGCTCGTTGTGCGTTATGTTACTGTCCGTTTCATGCTCTTTTCCAAACCGGGACATAATGCTAATGAGTGTGTTGATGCCTCGCTTCCTCGTATTCATGTAATGAATCTTCCGATCTCCATACTCCGGTTGTCGGATGCCACAGTTCGTAAGACTGTTCCTCGCGTGATCCGGGTTCGTTCCAAAATTTTCCTTGTACGATGGATGTGTGAGTGCGAGCTGAAGTGTGTAACGATTCGTAAACGTATATCCAATGTACCGTTCGAGCACATTCAACGATCGATGGAACCGAAGATGTCCGGTAAGTACCGGAATCAACATGGCGTGTTGCACCATATCACACATAATGCCCGTCCGATGGAAAGCTTTCGCACTGACCGCGATCGTTATGTTTCGCTTCATCCTGCCTTGCATACGCATCTCCAGCAGTCGGTTCTCCTTCGCTTCCAGCTTCCTTTTATCTTCGAACGAAGGTTTCGACATGTTGGCAATTAAATGGCGGAACTTTATATATTCGCGCCAAGCTTTCTGATACTCGGGATTGCCGGCGTAGCTTAGTTGGGGCGGCCGGATGCCAAAGTGGACGATCACCGGATGTACCAAACCATGCTCATCGATTGCCGTTGCTTCCGGTACGTCACCAACATTCCTATCCAGCTGATCAACTCGCACGGAGCAAGGTTTCATGCCCGGATTCGTCACGACCATTCCTTTCACGTAGTCGACATAGTCCTGCCACTCGTTCTGACTCATATCCATCATCTCCTTGAGCATGTCGGGCGGTACTAATGGGCCCGAATTGTCCAGTAAATAGCGCAATACCTCACTCATTGCGAGTACCTCCTTCCCATTATCCGGCAGATCGCGTACAAACCGCGGCAAGAAGTGATAACACGGACAGGAACTTTCCTCACCCGAACCGGACGGTTGTACGGTAAAGTCGACGAGTTCGAGCAACTCCCGAAAGAGATATCGATCGAACAGTGTTAGCTCGCGAATGGTAAAGTTTTCCGGCATTTGTTCCTCGATGTAGAGGATTGTATACTCGATGTTGAAGCGAATAACCTTACACGTTGGCAGCTCACCGATGGGTTCGTGCGCTAGGAGGGAGAATCCTTCAAACAGGAACTCGTGCCGATCGTGCTTAATGATCGTTGGTGTTTTGGTGAGAAAATTCGTTGGCGGAGAGATCGTTATTCTGAAAATAAAATGATCGAATATTAGAATAAAGACTTTTTCCGAGGCTTTTTCTGTAAAGCCATCTTACCGGTAATGGTACAGCTTATCCGCATTGTTGGAATTCGGCAGACACTTCGGGAAACCTTCCTCTCCAGGATACTTCCCGTGCCGGATACCTGTCCTTCTAGAACGTGCCGAACACCGGCACAAAGGTCCATCGTTCATTTCGCCCGGATCATTGTACCACAAATCCACGTGCAATCGTAGCGGGTGCTTTATCTTTGCGGTCAGTTCCTCCATACTGCACTCATCTTCAAACTCCAGCTCACCGTCGGATGATTCGGACGAGGACGAGCACTTATCGTGCCTATGGCGACACATCTTCATCTTGCGTTTCCGTGGTGGTGGATTGTACGGTGTCTGTGTAGCACGAATCCGTTCTGCGCGCTGGATAAGTTCACCATCGAACAGGGTGCAAAGAGCATCAAGTCTCGTCGTTGATTCGACCACTTTTTCCGACACACGCTTGTAGTACAGCTCGGCGGGGGATGAGCGTACCCATACGGTGCGGTCCTCATCGTTGGACGACAGCTCTTCCAGTTTGCGTGCGATGTCTTCGGAAGTTTCGCAATAATTGCGGCACCATTTCGAGAGGATTTCAGCACGTTCGGTGTCCTTAAAATTCAAAAAGAAGTCCGTTGGTGGACATTGTATCATTTTATCATTATTTATGGGGAGGGAAAAAAGAGACCACTTACCACTTTGAATCGTGAATGACGAGAACTGTTCCGTTCTGAGGATGAAGAAGCTTTATCCGAATCTCGCCGACAGGAAGCAGACCGATCCGAGCGCGTTCGATCCAACCTGTCGGAGCTTGTAGGAACCGAATGTGATCTACCGCTTGATGAATATCTCGATGCCGAAGAACGTGAGTATGGGGCAGGTTTTGAACTTCCCGAAAAAGAATACGAATGCGAGGAGGAGGAGGAGGATGAGGGATGTTTATAAGACCCACCGGAATGGGATGATGGCACCGAATTTGACGATGATTCGTAGCGTCTTCCTTGTGAAGGATATTGTGTTCCACTCGGTTTGTGTGGTGAATGGCGTTTGTACGGTTGGTGCTGTGGAGCGGAGTGATGTGACTGCTGTGGACTGCTGGAATGGCTCTTCTCAGGACGATCTGGCCGATGGTAGGGAACGCTCGGTAGTGGTGGTGGTCTCGTCATTGCCAGTGGAATCGCCGGTGGTGGAAAGTTGAAGTTTGGCATCGTAAATCCAACGGCACTAGGTGATGGTGTTCCCGGTGGTGGTAGCGAAGTGGTTCCTCGGGGCACAAAATGATTCGTGCGTGGTGTTGGTGCCGGTGGCGGATAGTTCGGTGGCCTGTGATGATGATTCATCGTGCTGAAATCGATGTAAACTGTTGTTAATCTATACTTTCACGTGTAAGAACCAGGATTTTTCTCTATTATATCTTACGGGCAATTGTTTTACTCCCGAAAAAACAACAAGACTGAGTTTATCCCTACCGGTGCTACCAGCTTTCAATAAAATGTAAACAAAGTCCAGTGAAAAAGCTACCATAATCCGACAGCTTCGAACGCTCTTCCCCAAGCGACCGAGCTGAAGTTGCGGCCGAGGACCACGAGAGATTTCAAAATCAACATTTCAGGCTCATGCGACCCACCCGTTTGTAAGCTTTTCTCGCTTTGAAATCTCTTTTTGAGAACAAGGAAATGGAGACACAAGGAAATGGAGAAACACCTGAAATCGAGATTGGAAATCGCATCGATTTCAACAGATTGAAGTTAGGCCATGATTCAATGGATTAAAATAGGGGTAGCCCGGTGAATGTAGGCAACAGCGACACCGGTCTTTTCACGGCAGGATCGGGGTTCAAATTCCATTCGGACGGTCCTCACGTAGTGAGGTCTGTTGTAGGTAGCTTTTGTAGGCGTGCGTGTGGCGTGTCAATTTGTGTTTTTTCAAAAAGTAATTTTGAACCATGAAAATTTCAATTACTAATGGGATCACTTGGAAGAATAGGCTGAAGCTAGATTCTTGCATCAAATCTAGTTTTCTTTTTTACAATTCCAACTCGTAGGACTTTAAACTGGTCGTAAAAATACTTCCAGTTTACGTATTTTATTTGCATTATGCGTCGTCGATTGTAAAGCGTTTTTGTCGCTTGGGGATCATTGACATTTTCGAAAACCTTTCAACTCGCATCCGTTTATACCTACCCCGGTTAGATACTTGCAATTACAAAACAAAGTCCAGAAGTTGCAGGCACGTTATCGACCGTCAATTTGTGTTAATTTCATTGAAAAAAGAAAGCAAATCCAATAGCGAGAACCAAATGTCCTTACCGTATAATGTGCGTGCGCTTAGCAAGCGGCTCCTGCTAAATAAATGGTAAAGCAAAAAGACCCACATTCCGGTGAATGGTGAATCCCCTCCCCGTACTCCTAATAATTGCATGTGATAACAATGCTTGCTGCGTTTTTTCTTTTCCCCCCTTAGCTACGGCACCGCATCACACTGGCGAACGTTTGCAAGTGAATCATCCGGCGGCCGGGCAAGCGATCCGGACGGGACAACGGTCAATGTGCCGTCGAAAGAAATCGTCACACCACTACCGCCCCTATCGCAACCGATTCCCGATCTGGCCCCGGTACAGTATGCCCGGCCGGGTGATCAGAAAAATGTCACTCAAGTCACACGACTCAGTAACGGGTTGCGGGTAGCGTCCGAGAACCGGTTCGGACAGTTCTGTACGGTCGGTGTGGTGATTGATTCCGGGCCACGGTACGAGCTCGCTTATCCGAGCGGCATTTCCCACTTCCTGGAGAAGCTTGCCTTTCAATCGACCGCCGAGTATGGGGAGCGTGATGTAATCTTCAGGGAGCTGGAACGGCACGGAGGAATTTGTGATTGTCAAAGCACGCGTGATACATTTGTGTACGCCGCCAGTGCGGACAGTCGTGGGTTGGAATCGGTGACGCGCATCCTGTCGGAGGTCGTTCTGCGGCCAAAGCTGTCGGAGGATGAGGTGGAACTGGCCCGGCAAGCGGTACAGTTCGATCTGGAAACGCTCGGTATGCGCCCGGAACAGGAACCGATCGTGATGGATATGGTGCATGCGGCCGCTTACCGTGATAACACGCTTGGGTTCCCGAAACTGTGTCCTTCGGAGAATGTTCCGAAAATTACGCGTGATACGTTGCTGTCCTATCTGGGGTTACATCACACTCCGGAACGTATGGTGCTGGCCGGTGTTGGTGTACCGCACGATGAGCTGGTCCGTCTGGCGGAACGATACTTTGTGCCGGGATCGGCCACGTGGGAAAACGAAAAAAGCAAATCACCCCATCCGAAAGGTGTGGACACATCCATCGCACAGTACACCGGTGGTTCGAAGCTGGAAGAATGTGCCATCCCGGTGTATGCCGCGGTAGGCCTTCCGGAGCTGGCACACGTTGTGATTGGCTTGAAGGGATGTTCGCATCAGGACAAAGACTTCATCGCTGCCTGCGTCCTTAATATGATGATGGGTGGAGGTGGGTCGTTTTCGGCCGGTGGCCCCGGAAAGGGCATGTACACGCGGCTCTACACGAACGTGCTCAACCGGTACCACTGGATGTACAGTGCGACCGCGTACAACCATGCGTACGGTGATACGGGATTGTTCTGCATTCATGCAACGGCACCACCGACCCACGTGCGCAGCCTGGTGGAGGTCATCACACGCGAACTGTACACGATGCAAGCACGGCCGGGCGATCAGGAACTACGGCGCGCCAAGACACAGCTACAATCGATGCTGCTGATGAACCTTGAGGCGCGGCCAGTTGTGTTTGAAGACATCGGACGCCAGGTGCTGGCGACTGGCGAGCGTCGACGACCGGAACATTTTATTCAAGAAATTGGTAAGCTTTTCCATCTCCGGCGAGGCGTCCAAATTGGCTAATAATCCTCCCATTTTATTGTAGAAAAAATCACCGCAGAAGATGTCCAGAACGTGGCAAGGAAAATGCTCGTTACCTCACCGGCACTGGCAGCTCGTGGAGAAATTAAAGGAATTCCGGATGTTAAGGACATTACCGCGGCACTGATAAATGAAGGACGATTTCCGGGCAATCGACGTTTGACACTGTTCCGATAGACAGCGAGAGAGAGAAATGATAATTAAAGCCACACACACACACACAGACACAAAACCCTACATTAGATGAAATCTTTGACTTATCGAATGCGCTTTCATTTAAACCGGCTTTACAATTTTAGCTAGTTTTTAATAGTAGTGGGTGTCGACTATCGACCAGAGAGAGAGAGAGAGCGAGAGAGCGAGATGCCTTTTGTTTTGTAAAGCAGTTATAGAGCGATGTATAAAAGAATTGGAAATATAATGTCCTCACAGCGAAAGACCAGTGAGAAAAGGAGTTGGCGTTTTTGTTTAATGTGACATAACTCCGGCATATGCAAATTTGGTGTCCAACGGATCCGGAGGCCTTTTACCAGGTTACTTTTCCGTAAATATCCTGATGAATATTCCTCTGCCAAACCCGATCACGTAACCAGGAGCCGTGTCTTGGTCCTAGAAACAATAGACGATCGTCGCTCACTGGCGGAATCGTTATTCATAGCAGGCCTCCTAAAAGAATGCACCAATGCTCCCGATCTTCTGTCCATGATCTCTATGTTTTACGTCTCGGGCTACTGCTGGAAATGGGGTTTTTTTTATGCATACAATAAAATGTATGGACTTTATACTGAAATACTTTATACTTATACTGGAAAATGAATAAAAACTTATCACTAAACCATGCGTTCTACTACAAGCTACTCTTGTGTGCTCTTTGTATAATTTGTGTATAGAAGGTACATGCAAATAGTGCCTTGCAAAAAGCTTGTTAACGCGCAATTAAGTTTTGTCCGCTGGGCTGTCAGCTGTCACGAATGTAAACAAAAGCTTGTTTTGAACAAATTCCAGCTGCAGCTGGTCCCTCCGATCATACACATCCTGAACCAAGATCGCGCCATTATCCTTTCACAGCTGTATGTATCTTGTACCACAGCCACTGTTCCGCCGATTGGTTCCAACGATGCCGTACTATGCGGTTGCCAAAGGACGCCAGGTGGGCATATTCTCAACTTGGTAAACACCACCTCAAACACATCACCTAGAGAGAGAGAGAGAAAGAGTAGTTTAATAGACCGGTCTTTTTTCTAGGCCAGAATGCCAAGCTCAGGTAAATGGGTTTACCGGTGCACGGTTCAAGAAGTTCCCGACACAAGCAGAAGCACAATCCTTCATTACGGCTCATTCCGGTAGTGGACCCGGCCTTCTCACAGCAAACAAACAGCCGGCAACGAATTGGAAAGGGAAACGGAGTACTTCTACGAGTTCGACAGCCACCTTTCCACCGGCAACGAAGCAAGCGAAGAAGACCATTTTGCTCGATGAGACTCCGGCTCCAATTAGCAAAATGGTCAAGTACGGAGAGTACAGCTTTCTGCAGGATGATGCCGGATATGTGCACGTGTACACGGATGGTTCGTGCGAGGGAAATGGGACGGCCCGAGCGGTTGCCGGGCTTGGTGTTTACTTTGCCGAAGGTCATGCTTTGTAAGAATAGCTTCTTCTTATTGTTTGCTTCCGGAAAGATAGTAATATTCGCTTTCTTTGCTGTAGAAACACATCCAAACCGGTGAGTGGCCGAGCGACAAACAACTGCGGTGAAATACAGGCAGCTTCACTAGCGATCCGGCTCGCCCGACAGCAAGGCATCCGGCGGTTGGTCATTAACACCGACTCACAGTTTTTAATCAACTCCATCACGAAATGGTTGCCGGGCTGGAAGCGGCGCAACTGGACACTGTCTAGCGGTGGGCCGGTAAAAAACAAGACTGACTTTGTGGAGCTCGAGCAGGAGCTTAGTGCAGGTGATATCGAAATCAAATGGAACCATGTGGATGCACACTGCGGAATCCTGGGGAACGAGCGTGCGGATCAGCTAGCTCGCAAAGGTTCGGAAATGTATCGGATGCAGCAGCGATAGGCAGGAATAAAACATACCGAAACGACCGCGTGTTGAGAAAGTGTAATTAAATTTTATTAAATAGCGCATTTCATCCCCCTTTTTAATCACCCCATTATTGGCCACCCTCATTGAATTTTCTTTTCTTTTTGTTTCAGAGTTTCCCATAATTTTTAGCTTACTTATATTATAAACCGTTACTAATTTATTACTTTTCAATGCATTTTTGTATGTGTGTCTGTGTGTTCCTTTCTTCTTGCACAATTCAAGGTGCAAGTGTCCTGCATTGTTGCGATTAGCAGCAGCAGTAGCAGCAGAGTTTCTTTGTGTGTCGCTTAGTGGGGGTTTTTATAAGTTATTTCTATAGCTTGTTTGTTTTCTTCATCATATTTATATGCTTAAAACAGCACATCTTGTTTAAAGGGTTCAGCTTTAGGTTTAGTTTTGTTTCTTTTATTAATGAAAAAAGCGTTTGCCTTGGTTGACTTTCTTAATAGTTACGCAGTTTTTCTACCTGTTTTGCTTACTTCCTTCTCTCTTTTTTTGTTCTTGTTTCATTACTTTTTTTTGTTCGATTTATTAATTTTTGTTTTTCGCTCTTTTAATTATTCGTTTTACTCCATCCAATTGTGTTTGATTATTACCATGTTTCTGTTTTTTCGATTCTTGATTTCACTTTTCGCCCGTGTTTTCCCTGCACAAATTTTTCGATCTAATATGTAAATTATTTATTATTTATTTTACCACAAGTCCTTTGTTGTGTTTTATTTCGTTTTTTTTTGCAATGAGTAAAGCAATTTAAAAAAACCAGCTTTTCAATCTTTATACAAATTAAGATTGACCAGACGAGAGAAACATAAAATGAAGCTCAGCAAAACAAAGTGAAGCATTTGTGGTGAAGCATTCTAAACACACAAAATAAGCCTTTCCTTCCTTGTGTGTCGTCCTCCTACCAATAATTCATTTTTTTCCTAAATTGTTTAAAAATGTTCATTTCCGGAAGCTTTAATTCGAGGTGCTTTAACGGTTTTTTTAATGGGGTAAGAATTTATCGCACTTCCTCATGCTTTCTCACTCTCTCTCACCTTGATCTCCACCTCTCACCTCGTTCCTGATGGAAATTATTGTACGTTAATGTATTGTTACTGGATCGGAAAACGCAATTTACTCATTAACTATTCTTAACTGGCATGCATTAAATGGTCAATTTTCTGTTGCTTGTGCTCTGCTACAACATACACACACCCTCTCTATCTGCTTTGGCTTTTCTTGTCCGTTTTGTGTGGCGCAATTCCTGCGCAATATTGATTAAGCATCCTTGCTTTTTTACCCTACTCGATCGATCCGCCGAGCGAGGGATCGTTGTTTAATTTACTTCGAAATCGGAAATTCTGTGGTTCTTTTCCCCTTGACGGGGCTCCTGGGACCCTGACCACCACACGCGACATGATGCACCTGTTTTTCTCCTTTTGGGTTTTACGATTTTAGATAACAAACTGGTCCTCCTAAGTGTGTTTTGCACGGTTTTCTGTTGTTTTCTTTCAAAGATAATAATTTTATACGGTATATCGGCTTATACACAGGTAGGCAGCTAAAATATTGTAACACCGGTAATAAATGGTACCCCTTTGCAGGGCGGGTGGATATTACGGATTAAGTTAAAGAATCCTCTCTTGATCGTTCCGCTAGATTGTTGGTAAGAGATTCTTCTTGGTTTTTTTGTTTGTTATTTTACTTTCTGCGTTGTTTTGATATTAAATGCTAATAGTATAATTGCCCCATTTTTCGGGCTTCGGGTTGGTTTTGACTTGCTGTTTTCTTATTCTCGATATTGTTCATCAATTTGTTCCACCATGCTTATCTGGTTTATCCTAACTTGCGCTTGTTTTTTCTTTACGAATTAAACGAAGTTTAAGTTTCTTCTTATGCTTCTTTAACCTTTTGACGTAACTGACTGGTTTAGTAAGTTAGTTTGCTTTTTTCTTGGTTTCGGTCGCTGTCTTACTTATGTTAAAGCTGGGTTTAATTAATATTTTGTTCTCGTTTAGCATTAGTTTTTTCAATTCTCTCCGATAGTGTTTAGCGCTTTTCGAACTTTGCATTACACCGCCACTTCAGACAGACATGTCTCGCTTGTATTTGTAGTAGATATGTTGAATGGTATGTGTGCATTTCTCCGGATCTTACGCTGCGGGATGTCTTACTAATGCATACTTGTTGTTCCTGTAACGGTAGCGGTTATGGTTTGCCCATTCCGGAATCCCTATATATTTTAACAAGCGACACACATACGTCGTCCTAGAGTTAGTAGTAGTAGTGGTAAATCGTTTACGCCGAATTTCAAAAGAAAAGTGTTTTCCTCTTCAACGTTTTCTTTTCTTCGGGACTTGAGTATTTAGCGTGCAAAGGATATTTAAACCGTGTCCAGTTTCTGGTAGCTACTTCTAATTTTTAACGGGATTTTATCTCAAATCAGTAAATGATCTTCGGATTATACTAAGGTTTTATAGTAAATGAACTGATTTGGTAGCAAATAAACGAGCTGTGTTCAGTTGGTATAGTGAGTGGACTGAGTTCTTGCTATAAAACCTCTTAATGTCCTTCGCTCGTATTTTAGTAATCATTTTTGTAAGAATATTCATTCAGGGAAAAGTATTAACGCAGCAATCAAAATGTGATTAACACATCGATAAGCTAGAAAAATCTCTCATCTTACACGGAGCTCTTGAAACCTAGTGCATGTGGCTGAATGCTTTGAAGGTGATGCTAAATGTATCATTTTTGAGGATTCTTACAGTTTCATTGTTCTGTTGAAACATGAATGAAGCATCTAGTAAATTTAGTAAGAATTATGACCCCATTCCCGGAATGAGTCTATAGAAACTGGACACAGTGAATAAGCTGGCTTGAAACAAGGGACACTCCTTTCCCAACTTTCCGTTATGCGAGCTGCTGGTTAGCTTGGTCGTTTTTTTTTCTTCTTTAAATTACAACAGTCTTGAACACTTCGAGCCGTTTTCAAAATTAAGCATCCGCATTATAGCACCACTCCAAATCGATTACTAGCACACTTGACAGACATTCGAGGAACAAGATAAGCCATACACGTGCTGCAATGCTAGCAAATATGCGTTTAGCAAACGTGCGCGCCAAAACCATAAACAAAACGATAACAAAATGGAAAAAGCATACATTTCACCGAAAAGAAATTCACCTGAATTTCTGCTGTGTGTGTGCTGGACGGTACCAATCAATAATATTATATTATCACAGGGAAACCGGTAAACCTGTCGTCATCCGTTGCCGAAAAAGTCGCACACGACAAAGCCGTTCATTAGTATGCGCATCATATCGGTCGGATCGGTTAAACTACTGCTGCTGCTCTGGTGGTGGTGGTGGTGAAACCCTTCGGGTTGAAAATAGGAATGGATCTTGCGGGCGATCATATACATGACTAGACAATTGTTACACATATTAATGCAATGATGCTGAAACGCAAAAAGCAAAACCAATCCCTCACTCTGGTTCGGTCTTTCCTTCGATTTTACAAACTATCTTTTATATACTATTTTATTATAATATCGCATTAACAGAGGCCACACTAAACGCAAAGTATAGTAGCAACGAAGAAAGCACTGTTTTTTGTTTTGCCCTGTGATTGTCAGAAAGCAAGGGAATCGATGTAGGGAATGATGTACAGCGATACGACAGAACCAAAAGAAATCCGAAACGAAATGGTTAACAAAAATCGAGCTATAATTTGAGTATTTTACAACCTCGCTCAGAAGCAAATGAATACGGTAGTACGGTGAAACGGGTTCAAAATGATTGTCAATTAATCGGTGTACCTAGGATCCACGGATGGGTTTGTCGATCATCGACGATGAGGTGTGTATGAGGTGGTTCTTTTACTGCTTAATGTTGAGTGATGTAGCGCGCAGAGTAAAAGCATGCAAAACGGGTTTGTTAACTACAAGCGACTGCTTTTAGTTGTGCGGCATCATAATCTCGTTACCAGAACGCGCTCCGTGTTTTATCAAGTCTTTTGATTCAAATTTCCTTTTTGCCCCGTTTCTTTTTGGCGATCAGCTGGCGCAACCTGAAGCTGAAATGCGCTGAAGCTGATGTAAATTCTGAAGCAAAACAATCAATTACAAGTGTTTTGGCCCTGCTTTTAGTCATAATGGTCGTTTTTTTCTTTTGTTTTAAGGTGGCTCTACACTCGGCGGGATTTAAAAAAGGTTTTAGTTTATATATTAGACCGAGATGAAAAAAATTGTAGGAATCATGAGACACTCTAGTTTGAAAGTCAAAGATCAGTCAAAAGACGATTATCAGGAACAAAAAATGTTCAATGCTGGCCGACATCAAAGTTTAAAAATAATTCGGTCCACTTTAAACGCAGGTTTGATTTATGGATGTATTTAAACACAATAACAAAAAACTTTCTTCCAAACTTCCAATCAAAGGAAATAGGAGATCGAGGGAATCATCATTATGATACGGAAGACCAACGGATTGCCGCATCTTTCGCGGCGGCAATTCTCTCCTTTTCAATGTTGACGGACAACAAAACCTTCAAATGCTTTGTGAATTTTACGCAATATTTAAGATCCTATGGAGCGACCTCTGTGATGATACGACTGACCATTAGGAAACCATGCCTGGAGTAGTGGGCTAAACACTCCGCAAATACAGACAAATGCAATAAATTTGATAGCCAAAAAACTGCAAAACAAACGACTGTATCGAATTCTGTCAAATGTGTAAAATAATTTTTCAAACTTCCGAAAATCACCTTCCGTTTCTGGCTATCCCCCCGAGTGTACTACCCCCTTAAAATGAATTATTTTTATAATTTTACTCTAAATATGCCGCAATTTTCCGTGCATATGTACCTTTCATTTCGTTTCATATCACTCGCAGCTTTTTCCTCACATTCATTACTTATTTTTAGCTACTAATTACCAAAATGTATCGCGTTTTAACGTGTCTAATGCTGCCTTAATTCGTTAGTGTATGAGTAAACGAGTTCACTTATATAGAACCAAGCGTCTATATATAAACTATATACAAAGCATATACAAAGGGTTACACCATAGACTAAGCAAAATTTAAGTGCATCTCACATTAAAACTAATTTTCTTCCAAATTTTTGTCAATGAAATATATACATACAGCCGCACAAAACGAATGGAAATAAAACATATGCACAGCACAGTGTAACAGAAAAAAACAGGGACGAAAACGAATAAGACGGCACAAAAAAACAATCAACCCGTACCTTTCCTCTTATCCTCTAGCCCCAGTAAACCCACCGATTGGCCGATTCGATTGTTGATCACAACTGTTCACTGAACCTTCGACTCGTACTTCGGATTACCGTAGTACCTCCTCCTCGTTCTATGCCACCGTATTTTTGCGAGAGAATAGAAAATCCTATCCTCTATCTCTTTGCATTCCTTCTTCCATTTAATCGTCTACAAGCCGTTCACCCATAAAAAAAGAACTATAATCATGAAACAAACTGGTGATAACACCGAGTTAGTAATAAGAGGCGTGTGTTGTGAAGGTGAGGAAACTTCGAAAAAGCACAATCAACCCACCTTGCCTTTACAACAATCGATAAGGTGAGTAACGATAAAAGTATAATTGTTCACCGCACGAGTTGTTAACAAAAAAGGGTAACTTAACACAATTGTGTTATCACATGACTCATTCGTATCAAAATTTTGAAATTTGATCGAAAAAAAAGCAAATATACTTGCAACGGTTAAGAATTTATACGGTGGTTGTGCTTGGAACGTATTTACATTCAATAACTACTAGCATCGACAGGCAGCCAGCGACATTGCCATGTGTGTATTTCTTATAACTCTTTTTAAACTAATACTTGTTCGTAGGCGCCGAGACGTTTTTAGCCAATTTTGCTACCAAGCGATTCGAATGGACAACACAAAGAAAAGCTGAAAAAATAAAATTCGAGAAAGTGCCTTGCTTCAATTCTATCGCATCCCTCCTCCCCCCTGGATAACTGTTGATGCGGAAAAGTAGTTTTTTTTTTGGAGTATAAAAATCTACCTCCCGCGAGGAACAACGGCTTAATCCTCGGTGAACGGATGTTCCGACGTGTCGCTAATGTTTTTCCGACGATTTTCCAATATTTTGGTCGACTGCTCGAGCGTTTCCAGATAGTACAGGTTGGCCAGCTCCTGGTTGGAGTAGTTGCTTTCATCGTACCCGAACGTCATACCGAGTATGATGTTGAACGCACACGTATCATACTCGTGACATCCGGAGTATCGGTACAGTGGTTTTTTGTTGTACTTGCAGCCACCAGTTTGTGCGCCTGCGAAGAAGATGATCAATGCAGATGATTAATTTATGTGTGCAAAGTCTCATTTAGTCTCGACGCTGCTGACTCAACGTACCGATCGGATGCAAACACTCCAAGGTTAACGCACAGCGCACCCACGGCAGCAGGACCTTATCGTTAACGGTCGCACTGTTGCGAAAGAACACAAACTCGAGTGACGTCATCGGCAGAAAGTAAAAGTTATCGACCGCAATCTCAAAGTACTCAAACATCTTCGGATGTGTCCGGCTGGTGACGGGCTGTTTCGTGGCACATCCAAGCACACCGGACGTACTGTTTTCGGCACGCAACCGTACATCCTCGAGCTCGCGCACCGTATTGCTACCCTTCAACCGTACGCTGTTCTCGGTGAAAAGGATCAGCTTCGAACGGGCCAACGCATCGTGTATGATGATCGGCCGAAACGCGTGCATACTCCGGTCGGCAACATGTGCTGGGAGTTTGCTCAGATCGTACGTTATCACAGTGCAGTGTGTGGTCGAGGTACTGTTACACGAACCCTGCAGGATGTGCAGATCGGACTCGGCAAGTCCCAGATCGTACACCAGCAGTGGCTGGGCGGGAAGTTTCATCGCAACGTTCTGCACGTACAGCAGTGCCGATGCGATATCACCCGGGAGGGCGTATGTGACGATGGTGAAGTTGGCCCGATTGCTTGCATTGTACAGGGGTTGCGTGAATCCGAGCTGGGCGAGATACTTTGGATCGACTTCCGGGCGTGGATCGGAGTTGGATTCACGGAGATTTTTCTGCAAGTATCACAGCAATTACGTGAGTACAAAAAATAAAATCAATCTCTCCCTTAAACTTACCTTAAAGTTACGAAACTGCTGATGCGTCTGGGTGACGATGTTTTTCAACGAATCATTCTGCTGACCGGCGGAACCGAACAGGATCAGTAGAAAGGTGGTCATAAGCACGCACGTCAGTATCAGCAGGAATGGTTTCGTTCTCATGATTCCTGCTTTCGTTCCCAAACTGCCGTCCTGCAATCGGTGTGATCCTGCTGTGTGTTGGTATGTCCGTTCCTACCTTCGCTTTTTTGTTTCTTAACAAAGTTTGAAATAAGAATTCACACTCTATTAACAAGGCTGCTGCTGTGGCTTCTGCTTCAACGACGCTAGAACCGTTGCCGTGCACGGATACTAAAGAGATTCAAGGTTTGTGGCGATGATGATGATGGGGGCCATGAAAAATAGACCAAAAGTGAGAGAACAGAGAAGGGAAAAAAATAAGCAAATAATCAAATCAACATTTACTCTGTGTATCAGCAGGTAAACAACATTAGTGATAAAGCAGCACAAGCGCAAACTTCGACCTCCGGATAAAGCGTCTTCGTTCGCATAATTTCCCAAGGGACCGACTGGACTGGGGGTGCCCGATTTACCAAACAAATTCTTCGCAAATCGATGAACAATTTGATTGACAGCCGAGTTACGAGGGGCACCGTAACACAATCGTCTCGACATAGTCGGTCTACGACTTATCACACCAACAGTTTAGTAACGCTGTTCACTTACATTAAAAAACTGTCGATTTCAGCTAAATCCGCATTATTTAACCTATTTAGACACAACTTAATTAGCCTCATAAATCCTTAAAAGTAAGTGCGCATCATGTCCAGTCCAATGACAAACTTTGTGCCCCTCTTTAAGCAGGAGAGTATAGTATGACTCCAGTCCAGTACAGTCGAACTATCTCAGGACCCAACACATGTAATGTGACTCATTAAAAGTCTCCAGCACCCTTAAGCAACATGCTCCTCTTTATGTCGGCACGTGGCAGCGGGTCACAGCAGTGAGACGCATTTAATGACCGATTAGATCGGCCTATATCTGGAGTGCATGTGTCCAGGGCTTCGAGTGAAACGAATGACTCTCGGTTGCACTACTTGGAGGCTGAAAATAATTTCTAAGAACACGCAATTCCTCCCAAAGGGTGCCTCCCGCTTTCTTTAACGATTCCATTCGAAGTTACTTATTGCTCTTGTAAATCATATTTTGAGTTGATAAGAATGATGTTAGTCGTGTGTTTATTTAAAAAGTATTAGCTCACCCCGGAAAGAGAACCAATTTCTACGCATGCAAATGGACAGCTCTTCAAGACCGTTGTCCAACATTTTCTACGACTCTGATTACAAGTCCAGATGGTTTCATTGCACAACATTACACCCATTACCTGAGCCTGGGGGAGGGCTTGATCCAATCACAACCAGTCGTCCCTTTTTCCTATCTTACCCGTTGCAATCGGAACGGAGCCGCAACGCGATGTATCGGAAAATTGTAGGTGCGTGTCAACCCGTCGTCATCGGTTTCATAATCTGGACGGACTGATGTTGGGGTTGACTCTCCTGCCTGTACCCATCTATTAACGCTTTAACAGGACCCGACAAGGACCAGGGTATTGGGTGGCGACGAGAGTGAACAGTAAAGTCGTGTTAGAAAATGGCGATTTAATGTTTCGTTTTCCGTCCGAGCAGTATAGTGGAAAAAGTGTGAACGAACGAAAGGATAGTAATGTTGCCGCCGTCGTTCGGCTCGATGAGATCGACGAAGACGAGATATGATAAGAGTAACAACTAACCCCGGGAATGTAATACGAGACCGAGTAGTAAACTCATATTTTATTGATAACGTTAACAGGAGGACTGTGCTGGAGTAATTTGATTATCTAAATTAAATGAAGCTCGTTTAGGATTCATCCTTGGAGGCAATCCCAATAACTTCAATTGTGCTGATCTCTGCAACAACTCTTCTTCCACCACACGCCGTGACACAGGGTTACGCATCAAATGATCAAGTTTACTAGTAGAAATAAAACATCTCAGGGAGTCCCACATCGTACCGATGCAAATGAAGTGCCGAAACGGTGACCTTATGTGCAACTGTCCCCAGTCTCCTGAGGCCGAGGCAAGTTTATTTAATAGCGCCTTTTGTGTTTTTCTACTACTGCTAGTACTGGGCGGTGGTGGTTGTAATTGATATAAGGGCCCCCTAGCCTTGGGGGGTGGGAGGGGGTGGTGGGTTGCTAATTAAATGGCAGTTAATTCTGCCCTGTCTGCTATGTGCGACGCAACGCGCATTCTTTCAATAGTGTTCTTGGTGCGCGGGTTGTAAGGATCGTTAAAATAGAAACCAGAAATTAATTGTCCCCTCTCGGATCTCCTGTACCCTCGCGGCGAAACATCCGCAGATACGACGTATGTGTATGAGAATAGGTTTCAATAATAGCACAACTTGAATATCTCGAACCCCTTTGGGGAGTACTTGTATCGCTTTGCATGAGCAAAATCCCTTATGTACATAAAAGTGCAGCCGAAACGAACTGATAAAGCTAGCCAGCAAGCCCAAGTAACAGCCACAGGGATTCCCAACAGCGGATTGCATCAGTCCGAAGAATTTAACTAGCAAATCAGTACTGCCCATCGGTATGACGATAAGCTAAGCAGAGAGAGGCTAAAAAAATAAAATAAAACAAACTCTAGAGTCTACAACTAGCTGGGCATAGGAGTATCGGATCGGATTTACCGAACTTGGATAACGCGCGGCGATAGATCTGGTAGTTACACTCAGCAAGAAAAAGCACAGCTGACGCAAAATTACACCCTTTTTTCCGCCGGGGGTTGGCTGGCCCCCGGATCGGTTAATTGACTTTTTATCGTACACGTAACAAGTACTCGTACACATTACACTTAGAGCATATTATTGTGTACGACACCGGGTCGGGTGTAGGGATACTGAAATCTTCGCTCGTTCGCTTATCAGACTGGCAGTTGAAAACATCCAAAAACATATGCTTCTTCGCCGGCTCCCGAAGCCGGTTTCTTATCTTAAACTGGCGCGCGTGGTTACCTTCTTTACACCCCATTTTGCTTAAACTTCGATATAAATCTAAATGCTACCGGGAAGTGAAAAAAGAAAAGCAAGAGACGATACAGCCGATAAACGCGCCACATTCCACATTCCAAACATTCACCTAGATAAGTTGCGAAATGTTTTGTTAAAAAAACAAATAACCCAGCAAGGTTTCTTTTCTTTTTTTTTTTTGTTGAGAGATTTTGTCGAGAGCCTTCTCCAAACATTCTTTCGCAAGCAAGCGCAAGGGCGCAGCTAAAACGTTTACAGATTTGAGAAACTTTTGCAATGAATTCTGCCGACAATGAATCACAAAATGGAGCATGTTGTGACACAAAGTAATCGGAAGTAAAGTAAGGAGGTTGGGGTTAGAGGGAAAATCGTATTTATATTAGTCTGCAGTGTAAAGCAGCACGAAACCACCACTGTCGGACCACTCACCGCACAATGGGAGTTTATGGGGAAGTAATTTAACAAACAAATTATTTTCCTTAAACACGAAGACTTAAGTGAAAATTGTATCAATTATATCCCTGTTTTAACGTTTTTTTTTACTGTGTCAATTAAATTCAAACACATTGAACTACTTAGCAATAAAACCAGATAGTTTTTGTTTTTCTAACCTTGGGGTCCAAAGTCTCGAGAGGTTTAGTAGACGTGCTATTACAGATGAACCTTGAATTCGTTTTACCGATAGAAGGTAGAAAAATAACGTGAAACATCTCTTAAAAAATGTAAAATGTGTCCAACGAATTTTGTACAAATCCAGAAATGTTTGTTACTGATTCTGCAGTCGTGTAGATGGATGACTAATTCTAAATCACATGGCTGTTACGCTTTAACAGATAAACAATTCGATTCAGCATCTCTCAGGGTGATGCGTTACTGTCTTATCTAATTTTTAGTTCAGCTAGTCAAACCGGTACGTGCATGCTAGACAAACCTTCAATGCATGCTTATAGCTCTGTTGATGCTAAGCCTACAGTAACAATCTTAAAAACGTGTTAAGTAATCAAGTTAGACTATTTTCTCATCGTTCTTTCCTGAAATGAGCCGCCTCCTGTTGGCAATATTCGTTTCCATACACTGCATTAAATTTAATATTGGGATAGGTGGAAAGAGCATGTACGAATATCATTACAGCAAGTAGCATTATAAATATTTATACTATTTTTATGGATTTTCCTTATCACTGACAATAATAAAGGTTAGAAACCGTAATGGCTTTTACAGTATGAAATGATTTATTTAGAAATTGATGCTTCAGTGAATAAACAACAAGTAATAAATTTACTTTACTTTTGAATAAAATATTAGCATTAGAAATATATGACCGCTGGATTAATTAGTGCAAAATTAAATTATCTTTTTGAGGAAAAATTAGGTTTAAAAAGAATTAAAATAAAACTCTTGCTACTTGTCAACCAAAATGACCCATAGTGCATATGGTCTGCCATATCCTTCTTCAATTCTTCAACCAAAA
This sequence comes from Anopheles maculipalpis, assembly GCF_943734695.1. Taxonomy (NCBI): domain Eukaryota; kingdom Metazoa; phylum Arthropoda; class Insecta; order Diptera; family Culicidae; genus Anopheles; species Anopheles maculipalpis. The sequence continues at coordinate 5,291,751 of NC_064872.1, forward strand.
ACCAAACACACCGACAAAGATGTCACAACAATCCAGAGCTAGTAGAATCCGATATCCGGCTTGAACCGGCGGGAAGGCGGTGGACCACCTGGTGGTGGGGGATAGGACTAACAGCACAGTAGTGGATGTCCCAGCGTGAGGCATCCCATTACAACAGCAAAAACTGCCACCGAAACCGTATCGATTTGAAGCCGAAAGGATTATGTAACACGCTCCATAATATGCTCCACAACCACAGCGAGACCGGCAGACCTTTGCATGCTCTTTCTCTTGGTCGGTCGGTCGGTCGGCGTGCCCTTCAGCTGTCTCAGACCAATTTTGGTTTTGGTGGGTCATGGGCAGAGGGAGAAAGCATTTCGATTTGAAAAAAAAAAAAATCACAAAAGTCTTCTGATGGTGGGCTTGAAAGGGACTTGCGACTGGCTTTTGGCTTGGTGTAATCCTAGTCCTTGGTGCCGGTATCCACAAAACACGACACGGCTCGCTCACACCGCTGCTGAAGCCCGCAAAAGCAATCTAAACTGGGGACAAAACAACTAAAGATTGCATGTTTTGCACCTCCCCTAACCGTGGTCGATCGGTCCGGGCGCAGTACTACCTGATGAAATTTCAGGACGTTGAATTTTCCTTCCTATTGTGGCACACAGAGTAAGAGTGACCGCGTGCTTACTTACGCGCTACCGTAGTGGCCCGTCCAATTTTCTTCACTGCAGTGCGTCAGTTGTTCGGAGCAGTCTGGGTAATTGAACTGGAGCCCGCCAAACCGTCGCCCAACAATGTTTCCGTTTTTCATCCTTCCATCCCTTCGTTGGCTTGCTTCCGTTTTTTTCCGTTGGATGACATAAGGACACACCTGGTCCGTTAGTCCCGTGATGATGCTGACGGAAGTTGATCGGGTTGACGGGTGTGTTAAAATGAAATGATTCTACCTTTAAAGCTTCTTTTTAGTCTTTTTGGTCTGTGTCTTCTGCACCGTCACGTCACCGGGAAGTCACGAAAGGCCAATTGACGAAAAAAGTACACCCGTACCATCACCATCGACCGAAAAAGGGCGAGTGATTTAGTTTATTTTTATTTTCCACAGCGTGTTGCTTTAATTAGGTCCTGTAGACGAACGAATGTGAGATGTCCAGCGTGACACGGCCGATGTGTCTCCGGTGCGACAGTTTCGACAAGCGTCAAAGAGTACACGGAGCGACGACGAGGCAATACTCAACAAGTTGTGCAAATGCGACCGTTTTTTTTCTACTCGAATGTCTGGGGGAAGATCAACGGATGCGGCTGGGACGTGTTGTCTGAACTTTGGATAAACTTAATTAACACTTCTCAGTCAGAATGCAAACCTTGCGTCCCGTCCCGTCCCGTCCCGTCCCACGAGTTTTCTTGCGGTTGGACGATTTTTGGAGGTGTTTTCCTAGTGTGTGTTGGTGGAACTCCAGAAAATCTGCCGTGGCATTATCGTTGCGCGAGTGCAACGTGCCTTTCGGTCTATTTCACCCAAACAGCCAGAGAGATAGGGCAGTCAGGGTAAACATCAGGATCAACAAGACTCTGGGACAAAAGTTTTGCTCAAGCCAACAAGATTTAATTATCGCTCGTCGGGAAGTAAATACCGCTGGGATGGTGTGGGGCGCTCGGATGTATGCTCTTCTTCCCAAGCAAGATGCTCTTGTGCTGCTTATCTGTCTGCTCTAACCGAAGAGTCTAGGTACTGCTGCACGATGGTCCAATAAAAATGCAACAACGCCCGGTTGGTTCCATTTATTGTTATCATGTGTCTTGGTGTTTAGACTTGCTACTTCAACTACTAGTTCCGGGTGATAAAATGGCAGATTAGCGATAACTAATCTACGGATGGAAGCTGAATGGTAAAATGGTAGTGAAAGCCGCAGGCTCATTCCAATTTTTTGGATCTTTCTGACAATCTTGATGCTCGAAGGCTGAACAAGACTGATAAGAACAAGAGCTTCAACGACGATCTTACACACTACCATGACGGTTTTGTAATGGTCCTCACTATACCTGAAATATACCAACATTCTCAGTCACTAAGAATATTAAATAATTAAATAATGGATGGATATCTCCATAGCAACCCTTGTGTATGGGTTAAACCTTAAGTTCTTCTTGGTTTAGTACTTTGCTATGTTTTTCCGGACATATATTGGCTTAATAGTCTTATTAATACCATGCAGTTGGATTGTCAGTCCTCTCTGATAGGCCGAATGAGCTTTCAACTCAGGTCCTGCCATGCCTCTATCATCTCTGAATAACTTGAATTAAAGCACTGAAATCTTTAACACTACAAACTTAAGAGGTCTCAGGATTGTTAGAATTGTCAGTCTTGCCTACAGGGTAGTGTTCCGAACGGGACTCGTAGCCTATTACTGATGTATACAGCAAGCATTTGATACTGTTATCAAAACTTCAATCAAATTCTCTTCTACGCCAAAAAACTCTTCCCAGAAGCTTTCCAAAGTGTCGGACACGACCAACAAATTAGAACGCATTTTTTTCTCATTCCATCCCTTCTTTGTCGGAACATTTGCAAACCTGACGACGGGATCTCTGCCGTCCGGCCCTGCAAAACCAAACTGAAATGTGCTAATCATCGAATGGATCGAATATTCTGTCCACCCGACGTCGTCATCATCCGCATCGATGTAGATTATGTAAACAACACCCGCAGCTTTCGCGGCTACCGATGCCTGATTATGGTAGCGTTCTAACTTATCATTCTGTCTCCGTCTCCGTTTACTGGCAAAACTTATGGCATCACGGGGTGGGATGGACGGATGGGCACAGACACGGTAAGGGCAGACAGACAGGAAGTGCTGAAGGTGAGTCACACGAGCAAGGCGTAACGTTCCCATAACTACTTGTTGTAAAAATGGAAGTCTTTAACAGTGTGTACTACAACCTACAGCTATTTCACAACCGACGACGAGATCTAGTTAGCTCAGTTATGGGTGCAAAAAAGGGCCTATACACTACAAAAGCGACATGCCGCCGACTCGAACGTCTTCCGAGTGCTTATGTTCGTAAGATAAGAAAAAGCTTAGAGTGAGAGACAAAAAAACGTGGAAAATCTCCTTCTACCCTCCTATGCTAAATGAGGTCGGCCCGGATCATGGCTGTGGGGACCATCGACGACACACAGGTGGAGTAATCTCACACCAACCCCTTTAATTAAACACCACCACCCAAAAGGATCGTTGGATAGAGTTCAAGCAAGCCATGGAACCTTATGCGATGCACCGGTTGCTGTGTGGCAACCGATGTCACCACCCGGGGGTGTAGGGTTTGCGATGCGATATGCCCGGCCAGAGTTGACAGAATCCGTACCGCAGTTTCTCGCTCGCTCGCCTGCCACAATTCGCAACGATGTGGAAATTTCTGTTACGCCCGGGGACGAACCATCTCTTGCGGTGTTTGCGTCTGTGTCCGTGTCTGAATGTATGCCGTGTAGCTTCAGTGTCTAAATATGTTCTCGCTGCTTCGGGCTTGCCCCGGTTTACCAACGGTGATAGTGAACGGTTTGAAGAAGGATAAACGCACAAAGGTTTGACTTTAATTCGAACCGTTTGTACCAAACAACTAGAAAGAGAGCGAAATAGCTGAGTGGAAAACTCGCCCCACACCCCCCCCCCCCCTTCCCCCACAATAATCCTACCTGTTGTTGGCGCTGTTGTCGGTGGTGGAAATCCGGACGCTCCGTTAGGCACTGCATAGTGCCCGCAACCGAATATGCGAACCGCTATGTGCGCGCGTGTGGTAGCCGGGTTAATGGGTTTCCTCCGAAAATTATGTTTCCTTCTTCTTCTTCGTGCCGGTTTCGCGGAAGGCGTTTTCTCTATTTTAGCCGATTTTTCACTGCACTTCTTCAACACTCATTCATACATACACTTATTGCCTTCTCCCTATCGCACCAGGCTCAGCTCTGAAACCAATTTTTCACTTTTTCGGCTTTTCCACCAACTTACTTTGGTAAAAATCAGTGTGGCACGCGGGTCACAACTACGGACTGCTACGATGGGTAACAAGTATATCACCACACCAGAGTGGTGACGACAGAAAAACGACACTGTTCGCGATGCAACCGCGGAGACCGACGTGACCGTACCGGAGGAAGGATGTGGAGTGTGTGTGTGTGTGTGCTATCGTTCAACCTCGAGCTTTTCGTCGAGCGCTTTTCCCCCGTTCATCGGTAACGGCGGTGCACGGTCGGGATGACAACGGTATGACGGTAGCAGCAGCCAGCAGCAGCAACAGCAGCAGCGGAAAACACGAGAAGCAGCATCATCGTTACGTTCACTATCATTTTCACTATCGACGGGTGGTATGCGCCACCCGGACCCGCGTGGGGGAGGAAGGACGAGTGAGACAATTCAAGCGAAAGTGGGTGGGGAACGGAAAAACAGGTTGCTGCGATTTTCGAACCACCCCAGCCAGGCAGCAGCGGTTCACCTTCCGATGGAGATGCAACCGAGAAAAACGCACACACACAGACACACGCACACCGTGAGGAGAATTTCCGTGATAAATGCAGCCCGTTCTAGACAATGAATACACCCCGAAACACGATTGGATCACGGCCGTTCACGGTCACGGGATTTTTTGTTGTTGTCTCCACCCACCCCGTTTGCCACCCTTCCGAACACTTTCGGTTTGTGAAGCAATCGCTTGGACGGTGGTTTTCTTTTTGTTTTGGCTGTTTGCTCCCCCCGTTCGGCGCAGTTACGCACTCCGCGTTTAAGCTTCACTAAAACCGCGATCTGGGCGTAAATTCGTGTAATGCTCTAGCACTCGCACTCGCGCGTTTATCGCGTGCGTTTTTCTTCGTGCGAACCGAACCAATTGCAGCGCGAAACGGGGAAATTCTGTTCACAATAGAAGGAAAAAAAACGCGAACGAACGCTCGCGCTTTGGCGTTTGACAGTTGGGCGTGTGTTTAGAATTTTGGACAGCGTTTATAAGGAGAAGTTCGGAGTTCGTAAGGTAGGAGCGCCATGACGTGTGTTTAAATATTGTCTGTTAGAGAATTATTTTAAATTGGGAGAAAAAATCGATAGAAGGTTAATTGCTCGGATTTACTGTGGTTCGAATCACTTTAGATCCCTAGTAGGAAGCAGAGTATTAATTGAAGGCAGATTCAAAAGTGAACTTCTGTTATTTCAAACAACAATATTCGCACCAAATTCCGGAAGCCACAATACAATGGTCTGGTAAGCTCCGATACGCGCAATACCGTATAATATCGGTCCAATTCTTCTTTTGCTTTTTAACTAGCGCTACAAACTCGTAACTGAATAATCAGGGAATTGGAATAGAACAGGGGCGGGTCCGATGGTAGAAGCGACAGCGTTGCCGGTCTTCACAAGGCAGAACCGTATTTGAATGCAATGGGGACTGACTTTCGTGGTATTAGCCTGGTAAAACCATTTGATGTCAGGCATGCACTAGTAGATCGTTATGTTAGGAAGAAGTATGCCATTTGGTGGATGGTGTGACCTTGAAAATCGTTAGCTCAACAATAAAAAATGAATAATCAGTCCTGGGGACGAAGAATCGTCTGGATAGAATGGATTTGAGACTGAACTCTTTGTGATAGAAGGAAAGAATCTGTTTGGAAACATAACGAACCTGTAAATTATTTTTCTGTAGTTTGGTACAGTTTTCACAATCCCATACATCATGGTCTACTTTTCACTGTCCGAAAATCGCAGATTGAAGTCAGGGTCGCCTTGTGGTCGAGAAGAAAAAATGTGGTAGAAAAGACAAGGTCAGACTTGTCAACGACAACGAGAACGAGATAGACAACGAGAACAGAAAAACGTGGGTGCTAGTTGATCAACATTTTTCATATTATGGACTGTTCAGGCAGTCTGAAGATTTTGGATAGGAATCTTCCTTACTGGTACGTTGAAGACATCGAGGCCTTACCTTAGGAAGACTTACTCTCGATGACACTCAAACCTCTAGAAATAATTGAACATCAGGGATTTAGCTTGTTACACTCTCTCTTTATTATATCCAATTCGTTCAATAATGCTGGACCTTCCATAAGCATCCCAATACTTTACAAATACCTTGCGACATGAACTCTGAGTATAACTTGCTGAGTTCTTTAGCCGTATTAAAAAGGAAGAGATTTTTGTCCCCGTATTGGTGGAAGGACGATGAAGAAATAGCTTCACTCTGCTACCTGTATGACGATCTCACCATACTGCAACGAAATAAATTCGCCAGGCTATAATGCCATGAGAACGGCTCTGGGCGACACACGAAACGTGGAAGGCCTAGATAGAGAAGGAGTCATGGCGTTGACGCGTCTACCGCTAAACCGTGGACGGAATCGCGTATTGTTGCAGCAAGCTAAGACCGCGGTGTGGTTGTTACGTTTCGTTAGTAAGTGAGTAAGTAAGTAATCAGTTGCTTCCATAATTCGAACATTTTATTTACTTATACCCAATAAATTTTCGCTAATCGTGGCGATTCTTATCAGTGCTGCTAGGACAAAAAGAAAAACATCGTTATCAAATGGTCAGTTTTACACACTATTTATACTGTGATCCCTCCGTGTCCCTCTCCCTGGAGCGTCTCACTTCACTGGCACAAACTGTATGGATTGTTTGATTCGTCTTATGAACGACACCACAAAACCTTTCTCTGATTGTTTCGCTTCCATCTCGATCAGCTGCTTGCAGAAAGTTTCATTAAACACACCGATGAGGGTCTTTTTAAGTGCGATAATATCGTCATTCGATACCCGCCAGCTAGAATCCGTGTGGTCGGATTGGAAGTCTGGAAAAGAGAAAGAAATAATTAAGTTTTTGAGGAAAAAATTTCTTTTTAACGGAATAATGGAGGGTTTACTTACTGTGCCCAGTAAAGGTTGAGCTTCCGACGCGATTATTGACGGGCAGAACGCGCAGCATGAAAAAGTCCAAATGCGCCCACAGAATGTACAGATAATGCTCGATGATGAACACACTGCGCTGCAGCTCTTCCTGTTTCGCATTTACACGCTCGGTTAGCAAGTTATATTGTAATTGAACTTCAGAAGAAAATAAGAGAAAAAAGATAAATTAGTTAATGTTGGGTGAATTTGATCAGAATCTGATGATTCGTGAATGTTTTAAGATTCACGAACCTATAAAGAATCACGAATCTTCAAAGTTTCATTCTCTTTAGCCTTTACTTACTATTTTTATCTAAATCGATACTTGGCAGTGAGTTGCGCTGTTGCTGCAAGCTTTCCAGCATGTTACGCTCCTTGTGATAAAACTCTACCGTACACCGAAGCTGCGTAATCACGACGTACAGACTGTGCGGTACATCGGTCGAGGATGTTTCTGTCGACGAACGGAACGGCGGTTCCTGACGCATCAGCGCCAACGATGCCGCCGGTCCAGCTGACTTTGTAGGTGTTGTCCCATGGCCCGCCGTCGTTCCATCCGGATTGTAGTGAGGCGAGAACAGTACATTGATCGTTCGATGATCAACCACATGGTTCGAGATACAGTTGCGTGTGTACAGGGCAAGATTGGCCGCTACCTCGAGGAAATATTTCACGTACTGCGATCGTTGCTTCTGATCGTTCCCATTCGCGGCACTGGCCTGCGCAGCGCTAAAGTTAACGCTGCTACTAATGCCCATTCCACCGGCACCGTACGGTTGCATGATCATGCTGCTTTGGTAGAGCTCTTTCAAATTTTGCTCAGAAACGATAAAACGTGGCAGCAGGGCGAGCATAAACTTCTGCATCCGGTACAGCTGCATACCGAACGCTTGGTTAGCGTTCGGATCGGTTAGTTCGTATAGTTCCTGATTCGCCGACCGGGCGATCAGATTCGTAATACCGGCCAACTCTTTCAGCAGTCCAAGGTTCATGCTGGGCGAACCGGCACGCAGCACCGTTTCAATCATATCACTGTGCGACAGGAAAAAGTGAATGATCTGACTCAGAGCCGAGTTGTTCTCGTGTCCCAAAGTCGATAGGATCGCATCGCAAAGATTTAGCGCGGGAAATAGGATCTGCTGAAACCGTGCTTCAACCGGAGGAATAAACGAGGATGAAAGTGATGCAGAAGCAGCAGCAGCTGCGACTGCCATAGCCGAAGCATACGATTGCTGCTGGATGCTCGCCCCATTCAGGATCTGCACGTCCGGATGAAGATCGTATACCTTCATGCTGCCCAACACTCCAAGGATGTGTTCCTCCAGCAGCATCCGTGCACCGATTTGGCACCGAGCGAAACGCGTCAATAGTGCCATCTTCGACTCGTACACATATAGTGCCCGGAAGGTATTTGGATTGGTCTGCAAAATCCGACAAAGATCACCATCCTTCTTCAGCAAACTGTTGATAATGTGCGACAGATATCCGTGCCGTGAGATGAACTCCACTATGCCAATCGATGCATCCATGCTGAGCAACATGTCCAGGCAGGACATGGCCAACATTTTACAAATATCGTGCCCCGTCGTACAGTCCTGACAGATCACATCAATCAGATTGTCGCCGAACGAGTGGAAAATGTCCATTATCATCGTCAAATGTTTGTAGTCTTCCGTTTCCGTACCGAATGGTTTCCGTCCCGCGTTGCTGATGGTTTTGTTCAGGAACGACCCAACGACTTCTTCCTTATCGCTTTCCAGCTTTTGGCTACGCTCGAGACTATCCCGATTGCCCTTGATGATGTACATGTAGTTGAGCAGGGCAACGTACAGGTTCATCTTTAGCTGGGGCGATCCATCGCTGCTGATCAGCAGCCAGTCGAGGATATTTTTTAGGATAAACTTCAAGCTAAGCGCATTGGCACGCTCGAGATAAACGTAAGTTCCAGCTTCCTGGCGGTGCTGTTGTGCGCTGTTGTTTAATTCCCCATTTAAACCATTTCTTGTACCGGTTGTAGACAAGCTCGTCCCGTTCATGCTTCCATTCTGATGCCTTTCCGATATCATGTGCAGTGACATCTGTTCCGATTTTAGCAGGAAACAGCTTCTCAAATTCACCATCAGCAGCGAGATGGTCGAGGAAGCAATATTCGCCAACTCCGGGATGATTTGTTTCGGTACGGCCTTGCTGAGCATTATCTGCAGGATCTCCGTTATGATGATTTGCTTCGTGTCGAGCGACATGATCATGGTTGGGGTGACGCATACCAGTACCTCCGCCACCTGTCCCCACGCTTCAAGGAACTTTATCGTGGAAGAACACAAACTACGCTGCGTATTCAACTGCAGCGCGTACTTGAGGATCGTTTTCACTTCCTGCACGACATGTGCCCGTTGCCCAGTGGCGATCGTTTGGATTGAATCGAGTTCATCCCTTAAAATATCATGCAACTTCCGTGTATCGATCAGTCGCATACGAGAGCTTTGCGATACAGGCGTTTCACAGCTTTGCAGCAACTCATGCAGTACGGCCGCGTTGAAATAGTTCCACGAAGGTTCCTCCAGCTGCTTGATCGTAAAGTCCACACAATCCAGCAATATGCACAACAACCGTTTGGCCGTTTCGCTCGATTCTTTCGTAGCGGCAATCGCTGTCGTCGACATGTCTGCCGTTGCATTGATCGAGAAGCTAATGTTGGTGTTGGTATAATAATCACCCAATCCCGTCGTTACCGCTTCGATCGATGGAGCGTTTATAATTTTAAGCAGTATTTTACAAATCGTTTCAAACTGCGTTGCTTGATTGCGTTCGCTCGTTAGTTTTAGCTCGATCACGATCGCCTTCAGCAGGAAGGTCATCTGATTTAGTAGGAACGGATTTTTCGCATCCGGGAAGGGTAGCGATGTGGTGTGACGGCAAAGGAAATCGTTGCACGAGCGGAGAAAGCGTAGAAACACTTCCGACGTGTGGTAGTTGCGGCAAATTTGGTACAGCAAACGGTACGCGTGCTCGATCAGCTTGTTGTAGCTTGTGGAGAGGACGTTTCCCGATTTCAGGTGCTGTAAATAATGGAGAAAGATAAGTTGAGTTGCGGATGGCATATTAGGAGAAAAAGAGCTCCTACGGTCAGTAAAGTAAGATTGTTCATGTGAATCTTAGTTAAGGTCACTTAAGGGAAGAATCGACAAGGAACTGAATTTTCCAATCGAACGCTACGAATGTTAAACAAAAGGGATTGACAATCACTTACCTCTAAATGCCGATCCAACAGCGTGATGAGCGATTTCGAACAATGACTCGGAAAGTTCATTATTCCCGGCTGCTGCAAACTTGTCAGATGGAGATCCTTCCCCAGATTGAACCCTAACAGGTAGTGGGCCAAATTCGGTACAATTGGTTGCTGCAAACACTCCTGTATTAGCTGTATGACAGCCGTCTTGATGCTTGTCGTTACGAAAGTTTCTGAGGTAGTGGAAGCTTTAGCCGTAATTTCTTCTTCCATCGCACCGGCACCGAGTATCAGGGCGGCTTCGTTAATCTGCTCCATCAGTGGCAGTGGTTCTGCTTCCTCCGTTACGTTTAAATCCGCTTCCAAACACTCCACAAATCCTTGCCTTATTTCATTCTTTAGCTCGTCCGTCTGGGTGACGAGTCCGAGGATGAGCTGATTGACGTCCGGCAAGGTCATGATGATAGAGAGGATGCGTAGTGCTACAAGACTGTTCTCCGGCAGCCAGCTGCTGTAGGTTATGTGCTTCATAATGTTCAGCATATGATTCGCTGTACCGCTGCGAGGATTTACACCCAGGAGAAGTTTGTTGATGCCGTTCAGATTCACCGGGCTTGGGGTGCTGAGGTGCATGTTGAAGAATTCCTCTTGCAGATTTAGGGCCTTTTCGATTATTTGAAGACAAAGCAGGGAAGCAGCCTCGAGCGAAGCTTTGCCCGGAAAAGGTGTGTAAGAGTCGAAGCAAACGATCGACTCATCCACGATGTGCAGTATGAACCGGAGCAGATCCGACTTCGTGTTGAGCTGCAGCATAATCCGGTACGCTGGAGGTGTTCGTCCTTCCTTCAGCTCTTTCATAAGGTTCGCGTTGGCGGGATTGAAGTTGAAACTGTTCACAAACATGTACACGATCTGGAGACATTTCTGCGCGAGTTGCCATTTTTCGGCGCCATCCTTGTAGTTACGACTAAACAATCTCAGCAGCACGGTATTTACTACGTACGACAGGTAAGGATGAATCCCGGGAGCACGCGAACCCTCACCCAAATCATCCGGAATGGCCGTACTCATCAGAGCGGCCAGCAGATCCAGCATGGCTTGGGTAAGCGGGAACGTTTCATTCCGACTTTCGACCTCTTCCAGTTCCGAGATGACGCCACGCGTTTTAAAATTGCTTGTCGACGGTACGGTGTTGATGATTTGCGAATCTTCCAGGTTGTGCCAGAGTTTGATGGCATTTTCTAAACTACCGGCCAGAGTGGCTAGTGTGCGGACGATTTCTGCCTTTAGTTGAATCGGTACGGAGCAACTGATCAGTCCGACGAGAACATTGAGCGGGGCCCATTTGTCGCTTTCGCACAGCGCAATGCGGGATAGTTCGTCGTGTCGGGCGACCGCTTGCACGACCTGCAGGACAGCCTGCAATCCGAGCAATTCCTGGGGACTAATGCTTCTACAGATCATACGATTTCGATATACCGTCTCGGATTGTGGATTTTGCTCCTGTCGCAGATTAAAGTAGTATTCGCTGAGGGAGTTGAAAAAGTGATCCCAGGACACTGTACTGCTTCCCGAATAAGCGCTTCCCTGCTTGAGGAGATTAAATGCACTTCTGGCGGCTTGTAGATTACAGCTAAGACCGGCCAACATTTTGAGGTAGGGAATGAACAGCGTTGGTGGCAGTAATTCTCCCGCCAGACGGATGAACTTGAACAAGCAGACCGATCGCGATGAGAGGCGAGTTCCTTGGAAGCTGTGTGCGAACTCGGTTGGTCCCCAGTACTCCATGCTAAGGTTTAGACGTAGGCGATCGTTTCCGTACAGCTTTCCGACGGACAGTAGGAGCATTTCAAAGTTCCGGCAGAGGTTTGTCGGTGGTTCGATGCCTTGCTGCTGGTACACCTGAACCGTTCGTGCCGTTTCATCTGCCCGGCCACGCAGTTCCGTCACCTTCGAGTGCATCAGCTCGATGAAATCCGCCAACAGTGTGTGCAGACGTCGGTAGAAGAACTCCGTGTCAAAGATGAGTTCGCTCTCGAGGAACGTGTAGTACATAAAATCGAACACTTTCCCCTGAAGGGCTCCGTTTACGAGCAGTTCGTCTTGATCGATCATTTTAGATGCATCTTGGACGAGCGTCTGGGGTGCGAGTCGAAGAGTTGCGATTGACAGTCCGAATGCGAATAGAGTTAGCGCGTGGAGACCATCGTTTTCCCACCCGTTCGAAAGGGCATCCATCAGGAAATCGATGTAAAGATCGTCCTTGATCATGGGCAGCTTTCGGACGAGTTCCTCTCCATCTTCCCGGCGTTGCAGTACGCTTAGATCCAGTGCGTATAGCAAACCCATCTGCAGTGTCACCGTCACGTCGTCAATTCCACCGCTCGATTCGGTACACTTGTAGGTACGCAGATACTGTACCAACTTCATCGTAGCATTCCGTGGCAAACCGGACTGTGCGGCATAGTAGTAAATGCACTGCGCCAACAGGAAACGGATCTCCTCGAACAAATCTAACACCTGGCGATGATGTCGCGGTGGTCCAAGGGCACGATTCGTCGTTAGAATGTCGAGCTCCTTCGTAATGTCCAGCTCCTGCAGCAGATCGATGATCCGCTCAAGCAATCCGTCCGCCACCAACCCATCCGTGTAGCTGGTAACGATTTGTGTCACTTCCGGTGGCGCGTCCGTACACCACGACACACCGGCACGCGATTTAAGCAACTGCTTCAAGCTGGCCACCAAAGACTTCCGTCCATCGTAGTACAGCAACACCGCCACCAGTCCGCGCGTCAAACCCGGATGGTTTATCGTTTGCTGCTGGGACGTACACAACAGCTCCAGCGCCACATACTCGTTCATGTCGAACATGTCCGATATGATGATACTTTCGTCGACCAGTTCTTTCGACAGGATGGTGTGACCAAACTCCGGCAGGGTAATACCCTCCGTAATGCCCTGTTTGATCGCTTCTCGACATTTTCCGTTCTTGGGTGGATTTTTCAGCAGTGAAATAAAGTTCTGCTTGTGTTTCCGCAGCAAAGCTTCCAGGCTGGCGGCATGCGACGTGTCGGCAAAGTCGGACGAAGGAAGCAGATAGTTTTCCACATTGTTCAGCAAACATTTGTACGGTGTCCACAGATCGTCGGGCGTTGCTACGGGGGGAGGGAAAGATACCGAAGAAAATCACGGCATAGATGAATTGTAAAGCGTTTGTTGATTCGCACGATTCATAACCTCACATAACCGGTTGGTATATCGTTGAGGCAAGACGATTCACCGGTCACACTTACCATCGGCCATCGTGTGTGAACTTAACCAATCCGCGGTGGGAACGTTGTAAAATATATAGTTATTGTGTTTTAATCACTTTTTTGCGGGTATTTCACTGAAAAATAGCAGTCCTAAACTAGTGAGAATGACCCGCATACAAACAGGCGGCAAACGAATGCTTTTACTTGTTTTTTTTTTTCAATGTTTGGGCTGTCAAAACGGGACCGGCACAGTGGTGTACCATAAGGTCATGCGATGATTATACTTTTTGGATGTTAAATCAAACTTATTGGTAAAAATGTAAAATAACACTTTTGGAGTAAGATAAACTTTTTGAATATTATCTAAATACGTTGGGAAAACTAAAAATGGAAATAAAGAATTAAATAATTCTAGTGCGAAAAAAATCATCTTAAAATACATCGCGCACAGTGTTTGCTGAGAGGCAGCGATGTTTTTGACGGTCGAAGGGAAATTCTGTTTTAGATTTTTGAAAAATGTAGAAATATTCAGCATTTTTATATGCGCTTGTAATGACATGTAATGCAATGGTTTTCACACGGCAGGTTTCAAATCCCATCCGTTCTTCCGTAGTGAGGACTGACTACCCAACTACGTGGGAACAGTCTAATGAGCCATTAGATGGCCAGCGTGGTCTAGAATTTCGTTAAGCCTAGAAAAGGACTGGATTTACTCAAAGCTGGCCGAGCTAACAAGCCACAAATTCGTTAACATATATACCAAAAGCAAATAAACCCATTTCATCGCTCTAATCTTCTTCCATTGGAGTAACTGCAATGCTCACAGTTTGCGCATAATAATAACATAATGCATAGCGCTTTTCATAAGATTGTCGGCGATAAGCATCGAGCACTCAAGATCGAAAACCATTGCGCCTTTTGCCAGCTCGCACCCCAATAACCTCTGCGACCTGGCTTGGCAGCTTGAGTATGTGCGGCGACAGCGATTTCATCAATAAAAGTCATCGTTTATAAGTGCTGATTATATAAAAATTTATCGCTTATCGCAAGCGATATAATGTCAGAGAATCAATTAAAAGCGCGACATCACATCAGCAAGATGCGTTTTGGGATTGAGGTGGCAAATCATTACGGTGAAACACCTTACCGCATCCTTCAACGATGCGTCGCCAAATGTTGCTGTGGATGATGTGAGAGGGGTGATCACTGAAATACGATCCTTTCTTCTTGTAAATGCAATAACGGAGTAACCACAAATAGTACAACCCATCAAAACTGTCGAATTAAGCATGCAGAAAGAGTAATATGAAATATACCTCTAACCTTTTCCCATTCTAAAACTCTTTAAAAGTACGAAATTGAAATTCAATCCCAAGCCTTCTGAAACTATTTATTGCCTCTGGACTTCATCATTCTCCCTAGTTCATAGTGCAATATTGTACCATGCTTTAACGACCAACTTTGAATCTCGGTATTAGAGAGCACCGGGGAGCTAGAGGCGTATTGAAATTTCTTCACACCTAGACAGGTTGCTCTAAAGCTCAATTTCCAACTTTCGGTACCGGCCAGCATCTCAGTACGATGCATCTCCCCTCGAGGTGGTTAATCATCCCAATAATTCAGCGCTACTGCCCCCGGGCGGGCTTGCAAGACCTGCTTGCACCGGTGGGCGAATATTTACAGTCATTGAGGTGGATTGCAAATAAATCTATCCTCTGCGCAAGTGGTCGGAGGCCCTGTGAGAAAAAATTGGTACGGAATAGCTTGGCTTGGAGTTCACGACAAACTACACGGCGACAGATCCGCCGAAGATGAATGAAACGAAACCTCTTGTCGCAACGGCCGATTTAAACAATCTTTTTTGCGATGTGGAAGGATTGGAAGGATAGTATGTCGCGTGAAAGGTGACTCCCGTCGAACTACTGAATTTATTCGATGGAGCCGATTAGTCCATAAGCCAAAGGTGATACGATAGATCTTTGCAGAGGCTTGGGGTGGATCAATGATGCACAACGATCGGCAATAAATTAACAGCACGGAAAGCCATTAAGGTAATGAGAACTTTTAAGGGACTCAGGTTATTTTGGTTAAAGTTTGATGGAGTAGTCTATGTTATTATTTGGTGGGGCACTAGAAACCGAGACCGCGTGTTGTGTAATAGCGCGAAATGCAAATTGCAGTTGCAGATGCATATCACTGTCGCAAGACATTGACGGTATATCATGTTTATAGATGATGCCCAACCTTGCTTGTTACGATGGGCTGCTTGGCATATTAAGATACAGCGTGCTGGCATCCGTGTTGGGCTAAAAATTCCCTCTGTCCGCAGATAAGTCCGATTCGCGATAAAGCACGCAAGTGTACAATTTCAAATGGTGTTTATTAATGTGGTATCTTGGACATGCCTTGGTGCCTTTGGGTGAGGATTATTGATACTTATTGTAGACTAGCGAATGATCCTTGAATGATGATCCTACGAGAGATGAAACTAGATGAATCTTAGACTCAAGTCACAACTCAAGTCCAAAGGACTATCTCGGACATCAGATATTGTGAGGGATATAAAAATCTTAGTAAAACGATTAAAAACGTTGAAGACAGTCCAAATAAACTCTGAAAACGATTAAGCAAGTCAAGATGATCTTTGCGATCTTCTTACTTATGATGAATAGCCCGTGCCTTTCAAGCACCATTTACACACCCCAAGCGCTGTTGGTCTCTAATAAATTCGCCTAGACTTTGGATATAAATTGCACTCAGCGCCAGCACCAGCAGTTACCGGCAGGAATTTCGCACACAATGCAATGAAAGCCAAAAAACATAATGTTGTCATATTTTAGACACCACACCAAAACCCACTAAGGAAGCATCGTCAAAATGGCGCCGCGTTAGCAGGTGGCTTTAGTTTATTGTGTGCCGCTTATCCGGCACGTAAATCAAACAAAATTTAAATTCTAATTTGAGTTGCGCCTTTGTTCACCAACGTTTGCTGATGTTTCGCGGCATTAATTAATTTTTCTGCAACCAGGGCTGGATCGAAACCGTCGCACCTATAACGGGCGCGATCCGGGGTGCGAAAAGTGTGCCTGCCTAATTATGAAGCGTTTGCTGTGACAAATGGTTTCGCACGGGACATACGGCTTTAGTATTGCGTCTGTGTACCCACAATTGTGTTGTGTCAACCTGTCAAATCGTTAGTAATTCCACTGTGCAATTTGTAAGCTTGTGATTGTTGGCGGCAATGAGGAAATTGGGACTTGTTTTGACAGTTTTTTTTGGGGAGAAATTAGGTGCCGCGGTTTCGGCTGTGGTTTTGAGATAATTTTATTTTAAACTCCACTTCCATTGTGGCGAAAAGTAGATTGCATGTCTTAGGTTTTATCGTTCATTTGCCTTTTTGGCCTGTCTGCGCTTATCGCCTGAGCACGAAAGCTACAGAGAAGCGATCAAAACACTTTAAAGAAAGGAGAAACGGGATAAACGATACGGAAACACACCTGCATCCCTTATTTGGAGGTTCTTCGCGGAGTAAAGGCTCCAGACGATGCTCCCATTAATCTACCCACCATGACACAGACACACACTCTCCTGAATCTCGGAAAGATTGACGATCGTTCACGCCATCATGGGAAATGGAGAATAAAGCTGAAGCCCGTATACCTCACTTACGGGCAATTAGCGTGACATCCATCGCGAATTGATAGGTTTGCAAATTTAATGCACCCAGAGTTATAGCGGACGAGATAGAGAGTGCCGTTGGGTCCTGGCCAACAGGGCCTCTCTTTTTGCCTGGCTATCGAAGGGTCATAAAATGAAAAGGAGAGTAAAGCAAAGAAGGAAACGAAAAGAAGGAAGCTTAAATGGAACGTTTTTTAAATGATACGATCTCGTAAAGTTGGCGCAGTTTTGTGGGTATTAAATGGGTTTTATTTTCCATTCGTCAATAAAAGCGATCACATGGTCGTTGCGTGCTGGAGGTTGCAAGGAAACGCCCGAATGGTAATGAAAGTTAGGATAATTAAACAATATCACATTAAACAGTATTACGCATTTATGTGGAGTACATTAAAGTGTTGATTTTCGCAGAAACCCAAGCTACTGACGAATATTTAAATACGAAATGCAGGGCGATTTTTAGCGACTTTTTTCTTCTGTTTTTGGTCTCAAAATTTCATAAGGGCTTTGTCTGCCATTTCTGGTTTCCTTGACTTCCATCCTACAGACGAAACTCGAGCTGCATAGCAGGTCCTGAAAGTATTATCCTAGGTCCTACGATGTTGTTATTGAATTGAATATACCCTGTAGATGTCTAGATCTCGCATTACCTTTGGCCTTTGACAGATCTCTTATGAACGAGTGTTGAGAGCGAAAGGGTGTTTAACTTCCTTTTCTGGTTTCAGTAAGAGCGACGCAGAACCGATAGAATCTTAAAGGCTGCTCGTTAGCTGTTTCAATTTGGAGCTAATATTGGGCAACTTTCTTTTCCTTTACTCTCCTGTATCCAATCGCTTCGATAGTGTAGTTTACGTTCCATTTTTATGTCACCATCCAAAAATGCACTTCCCACTTCAGAAAAATCTTTTTTTGCGCTCTCTTTAACGATCACGCTATCACCCATAACAGTGAGCATATCCATGGTGTGCGGGACGAGTTTGTATATGGTTCCGGGGGAGGTGGAATGGCGCAACAAAAAAAACTGTAACCCACCACGCGCTAAATGCATGTGGTGTATGCAAATATGTTAACGATTCGTTTTAGGCGGTTTTCGCTGCTTTCTTCTCAGCCAACCAGTAATAGACGGGCGCCAACTTGATACCCTACACCGACACCGGTACGGAAAAGGGGAATTCTTCTGCGAAAAAAAGGGGTCGCCTTTCCAGGAGAGTTGAGCGCATTCGATTGCATAATTGTTGATTGGTCAAACAAATTAGGCCAAGCTTGTCAAACAGCTCGCCGAAACGCCAAAACGCCAACAGCCGATAGGTGTCATCTTCGCGCAAGACGCGTCGTGACGTACCGGTGATACGTTTACTGCGGTGATCCGGGGTGTCCGGGATTGGAGCGAACCTAGATGCCGGCATGCCATTCCGCTTCAGCGATGGTGCGAATTATCATACACGAGATGGGAGAGGTGTTGTGGAGTATCGGCCGAAGGCATCACTAATCGATTTGACTAATCCTGATGCTGTTTGGAAGGGTGGAGAAGGAGAATTAATTTACAAAGTCTTCCTTTTGTAACACTTTCTTTTGAAGTTCTCCAATTACAAATGAACACAAGTTAAAACATTGGATGTCTGTTTTACCTTCTGGAACGTAGTCGTACGATCGAGAAGGCGTAATACAGGCAGCTAGATGAAGGCTGGTTTACGATCAGGTTTTTCCTTTTTTTGAGGCAAGTTTCAGGTTTTCTGTGGATAAATGTGTGGATAAAGTTCTTCGGTTACACGAGGTCCACCAACGATGGCGATCTTCCTTGGTGGTGGACAATCTTACCAATAGACTTTCGTTGACTTATGAATGTGGAGATGTTTCAGCATGTTGTCGAGGTAGATGTTCGATTCCAAGATATATGTATTTATCCCGTTGGTTTGATCGTTGATTGGAGGAATATTTATACTTAAAACTTGGCTTGAAACAGGTCGTAATGCAGGTTGCTTTTAAATCCGATGTTGGTCCAATCAACAAACAAGCAAGGTTAGATTTCGCACATTATCTTCTAAACAGCACACCTGACACAATTTTCTGATGGTAGATAAAAGCTTTTTTGCAAATAAATGTGACAGTAATTTGCCGGCTGCCAAATCAATCAAATTACGGCAGGAAATTCAATACTTCCGGCCCGAGGTTTTGAGGCTGTGACAGCTTCTCTTCACAGCTACTGTTTGCTGAGAGAGAGAGATGCTTAATGGTTTCCTTCCCAAAGCCGTGGCCGGGAAGACCATGGACAGCCTTGAGCTGAGTGTGCAAAAATTGTTTTTCACCTAATACCGGACGATAGCTTCAGCGTTACAGGGCGAAGCTGGGATGATTTGTGCCATGCAAGTGATCGTTGCCGATCCATTAATCATCATAAATCATGGTCAAGTGCTTCCAGGATGTTGTGATGCTCAGTGAAGCTTTCCGAAAAACGGAAACTAGAGTGTGACAAATGCGGTTTTTGGTGGTGGCGAATGAGGAAGATAAGATGTCGAAATAAAAAAAAAATATAACAAATAGTTGGCCCTTGGCCGAAACCGAAGAAATACTTTGATCAATCAAAATACATTTTATACAGCACACAGGCAAGATTTGATGGTAAAAACGTTATTTGATTGATTCAAATTTCGATATAAAATGCAAAACCTCGTTTCGGGTGCGCTATAATCCGTCTGCGATAAAGTAGCTAGGTCGGCACCATAAACAATGCTTAAGTTAAAACGCAGCGTGACGAAAGGTAAAACCATAAGATAAGGGAAAATATTTCGATCATAATCTTAACCACATCTTCCCCCGTTTTTTGGTGGACCAATTTCAATCAATATCAATAAATTCCAAGCAATACAATATTAATGGCGTGTAAAATGGTAGTAAAATTCCACCGTCAGCAGCTACCACAAGAAAACGGCCGCACATTTTTTTGATTACGAATGCAGTTTCTGTAGTCTGTTCGAATGCATTTCACGTTTGTCAACACCCGCGTGTTGTGTGTGATAAAGATGCATCCTAACGAAATATGTTTATCCACCGCCGCCGCTTCCTCAACCTCAAAACCAAACGAAACCTCGTCCAAATTGTCTCTTCACGTGCCTGCGTGTGGTAACACAAGTGTGACCACAACGACCGGGAACAGGTTACTGTCGGGCGTCGTTGCACTGCGATCGCACGTCATAAATAAAAAGAAGGAAAACAAGGTTTCCTTGGGTGCGGGTGGTAAGGGAAGCAGAAGGAAGGGAAAGGGTGAAAGAAGATGATCATCGTTCGATCACGCACCAATTCCCAACTCCCCGAACGAAGCAATCCCCGAAGGAACGCCACGTGTTTACGCAAGCGTCCGTTGGCTCGCAACATTAAATCCACCCGCTTTTGTATTTGTTTTGGTGAGGGTGATGGGGAGGGGGAAGAAAATCCCGAAGATGGGTCGTTGGGTGGTGTCGATTGAGCATACATTTTCGTCGCTTGGCCGCTAATGCTCCAAGCAGCATAATTAATGTTCGCGCCACAATCGTACACACGCTAAACGCGAGTTTCGTGACGGAGTGTGAGAGAGAGAAGGTTTTGGTTAATTTCGGCATGTCGCTTCAGCTTAGCCGAACTGTCAAAGGTACGATGGCAAACGCTTGGGTCCTTAGCTGACGAAGGCGCCATCCAGCCGGTTCCCAAAGGTTCAGTTCGGGGAGAGGGAATGTTCGTTTGAAGGTGATTGATTTTGAACTCCCAAGCGCTCATAATCAAACAGGATGGCGAGGAGACTCATTGGGAGATGGCATGCTCCCTTATCCCAACCAGTCATCCCCCAAATGTGTGGTTTTCCATATAGCAGTGTGTGCCGTTGTTACTAAACAGTGACCTTCAAGAGACAGTGCCATTCGTTTCGGGTGCTATTAATTATGACCGATTCCGAAGACTGGATTCATCCTACATCGCTTCGGAGATTGCAGCGTGGTAAGGGAAACGAAACGTAAATTCCAGGGCAGTCCTAAAAGGGCAGTCCTAGGGCAAAGACTGCGCAGCGATACGGAAAGCTCGGGGGAAACTGATGCGTGTGTGCATGTGCGATCATTTTTCATTCGAAAATCTAGGCGGCAAGGTGTTTGACACCCGGCCTGTCACACAAATAAGGGCGGCCTCAGGCGGCGCCGGTTCGGCACAAGAATGGCGCCGGCGTGTTTTATGGAATTATTTATGGAATATTGTACGGACCGGGTTTGAATGGTTGACCCAAAAATTAGAAATTTATTAAGTAAAATAGAATTATCGACGAATGCCCGATGCATGGTCGATCAATATTTTATGCGAATGGAGCATTTTTAAATAAAGATAAATTTGCTAGCCGAGCGAGAACAGCAGTGCGTTAAACTATTCGATTTTGATTTAAATCGGGCAGTTTGTGGAGGATTAGACACATTTTTTCTTTCTTCATAAAAAAAAATGTATGAAACATAAACCATTTTAAACAGAAATCTCTTTCGAAAAAAATATGTGTCAAGGTTGCTTTAAAACGAGTCCGAGCTCTGAGTCCGAGCTTTTTTTCTTTCTTACAAGCAGCTGCAAACGGCCAGTTACTTCAAGGAAAGCAATGTTATGTTTTTTGTTGTCAACAGCTTTTCCTTCTTCTTCTTGGTAACATTTCCTCCTTAGAGCAGAGAAGAATGAAAATAAATATTTACATAAAAAGGAAATTAGATTAATGGCGGTACGATCATTATCGTCGCTTTGTCTGGCAGTTATCTCATAATTTATTTCGATCAGTTTCTTTTTGGTAAAGTCCAAAACCGATACCGACCGGTCAACCAAACCGAAATTCTGTTAGTAGAGTTAGTTAAGGGAGTCGATATAAATGTAAATTTAAATGCTTTTTAACCCTGCAGCTTCGGACACGGATGTTAAGGTCGTCATTCGAGATAACGTTGCGCTATCGCTGAAGGGATGCTTGAGCTAATGTTGGACAGTTTAGGCTGAAGATAAAGATCGATTCTAGGTGATCGATTCGGGTGATGATCTGGGAGGTAAGCTTCACCGATCGGGTTGTATTGGGTGCCATTTTTCACAGCAAAGTAGCAGGATTTTATTCTTCTTATAGTTAGTTTGACAAGATTTTACGTTTTCCTACTTATTTACTATTATTTTCATAGTATGTTGAGGTACTTTAGATCGTCACGCCTCAATGCCTACTCCAGTATATGATATATAAGAAGCATAGTAGCATAGAAGCAGCAGTAGGATAGCAGAAGCACCGGCGCAGCATAGAAGGAGTAGTAGCAGCTTGAATTAATAAAGAATAATAGACAAATGGACTAAAATTATATGTTGTATTTGTGGCTAGAGATTGAATTTTAGGTGAAATTTTTCAATGTATAATTCTTTTAGTAACGTTGTATCAATAAAATAAGAGCTACCTTCTGGTACTACTTATAAGATCCACTCGTTCAACTTGCTGATCATGCCTCGTTTGCACCACGACCAGTAACGCCTGTTACTACTGCTTTAACTTCCACCTCAAGCTCGCTCAACAGTAATCGAACCACCTGAGGCTAACGTCAAAATCGATCACGATCAGTTGGGACATCAAAAGAAGCACCAATCGATCATCGTTATTATACTGACCATTATCACCATTATGTTCGCCATCCCATCGCCCATTATCACCTCCTGGGCGAGCTTTCGAGACACCGAAAAATCATATTATGCGGGTGGCCCCTGATGCTGGGTTGAAATCCTGGAAAATTCGCTCACCATTACGCAAGGCGCGTGCGAAAGCCTTTTGGTAATGCGATGGCTAGACATTGGGCCATGGCGCCATGGCGGATGAAGAAGGAAGCATTACGCCGTCGAACGATCGTCGAGTTCAATCGGGTGTTTCGGAATCGTTGCAGATGTTTGCTGTTAATTTTCCTATCGATGGATTACGATTACGTCCATCATTCGTCGGGCCTATGTCTAGCATTTTGTGTGTGTGTGTGTGTGTTTTCTTCTGAAAGGTCTGATCAGTTCGTTACCTTGCTAAAAGGAAAGTCAGGACACCTCAGACCAGTATTTGAGGTTGATGTGGTGAGCTTGATGGTTGCGTTTGAATGGCAATGAGGGCGAGAAAATATTATCACCCAGCGTGGATGGCGATAACGTGCTTCCATCACACTTGTTATGGAAATCGGCAGCTCGGCAAGATACGGATAAGTAATCCTTAAGCTGCATCCTTCGATGTAATCCGTGGTTTTATAGTGTCCGGGACTGATTGATTCTAACTATAGTGGCCGCGCAGGCTCGTAGTCGTCTGAAGATGATAATCGGACCAGCTATTAATAGCTATTCTAACACCAAATAAAACAGTAGATTTGTGCGATAGAAATGTCTGTTGACGCTTGGGGACAACCTAAAGGGAGCGTAAAATTTAATCAACCGTTGGTGAAATTCGCTCTGTGAGCCAACACAGCATTCGACTTTAATAATCCTTTAAACGAACCGATTTACATATTCATATGCACCACAGTCCACGAACCCACAAGGCGCTCCATACCAGTGGCTGTCAGATAGCAATGCTGCTCGATTCGAAACGCTTTAACCAAACCATCGACAGGTGACGTTGACGGTGCGGGACATTTGAGACGGTAGAGCAGAGTGGGAGATCGCACAATCGCACCGTTTGTAGATCTGAATGGCATGGTGTTTTTTTTTTTCGATGGTTCGTACTTCGGCTCGGCGCTCTCTTGTGGATTGTCGCCCTTCGGTAGTATCAGCAGGGCGTCCTGAATTGACATTCCCAGCTCAATGACGGTGCGTTTAGTAACTGGTCTTAACTAATTGGGCGCCGGGGCAATTTAATCGGGCTGGTTGGAGGTGGGCGAGTGCGAAAGGGAAAGTTACGAATGTACCACCCTGGTGACGACGAAAGGTTCAATGGGTCATTGGGTCGTAGAGCAGGCTTATTGCGATGTCAGCAGTATTGTGTTTACGAGAAGAGGCGACGGTTAAGATGATCTATGATGGCGCATTTCCCGAAATTGTTGTAATAACAACCTGTGAAATTGGTGGTGATGGTCCGGCCCTTTTGTGTGGAATAGGTGAAGGGCTCACCGACATGTTTTTGGGGGACGTTTCTGGGCGGTATGGGAATTAAAAGGGTGAGAAAAGGAACGCGATGTTTTATTAGCGCTTCTTACGGTTTTATTTTAACAACATTAAATGGTTTGTGGAGATGTGATGTGTAGTACTAGTGCAGGGGCGATATTATTCTTTTAAGATGTTATTTGGTTACTGTGAACTGTGTGCGTGAGCTATCGTTAAATCGAGGTGATCTTTGGCTTCGCTGGTTAGTGAAGGGAAATAAAATGGGTTATTAAAATATAGCGCTGCAACAAATGAATTATAGGCTATTATTGGATGGTTTTAAGTTAATGTTTTGATTTATTGTTTATTTGTCATGAGCAAAGTTGTGAAATAAAAGTTATAATAAAACACAACTGAAGGAAAATTCAAAATTTTCAATGTCAAAACACAGTACCAAAAAACCATTAAAACTAGCTAAATTAGCTAGTATTTAACAACAACCCATCAATCAATGTTATCAATGTGTTCGTGTATACAAGAAGATAGAAACACACAATCCACAATGCACAATCGTTTAGCTGTTTGCTCATCATTCTAACCGGGACGCACATCCGGGAACTACCAAAGGTTTGTTCGTCTTTTATCCAATCACGAAAGTCTTTCGCGGTGTTACAATGAAACAATCGTTAATATTTGCTTAGCATTTTTACAATATCGGCCACGGCGAACATCATTTTAAAGGTATAAAACAATAAAGCTGAGAGAAAAATCTTCGTTCTTAGATGGGAGTCAATTATCTGCTTGCTCGCCATCCTCTCCGGGAGATGCAAACGTCCTACTATAAAGAGAGGTGCATCTCCTATCCAAACGCGCAAGTCTTTTGTTCACTTAAGAAAAATGGAAAATAATAATAAATCTAAGAGAACATCAAATATAAAGATAAATACTTAAATGATGTACCAAATCTCATCTGAATGTATTTGAAGGAATCTTCTTGCCTTTCACCTTGTTAGTGATATGCACCCGGGAACTACGAAAGGCGGGTTCGTGTCCTATAGACACATTTAAGTCTTTTGATTTGTTCAATAAATTAAGCATATTTTGTTTTACGAAAACGAATATTAGTAGAATAAGACGAGGTACATAATTGATAGAAAACGTTATGCATTGTGGTGAAATGAAATTAAAAATAAGACAAAAAAAAAATACCAAACTTAAATTCCTCTCTCCCGAATCGCGCAACACGCAACGTAGCATCATTTCTTCGATGCATGAATCCTACTGCCCCAGTTACACACAGGTTGCAATGTGCTGCGTGCCACAGTGCACTCACACAGCGAGCGAAGGCCATCGCACACGCAACGAAGACGATACCGTCCATGGTGGCTGCTTCTCGTTATGATGCAAGCCTTGCGACGATGCGCCGTGCAGCCTATGAATGGATTTCATCCAAAGACGAACAACATAAAATTCCCACCCACTATGGCACTCCACACGAGTCCGCATTTTCACTCCCGGACCTTTGTGTCTCGCGGATGAACTTGAACCTTGAAGCTGTGCGACCGTTTGGTTGGGTGAGCTTTTAATTAAAGTCACACCGGTCGTTCTATTGCTCCACAATCTTCTCGAATCGTTTCAGATACCACGGATGTTTTGTGTGTCAATGTGGGGAAGAGTGTTTTTAATTTGCAAATGCCTCCCTTCGGTGCTACCTAGTTTTCTTCTCCTGCTATTGATGCCAAGCGTAACGATATGAGAGGTTTTTGTGTTTGCGCAGTAAAGCGTTCGCTTTTGGTTAGCAAAGAGGTTTAACAAGAAACAAAGACAACATCAAAATTGATACGTTTATTGGATGGTGTAAATGATCTTCATTATTTCGCATTACTTAAGCTACTGAAGAGAAAAAAAAATATTTAAGAGCGATTTGTTCCGCAAAAATTCAATGCCACAGCATTATACTCTTCCCTTGCAGCTACAGCTTTACTTACAGGCTAACTTTTTTGTGTACACCCGTCTGCCATTGTTTTGCTGGTAAGATGACAGCCAGCGATAGAAAACCCTCGCGGATCGGTAGCAGTAGCAGTAGGAAAACACCCTACCCGGGAGGTCAACATATGATCGTAATTTTCTGTGCAAAACGGTGAACGGTAAGTTTGTGAGCCCTCATTAACGCGATGAAAACCTCTGCTCTTTGTAGATTTGTTTCGAGTTTAGCGATATCGAGATACTGCACTCGGGCTTCGCTTTTTATGAACTACTCGTACCGCACCGGACGTATAGTGTGAAAGTAAATGTGTTATTCAGCTTGCAAAACAATACATTAAAAACTGTTGTGTTGGGTCCCGGGCGTGCTGTGCAGTAAAGCAATCGGAAAGGAACTGTTATTAACCGAAGTACCAAACGGGCGTGAAAATTGTGCCACGATTGTACGGCGTTGATACGAATCCTCCCCCGGGAATGGTTGAGGAAACGTCGATTGAATGCTCGCTTCCACCCACCTTTCGTGTAGATCGTTTAAGTGATTGGGTTTGCTGGCGAGCCGATGCAGGTAAGCACAGCCCTATTTTTCTCACCTTCTCTTTAGCCTGTTAAGGAGCGAAAGGAATGCAAATTTTTCTCAACACACTCCCGTCACCTTAACGACACGAGGGAAGACATTTTTTGTTTCGTTTCGGAGGGAGACTGCCAAAAAGTGAAGAACCCATCCTTGAAAGTACGAAAGAGATCGAACAAATCGTTCAGAGGATGCCATCCAGTGGCCATAAGAAAGTAGCAGAAAGATGCTTTTCTGCAATATTATTATATTTGCATACATATGTATTTGCAACGATTGCATAATGAATGGTTTAGGCGGTGCACAAAGTAAGATGCAATTGTATAGCATTACGATGCGAACAATAAATGGAACAACGAGTTGTGAAAATGAGCGATTAAACACACCCGACTGTAAGGTAAGCTTAATGATGGCAGGCACGCGCAAATGCGGCTCTAATTGTACGCACAAACGTCCTCAAAAATGTTACTCCACACGATACTCGATCGCACGTCTCGATAAGACGCATCATTTAATATTATCTCGAAATTGTCGATACTGAAATTCCTTCGCGTGTGGCAATAGTTGCACGTACATCTTTCAACGTACGGGAGATATCCGAATATGATCCGCGCACTCCAATGACTTTGCCCGGATAAAAGGAATTCTCTTTTGCGGCAGAGTTTGGATTGGCTGGACATGGACAGCAAGTTAGACATACCGCACCAGCAAAGCGCAGTGTGTGTGTCTGTGGATGCGCGGTAGCGATTATGTAAATTCTCGACATCTCAACTCCCTCACTGTTTGACCAACATTTCATCGATCCGCGCGGTCACCAACGGTTGATGTCACATGTTATATATGTGTGTGTGGAGGTAACCTAAAGCCTGAACCAACATCATTCACCTGCCTGTTCATATCATCATTCCACGCGACGCTCAACGCAGGTAACTACGAAAGGCGGGTTCGTGTCCTATGCAGACCCACAAGTCTCTTGATGTGCTCCGAAGAAGCAGCATCGTTTTTTTTATATTTTCTCTTGGATTTTTTCCTCATAGCGAGTGTCAGTATAATGGAATAAGACGATACAGCTGATGCACATCTGATGCTTTGCTAATCTTCCCATCAGCACGTCATTCCCCGTTCCGAATCCTTTGTCCATTCGGTCACTGGAATGATTTTTGCGTACCGGCATTAACACCGATGGTGTAATTAAAATCGATGAATCAAATAGGTAAGTGGCTGCGTGGTGAGTTTAATGATAGCAATCCTGATACGCAGAAAAGAACATCAACATAAACGCAACGCCGTCTGTCGGACCACGTTTGAAATCTACGGCGCAAGCTGCGCGTGCCATATAATTTTACCACAAAGACCTACTGCTCGATGGTTCTTTCTTCTTCTTGCGCTTGCAAATGTCTAGTCAAAAGTTTCGCTAAAAACACTAGTATTCTACGCCGCAAGAGGGTCTGTAAGTGATGCAATGCACACCAAAGTGCCATTACACCTTACTAGGTCCCCCCACCTGTGTATTACCTGCTTATGGGGATAGAAAGCATCAAACAACACCCCTCCCGTGTCGTGAAGTACTTGACGTCAAGCGTCAGGCACCCAGAAGTGTCCTGCAACGTTTCGATGTGAGAGTTTCGTGGTAAACAAACAAATTAGTGTCGTTTGGAGGATTTGTTTTCAAAATCGCAATCCAACGCGATCGTCGCTCGTTTTTTTTTTTCGGGTGGTGGCTCACTTAATTTCTTTTGCCCGGAGCTGGCGGCGAGGATCGCCCAATCACGCACGCATATTGGCAAAGTGATCGCGAGCTACGATGAGTTACAAAACTTGCTACCGATTGGCGATGTCCTCATCGGTGTACACGATTATTTCGCGGGCATGCCGTATCGTTAGGCATGATTAGAGAAGCATGATACGTCGTCGTCGATGTCAAATTAACAAGCCATTAAATAAAAGCTTTAACTTCGGCGCGAGATGGAGTGTTAATGGTTGGATAGTTAAGGAAAATTTCATCATTAAGCTGATGTTATTGGGAAAGATGAACAGTAGTTGTGAGTAGAAAAAGACCTTTGCGTAAGGATGATGTAGAGATGAAGATATTTGAAGTTGTATCTGACAAAACGGAAGAGCTCGCTGGCAAATATCTATAACTTCTAGGTTATGATCTTGACCGAGATTCAGCTCCGGCATGCAAATCGACTTTGATTACTATACTTACTATTCGCAACGTGTCGCCAGAAGACATTAAATGAACACATTGTCGCACAAAACACACCACACGAGCAAGGTCTGGGTGAGCATCAATAATGGTATGCATTGAGGAAATAAATAATTACACATCTCCTCGAGCTGACATATTAGAATTCTAAGCATCCTAAAGACCATTCTCCTAGATCATAGATCTGATTACACAGCGCGTAGCAAACCACCGATCGATCATGCACCACGCACCAAGAGCAGCTAATCCATCTTGGTAGTCGGCCACAATCGTCCAATGTCGTTCCGTTCGCCGTCGTCTTTAGGATGGTGTAAAGCACCAATCTGCATAACCTTATTACCTGATGCACAAAGAAAAATCCGGCAAGGTATTGATGATGATTAAATGATGCACATCTTCCAATGCCACAGTCGGTGCGTATGTCTGTATCGATTACAAGGACTACCGTTCAGAAGGCGTTACCGGCTAACATTGGCCGTTGGCGGAGGCAAACGAACGTTCTTGAGCACTTACGCCCGCAACAACAAACCGGGAAAGAAACTCACTGAGCACCGCTTATGCACTTTTAGCCCGTGTGCGTATTCAATTAGTCGCACAAGAGATCTCCTCCGGATGAATTATGGCTCAATTGTTTGCTGGGCGATCAGCGATCTGATTTTTGAATGAATGACTTCATCAATTCGTCGCTTACGGTGTTTGTGTTTATCAATCGCGGTGAATCGTGACACCATCACGATCGAAGCGAAGGAATGTGGTTCGTCGTCGTGGTAAGATTCTCGATCGCGTGGCTCATCAATTATTATTTCACGCATCGCATTTCGCGATGTCATCGTTGCTCGCTTTAGCCAGCTACATGCGACCGGCCTCACGCATTCAAGTGACTTAACCTCCATAAAGCGACGAAGGGGTTCGTTTTACTCTTCTCCCTGACCACTTCCTATCGATTGCATCGATGTGTGCGCTTGTCCTGTTCGCAGATTATAAATTTTAATACACCGCGTCTTGGCGCAACACCGAGAATGATCCGATCGGTTCGGTGCAAGGATATTGCGAACGGGAACGTTGTGCGTTCTTTTTTTTTCTTCCCTCACTGCTGTTTCGTTGAGGTGGTGTTAAGTGAGTTATTTTATGGATATGATGCAATTTCATAATTTTGCCACGTTCCACGATCAGCTGTGCAGCAAGCAGCGTTGTCCGTTTCCACCGTGCATGGGTGGTAAGGTAGTAGTCGGTCGAATGCTTAATAAAGTAAATCTTGAGTGAGCAAAAATTTCTTTCACCACAAAACTTTTACACGATGATGATTGAGATAGCAAAAATTTGTCAACGAGTGAAGTAATATTCATAAAATAAAGCACCGAGTAAAAGTTCATGTGAGATAAAAGAAGGCATTTAAAAAAAGATGAAGATTCGGATTAAGCGTGTTTTAAATAAATTTCAAACCTACTCCCTGTCTGGGACTTATTTACTACGGTGATTAAAAAATATTTAATGCATGCACTATAACCCCATGATGTATGCGCACTACGAACGACCTATTCTGGATTGGAAAGGTGTTTTCTTATTCACTGAAACAAAGCTACAACCAAATGCTGTCACTTGTTGGGAGAAAAACACATCGACTTGACCATGTCGAATGTGTCACACTGTACTTGTCAGCGAACTGTAACCATAAATAAGCAATTATCCAACAACGTAGCGCCGAGCCTAGAACTGAGTAAAAATGTTTCTGCTCGTTCCTTTTCCATAAGAGGGATAAACATACAAATCCAACTCGCGAAGGTTTTAAGCATGGCCGGATTAAACCTCGTACAACGGCTAAGGGCTTCTTACTGCAACCCCGAAAGGGATGTTATGCAACGAACCTCTGGGCGACCTTCACACCGGGCAGACGAAGAAGATCCCACCGCGTGCTGCACATTGCACGGTTAGTCATCTCGCCGAAGGGAATAGTTTTCCGATAAATTACTTTATTAGCATTTAATGTGTTTCGGCTGACGATCGGATGAGCATAAGTCGAAACTTACCGCACTCGAAAGGTCCAGCCGTGGAGCTCGTCCGCCGAGGGTCGTGTAATTTAATAATAAAATCAGTACTTTGGGGCCGCTCGTCCGGCTTGTCGGGCGGCTTGAAGAAGGACATTTGGTAGCCGTTTTTTTTAACCGGCATCGTACGGTACCGCCAGGGTATCATCTGCCATTAGTTGTGGCTGAACGTGGCCCTCGTAAACCTTCGTAATCGATTGGCTCGTGTGTGTGTGACCTTGTTGGGGCTGAAGCTTGACCGTACATCCTTGCTAAAGGTAGCACAAATAAATTACTCTCCTCTTGTGCGCCATCCGCTGCGCGGTGGTGCGTGATGGTATTTTTATTTATCGCATGCCGAGTTCTTGCTTTGAGTGAGAAATGCTGTGTTTGAGCTTGAGCTCGAGAGTCACAGGCACGATTATAATCCGATCTGCACAAATGAAATGAAAGCAAAGAAGCTTCTGATAGCTTGGAAGCATTCGCCAAAATCGGGGAGTGTCCTGTGCTGGGCAAGTGTCGAAGGAACGGATGATCGCGTGTCAAATGAAAAAGTACTTTCCCACAGGCGGCCATAAATCATAGTGCGCCAGTATGCAGAAGGGGCAGAAATGGGGAAGCGACAACGCTGCTGCATGTCGTTGAAGGACGCCACGGCCAGGAATCTTCGTACTGGTTGTTGTGTGCCGTGTGTAGGGGTAAAGCTTATACAATGTTTCTGTCGTTCCGTTTCCTTTACTAGATTTCGTCTGCAGCGTAACAGTGCTGTACCGGTTATTCTTAGCACCTTTCCTTACTGTCCTACACTGCAGATTGGCGCTTCGCCTACGGTGAGAATGTTCGCGCAACGAAAAAAGAAAATCAACGCAAGATGCATCATAAATTAATGCAAATGAGGTAAAATATCGACTTTTAATTGAAGACCGTGAGTGCTATTATGCAGGCCCCGGAAATTGCTTACATTAGTGCTGTCGCCTGTTGTCGTCGGGATTGGTTGCTCGGTTGTGCAGCTTGTGTGCTCTTTAAGTGCACCGCCCGAACTACCCACAGAACTACAGCCACTACTGACCTACAGCCACGATTAGCGTCATTCCTTCGGGCTGGCTAGGGAGTGTTGTTGTGATTGGTTTTATTTTCAAGGAGTTTCGCTCGTTTTTCTCAGCACCGCAACACATGCTCGAGTGTCGTGATCACTTTTCACTTGGGGCGATCAGTACCGGGATCTCCCGGAGATCGTTTGCATGCATCTGCAGCAGGAACACGCCATTAGTGATTGGAAACAAAGCGGGAACTTTGTTGCGAAATCTGTCCAACCAGTTGCTGTAAATATCGAAACGGCGTTCAAACAATAGGCGCAATCAAGAGAAGAAGAAAACTAGTCAGCTCCGGAACGGGACTAACGAAACAGTCGAGGTGACCGAGTGAATTGAAACAAGAGGTAGACTGAGGCGAATAAAAACTAATCAGCACAACGCGCGAACGCTCGCGCGCCCATGAGTGGGTGAGATTGGATTATTTTTGCGACATTAGACGAAAAGAAAGGATTGCCCGGCCGGGTTGACCTTTGGAGAAAAAAAGGTAATTTGGTCAGAAATATCACGGAGCTTATTGATTGAGTGATTGCACTGGAATCGAATGGGTGGTTTTTTGGTAGGCCAGACGGTTAGAGACACTGACGTAGAGGGCACCAGGTGAAGTGAACTTTAAAGTAGATGAGTTAATTTATTGTAGTAATTGGAGTAGATTTTTGTTGTTTTTTCTTACAATGTTCCATATGATATATATTTTTGACACTAATTTCTGCTGATAAAAAGTTAATAATATACCATACAGAAATAAACCGTCAAAAAGAAGTAACATAAATAAAAAAACTTTCATTTATCCCAAGCGGTCACCACCACCGCGCAATACGGTTTTGAATCCGATTTATTGATTAAAAATAATAATAAATTAATCTAAATAACTAAATAAAATCTGCGGTTCAATGGTGACTAACAGAAGACCGAAATGACCTCGTAAAGCAAAGAAGTAGAAATACTTAATGTAATTTGTAAATAAATAAATAAGAATACAAAGTTTGAAACTAAATAGAAAGATAAATAAAAAAGCAGTAGAGGACTAAATAAATAATTTCAGTAAGATCAAAGAACTAAGATTATCTGAAAATCAATTAGAAAACGCAGATCGTACTTAAACGACTATTTATGAATATTCTATAAATAACAAATCGATATGCCATTTTCATCATCACTTGTCCATTCTTCAAGTCGCCTCAATAAATGGTAGTAATTAGTAACACTCAACACTAAGTAACTCATCCCCTAAATGCACTCACCACACTCGGCAGCAAACAGACCGACAAAAGCGGTTTGCTTTAACATACGCGTTTAGTCCTAACCCTAATTGCAGCTGGTTTTCCTTGTAGTGGGCAAGCGTACCGAACGCTTCTTCTGTTTTTTTTCAAACCCCTAAACCGCCGGGTTCGGTTCATTAATGCTGTCGAAATATGAGCGAAAACAGTGTAAAAACGAGCAAACCGCACCGTAGAGAGTCCTATGAAGTTGGCAATTAAAATCTTCAACGCTAACCATCGCTTGTCAGCCGGTGGATGCGCAAAATTGTGTCCGCTACATCTGCACGCTCGTTGGTTGTTACACCAATTTGTTCGGTGCAACGGTTTAAAAACAAACGTTCCAAAAATCAAACCTCTAACCTTCACGTCTCGATCGTTGTGTGGACAATCTTTTGTGTGTGTATGTGTGTGGCTGATGGGTCGTGAAAGGGCCTTTTTGTCCTAATTCGTTACTAATCGAACAGTTATGAATAGGAGGAGCGAAAAAAATCACACACAACTCGTTTTCTGCCGATCGGTTGGTAGAGTAAAGGGGATGCATCGAAAAGGTTATTTTAAGGCTCGTCCTTAACAAAGCCCTTTCGAAGTTAAACAAAAAATCGAACCAAAGCTGGTATCAGCGCTCGTAGCCCTTCATTGTGGCGAGTTTGAGAACCGAACTCTTTCGGCAGCATAATTGACGCGTGAACGACAACCAAGCGGAGATGATGTTGACCATCGACGAACGAACATCATCTTTATGCCGATCATGAGTCGCAAAGCATTTCTATCGCGCCTGTGCCTCTCGGTGGGTTTCGATCGATCTGTACGGAACGATAATGATGGTGGTGGTGGTCACCAAAATTATTACCTACGCATGGTTTTTTTTGGGATACGACGAAAAAAAGATCAAACCTCTGGTTGATATTGTTTAACTGTGGCTGCTGCTGATGCTGATAGTTGCACCTTGGGGCCTTGTCAGTTTGTTGGATCCGAAGGGCAAAATCAGCAGCATCAACAACGCAACCCAGCGTGCCCGTCTGTCTCGTTCGCTTGCTGAGATGTTTCGATTGAAGATTACGCTAATTGCAGTGCTAAGCGATTATCAGGGAGAAGGCTCCAAAAGGCCAGAAGCTCATGGATCGTACACGCTCGAATGGGAGGGAGATATTGCTGCAGTGAAATAGTAAACAAAGTTTAAAAAAATGCAAGTCCGAGCAAGCAGATGATAGGAGGAATTGAAGTAAAAGAAAAAAGATGTCCTTCCTCTTGTCTGTACAAAGAGTTGTAGTGTTGATCAACTCATCGCCTAGTACGAGGCGTTTCTGCCAGACAACCTGACGAGTAGGTCAGTGGAGCTTTCCAAGTACCGTGGCAGTGACTTCCCACGTCATCACCCCAGTTGTGGTCCCAGTCGGGAATATCCCACTGAGTTTTGCTGATCAACCTTCCTTAACCTATGCTTCCCGTCGTGATCAATCGGTGTACAGTGTTCTTAGCGCTTGAGATATTGACTGTCGAAGCTCGATTGCCGCTAAACCACGAGCCATCGAGTACATGCTGCACGAGGCAAACCAATTAGTCGAATGCGTTCTTGGCGGGTGATGGGCGACCTGCTGAGACATCGCAAATTTTAACGTCTTCTTCGCGTGAACCGTGCCGGTAGCCATTTGCCTGTCGGATTGGTATCCGGTGCGCTCACGACGCCTCCACGCGATGTAAGACGCGCTCGCGATTAGTTTTGTCCTAATCGTTCCGTACAATCCGTACATCCATGTGTTTAGTGTGATCATTTTTCAAGACAAATGATATGATCGATTTCCTCGGCATAACCTTGCTTCAACGATTGCTCCAAATCGTTTCGTATCTTTGTCGAGCACAACATCACAAGAAGCCGGTAGTGGAGGTCTCATCATTGTGATTGCTTCTGACAGGGTCACTGGTAAGCTACATCACATCACCTCTCGGATCAGTGTGCCGTGTGCTAGAAGGGGCTTACGAAGATTGTCAGGAAGTCATTGGCTCAAGTTGATCGGTTCGATCGTTGACAGTTGAGAAGCAATTAAACTTCAATCTGAAGGTGGTCAACAAGAATGAATACTGTGCCGCTTGTTGGTTCCGTGTCATTTGAGCTGGTGGACAATAATTAAAGAGAATGTCGATGGTGTGTTTTGTGATCGAAGTTTAAGCTAAACATATTTCCATCTTCAAGTATTAGAAACCCGAATCTAGGTTTTCTGAGTTCTGTGCGTAAAAACAAAGCCTTGTAGCACTGTTTTGTCAGCCTTGTCAGCTTTACACACAAGCAGCCATTGATCCATCCACTCACGTGGTGCACAGTTCGTTCCGTTCAGGTTCTTCCTTGGCACCTCTTCAGTTCATCCATTCCATTCAGTTCACGTACAAAACACATGCCCCGTCTACGTTGGTGATATTTAGCACAAAACCCGTAATGATTAATAGGTTCCACTCGAAGTCAATCGGAATTCGATTTGTTTGCATTAATCTTGGGCTGACTGTTTTGGGGAGGGCTGTAGCGCGTATGCGTGTTTGTGTCAATATTTTTTTTCAAGCTATGCGCACAATCTTCTTCCTCACATTCCAACCAAACCGATTGTGATGAGCTTCATCTACTTTTCTCTCCCTCTCTTCACCCTCTCTAAACTCATGAGGCTCCGAAATCTATGTCGATTTGCGTTTGCAAGGAATGTTTTTCGTCTCGGGTACAGACGGAAACAAAAGACTCCACACGAGCCAAAGCGACGAACCTTCCGAATTAGGAATGTGCGCTCGCGAGTGGCTCTTCTGCTTTCGGGAACTGTATGGAAAATTGCTTTGACTTTTGACTATGTGACTATTGGCACTTTATGCCACTTTCAGTCGGTCGTTCGTGGTTGCAGTCGGTGGGTGGTCAAAGCGAATAAGTTGAAGCCACCGGGGTTTGCGATAAATGCGATGGTTCCAACGGAACACGGTTGGTAGCATCGTTCAATAGATTCGTCTTTGGAGGTCCAGTCGAAGGTGAAACGTCACCGTTCGGGGGCTCTCTGGTAGAGAATTCGGTGAAGGTAGACATGATTGATCGTAGGACATGTTGTTTGGGTGATCTTCATCTATTAGTAAGCACGTTTTCAATTGGCGTAGAATGTGTTAATGAAATAAAAGGCTTGTTGATGATCGGCACCCAACGAAGCGAGGGAAAAGGGTACGTTCAAATAGCACTTTTGCATGCCTATTCGGAAGGAAGCGTTGCTGCTGCTCCCCTGCATAACAATAGAACTCATAAGATTAATGAAAAAACTCAAAAAATGATCTCATCTCGCAATGTTCCGAATTAATTTTCCAATCGATAAAACTCACATGTTAGCATCACACCCACCATTTTCCCAGGTCGTGCAAAGAACTTTTTATCATTCCGTCTCGTGAGAAATGCAATTGCTTACTTGCGTGTGCATGTTTGATGTACACGCGTGAGCCTGCTGGGCGTAATTTGCATTGCTTGCAAAAAAAAAACAAATCGTTTTTTTTTGCTGCTACTGGCGGCATGTGGTTTTCGATACACATGTAGATTATGTAGCTGCATAGTTTTACATGCTTCATTGTTGCATACTGTCGCTTGTATTGTGACGTATATGTGAGGGGGGCATTATGCTCGGTCCAAATTCTGCACCGTTCGCTAAACTGGAGATCTACACTGGTGGCTTTTTGCTGGGCTACGGGTGGGAGTGGTTTGCGATTAGCTTTTAATATGCGATTATTCCGGTGAACATGACACCCTCAAAAGCACACAAAAAAAAAAAATACCACACGAGGAAGATTACGAGGCTGAGAAAAAGCATTTAGCTACGCAGCAAACGCTACCGCTGGAAGGTGCTTAGCGTGTGTTAAATTTCCCATGCCTAGGTTTCACGTGGCTTTAGTGGCTAGTGACATGAGTTATAGAGCAATAATTGCTAGAGTGTTTTGTGTGGCAGCTTTCGGGGTTGCCCTTGGGCACATTAGGTTTGCAAAACGGAAGGTTTCCAGCGGTAGGAGTTCCTCGTTAGCTACGGTACATTTAGAAGACGCGTACAAATTACATGTACAGATGATGAATCTTTCAAAGCTTAGCTTAAGACATGTGAAGTTCTGAAGCATCTTCATTATGAGAACCTAGATTAAGAAAAAGAAAAGTTAAAGGGGTTCGAAAAGACGTGTACGTGTTTAATTTTGACTTTCATTTATGGTCAACCAGTTTCGCAATGCAGAAATAGTTCGAGATGAAAGTAAAATGTGTTCTTCAAACGGAGCCAGTGTTGCCAAAATGTGAAGTGTTGTTCACAGCTTTTGCTTCTGTGTGCAGACTCAAGAGGCTGCAGAAAATAAAGCAATTTCATCAACCCAACATTACCCACTGCAAGAAGAATGCTCACTCAATCTATTTAAATCGATCATTGGCAACATTTTTCTCGCTCGTCTTACGCGTGTTCCTCGTTTTCGCAGACCGAAAGCCACAAAAGGATGGGAGGTGTTTATTTTTTGTTTTGTTTTGCAGACCAGGACACCAAACAAGATCTACCTTGAAATAGTGTTTGAAGAAGTACACGCACTGCTGTTTGCACTTTGCAAACAAAATTGAAAGTGATCTTTCCAATTCGCGCCGTTTATTATTCGACAGCTTGTCAGGCATCAGCCTGAGCCCGGGCCAATTGGCACTCGGAGTGACCCTCGCGTCGGTTTTTTTTTTCTCTACTAACCACATCTATGGATCCCATTCCGCATATACCAAGTGCGCGTTCAAATGCGCAAGTGTAATGGCGCGTACGATTGCGCACTGGACGGTTAAAGAAATGACAACTTACGGCAGAAGATCAAGAAAGAAAAAAGGTCCGAAGAAGATTCATCTTTCACCCTTTTCAGCTCGAGCGTTGGTGTGGGAAGTATGGAAGTAGAAGGGAGGACACAGGGAGGG
The DNA here is from genome assembly GCF_943734695.1 of Anopheles maculipalpis. NCBI lineage: Eukaryota > Metazoa > Arthropoda > Insecta > Diptera > Culicidae > Anopheles > Anopheles maculipalpis. Next base: position 5,329,948 of record NC_064872.1, read on the forward strand.
CGGGAGGGGTGCAGGTCGAAGCTATTATTTGCATGACACAGAGGTACATGCGAAGGAATGACGCGGATGAAGTGACATGGATTTGCGTGTTGTGGCTACGAAAGTGTGGATCACCCGAGGGTTTGCTTCGAAATACGCAAATCAAACAAACGAAAAGTTGGGCGGTGGTGAGGGAGGGTGTGAGGGGGGTGTACAGTAGTAGAAAGAGGCTGTGTGTGTGAGTGAGAGAGAGATGGAGAAATGTTTATAATTAAAACATAAATTTGATCCCTAACCTCTGGCAAATTAGCGAGATTTGTTCGTATCACTGCAAAAGGGCAGTGTTTGCCAGACCGTGCTCAAACGGACGATGAAGGTGAAGAAGGAGTGTGTCTCTGTCCTATCCTGCTAAAGGTTTGGAGGCTGAATGTAGCAAAAAATAGCCGAAAGGCTCCAACGAATGCAAGCGAGAAGCGAGGGCGTTCGGACAGCATAACACCGGTGAGGTTCATCGCTTGGCGCGTTGACATGGCGTCAAAGTCGTTAAGGAAAACATCGTTTGAGGAATGAATAAGCTGTCGATGTTAAGATGGTGTGTTAGAGTAAGAGAGGAGAGACGTTGAAAAATCAGCTGACTGCACATTCCGATTCTTTTTTTTTACTGTTTTTAGCATTAGTTTTAGCACAGTTTTGCGACTCTATTGTAACGATGTGTGTGTGTGTGTGTGAGAAGGTTGAAACATCCCAAAAGTCACGTTATACAATGGGTGTGACACGGTGCAGATTCACCAGATGCTGAGCAAACGATCGGTTGATTTTGTAGCGGAATCGTGCATGAATACCGGTGAAGGAACTTTTCGCGAGTATCCTAACGCTTGGTGTGGTTGCTTCTCACTGAAACCGTTCCCGACCACGACCCAAACTGGCAGGGAACTTCACAGCACCACATGGGGGTAATAGCCCTCTGGTTCAGTCATTAGGCCGGTTGCCAATAATCTAATTAAATGAATCAATCAAAAATTCAAATTTCTCCATCGTCACCCGTGTGTGTTGGGACGTTTATTTTCTTATCATTTGTTTTGTTTTGTCCAAACGGTACGATTCGGGATGCTTTTAAGGTTTCGCTACGTTGATCATCCGTTTGTAATTCCATACGGGAATAAAATTTAAACAAACGACCGATAAAGACCGGTCGATGTCCAAGCGACCAGCGTGAAATCAAATCCAGGCAGTTGTCACTGGATAGATGAGGCGTCCGTTTGGGCGTCTTATCTCCCTCGCATTGTCTATCATAATCCAAACCCATCCGTTTTGTTACGGTCGATATGCCATCCCGCGATATAACCAGCGTGTGGTGCGATAGAGAAAGACTCCGTGTTGATAATCCACACACAGCAAAGCGACGAACCTCTTGATCATCTACCAGCCCAATGTGACATCGACTGAAAGTGTTACATTAAGAGGTCACCAACGCTCAGCACGGTTTGGATGGTGCAACAGGTTAAATATCTTGTCCTGGAGGCGTCCTCCCTGTCCCGGTCGGCAGTAAAACGGCACGGTTTATGGTGCATTCCGGTGGCTATCTCGAACCGTTTGATGGCGGATAGGTGTGAAATTGTGCAAAAATGTAGAGTGGGATAATCGATTCCAATGGACGCAACGATGAAGAAAGAGTGTGTGTGTGTGGTTCAGCTTCTTGATCTTTGGAATGGAACCCTAGCGAACGTCCATCGTCCATTCATTGTGCCCGGTGACAATAATCGCTCGTCAGCGGAAGATAAATTTCTCGCGAACACCTTCATAAACTATATCCTCGATAGGAACCTATCGCTATTGAATGCAACGACAGCGATTTGGTGTATGAGTAATGCAGATGTATTGCGACACCTTACCGTGGCGGTAATGGCTTGTCCTACAAATCGGATTGCTATAAAATTAGTCGGTTTAAGGCTGGTGTGCGTGTGCGAGGACCCACGCAAATGTTATTTTAATTGTGATGAAATAGCCATCTCTTTCGCTTAGAAATTGAGCAATGTATATGAAAATTATTCTAACAACTGTTTGTTAATGAAGCATGAAGGCATGAATTTCAAATCTTATCTTCAGACACTTGAATAAATTCTCCACAAACAATACTTGATCGTCTTGATCAATAGCAGCTGATCGTTTCGTTACAATATTATGGACATTAGAGTAGCAATAGACATTTGCATTCACGACCAATAAAGCAAAATAAAACACGATTATAGCGCACTATACAAATACTCTTTTGTAGACGGCAAAAACCTATTGAACAAGGTTTTATTGTAAAGTTCTAAAGGAGCAATACTTCATTTGACATTTCAATCGTATGGTACGGACATTACGGCCGACTCCGTGTGACTTCATTGTATCGCGTAAAGGGTATTAAAGAGAGAGGGAGTGTGTGTAAGCTCGGTGCGCTTCTTTGACCTACAAGAAGTGACCGATACCAGAATCCAGCAATCCAGCAATCCAACAGAAAGAGGACAAAAAATTGTGCACAAAATGTGACAACCACACAGACGAAATTGAATCCGAGTCCTCGGCGTCTTGCGAAGACGAGGCCCGCCCGTCCGCTGAACTTGGTGGTAAATATTTAATCAAACGGATAGTTCACCCAGGGTGAAACTATCGCCTCCATTTTCCTGTCCACGGAGATGTTTTTACTGACCTACTGAGTACAGTAAAACATCATCGATTGCATGAAAGTTTCGAACACGGCACGGAGAGAAGCTGGTGGCGCCACCGGATCGATGGCGGCAGACGGTACTAAAACGGTGAATACCTCGACTCGCTCGACTCGCTCCGGTTGGACGGTTTCATCATCGGATCGGTTCGTTTGGTGGAGCGTGTCAGGAACGCTGATCGAGGCTTGCCTGATAGACATCGAATACATCGTCCGAAGTTTGGTGCTTCATCTCCGAGGATCGTGTCAGTATCATAAATAAGCATTCCCTTGCTGTGCAGTGTCCTTAGACGAGACTCTGCGAGCAGCTTGATTTTTGGGGGGTGTTCTCATGGGAACGCGGAACATTTGTGCGTGGTTCCTCCGAGGATTGCTTTCTTTGATAAACAGCGTCACCAGTTCGGTGTCAACACAGTACATAAATCATCCCCATTCGCTCGTTCAAACACAGAACAATTTTGTCGCGCGATTCATCGCACGGCCGGGTGGTCCTACGCTGCACGGCTCGTCCAGCGGTCAGATAGCATCAAACAGTCAACCCAAAAATTGTCTGCAGCTTTAATTGAAATGCCTTGGTGAAGACCTGTTCCATCGTTAGGTGGAAGCTTGACTGCATTGCAGTTCACTACAGTTCTTGAATTCCTTTGGACAACCATGAAACCGAAAGGGACAAAGTGCACAACGGACCAGCCAACCAGCAACGATTATTATTTATTAATTAGGCAATAAATCTCCCGCAACCGCCTTCTGCAAGTCTCGGTGTGATCGGCGTTTTGTAGAATGGTCGAATATTTCGGACGCATCGCACACGCATCCGTCGATCGTTTAAAGTGGAAGAAGCAGTAGTTAGAAGTCTTGAGCCGGGTGTCGTTTGCATTTTTGCGCGCGTTGCGTTGAGAAACGTAAATTACCATCGATTCGGACAGGTCCACCGACAGATTCCTTGCGGCACTATTGGTAAGTGTGGAAGCGTGAACGCACTGAAGAGATACTGGGACCGGTCGCATCACTTGACAGTAATTAATATCGTTTTATTTTGAATTTAATATTCATTACGAGAGCTGAGGAAGCTTTTCGGTGTGTGTCTGGTTGTCGTTGTGGATGGTACGAATTTCAATTAATGCGCAATGGGTAGTTGATTTTTTCCGAAAGCTGTCGGAATATGTTAATGGTGTAGAGTTGTACAAATTGCAAGAGGCAGCTTTGGCTTGAGAAATTCTGCCTGTACTTGAGCTAAACTGGTTTAAGATACTGAATGCGGTATCTACTTAACAGAAGAAAAGAGTAAATTATGAGACATATTTTAAATCGTAGAAAAGGAGTGGGATATTAATTTTAGGAGAAAGATTCTTCCAGAAGTGATTGATAGTGATGGCTACAAAACATTTTTTTAACTTTCGTGACATCTTCAGAGGCCTCCGAAAGGTAGCATTTAGTAAAACTGGCAAAATGATACACCACACATACTTCTGACGCGTTTTTTGATTAACGACAACAGAAAGTTGAAGAGCCATAAATGGAGAGGAGATTCCGGATGGGCAAGAACTGAAGTTAGTTTGGTGTTCGATAAACGGTACATTTTGCTGATTTGATGTTGCTTTAAAAGATCAGCCACAAATAGCAATTTTAAAAGTAAATAAATAATCAATTCTTACTCAACACAACCAGAATAAGCTTGCACAAGTTCTCAGAGCAGTTGATTGCAATCAACAGCACCAAGAAGTAATAAAAATTTGGCAAGGTCCGGAATACTTGGCCTAGATCATTCGCGAGCGTCATAAAATGACGTCATTGTTGAGGTGAAGTACCCACTCGCGTGTGAGAGAGGATCGAAGAAGACGTCAAGAACCAAAGTCAAGCCAAACGGTGCCCATATCTGGAACGCTTTGCGAAACTCTGAACCGGATCTAACGTTCGCACAAAACTGAAGAATGTCGCTCCAAGAATCCAAGAGAACGACACGGGTGATGAAGTTATGATGCTTCTTCGGACTTCGCAGCAAGTAGATCGCATCCATTACGAAAACTAAAAGAACGAAACTGGTTTAAAACCGTCCACCGGTCGATGACGAAAAAGCCGTAGGCGCTCGAAAAAGGATTCTGTTTTATTTTTAGTTCCTCGCTAAAACCACAACACTGCGCGAGGGATCGGATAAACAAGGTCAAAATAAAATGAAGCGCGTTGGTGATGTATTTCGTCGGATTGGTTGTAAATTATGCACGGTTGGCAAACGTTTGTTTTGACGATTTCGCCCGCATTCGGATGGGTGGTTTAAAGTCGTGAAGAATGAGTCATGCGTCTGATGCCGATCAAAACAAAAGAACAGCGTCAAGGAAGCAGAACACCGCCTCGACCACAGCCGGACACAAAACGGACATGTTACTATCAAATGTTTTATGGATGCTATATATTTTGAGAGCGTTTTATTGGCGAGTGTTTTCGAGAGCTCTAGAATTGATTCCGAAAGAGGCGGATGAAGATGATTCTCTTGAATGATAAATGCGTGTAAACGAAAGCTCCATTTGAGTACGTGCTGAGTTCCTGGAACGGGTATAAATTAAGGCGCTTTAATATCCGCCTCAACCTATACTCCCTTTCAAATGAAAAATTGCTACTCCCTCAAGAGCTTTTGGCGATTGTCTGCATTTCGTTGGAAACGTGCAAGATCTTTTTTTTTGCTTCTTACCAAAGATTAATATACCAGTAGCAGGCAATGTGTGCGAACCGATTAATTCGGGTACTTCCCACACTCTCGACCTTACAAATGATCGCGATCGTGCCAGTGAAGTGTTTGGCGAGCAAAGCACGATAAACGCAAGTCGGTGCAGAAGGTGCCGGAACTCTCTTTCGTGTTGGGTGCGTTGGAGGCCCTCTGGTAAGGGTTCTTAGCGTGCGTGTGTTTCTTGTCTTTTTTGGGTAAGGATTTGTAAACGATGAAGCTGCAAAAAGACGTTGGTTGGACACGAGTTCAGTGACTTTTGTTTTTGAGTATTTTGGGAAAGGTAGATCCTCATCGTCAGGAACTTCCACCGTATTGTGCACCCTTGACAGTGGACAGCTGTAGGCAGAATTTGGAAGCTCTAAGTGTTTCCCCCTGTCGGTATAGTGTGATTCACCACACAGCAGCTTAGAATGGTCATAAGCACTAGTCGGAAGACACTTGAGCATCGCTTGTCGCGGTGAACTTTTCGCACAATTCCTTGACGATTTGATCCTGCAGATCAGATTCTCAGTAAGGTATGGCTGGAAGGTAAAGTGGACAGAAATAGTCGAAAAGGCCTTTTTCGGTGCCTGTGTCTCACCACCACCAGACAGAGCAGTGTGTAGCTGTATTCCGGGTGATGAAGGCGGATCACTGATGACCTCCGGAGACACAAAACGCAAACTGTCTGACGCACCGGTGAGTGTGAGGAAGAGTCATGAATGTATAATGCATTATCATTATGATTGATCACTTTGCCATCTCTAATCGTTCAATTTGGCATTTTTGTCCGCGTGCAGACTCCGGCAGTTTCCTCTTCGCTAGACGACATCAACCACCGCGCAAGTCATCGCACCGGTCTGTCGTCACAGGTTTTTGGGACAGTCTGTCAGTTGGCCGGTAGACGGATGGAACAATTGATACTCAGGTAATGGGTGCGCTGGTGTCGGAATAGCTTTTAAAGAAGGTGTTTACCACATCCAGATGGCTGTCTAGGGGTACGAGACGTACTAGAGCTACTCCGCCTCTTAACCGTGAATCTAAATGTCATCAAAACAGGCACGCATGGAATTATTAAACGTCCGCTAGGTTGTTTTCGTGCTGCTGCTGGTGTTCTCTGTACTCCTTTTGGGATTTTCCGCAAGGGAACCTCTTCACACGTCCAAAACTGAGCGTGGAGAACGTTCACAGAGACACAGATGTTACGTTTCGCAGAATGATGAGACGCACGACAATCTGATTGAAGAAGTAGAACACGGGCGAAGTCTTCTACGATGCCGTGTCCGACCTTGGTAGAACGAAGCTGCGACTGGGAGGTAGGGAAGCATGGCATTTCGTGATAAATTATGATTTGATTTCAGATTACGCGACCGTAAGCGATTTTGAGCCATCTCCTCGGTTGCTATCGAAGGGAGAAGGACGCTGTGGAGCACTAATGAGTTTATTCAGATGCGTCGAGGCACGGTTGGCAATGAACGGCGGCTCGTCTCGTGATGGATTATTTCGCTTGTGGCTCAATTATGTTGTGCTTCCTGCTACTTGTTTCGAAAACCAGTGGGAAGGGGTTTGAAGTTCAACAGTCTCTTGGTGGAGAACCGAGTATCTTCCTCATTCCTCACAGACATTTGATGAGAATGATAAGTAAGGGGGAGTTGTAGGCGCTCATCTCCATCTCGTAAAACCATCGGAATAAATGAATTAATTTGATTGCAACAGATTAAGAATTCACTTGAACCGCAGTTACCACTAGTCTCTTATAACTTGTCACTTTTTCGATCGTTCGAAGAAGGCCACACCAGACATCGGCCTTTTGTCTTAATCCAACGATTGATTGAATGGAATCAAATGCACCGGAGGGTCAAACCTAAGGCCACCCAAGAATATCGATGCACGTGTAACACAAAACCTGCTTGTTGCCGATTCGGCCAAAAAACCGATTCATTAGCAGCAATTTGTATTCCCGAATCGATTACGAGCCTCACGCAAGATCACGATACGGCGCGATATGATGGATACACTACGGTCCGGTGGCTAATAAAATGGAAAATGCCAGCTAAAACGGGCGACCGAGTGCAACTTGAAGTTCGCGGCTCCCAACTCTGGACGGGTCTCAAAAGTCTTACCCAATGTCTTAATTAAAATCTCCAATGCCCAGAAGCAGAGGTTTGAAGCTTTAAAATAACAGACCCTAATCTTCGGGAGGGGACATCAAACTCCAACAACGGTTGCTGGCGAAGAAAAGCGCAGCATGACGTACCGCGTTGGGAAAGGGCCCGAATGTTGTTGTGTGTGACGTAGCAGGGGTACCATAATCCCAAAATTAATTCTCCACGCCTTGCAGGTGAAGGACGTTGAGCGTTGTGTTTGTATGTGTGTGTGTTTTTGTGTGGGAAGCGTTACCACCCGTGGGGCATCACATTACAATTCACTCTGTAATCTAGCAGTATTAGACTGCATTCGTACTGTTGGTTGATCATGTGCGATTCGTCACGGACAGTGACAAGTAACTGTAACGAAGTTGCTAATTCTCATAACTAGATACGTTGCGAAAAACGAAAAAATCACTCAATCCATAATATCAAGGCAAACATATAAAAAATGTTAATAATGCAAAAACCCACCACTATCTATCTCTCGAGACTTTGGTTAAAGCAGAAATCAAGACAACATTTCCTTTCTGGTGAACTATCGGAGCATAGGTGATAATTAATGACTTTCCGTTGCTAAATGATCAATAAGCTACGATTTCGCTTTCGAAAGCCGAAAAAAAAGTATCGGAAAAAAACAGTAACACTTTTCAATCAGCTTGTTTCACCGGATGTAATGGATAAAATTCAAATTCACTGCATTTTATCAACCGCTGAACTCAGGATCTTTGTTGATTGTTGTTGGATAGCTTGAAGGCAATATTTTAATGTTGCCGACATGGTCCTAAGCTACAGTTCCCACGTCTCATGTTTATCATATTGTGTTGCAAAACTTTTTCCATTTTTTACGATGCTTAATAATATTGAAGGCATTGGCGGGATGCTTTCTACCCGTTTTGCAAATTAACTTATAAAAAAGCATCTACAAAAGATAATGGAGAGCTTCTATTTAAAGTTCTCATTTTCTGTCTATTTTCGTAGGTATTAATCGCAAACAAAACTTACAGTTTTGTCACTGTTAACACTGTTATTGGCCCCCGTGTTGATTGTCCTTCGCTTGGCTGACATGATCCGAAAACAAGTTCCACACATTATAAAAAAAAGCTAGTTTGCATCCTCCGATGTGATTAATTCTAGTCAATCATATTTAAATGCAGCGTGTTTTGCTAATTTTGATGGCATGTGGATGATGAGAGGATGAACATGTTTTGTTGTTATAATCGCTCATTCTCTTAGGAACATAATAATAGTATGCTAATGAACATACAGATGTTGAGAGGCCACCTAAGGCTAAATAATGAGTGACAGATTATGCCTTAATATACGATTATTTGCAGATAATACAAGAAAAGTTGCTTGTTCGACATGAGATTCGAGCCTCAACCTCCGTGGTACGAGATGGAACGCTTAAGAATAATACCACACGAGCGCTTCATTTATCAACCGCCAACCAGCATCTGCTCTCACCCGACTAACGAGAGCAAGTGATTCTCACACATCCTTATAAAGCGGGTCATTGATCTACTTTGCGATGACCGATCGCAAACGTAAAGCCTTAGTCACGCGAGGTTTTTTTTTATAGCACTATAACTTGCCTTCAAATTTAGAACCCGCTGATGCAGAAACAGAAACACTTTTCGACCATTTGACACAAATCTCCGAAACAGGATATCGGTAGAACCTGCTCGTTCCACTCACCAACTTAACACACCCGAATGGAATGGTCGAAAATAAACCCTACAAACAGGAAATTGAAGAAATTGTGCAAGATAAGCAAAATATGCTGACAAACCGTATCGCTGTGATGGGTCGCCGTGAGTTTGCTGGAAATAAATTGATCCATCCTTTACCACCAACCAGCTGCCTTCTATACGTCCGATTGTGTTTGCTAATTCTTCGGAACGGTTGTATCTGTTTTTTTTTTGTGTGCCTTTGCGCGAAATTTTTGCTATTCACGCTGCCGAAAGCTGCCTTCCTTGTGCGGTGTTTGCTATTTTACGTCTATTATCATCCCATCAGACTCACCTACCGTTGACTCACAGGGCAAGAGAGATGTGGCGATGATGGAGGCACCTGGTACCCGGGCAGAGTTATTTCAAGGAAAGGTCGCACAGTGTCCCCGAACAAGGTTTCGGAGCTGGCTTCACCTCCGACCACGATCCGATCGGTGTATATTCTGTGCCCAGAGCCGATGAGCCATCGTGCGACAACCGTTTGGCGGGAAATTTTTGGTGAATTTTTATCGGTCGTGTGATTAGGCTGATGTGTTGTTGTGTTACGCAGTCTTTTGGATGCGCTACCTGTGTGACGCGTCGTGCGAAGCGGTCACATATGATCACACAGAGTTATCGGTGTTCGCTTATAAGTAGCGTGATGGGAGGAGTGTTAAAAGTTGTGGCAGAAAAGACGTGTTATGAATATTTAGATTTTTTGGGAAAATTTTAATGCTTCAATGTATGATTTATTGATCGCTAAATGGGATGTGTCGAAGGGGAAGCAACCGTGTTGGTTGTTTTTAAATGAGGAAAACGAAAGGGCTTAGGTCAATGCGATACAGTAGGGTAATAATTTGTGTGAGACGAAATTTGCATGGAACGTCATTGTAAGATGGCCGATATTTGACTTGCTTCATATTTTGTTTATAACGAGACACATATAAATAATACGTGAATGCAACACTATAAATTCAAATTAATTTTGCAGACACACCGACAGCAAAAAAGGTCATAAAACCCGTCAGAATTCACTCCTAAGAAATGCCTCCCTTTTTGCTGAAATCTCCTTCATAAAAAACGAACGCAAAAAATGAACTAAAGAGCCACAATTACATGACTCGTAAACTGTGATACTTAAGATAATTAGTCGCTAATGAGTCCATATAAAAGTGAAGGATCCAATAGGACGTTTGACATCTTCTTTCATGTGTCGTTTTGTGTTTCCCGCATCCGGCAAGTGGTTGAAGCGGTGATCCAGGAAATGAGATTCCAATAATACAAAACAAAACACAAAGAATCGAACCTGACGAGAACTCCATGCCATGCGTGCCTACACAAGTGACCCGGATCACACACGCGACATCCGGTTCATCTACATCAGACAAGGAATGGAACGTATTTCCCTCTATTCGCGAGATTCTTAGCTATGACAGCCTAGCTATGGAGGAATCGAATGCTTCGCTTGAGTCAGACAGTTCACCGGTCGCGCAATCGATCGGAAATCATGACTAAACAGTGAAGATAGAATTGACGTACGACTAAGATGCAATGGGTGTGGGAACATACAGACACACACACACACACACACACACACACACACACATAAAACAGAGTCCGAGGTCGGTTGCATATGCGTTTGTGGTTCGTTGCTTCGTTCACATATGTAGTGGGTGTTGGGCCCCGGATGTCAGTGACCTTCAGGTAAGCAACGGAACGATCTGCATAAGGAAATCGGATTGAGTCAGCAGTAAGTAAGATCGAATAAGAGCTGTTATGTCGTTTGCCGATATTGTTCAAGGATTAAGGAAAATCCGTCTCCAAGCAGTTTGGTCATCATTAAAGAATGAGACATCGGTACAGCTAATTAGCAGAAAGGGGGAATGCAATGTCTAGTATTCTGAGGAATTGGTCGAGGACTTCCTATTCTATCTCTATACACTTTGAATCTCCGCGATCCCATTAATCTCCGCAAGGTTGTCTGCGCAAAGCCAAGGCACATTTTACAAACATTCTAAGGTCATTCGTTTTTTGTTCCCTTCCAGAAGAGCTCCGATCGAACGTCGTTGCATCGTGTTGCGAAAATTTCAGAAGCCATCATACTTAAATGTTCGCCCACCGCACACACAAAGACTATTTCGCCATGCTCATAAACGCGTTGCGTTTGTGTTTCGTTTTATGTCCGTAACTTCATCAAGAACCTCACTACGATGCAAATTGGCACGATCGCACAACCCTAAAGTCCACTAAACTATACGCTAATGACATTTGCAAATAGCGTCGAATACACCGTATCGGCAAAGTGTCGATTGGGTGTGTAAGAGGGCTATTTTAAGTATCCGACCGCGCATCAAACCGCGTTTTTGTTTGTCACAGCAAAGGTTACGGTTGGCAGGAATAGCCACCCGTTAACAACTCCGTACCGAAATCGTGAGATTTGAGCAGCTCGATCGTTTCGGGGTTTAATGTCAATGCAACTGGGCACGAGAATGGGCAATTAAAACGATATTTGCCCGGTTTGACCAAACGAGCATTTTGCAGCGTTGCGATTCTCTGCGCCGTGTGCGAATTCTCAGGCTATCCTATGCCCCAAAACGCGAGCCGCAAATCGCTCAAGGATGCGCACAAGCATAAATCATGCGGTACTCAGCATGTTCCGCTGTGCATCATCAGTGGGTTTGGGGATCATGATTATCTCTCTTCTGTACGGTGAGACTAGCTTTCCACCTGTGCCGTTGGCCACCATTGCGACAATCTGCGGAAAATGGCCGGTGCCATTTTGCCAAACGTGCAAACTGATGTGAATTCGCATGATGAGCGGCCATAAAGCAAAAGGTGACATCCGCTGGCTGGGCAATTTGAGCGCCCAGGTAGGTCCCAGGATGATGGGCTCAGTTTAAGTAAGTAATTTTCGATAAATCAGTCAATCTAGTCTTCGTCTGGATGGAACGAACGGGGCACGATTCGTGGCGTGATTGAGTCGTGATTTTAATCAAAACTAAATCACTGTGTTCCTTCATCCCTGCTGTTTCTATTTCGCCGACGGAATAGATCGTTATGTGGCACACGATTCGATTCCTCCGTCTTTTTGAAGCACATCAAATTGAAATTTCGACCAGCTCGACATTCGTTTTTCGATGGTGGCAATTAAACTAAGAACGCTTCCTCGAAGCCACCTTCAGCAGACACATTTCGCCCGAAGGCAATTCCACCAATCATCTCAACCTCGAGGTATCTTAATCTTGACGTTCTGAACCGTCCATCGCCTTGGCAGTGGTGACATCTGGTGGCATTATCTGACCTTTCTCCAACTTTGTACCCCTTTCTGCCTGCCGTTTGTCATTTGTCAAGTGAACGCATCCGTCACCCGGACACTAATCCCTATAATCCTTCGGCATGCCACTTTACAAGCTCATACGCGGTGCGCCCGATGCGTACGGTTTTGGAGTTGAGTTGCTCACTTGGCAGCGATGTCATCGATGGTGGGCAGCTTCGATCAGCTTGTTGCGCAAAATGATGCGCATCTTGTGTTGTTGGTTGTGTCATTTAACGTTCTGTGACTTTCTTGGCTTGAGGACTTCGAATGTGCGGAGATAGGCGTAAATCTGAAGAACGCATGATGGGAGCTTATGAGCTAGAGCTGGTTAAGAAATTTGTGAAAGGAGCTTTGCTACGCTAGATGGTTCTACTAACCCACGAGCAAGCGGGTGGGTTTTAAGTATAAAAAATGACCACTAGAGGGACACATTTAATTGATAGGTTAATGATATTGCAAAATGTGCCTTTGAGAAGAGAGGCAAAATAAAACTGAAATGAATCGCCTTGATCGACAGGAGTTTTTTAATCACAAGAAACGATACCGATAAACAGACTAAAGCACATACAGCGTTTATAAGTATTTGAAGTATTTGATAGCGTTTATGTTACAGTTGAAAGAGCTCTCAGTGAGAGATGATTGTTCAAAATACGATTGATTTGTTGGTTCTATTCCAAAGATAAACATCTTGAAGCGTTCCTGCTCGAGCATTCAAAACGACCATAATTTGAAGCTCTCGCCCCAGCGTAGGTGGATAATAGTACGAAATTGTGTGCAGAAAATGTTAGACCACAATCATCCTTACCCATCCTCCAAACTGCGATGATTGAAAGGACAGCCGTCACACGTCGAAGTGTCACCCGGCCGGTGTAACCTTCTCATGCCAATTGCGTGTCATAAGATCGCAAGACATGTTCCCGCCCGCTGACCAAACACTACCGCATCCTTCCACTGCTGCCGTCCCTTTCCCTGCCGTTCTGCTCTCCGTTCCGACAGGGCAACCAGAGTTAATTTCGACACCCGCGTGCTCTGCCGAGTTCCTCCGGACGCTGGAACTCGTGGAATGGTTCGCGTGCCCCAAAGCAAATGATTTCTTCACCCACTCATCAGAAATAGGTCGACCTGGGCTGTTTACCAATCACCGTAGCTCCGTCACAAAACACAACACTTACTCTCTAGCTCTCGGCGAATAAAAAAAAAAGATGAGGTTGGATGAAAAACAAAGAAGAGCAAAACAGAGCTTAAGAGAGGAGTTTGTGCTACTTGAAATTTGCATTTCATTATGAACGGTGTGTAGTAATATCTCCGCCCTTCAAATTCACTAGCGGAACCTCCAGCTAGGCCACTTTCGGCGGAGAGTAGGAGTTGAGATAGGGAGCGACTGCCTGCAGGGAGATTCCGCACGGGCCACAGACACCGGTCAAATGGCCCAATTCCAGATCAGATCCCCGCGTGTCGTTTTGTTTGATCGTTGCTAATTTGTGTGTGTGTGTGTGTGTGTGTGTGTCTGTGTGTGTGTGTGTTTTGAATGCTCTAATCGTAGCCGTTTGCTGTCACGTTTATGATTGTGCGGATAAAGTAATTTGTTGTTGTTCCCAAAAAAAAAAGAAATATATTGCTGGAACTTCACAGTAAATGGTGCAAAAATCTTATCCGAAAAAGTACCCTTCACTTGTCACAAGCAGCAGAAAAAGAAAGAAAACAAGCAGTAAAGAGCCAGCAAGTCGCAACAGTTAAACGGTACATGGCTCATCGACTTTACTGCTCCACATTTACGGCCCACTAATAATGGACCATTGTCTGGCGGGACCTGCGAAATCACCGCGACGGTAGGGAAGTATAATTTTGCAGCTGCGCGAACGAAGCATGGCGCGGACGGACTGACCGACGAAGACGACAAAATTTTGTTTGACCGGGTATGGTCTGGTGAGTCTAGCGAAGCGCGACTCTGTGGAGTTGCATTCTTATCTGCTTTGTACGCTTGCAAAATAGGTGGAAACCCGTAACCGTACTTGAAAGCCTTCTTCCGTGGGTGCAAAGGATGAGGCAAACGAGCGAAGGGCGAATAGTGTGCTGGTTTGGCTTCGATTTTCCCAATACGAGTTTGAGGTTTTTTGTCACCTATCTTGGAACCTCTTTAACGATATTTCGGGTACAGTAAGAGGGCACATGTTAGCAAGGCAGAACTAAATGGGGCAGCAATAGAGATGGTATGCAGATGGAATGTTTTGAAGCGACATATTGAATTGAAATTTCCATCTCAGTTGGACGGTACAAATGCGATCATTATTCGATGATGGACGGATTGACATTTTATGCTATTACGTTCGGCAACGAATGGATGATGATTTGCTCAATTCTGAACAAATAACTAACATCAATGTGGTACGGATTGGGAGCATTGTGAATTAGGTTGATTGTATCTTTGTCGAAGAAGAGATTTTGCAAATCAATGTAAGAGCATCGTTAAAAGACTCAGACTCAAAATCTGCTTTCCATAGTCAACAGTCTTCTGTTGACATTTAGACTTCGTTTTTTCAACGTTAATTTTCGAACAAAACCAATAGAAATCCACGCTAGACAATATTTACAAGGATCACTTCCAACGCTGCTGATCCGAAACGTTTCTGCCAAGCTGTTGTTGACATCCACTTCCTTCGTTCCTATCATCAAGGCAACAAACAACAATGTCAATGCGCTTTACCGACCGCAGTACGCTAATAGGCACGTGCTGCCCATCCGAAAACGTAGTACACCGAGCAACCCAAACACACACCTTTTGAAATTTGCGTAGATCTAGGCTCGCAAGACGGCAAGGTGATTGAAGATGTGTTGACGTGTCTGGGAATTGGGAAGAAGTTTCTCCGGGCGGCGACGGAGGCCACCAACAACGATGGCCGCCATGGTGGCATCACTAAGCCCCCCATCTAATGGGTCTAATGTGCGTAACCAAGGTTAGTAAGCTTAGGCCGGGCGCCGATGACTGGTCCGAGTCGGTTCGTAACGATTTTCGCCAAGGTGTTATAAAACTATCTTCACTAATTCTGCAACTGATCATATTTTGTGGATGCCACATTTTTAACAGATTTGCCACTGTGTGGCCGCTTATGGGTAGGATGGGGATTATGTTGCGACAGGCACCCGTTTCTGCGTACGTCGCTTTGTGTTGGTTAGGACGATGATTTATTGGCGTGTGAAAAGAGAATCGTCCCGAGAAAGAAGCTTAATTGTTTATTTTTGCTTCACGGAAATCTACCAAAACGGCATTTGTACGGTTAGTTTATGATTTTTCAGTTTGCGAAAAAAAAAAAAAATAAAACAGACCGACATCACGGCTAACGGGTCTCTCTAATTAAATGGTTGTAGCTGGTGCCATTCCGGCTTGGAACGTAGGCCAAAAATCCGGAAGTATCACAAAACATTGTTTAGAGCTGAAAAAAAAAACTTAGCAAAAGATGCTTTACTGGTTGAGAGAAATTTTATAGCCCACTCATCCGGATTGTCGTTGTCAATTTGCATCAGCGTTGAACTTATGCTAACCTGCGTGAGTTGGACATAGACATTGCCTGGGGCGGTCGGATGATGATGGTGTCCTCAAGAAATAAAAAAAAATACTGTAAGCGCCGACTACATAAAACCCATGCGCACCCAAATTCAACAAGTTTGCTTAAAAATAACAGAACCATCTGCAAGGCGGCACAAGCTAACAGGAAAAGGAAGCCCGAACCGAATCCGGGGAGGCTGCTGTGAATAGCACCGGAGGGAGTAATTGACATTTCGCAGATTGTTCATTAAATTTTGGAGATTCGCTCGTTGAGGTGCGTCGAGGAAGCGTTGTACAGCGCGTTTGGCGCTGGTTGGTTGAGTTGAACGAACGGCAAGAGAATGAATGAGCCATATATAAAGTGCTTTGTTGCTTTTTTGTTGTTGTACCTCTTCCCATTGATGGTCAAGTTCAAGGGAAATGCACTTTGTTTGGGATTTTTTTTTGCGAGAGTAGGATTAAGTCGAAATTTAATCCAGCTTTGGTGATAAATATGGGGAGAAAGTTTTTGGATGCTTCCGCTGTGACTTTCGCCGTGAAAGGAAATAGGAGTTTGGAAATACATTAAAGAAATTGATTTGGTGTTTAAAAAAAGATCATGGCGCCAAACAGCTTGACAAAATGAGTTTATTGTCTGGAGCTTTTGGTAGGGTTATAGGGATATTGACACTTCCAGATGTTTCTTTGGCAATTTTGATTGGATTATAAGCCAGGAGATATTCAGAAGTATAGTGAATATTGACGATACTAATGGATGAAGCGTAAACCTTGATTTCAAGAGAGTTCTTAATGTAGATAAGTTCGTTAATGTAGATAGAGTCACCTGTCAAATGTCAAAGCAAATGTCATATTTAGAGTTCAAGAGAGTTTAGAGATCAATAAATTAAACACGACAGTATCACTCATACTGTCGTGTTTAATTTATTGATCGTAAAGTATTATCAGCTAACATCAACTATTTTGAGACCTTAGAGGGACTTCATAGATAATTCCTGATGGAATATTTTCTAATTTGCGGTCTTAAGGAAGATATCTAACATGATTATCAGTAAAAAGAATAATCTAGGACTATCGGTATAAGACTCACCCAACCAAAATCCGTTTAGGACAACTCTTCCAAGTTTAATTTTGTCTCACAAGTTCCCAAACCGAACATGATCCACGTGCGGTACACAAATCTGATCTGAAATCTGCTCCAACGAATGAAATGTATCGCCTCATTTGTAGACAATCAAATTTCCATCGAGATTTAAGTACTAGTCGCCGTAACATGTTGTTCGTTTAACGTCCGTAATCAAAATCGATTTATATAGCCATCGTTTCGTCTGGGATCTTTTCCGTTCAAGGCTTACCCTGCCCTGAGCCTCGACCTTAAGTGCTCATGTGCGTCTCGGGTACTACATTTAGAACTGAAGCTTCCCAAACGAGAAGCCTCCGTGGGAATGTTTCCCGCGAGCGTGGACTCCGTGGGGTGAGACCGATGCCGCGGTGAAAACAATGGCAAAATAGACTGTATAATATTTTCCTCCCAATATGCACTAATCGACGAGTTTGCCAACGGTTGAACCAGTGAGTGGCAGTGGGCTTGCTGCCTATTGCAAATTTCCCGGAACTAAGCCCCAGCGATGGATAATTGCTGAGGGAAGCTTATAACGTTGATTTAGGCGAATGCTTTAACCGAGCACGACCAAGATTTCTTCCAATAGGGCTTCCGGATGTACTTTTAAATTGAGCTGTCCTACGCGTTTTGTTTGAGAACAGTGTACAATAAATACTATTTGATATGTAGCACAATTCTTGCTCAACACACCGTGGTTTCATTGTACGTAAGGCGCGATTTGATTGGGTGAGAAGATTTGGTATCGTGTAGTGTACCTACGAGGGTTTGGCCGTGCCGAAATAAGTCACAACGATGACACCAGCTGAGCGTGAAAAATTGTAAATGAGAATGTTTTATGTTCATGTATCCTCTTCGTTCTGTTGGTGTTGTGGCAATTTGGACAGGGCAAACGATGGGTGTAATTTAAAATTTATAATTTCCTTAGGCAAGTATCAGCACGCTTCAAGCAGCTGCGTTAGTTTTTTTTCGTGTGTGTGATTAAGTTTATCCAAAAATAAAACGGCAACAAAACGCTGCCCTGCAGTTCCGGGACGGGACTTTGTTCTGGTGCTTTGGGTGCCCATTCTTACCCACTCTTTGTCTGTTGCAGGGGACTGGCTGCAAGCAGCTCACGAAACTCCACAAAGAGAGTGAGAAGGTTCCATTTAGGCACATCCGGGTGCGATGGAAATCAGTTCGCGCCCGGCAGGCTAATCGGCGCCAAGCAGGAGCCTCCACTGGAAGCATCTCCGTTCGGTGCTGATTTGCTGTTTAATGGCCAGTGCCTCGGGACTGTTGAGAGGAAGATATTTTTTTTATTATTATTGTCGAATGCCAGTTATGTTCGCGGATCTTATTTTTAGCTCGAGTGGGCTTCTTTGTTGTTTTCAAAGTAAAGGGAAGGTTTGTATGGGACTTGGTGATATTTTCCCATTCTTTGGCTGCCGGAAATATAGAGTTCGAAATGATAGGGCGTGTGCCAAAACAGCTAGCGGAATGAATTTGAAAGAATAAATTTCGGCACGGGATCTTTCCTGCGCAGATACGAAGAGAATGGGAACAAAATGGGAAAATCCAGATAAACAAGGATGATGCGGATATGGCAGCATTATACATG
The DNA here is from genome assembly GCF_943734695.1 of Anopheles maculipalpis. NCBI lineage: Eukaryota > Metazoa > Arthropoda > Insecta > Diptera > Culicidae > Anopheles > Anopheles maculipalpis. The sequence goes on from NC_064872.1 coordinate 5,348,771, forward strand.
CAGGAAAACCCAGCGAATCTGTTTTGTTCTTGGTTGGTTGTTTTTGCGCAGAATGCTACGTCAGAGTGTGTGGAGTGGAGATTGAATTTCCTGATTGAATAAATTGGATGCAAAAATAAAAAACTTAAGTGGTCGTCTTTTCGTTTTGTCTGACACATTTAAGTGTTCCATTTAGTTTGGAATCGATTTAGCGAGAAAAAAACTGCTGTTGATGCTTATCATGCTTAATTGATTGTCTTAAGAGTTTATCGATGCGAACAAAATGCTGAGACGATGACTGCAAGCTGCAAAAAAAAAGAGGAGTTAGTACTTAACAAGCTAGCTAGAATGAAGACAAATCGACCGGAATGTGTTTACTCATTGCCCTCAAGATACACTGACGATAATCATCCTTGAGCGGAATGTTTGCAACGTCATACACAATATGCAACGTTCTCCGGTGTACGGACATTGCGTTCTAAAAATAGCATCCAAACGATCGACGGCACAATAGAAAGCGAAACTGCAAACAATCCTCTTCTAACCGGCTATCAGTGATTACTTGGTGAGAAGCATCTCAACACCTACCGGAAGTAATGGGTAAACACGTCGATGTGTTGTAATCAGTTATAGCAAAGGTGTTATGGTTTTCTGTTAACCTTTGTATGTATAAGGGCAGCTGATTGGAAGATTTTACAGTGAAAACGTAATTAGAAAAACGCACATAAATCATCAACTACAACGGTTTTGTTGTGAGTTCAAGTACAACAAGTACAATGTAGAGTTCTTCTTGGCATAATAATCTTCTAGGTCATGTCGGGTATCAAATGGTTTACTAGACTTGCCGATATACCACGTAGTTGGATAGGATGGGATTTGATCCTCGGTCCTGTCGTGTAAAGACTGACGCCGCTGTCACCTATACCACCGAGCCGCTCCACAATGTAGAGTAGTTACTGCTTAAAAAATAATTTAGATTAAAAAACAGTATCTTGCTGTTTTTGATTTTTTTAATTTATTTATTTTGCTGTTGTTTAACATTATTAATGCTTTAATGTCTTGCTTGGTCGAGTTACATTTACCAGGGACAGCCATCGGTACGCCCTGTGAGTGGCGAATTTAGTCTCTAAGACTCAAAGCCTCTGTAAATAAACAAAAAAAATCGGAACGCTCTGTGGGGTTTAATAGTTGTGGTCCATAAAACAATTGAACAGTAATCATTCGAAACGATAACAAATCTATACGTTTTTAAACATTGTATCGCATTTTATGATGCATGACTGTGAACCGATATAAGAATACGAATAAAACATCAACAAAGACATATCTTATCCGAAATAACCAATCATCACATCATCTCGGATATTCTTATGGTCTTTGTGTCTTAAGGTCCAAGCATCTCAGCTTCGATTCACGAAGTTTTATATCCTTATATCTCCCAGAATTGTATATGGTAAGGTCATAAAGCACTAGCATGATACAATCTGAACCATTCTTATCTTTATAATGCTATCCACTAAAGAAAACGCTCAGTCACATCTACAATTGTCAGAACGCTAATGTATCCCATAAACAATGTCCGAAGATGTTTTCTTTCTAGGACTTGCAGACTTTATTCTACCGTATGTTACCCGCAAATGATTCTGTTGAGTTTAATATTACTCGTTACCATGGGAAATAAAACTCGAACATTACACCTACCTGCTATGGAAGCGCAACGATGTGCTTAAGCGATTGACTATTATACAAAAAAAAAAAAAGCCTATGGACAAGTGTTTCGGTCAGGTCAAGTCGTCGGTCCTGCAGCGATCACGTACCTGTTGCTTAGTCATCACAATAAGAACGATCAATTTATGACCCTGTCTTAAGGCGCCCCAATGCCGAACGATAGATTTGATTAAACCGAAGAAAAACCTCTTGGAGGTCTCTTGCCAAAGAAAGATGAGCATGGGTCGAGTTTTGAGGACACTGTTCGGTATGTGAACTGTATCCGGCTCACTGCCACCGTAGGGTGATAATCACCTTCACCTACTCGTTTGCCTGTTGGAATGCTGGACACCGGATCATGCCGAGTGGGGAATCAATTAAAATGTTTGCTCCCTCACTCGAAATACTGCAGACTTCACTCCGGTGGAAAAGACCACCGTGCCGGCATCCAAAACACTTGAGCGTTGAATGGTAGCAATCGTAATGAAAAATCACCATCGAAGGATGCTGTCAAGATCGAGGCAACGGTTTGTTGAACACAAGAAAACAAGAAGAAGAGGTCAATCGCTTACCCGATCACGGATCGGGTGACATGGATGTGCAGAGAGTTCTGCATCGGCAAGCCGGTCCCGGTGCCGGCGGGTCGTAAGAATCGGAAATTGATTACCACACTTGCATTCTCGTTTAAACGAGCGCAAGCGCATCAATCAAACTCAAGCTGCTCGCCAGGACAGAGGTATGATGTTGGTCGAGGTACGATGTTGGTGTGGTTTTAATTGGTGCTGCCTGATTGGGTTGTCATTAATTCGCAATCGCAACCGGGAGAAGGTACCGAGAAAAAAAAGGACAATGACAAGCGCGATAATAGCTTTGTGTTAAGTGATCAATTTTTCTTCACCAATTCACACATGCTGACAGATGCTTTCAGCACAGTTCGATGTAGAGTGGGAAAGCAATTTTCCTTCGATGCTTCAATTGTACATACTCCAGATAATACACACGCTTAACACAGTCACTGTTTAATAATTACGCACATTAGTAGCTTGCTTTCTGGAAAATGGATTTCAGCTTGCGTTTCTTGCTCTGTGTTGCTCGGTTCAGCAGCTAGGAATGATGCAGTTACACAGTGTCAACAATCGTCATGATGAGGTGAACAATATATTTGCATGTTTTGCTCGCTGTTTTGAGTGACTGGCCGCCGCGTAACTCTCGAGAAGCTGCAACGGGTTCCTCGCTTGTTGGGTTTGTGAGTCTTTTGAATCACGATCACGCCCGAGTGCCCCGGAGAGTGAGTGTCGGGTGGGTTCCGTCTCGTGTGCAAGAGTACTACGCGTGTTTCTATCCCGTCCCGCGTATGTACGCGTCTAGACTCGCGCAGAAAGCGAGATATTGCAACGAGATCTCCGGGCACGATCCGACGATGAAGATCGCGTAACTTCTAGACTGTGGGTACGGTGCTGAGTGCGAGAGTTCCTGGGTTACTCACGCGCCCAAATTCCACCCGGGGTTTCCTCCCGCGAATCTGGTGCCGCGGCCGAGAGGGTGTGAGAGAAATCGCACAAATTGGACGCGACTGCGGGCACCCCGGACACGGCGACGGAAATCCCCGCCGCCGCAGCACACGCAAAGGGGAGCTATATATAAAGTGTTGATCTTGGCGACCCGCACTCATAGTTTAGGTGGTCGTTCACCAAAATCGTTCGTCAGTAAGCGACTCGCCTGGTTTCGTTGAACCCGGGTCGAAGCGAAAAGAATCCTAACCGTGAACCGTTGCATGAATCGCGCATGGTGAATGCACAGTGATTTGGTTACTTTTTTTGCAAGGAGAAAAAAACCAGAAACAAAAAAAAAAACAACACATCACAAAAGAATAAACCGTTGCTTGTGCTGAAAGTGAAACGAAAGCGAAAGTTGGACGAAGGCGTGCTTGTGTTCTGTTTCGTTGCATCGGAATAGTGGTGTGCAGTGTGTGCAGTTGCAAATTTTGTGAAGCAAATTCGCGATCCTGTAGGAGCGTTGTGAAATTATTTCAAAGTAAGCATCAATATATTGGGAAAAGTGTTGAAAATGCTAGAATAAGGACGAACATTGTGTTTCAAATTCCGTTAGGTTAGTGAATAGATGCACTCCGTGATAGTTTAAAAGAGCGATAAGTCGCACACAAAACGGAAGATTTCAGCGCACAGCAAGCGAACGAACTCTGGCTGAATAGTTATTTGGATCCTGAAACTGCATTGGAATTGCTAATACAGGAGGACGATTATAAACGCAGGATATCGGCGTTTTTCGGCATTAAGTGAAATTCGATCGAGTGATGATGATGATCGTGATCATGCTGTTAGCATTCAGTGGTGAACCAATCGCAGCATCTTGGCAGTGCCTTTGAAAGTCTTAGAAATTATCAAGTAGCTGATTCCAGGAGCAAATTTTGAATTGAAAATTTGAAGAAAAATTAAGAAGCTGACTTAGGAAGATTATTCTGCCAGTTTCGGGTTATTGAACCTATTTGAAGTTCTAATAGTTGGCACGGATTTATTGAAAACATCTCAGCAGAGCATATGGATTAGTCTGCTCGGTATTTGACCTTATTAAAATTATGTTTGAAAGGATTTAAATACACTCTAAAATGGTTCAATAATCATGCTTTGCATTGGAACAACACCTATCCTCCGTATGTCTCGTATGCTCAACTCCTACACAATCACCTTTAGTCTGATCTCCCGTACTTGGATCGCCTGATATGACACATCCGCTTGTCGGGTTTCAAAATCGGACTAATTTTTGGTGCTCCATAATCTGGCAAAAGCTCCACTAAAGCTGCCCCGCCAAGCATGCATTTCGCGTCCCATCGGTAACACTCTGCGCCGATCGGATTTGCCGGACAAATCGCGACAGCCCGCGGGCAAGCGTGTCAACGGATTGTGAGTTAATCCGAAATTGATTAAACACTTTCAATTATCGTTGACTTTGATCTCTTTCTTTCACCATTCCCCACCGGGCCGAGAATCCGGCCCTCGGTTGGAGAAGTTTTGTGAAAGTATCCATTTCCTTGCGAGTTATGAGTATGCCCGTGTGTCCCTTGCCTCCTGCGTCATGAATTCCATGCTCCGCGGTGCGCCCGATCAAATACATAATATTAGAGTATCATTAATTACGCCACGATGAATATTATTTTGTAGTGTTTTTTTTTCACTCGCTTCGGATTCGGTTTCGGTTCACCACAATTTAAATCTCGCCATTGGTTTTTGTTGGGCAGCGGATGAAGGAGAATCAAACTAAAAGGCAAACGAAACGAAAAATGTGATCCCCGAGGGCATGGTCAGGGTCTGTAATCGTGTCGGGATCGGTTTTAGATGGAGCTGATGTTGTTATCCCTCTTGCTTCCAAATCGCAAACTGGCCGAGGAGCGTGGTTGCCGCCAGTCTGCTGTGTTAGCATTAAATAATGCAACTGTAATTGACACTTTATTCCTGTTTCCCGGAGGCTATCACACTACCAAAGTGTGACAACAGATTGAGCAGTTTTTAACGACTATCATTAGCTCGGCTATTAGTTTTCTAATATCTGGATCGAATGGAGCCAGCATATCTGCTTAATGGAGCAGTTCACGGAAAAATAAATTGAAGACGGTAAAATCAATCACAATGAAGTGGGAGAAGCTGGTGAATGGATACGTCTTATTGTGTTAACGAGTGTAAGGCGATACCTTTTTTAAAGTAACATTTACTATCTTTTTTTTTGGAATAATGTAATATGAGCATAATTGGTAAATATTTGTGCAACGGCAATTCACAAACGTTGGGAAAAAATCCACCTAAGTGCGATATTTGTGTCCACGCTATTTATCGCTGAAGGCAAGAAAAGAAAAGGTCAAGCCCATCGAAGAACACGCTCGGTGACGATGAGTGATTTACGCGTGCCGATGGTGGCACAGCCACCAGAAGCTCAATGTCAGCCGGAATTTCTAGTTTTTCACTCAAGCATTCCGCTGCCAAGCTACTTCTTACACCTTTTGCTTAGCTAAACACTGCAAAGCACGTATTGTTAAAGTGTTGAATAGGCAGCGGCCAACCGACTGCTGAGAGACCGACAAAAAAAAGAAGAGAAGGAAGAAACAATCATCAACCCTACTTTTACCCGATTGATCAATCGGAGAACTTGGTCCATGCAATCTTTTTCCTCCGAAAAAAAAAGAAAACCAACCCCCCCGATGTTTTGATGTACTAAACGGCTCGGGCGCTTCAAACTGGATATACAACACGAGATGGCGTATGCGAGGCACAAGATCGGTAAGGTCAAGTTGAAGACGACACCAGACCGGGCCAGTCAGGCAGACAAATGCGCAAGCCTTGCCGGCATCTCGATAGCGCTTAATCAATCGCTATTTTTGGAGGAAATAGCCCCGTACGGTCTTGTACGCGCGTTTGTTACCCAATCCATCGCGCATCCTCTCCGAGGACAAACTCCTCGGACAACAGGTTCGTTTTTTTATTAACGGGGAGTTTTGTTTTTATGTCGGTCATAGTTTCATTTTGGGGACGGTTATGGGTTTTTTTTCGGTTTTTGTTTTATAACATCTAAATTAACTTAGCTTGAGAAGGGTTTAACGAATGTTTGGGTTGCAGAATCTCGACGCAGCAGATCTATCCTAAGAGGTATGTGAATTGAAATTATTGCCTTAAGGGTCTCCCAACACAACCCAAGCTCTTTTGACAATGAAGACACAGTCGCTTTAGAATAGTTGTCTTTGAATGTGTATCCATTTACTTTGCATTTCCAAAGCGAAAGGATCAAACATCCAGAAAAAAAGAAAAGGTTTCTTGTGACTAGGCTTACCATTACCGCATTATGTAAGTGCGAGTGGAACGGGTTTGCAGTCTCCCACTCGTTCAAATCCACTTCCTTGCTTCACGAACCTGTACGGATGAGCACAAGATGTGACCTGGTTCGAAACAGTTCGATGCTTTTTGTTTCCAGTTGCCCTAGGTCAGGATTGGAGATGCTGCAACGCCGTCTCGAAAATCGTTGCCCCGGTCAACTTGAGCGACCCGAGTTGCATAAGTGGGTGTACGGGACGTTCGAGCATCAGAAATTAAATCCACCTCCAAGCTCGGTGACAATGTAAGAAAACACAATTCACGATCATTGTTTCGTTCCGGACAATTCACACCTTCAATAGAAGCGTGAAAAAGATTGATTGAACCTCCATGACTTTCTTTTGCTCCCAATAAGGATGTTGTTTTTCTGTCACAGTAGCTGTAGGGAAAGAGATTTGTTGTCCTACCGGAATTATCGGGACTTTACTAATTAGCGGGTGACACAATTAAAAGCACCCAAAAAGAGAAAGTGAATATGAATCGAATAAATAGTGTAAAATCACAATAAGCAGATTGAAGTGAAACGCACAAAAAGATGCTTGGGGATTAGCTGGTAAATAAGTTGAGTCATTTTTGGTGTTGATCTCAGGATTTCATCCCTCTCAAAAATAATTTCCAAACCCATATTCTTCAACTCGAACTATGCTGTCCAGCTAGCCAAACAGCTGATATACGCATTCTGATCCTCTGAGCTATTCACATTAACGGATGCTCCACGCATACCTAGCCTTGAGCAGGCGATAGTCCACCAAGATTAGCAGCTAACAGATTACCATCATCGATCGGTGTGCCCTAGAGACTCAGAGTGCCCTTAGATATTCTGCCGGTTCCGTACATAAATGTTCTCTCGCTAATCATCCCCGTGCGGATGCTCCATTCGTCTCACTTGATTTATACAATGACGAGTGTGATTTGTTTGCTCAAAAGAGGTTTATTGTTTGTGTGGAGCGTCCATTTTGGAGGATCAAACAACAAAGCATGCATTATTTAAAGTGGCAGATATGGTAAACCGATAAACGCGTGAAGCAGCCGAGCTACTTTCGGCTTACAAAGTTAGTCTTAAAGGGCATACAATTATTTGATAGCACCTTTTTGGAGGATCGAAAACGAAGAGTTAAAAATTAAAATGTGCCACGTTTCAAATTACTACCATAATGGCTTGATTGGAGGCGTTCACAAGGTCTTAACTTCCGCTTCGCGCTGAAGTGAACCCTTACCCGTTGACGATTGGTCCTCTTGTAGGGCAACAGCTTCGTGGTTGATGCTTTTCGTGGGGCTTAAGGTCAACGACGATGTTGCTGATCGCGTCCGACACACGCGACACAGATGCTACCTTCCGGAGAGGATAAGCATAGTCGATAGCACGAAGAAGAGGCAGGAGCAGAAAACCAAAAGAAAAAATATGATCACACACAGCAACATTCATAAGGTCGTACAGCACGAATGGTGGCCTTTTTTTTACTTCTCTTTTAACGTTAACTTAATTTTATTCGTGCGCCCTGGTGGCAGCATTAAATGTTTTTATTTTTTGTTGATCCTTTACGATTGTACATTGGTTGGGGTAGGGTGTGTGCGAGCATACGCACGCGCACGCGCGCCCGTAAATAATGGGAATTTAAAAAGGCCTATTCGTTGTAGTAGAAACATAAAATAACACAAGGGAGAAAAAAAATACCAAAACCCTCCCCAAACGCTACAACGATCAAGAAACAAGTTGAGAAGATGAGCCACTCTTCTTGGCCACCACGATCGCCACGAGTAAGGAGCAGATGAGTGAGGAAGTTCAAGGTTGGCAAGTTAATAATATTTGCTAAGGAATTTTCGGTTTTCACCACACAGGTGGTTCACCATACTAAACGCACCAGAGAGTTGAGCTTAAAAATCAAATTTGCCTATTCGTTATGATAATCGGGGGGAATACACAAAAAAAACATTTTTCTGTAACTTAATCGTTAGAAGCCGAATGGCGTTGGAACAACAAAAAAACCCACCCTAAACAGATGAAGACTCCCTCTGCGGGTGGGGTGTGTTGTTGAGAAATTTCCCGTCTCCGGATAGGAACTTTCGAAACATCCTTCACCATCTCTATGATGCACAGAAAACCACAAGAAGGTCTAATGAAGATGTCGCTGTTGGGTTGGGTATGATCGAGTTGGTGCACGAATTATTAGCATATCGAGCGATTAGGGCGCCCAAATTGTTTTGCAACGCTGGTATGATTGGTACATTGATGGCACAGTACCGTTTCTTGCCATCGGATACCGTAAGCTTTTCACACATTCACAGCACCCAGAAGGGCCGAGCGAGCATGAAGATTATCCGTGAGATAATCACCTCAGAGACACACAGTGAGGCCTTGGTGTGAAGAACGGTTGTGGTATTGCTCTCGCTTCTGCTAAACGCGAAGCCAAGTGGTTGGGTTAAAAATCGATTAGCATCGTTTTGGCTGGTGAAGAAACGGCTCGAGCAAGATGTATGGAGGAACATAGGTTAAGAAGAAGTTTTGTTTTCTGCAGGCAGCATTGTGCTTCCACAGTTAATCAAAAACGCCTAACTAAACTTTACATTTTTTGTTCCCCACGGCGAAGCATTGAAGCGCACTTTGAAGCTTTGTGAGAACATGGGGGAGATGTGTTTGATGCTCCTTCGGTAAAGCGTGCAGCATCAATCCATTGTGTATGTATGACATTGTGTGCGATGCGTACGCGTTATACACGCGATGCGTAAAAAAAACACGTCCCAAAGGGTCCGTCGCTTGCTTCTCACGAAGTTTTTCGTTTTTACTGGAAGTCACTGTGGAGTAGAACGGCGATTGAAGTAAACCACGCAATCGAAGTTGGTGAAGAATGTTGTCGTCATCATCTGGCCGACGCACGTTAATGAGAAGATTTCGTGCAAACATCGTGTGTCTTTGTTTGTGTCTTGTCGTTGTCTGTGTCGTGCAAGGTTTTAATCTACTCTTCCCCTTCCTTTTCTCTTTCCCGTTCCCCTACAGATGAACCATCGAACGAGGGCCCTGGTGGGGCTGCTGTGCATAGCGGGCTTGGCGTCGGGTCAACTCAACCAAAGCTACCGTCCGGAGTTCTTCTCTCCCGGTCAAGGCTTCCAGTCGGTGTCGGCGCAGATCTCGAGCAGTAATGTCCAGCAGTTTAAACGACAGGCTCCCGGCGGTGGCGGTGCGGGGGGTACCGATGTCATCCCGCATGACCAGAAGAAGCAAACCACCTTCTGGTGGGTGGCACCGGACACCCCGTTCAAGGCTACTAAAATTGGTGGTGGTGTCCAGGAACCGCCCGGTACCGGCGGCGGCGATGGTGACGATGGTTCGGTGGCTGGTGGTGGTGCGGCAGGTGCCGTAGCGGGAGCGGGAGGTGGTGCAGTGGCGGCTGGAGGCGCTGCCGGTGGTACCGTTTCGCAGACGGCGTTCCAAGCATCGGCCGCCCGTACAGCGACCGGTCAGGCGGGGCAAGCGTTCGGCGCTGGTGGAGCAACGACTTCCTTCCAGTCGTCAACAGCTTCCCGTACGATCGGAACGCAAACCCAAGGGTTCCAGGGGGCCGGTGTTGGAGCGGCTGGAGCTGCCGGAACGATCGGTGCTACACAGTCAACCGTCAGATCGTCCAGTAGCTCGTTCGGTACGCAAACCGGCGTTGTCCAACCAGCCATCATAGCCGGTTCTACGCAAACCCGATCGTCCACATCCAACACGCAGGTTAATACGGGGACGATACAGCCGGGTGTTGGAGCAGGTGGCGTCCGTACGTCCACCATTATACGTCAGTCGAAAACACAAACAACGACTGGTGTAGCTCCCGTCCCTGCTCCACCACCACCACCACCGTCCACCTCAATCAAAAGCACGACGACCGGCGTGCGGACGGACACGATCACGTCCAACATTAACCGACCGGTGCCTCCATCCACCGTGGGCATTAACACACAGACTAATGTAGATACGCAGCGTACTATCCAAACTAACCTCTATCCGGGCCAACCGGGGCAGCCGGGCCAGCCGGGCAGTACTTCTACCGCTACGGTCGTGGGGACCTCTACCAGGACAACCGATCTAACACCAAGTAACGCCTTTTGCTCTCCTTTCTATCCTTCCGCTAATATCGTTTCTCGACTTTCAGCTTACGTGGGCTTCGAACATGTGTTCGATCATGCTCCGGACAAGTTAGTGGCGTGCCGTAGTGGTCGGCGTAGGATTAATCGATAAAGATGTAGTTTTGCATGCCTTAGATTAGACAAATCTCTTTTGTTAACTTGATCTCTTAATTTCTTCTTTCGCTTATTTCTGCTTCGATATGCTAGTAGTAGTTAACAGTTTTGCATGCGTTTGTATTGTTGAGCTTTGTAGAGATCAGTAGGGAAGCTAAAACAGTTGATCGATATGCCTGCAACTTCACGCAATGCTAATGCTTTCCTGCCTTTTGTATCACGTATCCAGATAACTTTGGCGGTAATACCGTAACGAAGACGCAGGAACGTACTGAAGGAGGCATCACGAGCAAGGTCACAACCACCGGCACGATTACACGGCCAATCTTCAAGCAAACGATCACCTCGACCGGGTACAACTACCCAGTGCCAGAAACGATTCCGTGCTACGAGCCCAGCAAAATCTGTGCCCCGAATCAGTTCTGTGTCGATGGATTCGTCGATGAGTCGCAGCTGAACCTGTTCAACACGAACAATCAGGTAGGTTGAGGTTTTTTTTTCGGGTGAATTTTTTTTAGGCCATAACTTCTAAAAGGAAGCCATAAACAAAAGGCTCGGACGGCAAACAGTAACAGTGGTGAAGTGATTTGAATCAGAATGATACAAGAATGCGTAGCGTTTTCACAATTTAAATCGAATGGTAATTTGAAGGAATTATTCAACCGATGTGCTTGCGATACATACCTTGAGACATGCATCAGAAATGCATCATCAAGAGAAGAAGGTCCTCACACCAGACTGAGTAAATGATTGATGAAGTACACGTTTTAATCGCGTTGGAATTCCACTTCCACACGATGATTAGTGTTTTGAGTGGTATTGACATTTGACAGTGGCGGCTTAGTCGTCGCCGAGCCTGACAATTGAAGATGTCACTTTCGTTTGGGTTGTCTACTAACACAACTGTCAGTTGTGTGTTATTAGGCCAATCGAATCAATTACACCGACATCGTAATGGCCACGTGATTGGTCACTCACTGCACAACTCAGTATTAGGCACTTTCTGGGTGATGAATCGTCGATTAAGCTTTCACTTTTTAACTTACTCGTGCCGTGTGATTCGTCTTCCACGAACTACAACCATGTGACACAAATTGAGCAGTTTGTGTCGTTGGTAATACGCTTGTAAAAGCTATTCAGCAGGCTGCCCATTTCAATGTGATCATTAGCCTTTTTCGTGCTGAGTCTGCTGCATATTGAAATGTCATCACAGCATCCTGCTAGAACCGGAGCCTTAGGACGGGGCGTGACATTTCACGGTACTCGCTCGCAAAGAGGCGCAACATTTTAATTCCAATCGATCTTTGCGCGTGTCACATGGGATGGGAAAGCAATGATTAATAATTTCATAATTGACTTCGCTTCATCGGATTGGTTGCTTTTAATCGATCGTCGATTAATCTTCATGATCGGTATGACCTAATTCAATCGAACTAGCTATACAAATGGCGTTCGTTTTTGTGTGTGTGTGTGAGAGAATCGGACACTATTATTGATAGGATATCATCCAAATTGTCGTGCTGCGTGATATAACAATGGTGTCAGTGCGTCGGTAGCGTTCATCCCACAAAAAGACACGAAATCAAGTGACATATCAATAAAGCGGAATGCGCGAAATGTGACACGCCGTCAACGCGTATTTTTCGCGGCCCGAGCCGTCTTTGCCTTGGCTGTCGCATCTAAAATTAACAGCCAAATCACACACGCACGCCCTCGTCCAGGTATGCCTACGTAGAGTTGTGGCGGCGTGTTGCCTTTTTGGAAGCTTCTCCAGATTTAAAAACAGCTTCAGCCGGCCATTTTTTCCGTTACTTTTGGAATGTTGTTTTCGGTTTTGAAGATACAGTTTTTTGCTGCTGGTTAAATGCGACGGTTTCATCCGTTACCGAACCGCACTGGCCAAAAGTGTGGTGATGAGTCGGAAAGGAGCTCGCCAAATCGCCAAAAAATGGTTCATGCAATCTCGGGACACGTTGAGCGTCATGGTGTCAAATAAATTGGGTTCGCGCGACGTGCGCACGTGCTCAGGTACAGGGAACAGGACGTTTTTGTGTGTGTGTGTGTGGGGAAAATGGTCATCGAATGTGACAGATAAATGTTTCTGTTGTTTTTGGGGATATTTCGCACACTTCCAACTGTCACGTACTGCTTGTCGGCATGTTTATTTGGTGGTACTGAATGGTAATTTGTTACATATTTGCTGGACATGCTTTTAAGTAACTCTTCAAACTTGTCCTACTTGTGAATACTAATAGTTCCTGGTAGACGCATCTCGCGCCTTTATCTAATACTTGCTTGAGGAAAACATTCCAATACGCGACAATTTGCAATTCCTCGACAGTACCTCCGATCTCACATATCTTGTACGGCCAATCAAGCCGCGTGTCATCGCCAGCTACAACATTGCGATCACAATTTGCATCCTTATTGCATAATGTGCACCACCGACATCGCCGTACAATTTGTCATTCAAATGAAGCAACCTTGCCATTTCTGCAGCAAAAACCACTGCGACTGCTCCAAGCAGGGTTCATCCTGGTGAATTATTGCTATCGAAACAGAAGCCACTGCGGGTAGGTTCCAGCGCGTCCAAGAGAGATCGAATCGCACCCCTTCAGGCTAGTTGCCAATGCGCAACGAACGGTAATTAAAATGGAATCATCGAGCGATAAATTTGCGAAAGATGCGCCTTCCTCTGGCCTGTCCTGTCCGGTTTTCTGCCCATACACATTTGAGACCGGGTCTGTGCGGCAAATCGATGGTCGTTTGGCGATGGTTTACGCGTGCGTACCGTTCGCAAGGGGAAGCCCACTGTTTCCCGCTGGGAATTAATCTAACATCGGTGTAACACCCCGGCGATCCTCTAGCAGCGATCTCGCCCCACAGTACCCTGAGGTCACGAATGTGGTGTAGAGGAAGTTTGAATGGCGCCACGGTAACTAACGCCGCTAGAACAGGACTGCAAAAACCCACGAAAGGTTAAACATAAGTGCCATTTAAATCGCTTTTAAATCATCCATCGCTCAGCGGGCTGATTAAAGCGTATCGTTGCACGCTGACTTGCCACCAGCAATGCCTATCGCGGACATTCACCTGTCGTTAGAGAGTGAACTTCTTTGGAACCATCCTGCACGATGAATCTAACCTCCCTCGATGCTAAAAGATGCGTGTGCAGATCTGTATGCGCGAATGCTTCATGTCACAGGCACGTCGTCGTCGTCGTCGTCGTCATCGTCTTGGGCCAAAGGTGGTTTATCAGATGGTGTATTCGTTAAAACGACCGATTGTATCGTGTGGACATGCATTTTTGCATGCTGTTTGCAAACACGGCAATGCATACAGCTGGAGATGCATACACACGTCGTCGTCGCACAGCGTAGTAAACAGCTCAACACGAGCGTGTGAAGTTGCTGTGGGAGAAATGTTATGCATCGTTCGAATACTTTACTGCGGTTCACAGTGGGGGAGGGAGGCGAAGTTGTAGAATTTTTCGGGTTTCCATCGAATTGCCCTTATATACCTACTGCGGGTGGCCATGGAAATTAATGATGCTATAGCATGCGAACAGTTGCAGCAAGTGCATCAAATGTTTGGCTTTTGTGCAGTGTGTTTAAACAAAGTACACCCCAAGGGTGCAAGTGTAAGGAAGTAGATTAACATTTTAACGAGATAATGAGTAGATTATCTTAGTGTTTCTTACTGCAACGAAGAGTGGGAGTAACAGTGGGTAAGATAGCAGGAAATAGCTGGGCGGATATGAAAAGATCACTGAGCTGCGAAGTAGCTACCCGTGTAGCTATTATGAGAGGTAGAGTTAAGCATTTAATCCACAGTTCTTGATGTCCAGAGGTGTCTAAGGCTCTTGCCAATGGTTACATACAAGATGTTTCATCCTTAAAGCTGATGTCACATCGATAAATCACTCACTTCCTGGATTTCAGCATGATGGATTAATCATAACAGCCTTCATCGAGATCGATGTCAACAAATTATCAAGCGACTGTGGCATTGATAGAACGATCTGTACCGCTTGATTAGTCATCTTCTTGAGACCGCTCCTCCGAACCATTCAACCGTCACGCAGGTGCGTCTTTGGTACAGAACATTTGAATCTCAATCACCGCGGCAATAGATGTATGCAAGGCGTGCTGTGCTGTACACCTGTGCTTGTTTGGTGGACGGCTCGTCCACAAAGAATTCTTACATGCATAAATATTCATCGGATAGGATGGATTCGCGTTTTCTGTTTTCTGTTTGCGCCCTTTCGCGTGCGCCTATATTGTATTGGGATGTTCGCGTCGTGTGACACACGATAAGTCAAACACCATTGTTTACATCATTCGGAGATGAGAATGTGTGAGCCACACGCGAGCATTAAACGCCGTTCCGTGTTTGCCTATTGCTTAAAATTCTTGGGCCTTAATGCATTATGGAATTTCTGCAGAAGAAATTATACAATAACACCTCATACGTTTACTGGGTTTGTTATTTTATTAGAGCTCCATAACTTACTCAATTCACTTTCTTTAATCTTTTGCAGAACTGCAACTCCGCCACCGAACAGTGCTGCAGGATTCGGCCAACGCCAGCCACGCGTTGTCCCGACGATAGCTACGTCTGCGTATCGCCCGACTTATGCAACAATGGCCTGCTGAACTTCGATGCACAGAATGCCATCTCCACGAGACAACCGGTAAGTCGAAAATAGGCGCTGTTCTTCAGGTATCCGCACAAACCTTCTCCGCCACAAATATGCCGTCCAGCTCGCTGGGTCACTTTCCCGAACCACCAAGCTTCGGGCCCAACATGTTATCCAATAGCCTGCCGGCATGTCTTCCTGTCTTACTTAATGGTTTTGGCACATTTCGGCGCAGGAGAAGGGAGACTATTGCCCTCCGATGAATACGAACCTCTCCAGACGGCCTTGCCTGACTTTTCACCTCGCCGAAAGGCTTCCGCCCAAGCAAAAAAAAAAAAGTGGCACGAAAGGGAACGAGCTTTAACAATCGCTTTCCTTTGCTTTTGTTGGGTAGTTTTTGTGCCTGGGTGCCCAGTGAGACCTGAGCTATTTTGTGACGACTTTGCTTTTTTTGTTGCGAAGGAGTCTTGTTACACTTCTTTCTTGGGTATCCTCTCATGGGTAGGTCACTTCCAATCGAGCCCACTAACACATCAGCGCCACCTGGTGGAGTATTACGCGAAAGGAATCTGTGGAGTGTGAAATGTTTTATGCATATTTGCTTTCAGTTTTTTGGTATTCTTTGTTGTTGTTCTTATTTTCGCCTCACGATCACTTGACGATTGGTCATCAAGTAGCTATCGAAATCGACATCCTCGCGAACACTGATCGAACGAAAGTGTGTGCGGAGACGGAGACGCGGATGGCGACTCCTACGATATAATTGCGATCGACCCATTGGCGGTTACATAATTCGGAGGTCTCCCTGCTCCTCCCTGGGAGACCTTTCTTTCGTATTTCTTTGTTCCCTATCGCATCACCAAACCGGTGGTTCCTTTCCACAGTGACCTACGAGTGTTGGGGATTCAGGATTCCCGCCAGAGGAAAAAAAAACTCAATCCAACGGAGCACAGCATGCCAGTCGACAGATATCGACATGTTGATAGTGAAATAATAAACGAGCCGGAAAGACGAGCGAAAAAGGAAGCGAAAACAAGGACTCGTAACGTTAATTTACCTCACGTTCGCAAGGATGGGAGTGGATGAGATGGCGAGGTCCTCTGGAGTTACGTAAACTGGCTCGCCAGCTTAAAATTGTGGGGACGACTTCGTTCCAGTCACACACTCACCCACACTCACACAGAAAGAAGGAAAAAAACGAGGTCCAGATAATTTTCCCTGCCTGGTTGGCTGGTGCTAACCGGTAGCTACATTTGGGGCGTCATCATGATCCACAGCTGTGGTGGTGGTGTTGGAGCATCATCTCACGGGCATGCTCCCGAGATGCGGCGTCCCGAGATGACGTCAAAGGTATTCCTGAGCGATGGCGTAATCGAGTTGAGCACGCGTGCGCTTTCGCATGGTTTGTTGTTTTTCGTTTCGCTTGCTTTTATTTTGGGGAAGTAGCACGCGAATACCGAGAGGGTATTTGGACAACAGCGACGATGTTGTTGGCGGACTGAGGGCGAAATGGCACCGAAAACCTAACGCAAATCTAAAGACGCCCGTGAGGGCGAGCCGGGCATGAGCCATGATGCGATGTTGAGCTGATGATGCCAGTGTTCGCGCCGTGTTCGATGGTAATGTTGTCTTAACCTTGACTTTCGGATGCGGTGGGGCGTTATTGTGTAGAAGCGTGTTTGTGTGAGGTGTCGTCGCAGCCGCATTCCTCGCACTAAGGCTCCCCTGTCGGGTGGATTGGATTTTAGTTTGTTGAAAGCATCATCATCATTCGCATTAGTAGGCGAAATATACAGACGATAAGTACAATGTGCAGGTGTTGTACTTCCTACTCCCACTATTGGGATAGCGAAAGGTGGGAAGCGCACTTCACTGAGCGCCTTTGAAGCTCCCTCTAGCATTAATTGCTAGAAGCAATGTAGCAAATGTGCAACACAGCTGTTGACTTTCAAAAATGCCAAGGTACCCGGCGGTTTGTGGTTTGCTGTTGAAAAATAGAAAAAAGTTTAGCCTCTAGTCAATGTACTACAGGGTTTCTCCGCTTTTAAGCATCATGTTTAGACATTACAACCTCAAAATATTCGCGCACCCAAATAGCAAGGCTAGGGGCGCTGGTTGTTTGCCGCGAATGATGTCAGTGGAGACATTTAACACCGCCATCATTAGCGTGGTAAAAGAGCACACGCGTCTTTTAATGCTGATTTTTCTCTCCAGGTCAATAAATACCCTCGGCTTGTGCCCGATAATGACCGATCGATCGAGTGAGCGCGTGTGTTATGTCCTCGGCTTTCAGTGTCAAAGGTGACAAATGTGGTGGCGAAACGCGCTTGTTTCGATGGTGATTTATTTTGGAAGACGGTTAAATTTGAAGGTTAGATCGACACCGTTGTCCTTTTGCTGCGTCTACCTTCTACTGCTTCTGCATGGGAGGGTATCTTGTTTGAGGTGATTATGGTCGCTTAATAGGTGATTATTAGATACGTGTTAGGTGCCGATTGTCAAGGATTCGGCTCGGTTCTGTGATAGTAGAGAAGAAAAAAAACCCGAACCGAGCCCACCATGCGTGGAAGTAGAGGCACTTCATTTAGAGGCAATTTTTCGCCATGAAATATGAGGAATATTATCATGCAAGCATCGTTATGTAACGATCGCCGTTTTGAGAGCAAGAAAAAAAAAAAACAGCTACCAGTCAAACCGAGTCCTGCGGTCAGGGCGAAAGCGTAAGCATTCAATATATTCGTATATTCGAATCGACAAATGAGAAATCTCAAACCACACGATCTACAAGATTCCCAAAAAGAATGATGATAAACAACAGCGCAACACCCGAGAAACCGCAAACGGAACCGAAGAAGGTCCACCAAGATTCGGTAGAAATTAAATCGTCAATTTCATATCCTTGCCTCGATCGGGCAATCTTGTTGTTGGCCCGATCGTGGCTGGTTTTCGTTATTGTGCGTCGTGTTTTATTTTATCGATCACTCTTGCCCGGTTGCACGGTACGCCCAACATATTATTCCACTTCATTAAGTTGTAATTGATGAAAATTAAGCAAAAGCTCTCGAGCAATGCGTAATGCAAAATGCACGATCGATGAGACGACGACGAGTGTATGGAGTTGTTCGAGCTTGTGTGTGTATGCTGGGCGAATTTTGGTGGAGAACAAATGGAGCAATGAGTGCAGATTTTTTCCTTTTTATTATGCGGCTGTCATTGCTTTCCCGCTTTGGAGATGATGTGGGCTTAATGACAACTATTAAGCATTATTTGGCTTACTTCAAGACATCAATATGTCTAGGTGAAGTTGATTGAACGATTCGGTGCACGAGTGTGTAGTGAAATTAATTTAATTTACTTCCTACATTGAAGCCGCGAAGCGAGGTTATGGACGCTTTCAAGAAATGCTTTACTTAATTCGGTTTTGCAGAATAATTGTGATATAATTATTGAAACCACAATCAGGGCAACAACACTAGGAAATAGGCTCAAGTTCAAGATCACTTTCTGCTTTCAAAACACTTTCCCACTTTGAGGCATCGTTAAATAAGCAGTTCCAAGGTTTTTCTTTCAAATACTGTGTGTTCGGTGTGATGTCGCCGTCTCCTCCTGTTACGCCACTTGGTGTGACCCCTTTGGCGAAAGGTTAGATTTGTTCAGCTTTTGAGGTTTAGTTGCAATTTTTTTTTTCGCTACCGAAGGACACACTTCAACACTAGAGTCTTCGCTTTTGACTGAAGCCGATGCCAATCGGAAAGTAATTGTACATCCAATCAACAGATTCAGTAGTCCTACTTGGTGGTTATGATGATGATTTCATCGCAAGAGATTGCCTGTTGCAAGTGTGGAAAGTCTTTCCCGCATCTCGGTACCGTGGCCAGGATGACCTGCAGAAGGGTGTGGATTGGTGTGTTGCGATTTGCACATTGATTTGAATTGGAATCCACCGACCCCGAAGGTCAGTATAGAAGCAGAGAAAGAAATAGACACGAAAACGGGACACATTTACCGTTTCATTTCACTCGCCAAACCAAACTCTCGATTTCATCTTAGAGAAACCCCCCGTAGGAGGAGCCCGGAGGGGGTTTGATATGAGCAGCGTATAGTCCCACTGACCAAGAAACGGGTTGGAACCGTTGGCTGTTTGGATTGGCATTTCATTATGCACATGTGAACGTTTAGGGTTTCTTTTTTTTCTGCTGTTGATGCTGCTGCACCATGTCACTTCTCTTTCGTTGCTTTCATTGCATATGCCCTCGGGTTCGCGTGGCCCCAAGGGGGAGAACTCGGGTCAGTCAGTCCCTCGGGTGAAGATGTCCGCGGTTGATGATCTGGTGAAGTCGAACCCATCGAACGGTGGTGATGCAGTTTTGCACTTCGATGGAGCCGTACCGTACATTCATATTGCACAATATCACAGCAAACGCGTAAACAGCCGTACTCTCAGGGCCGTCAGGCAAGACGTGCGAGTACGCTCGGGCAAGATGTCGCTGTCCGTTAATCCGTGCAGATGGGCGAGAGCTTCACTCGCTGGGAGTTGGGCTGATTTTTGCTTGTTTTATTAGGATTGCTGGAGAGTTTGGATCGCGCCAGGGGACTTTATTTTAGATGCAACCATGCAGAGGTCAAGACAGTCGTAGGATAAATGATTTGCATCTTCCCAGCGTATCGACAGCCGATCGAATGAGTCGTGCGGGTGGAAGTTTAAGATGGGTGGATGGGCACAAAATTAGGTTTACGGCTGCGGGTGTAAGCGATCGTTGTGCAACTCATTTGTTTAAATGTCAGAGTTAATTTCTTGGACGTGAGAGGTAGACCTCAATATGCGGACTGTTTTGGCACTCCTTTCTAGTAGACTTCATCCAGAATTACATCGAACGCGTGTCCGAACACAACACCGGATCTTGCGATTGCATTTTCACGATCAATTTAGATAAAGCATCAAAGGCACCGGCACACAAGTATTTTTCGTTGCATTTTTCATCAATTGCTCCGAATCACGCTAATGATTGTTAGCCCGGCACGATGACACCTCACTAACAACGCCTCATTCGAATGTGCATCATGGCACTCTCGACGCGCGAGTAGAATAATTTGAACCCGGATCCATCCGGATTGTCTCACGGGGCACGTGAGTGGGCTAATGTAAGGTGAGGATGGCATCGGGTGCGGGAGTGTGCACCCGAGAGTAGGTGGAAACGGTAATTGAATAGCGAAAATCGCCGAGAAATCACCTGAGAAGGCAGTGGAAACCCGATTGCAATCTTCAACAGTGGACGATCCCCGGTTGTGCTGAAACCGTTCGACCGAAGCCAAGTGGTCCTGAGGTAATTGGAATTGGAAACGGAACTGGGTAAGCGTAAATATGGTTATGATGATCTTCCTGTCATAAATAGCCACCGGGCACTGTTCTGGAGTCGAGTGGCATCAGTGAAGTCAGCAATTAGTCATTCGCAGGCAATTTTGGGTACATCAAATTGGCTGATGAAACTGACGAATATTGAGTTTAAGAGCTTCCAAAAAGTAAAAACACACTACCCACTCTGAAGCTGGTGGATCGGATAATGGCCGGTGCTGTGTGTGATTGTAACATGCTCATATCCGGGTTCGTCGCTTGTACGCGATCGCAATCTTTTGTTATACTTTATGTGTTAATTTTTTGTTGGATTTTTTATAGTTTAGATGAATTAAATATTACATAAATCGTACTAACTCAACCAGAATCATTCCGTTAAATGCTACAAAAACAAAAAACTATGAAGGTTTCTACTTTTTTTCGTCAAAATGAAAGCTTTTGCCAAGCCATCATCACAACCACAGGCAGGTTCCCGGGCGTTCCAGCGAACGAAAGCAAACGCGTGATCAAATTATGCAAATGATGACCAGCGACTAATTATAAACTGAGTTTACCTAGTTCGGTTTCGCGATCGATTGGGAAAAAAATGGTGAAATCAGCTGCACCCCTTTGTAGCTCGCTCGATTCCTCCTCCTTGGAGGTTTTGTGTGTCATTTACGGGTTTTCTGACCGAATTCCTAAAATGATTACGATTTTATTGTTGCTCTCCTGTTGGGTTAGGGTCACTCCAAGCGTTTATTTTTTTTCAAGCAAGAGAATAGAAACGATTTTCAAAACAATAAACACTTGCTCGGTAGAAAATGCTCGCTATATGCACACCAACGGTCGGTCCGCGTCCCGGACGGAATTCGCTTTCGCAGGGCTCGCGATTTTGTGTTGCATAATGATGCCGGCGATCGAGGGTGTCATTAATCAAGTTTCCCATGGCATACAATCAACACAGTGCACTGCTACTGAAGGGAGTAAAGAGTCGTTACATTACAGATTCCTTTACATTCGGCCAATGATTCCTCTGCTGATCGATTGATCGCGATTCTCGGAGGTTTGCGTATACGCATCCAATTGGAATGTTTTAAATTCTGAGTCTCATATGAATAATGATTTTTTTTACAACTGATATTCTAATGGAAAGAGAGACTGAAGATTCAAAATAATACTTTGTAGAATTCACTTAAAATGTTACAATTTTTACATCCTCCAGTCAGAGGACTCAACAATCAATTACTATCCATTATCCTCACAACCACTTAATAGCTACTCTAAAGATATTCCCTCTTTCAGGATGCAATTATGACACTGTCGACATTAAACAGTTCGCCACGTTGGTCACCTTTGGCATCCGTGACCCCCCACAACGAAGATTGATACTTTGTTGCACTTCGATGCGTTCGATGTTACGCCTTTGAAGCCTTCTGTACCGATCACTATCAGACACCAGGCAGCTCAACACGTGTGCAACAGTCGATTCTTGGCGAGGAAATCGATCGCATCTCTAAATTCCTTGGAAGCGTGTTCGCTGTTTTCTACCAAGCCACACGTAATCGATGGGAGTTTCGCTCCCTAACCGAATGGTTGGACTATTGTGTTGAATGGTCCGAGCAAAAGCGCAGCGTATTGATTCTAATCAGTTAATTAAGTACACACCGTACAAGACAATGCTGAATGAATGACGTGCGCAGTCGTGTGGTGTCTTCCAATGAAGCTTTTATCGCACTATCGGTTGGGAAAATACAGCTCGGAACGTATGTATGTTCGAACTGCGGATCTTTATGTGAACGAAAAAGGACCTAGTTCGATTCGTCTAGCAAAACTTGAGTTCTTATCTCTTAAGGGATGGTGATTTTGGAAGGCATTTGGCATAATAATATATCGATCGTGATGGAGGATCGCTTCCTCTCACGGAACGATTTGTAAATTAAATACCAAAAATCTCTAATCCAAAAACTACTACCATCGTCCATCAGTTTTACGAGCAAATAATCAACCAAGGACTCGAGTTTCTCATCTGTGCGTCTCAATTTTTGAATCGCTAATCAAGCGTATCGAATGAATATTCAAATGAGCACTGAATGCTGGTAAATTAGATTGAAAACCCTTTGTACAAAATTTTGACGGGCTGGTTTCACACGATAACCAAAAACACGAAAGGGCCTGGTAGCCTTTGTGTCCTGTGGAATTTCCTAGCGAGATGTTTTCTTGTTTAAACTCGTCATTGAATTTGTCGAACGATTTGATAGCTAAGCACTTAATGAGCAGGTTAATTTTATGCCAAACGAACGAGCTATTTGGTGATAGAATACAACCCATTCAGCAAGATAATCCTTTCAGTGTAGTGATGATGATACAACACCCTTTCTACACTGTTTGTCCCAATCCTGAGCTCACACTAGTAGGAAGAGTGCATACAAAAAACTAGATAAAAGAAGTTTGCCAAGCATTCAAAACAAGCTGCGTGGATCTGTAGCTATGTTTGTCCACAGAATTCACACTTATTTCACGCAATTTTAATGTATTTTTTGCTTCCGCAAGTGACTGAAGTGCGCTCGGGAGGTGTGGAGAAGTTCACATTTGTGTAGATTAATCATCAGATAAGCATCCGCAGACGGTGGGTACACAGCGTTGACCGTCAGCCGGCAAGCAAACACGAGATTTGAACGAGTGCTTAAGTGACGAACGGACTGGGGACTACGGTAGGGGGGCTCATGCTGTTTAGATAGTGAGTTCCATTATGAAGATCATTTAAAAAAAAAAACAACAAATGAAAGTAAAGCGATAAAATGAAGGATTTTTGTGTCACCGTAAAGTGTCTCAATGCTGCAAATTCAGGCAAAAATTACATTTTGGCACACTACATGGCAACTGGCCACTTGACGGAACCGGTTTTTTTCTTGCATCCCAGGGCATTAGAGAGCGGGTCTGACATTCCGACCAGCTTTACCAGGGTGACAAATCTTCACCACGCGGTGACAGCACAAAACCATTACGACTCATATTAAGGGTAAACTAATATCGTACATCGCATGGCGAACCGTTTTGAATGTCACGCCGAAGAAAATGTGAACCAGTGCTGTGCAGCGGCTGCAGATGATCTCTAAACGTTAGTTCGAGAGGACCCGCATTAAGTACGTGTGTGTGTGTGTGTGTGTTTTTTTTTTGTGGCACACGCTGCTGATCGACAGCTTGCCATGAGGCGCCGTTTCTTGCACCTCAGCGAACGACGAGAGCGAGAGCCTCATTAGGTATGCCGCCTACGCGTTAAGCACGCGCTTGCACGGTGTCGTGTCTAACAAGGTTAAACTGGCTTAAAGAGCCATGTAAAACGGGACGAAGAAGTGTCAGAAGAAGAGTGAGAACAGAGAGATAGAGACAAAAAATGTTATGCCAGAAAGTACGCTAATCCCACGTAAATTGGGTGCTTCCGTCAATGATTTTATTGCTTAATTCGGTTGACGGTAATGACTCACTATCGTTTGGGGGTTGTCGTTGGTAAGATCGTATCGAGGTAGGGGATGTCGTTGATCACAGTAAGAATTTTCGTTTTTTTTTTTCGTGTCATAATTGAGCAACGGGCCAAATTCGATGCCGTTAGCCAAGCTTAATTAGGGGTTGAAGTCTTTCCTTTTTTAGCCTTAATAAGAAAAGAAGAGGAATCTCTTTTTTTAAGCCTTGTACTCCCTAGCCTTGCCTTGTAAAAGCCTTGTACTCTACTTAATTTATGCCAGATACAATTGTTAATCGTTGAGTTGCATCACAAGTCAATCCAAAACACATGACCTTTCGAACCTCGGCACGAGCATATGTATATCTACATCTCCTGGATAAACGTCGAACGTCGCTCGATTGACCGAGCGATTGACATGAAAAGCCATAAATTTCATTATCAATTGATTTCAACAACAACCCAAAGAAAGCCCAAAAACAAGACTTCCAGGATTATCATCACTCCACATATATCGCAGTACCAGGGCTTGGTTGATCCCGGCCCCGGTGAAAAATCAGCTGGGAAATGCACATAAATTACCAGACGTTATGTCAATGCGTGCACCATGCGTATGTAATTGTTTGTATCCTTACTTGGACGAACGTCTGTGTGTTTCGATTTTGATACATAAATTCACGGTTTCGGGTACGAATTGCTTCAGGGACAAGCAAGTCAAAAACCACACCAGAACCACACAATTACGTAGCGAGTTCATTGTAGCAAGCTATTAAGCCGTACGAGGGTGAGCTATATTGGGAAGCGGAACCGTTCGGGCCACAGTTAGCATTGGTCCGTGGAACTGTGATCGAATAACCAGTTCCATCTCGCTGGTAAAGCTGGATGGATCTTATTCAATTCACAAATTGGTCCTCCCGCGGGGTACACATGACCGGGCACGAAGAATGTGGTTTTTTGGCAGGTTTTTGTTTTTGCTGTCTTCAGTATCTCGTGCATGTAAAAAGAGCTCCATTTATGAATATTACTTCCAACAGTTTTAGTCCTAGGAACTCCTATGCAGAGAAACCGGTTTACAATGCCCGGGGTTCAGGAGTTCGCAGGGAAGGAAGAATTCACGCTCTGTCCCGGTTATTGTCTCCACAAAACAGGTGATCTTTTTCTGTTTTTCTTTCTGCCCACACCACATTGCATTCCTTTGGGGGGGCAACTTCCTTTTCACTGATTGTGGGCTACCATCTTAACGGGCGCAGGAACGTTCGAATAAAACGGAATTGTTTCCTCATGTGCATGTGCATACCACAGCACGTTGCAGTTATGTTGAAGGTGATTTTTTTTGGGCCAGGAGAAGGTTAAGCTATAGTGATAACTTATCACCACGTCTGGCTAGCCAAAGCAGTGAAAAGCAAAAAGTGACCAGAGCAAATGGAGTCCACTTATGCAACGCATTATCCCAGCAAAATGTGCACACGGAAAAGTGGGACAATTTTTCGAAAGCGAGACAATGTTGTTATCTGCAAGAGTCGCATAAATCATAAAAACTCTTTAAGGTTACGCGGCGAAAGATTTTTTTTTATTATTTACTTTGGATTATTAGTTCTACGTGCGGAATGTGTCACCTTAATGAATCATCATGCGCCTCCATCGTGGCAATGACAGACATCGCCATCGCCAGAGAGTGCGATCGTCGACCTTTGATAAAAATTTAAAATAAACCAAACACATCGCCCAAAGGCGCGAAACAGGTACAGCTATGCTAGTGCTATGACCGTAAATGGCTTCCACTAGCACGGCACTTCTATTTAACCAGTTAAACGCTCACTTTGTCCTTAGATTCCTAAATAAACGGCGTTAATTAAATTATACAACGGGCGTAGAGACAGAGAAAAAGAAACACAATCTCCCGGGGCGGGAGGGTTGGTGCCAATCGTTGCAAATTAGTTGTCCAGTCGTAGCAAAAGAAACCAGTGTTGTTGTTGTCTAGTGACTTGAAGGAAAGAAAAAAGGAATGAGCTTTTTCTATTCAACTTGGAACCATTTTATCGTCACAGCTCCAGCAACATTTCACGGCACGGTATTTTATGACTACCATTTGTAGCTCAATATTTGCTCCAGATTTACTTACAGGAGATTGTTTGCTTTTTTATAGATCATAAAGATCTCTGTTTTTGACTATCCATTTCACACAACTTTCAAGCAACAGATACGGCAAGAGAGATTCAGATCGATAAGCCGTCGCTAGTTAGCTTGGTATGGTGAAGTTTTACAGGCGCCACATCGTGGGAGGTTAATTGAATGTGTCGCAATCGGATCGGGGACAGTATGGCTTACAAGAAAATGCCGACAAAAGGATATCGTTTAAACCACCGCCGGTATAATGGGAGATTTGAAAAAAGGAAAGCTTAGTGTAGAGCTTAGTTTGCGACTCCTAATTGAATGCTGCTTATGTCCGAAAAAAACAATCAAAGCTAGTAGACGAAAGCAGTTTCTGTACCCTCTTTCCAGACACTACATAAATATTATTTCTTTAGTATAAATTAACTCAACATTTACAGCGTCACAGACGAGTGGGCACTCGCTTCCAGTAGTTTTAAAGGTCCTCATTAAACCGCCAACTAAGGGAGTAATGTAAGAACCTTGAAGGCCGAACATCATCTAATGGGTTGTTTCGATGCAGTTTTTTTTTTATAAGTCTCTCCACAAACAAGCGCCGTGATGTGCACGCAAGGTCACCAGGTGTCAGTGTGTCGGTGGTCAAATTTATGGTTGCCCTTAAACTGGCCCACTCTTCCCAGCTCCAAACACTCGTGCGGTATACTCTCGTCTCTAATTTGCTTCCTCCAAGAGAAGACGACTTGTCGCACAAAAACCTCACCGAGACCTCTAAGAGGCGTCATAGATCAACCGAGCAAACTGAGACTCTCAAACACGTGAAGATGTTTTGATGGATGTTGTTTTTTCAAACCTGCTTTTATGTTCTTTTTCCATTCTCAACGCGAGTGTGGCAAGAAAGTCGTATTTGTGTGGCTGTGTTGTTTTTATGTTTTTCTTTCATTTCGTTTTTTATCGTCCTTCGCTGACAACACGGTTTTGATGATGAGTTTTTGTGTTTTGTTTTGAATCTCGGAAACCGTGACACTCGCGACGCTCCAGTAGCAACCTCGCGCTGTCTTAGTGACCCGCTGGTGGAAGTTCGAAGATCATTCCCCACTCCCGAAATAGTGGCGACATAATCTTCGCCCGAATGAACCTACTGATGCTGCCGCTCGGTTGGTCAAGAACCAATCTGTCCAATAAATCTCCCGCCGGATGGAGAGAACTCTGCTGGCAGTGGCGGATTCTTCTGTCACGCTAGTGTACCGCAGGATTTTGTTCGAGCTCGTAAACGTGATAAAAAACGGCATACACCAAAGCGAACCGCTAGGGTGTCGATCTGTAAATCAACCGGCAGCGGCAGCAGCAGATCATCCCCCCAACAGAAACTCCCCCGACGCAAGGGCCACGGGTATCGATCGCTGTCAACTGATTGTGTTCTGCGCGCGTTCGCGCCGTCGGTTGACATTTGTTTACGGTCGGTACGCAACTGTGTCAATGGCAAATGTTGACTTCCTTAGCACTGTTTGGTGCTCGGTGTAGTTTAATTTGAGCACATCATAACCATATTGGAAGCACGGACTCATAAGCGTACATATTTGGTGGATAGGCTGGCGAGATTCTGCCGAATGTCATAAATTCTAGCTGAGAATAGCGTTTTATGTTTCACTGAGAACACCCGGATCCGTCCCGGATCCATGGCTCAAGAACTTGAGAGACCCTTACAGATGTGGGATAAGAGAGTTGAAGCAGATGTTGATGATTTGTCTCGATGTTTTTTTTTCTTTTCTTGGAGCTTCTTGAAATAAACTAAAAATTCTTCCTTTCCCTTCCTATTCCCCTAAGGCTCCCTTCCACTTTCTAAGCAATCAAATAAATGAGAAGCGATTAGCATACGATTTGCATACATCAGTGGCTCAATGGTTTCGATAACACGGATCTCCACCAAAAAGATCAACCAGGATGTAGCGAGAAGCTTGGCAAAAAGGAATTTTCTGCTGTGGGGACTTGAAGCACAGAAAATCTAGGAATTCCCCTGATTCCAACTAAGAACCTGTGCCATCAGATACGATAAACCGCACATTCTCACCCGAGGAAGATTTGACAGTTTCCATGGAGACCAAGCGCAGCTCCCTGGAACAAATATTGATCTTTCCCTTCCGTAAGCGACCGTTTGACGTACCTTTTGTTTAACTGAATTGCCCGTTTGTATAACGATTTGTCTCGCCAAACATTGACACTGGCTACCGCAGTTCGTTGTTGGCACGTCAATCGGTTGTGGGTGCGAGCATGTGTGCGACGACACTTGAAATGGGTCAATATTTTGCTATTACACAAAATCGATGACCCATGATCGAAAGCGGGTCGGAGCGAAGATCCACCAATCCCGCTTGGGATGACACCGATCGATACCGGTTGCTATCGGCGGCATGGATGTTCGACACCAGGCATAGCTGGTGGCAGGTTTGGTGGTTGGACGATCATTTATTTGCTGATCGTGATCACGAGCCCATTTGGCTGAGCGTTTTTTTTTTCTTGGAGTTTTGCATCACGAAGACTCCACCACAATCACACAAACTGACTATGCTGACTCAATCGGCAGGTGAGGGATTATGTAAAAAATGGCCAAAACTGCGTAGCCAAAAAATAGCTTTAGTCACATATACAGACACACATGCACGCTTACAACATGATTTCTGCTCTCCTGTGTAAAACCGTGACCGAAAGGGAAAACGCAAAAGAATCCAGCCGAAACGAGTCGCGCGGGTCGCGATTATGCGCACGCTCAGACTGACCTACCTAGTCCCGGGCTACCTACATCCGGGATTGGTCCGGTTTGTATCTCGGTAGACTTCTTTGCCTTCTTTTTGCTTATTATTATTTTTTTTTGCTAGCAGCATTGTTTTGGAGGGAGTTTCTCTCCCGCTCGCTTCTGCTCTAGTCAGGCAAGACATAGCGACAGTGAACCGGCCCGTGATCAGGATCATGCTGCAAGTTAGCGGTTGGAAAGGGTCAACCCGTTAACTGCAAAACGGTTGTCGGGTTTTACGGAATATTGGCAGTAGGAGCAGAGTGGCGAAGGATTACGAAATGTTCGCTGATAAGAGTGTGTGTGTATGGCGAAAGCGAGAGACCTCCTCTCGGGACAACACTTGTCCTAAGGAAGCTTGCTTGGTCGACTTTACGGACGAATCCTCCATCTCCATGTACCCTTTTATGACAGCTGACATCTGACAGCACGAGGCGGAGTGGTTGGATTAAGTAAAAAACGACGTCGGTCGCTTAGGGTGAACCGATGTCTCTTTTCTCGGCGACGTTCGTGCCTGAGCAAAGGCCATTTACGCGAACCGTTACCGCGCAAGACTTCGAGCAAATGTGTGTAAGTCAGGTAGCAATTAATTATGCACATTCGCTTAGCTGCTGGGCTTGCTTGGCTTGAAGCGCAGAACAGCCGTTGGTTTATGGGCACGGCAGCGGGAGATCCTCGTCACCATTAGCCGACCATCTCCAATTTTGGACACGAACATGCTTATAGATGTGCTTAAGAAGTGAAGATGGTAGATTGGATCGTTGTATGAGGATGATCAACAGCTGTTGTGTTGCTTAAGAACGAAATAGCTTAAGAAGGCTAGAGACACGTCGTTAATCCATCCATAAAATGATCGCCAAGCCCCATTCATCTTCCAATGTTGATTCGCAGAAGAAACAAAAAATCTGTTGGATCATCCACGTGACGTATTCTAAGCAGTGCGTCCTCCACCGACTTCGAAGGCTCCGAAGATGATTAATTGGACAAAAGCATTTGCGAAATTGATCGATGGGTGCCGGCGAAGGACTTGACTTGACCGGGACGGTTTAGGCCAGATGGTCTCCGTGTTGCAGGGTATATTTATGAATCAATTTACTCAAGGGCGCTGACAGTTCCTAGCGGGTTGCCAAGTAATGTGCGTTCTTGAGCCCATCATGTTTTAGATCAATCACACCACCTACTCACGACCTTAAAACTCACACCCTTTCTTTTTGTTTCTTCTCTCTCTCTCTCTCTCTCTCTCTCTCTCTCTCTTCATCTTTGCAGACTGGCGAATGTTACGCACCGGAAGTTTGCTGCAAACAGCAATCCCTGCTCTCCCAATCGACCGTCCTGACCAACGAAGGTTACGTCGTTAAGGTACCGGAAAATCAGTACCTCCCACCGGAGGGTCAAAACACCGTCACAAACATTCAAACTGCACCACCCCCACCACCACCCACTACACCTCGCCCACCACCCACCACTACACGCTATGTACCACCACCTACCACGACACGCTATGTACCACCACCGACCACCACGCGGTACGTGCCACCACCAACCACCACCCGGTACGTGCCACCGCCAACGACTACGCGCTACTTCCCACCACCGACCACCACGCGTCCACCATTCCGCGGCGACGAGTACATTCCACCAAGGGAGGAAGTGCCAGCACCGTCCAATGACGACCCTAACAAGATCAGACCTCCACAGGACGAGATCCCGAACCCGGCCAACGATACACCGGTCGTCATCCGGCCCACTACGCAGCGTCCATTCCAGCCACCGCGTCCGCAAGGTCCGGAAGCACCGCCACCACTACCACCGGTAGGATGCTCGGCTGCCATGAACTGTACCGAGGAGGAGTACTGTTCCTCGACCGGCGTTATCTCGAAGACTCCCGTTGTGCTGACCGAGGAGCAGAAGCTGTTCCGCGTACCGGTAACGGCTTGCCGAAACTTGGAGCGAGGATTCACTGGAGTTTGTTGTCGCGATCCGGACTACGTTGATCCGTGGCCGGTCGGTCAGCTTGGACAGTACAATCCGGAAATTCTAGGCTTTGACGATGGTTCGTACAAACCGGCCGGAAATGGTAACGGTAATGGTAACGGTAATGGAAATGGCAACGGACGCCGTCCAGGCGAACCGATCCAGGCGTCACCGTCCCAGGTAACGTCCACACAATCGTTTGCACCGAACCAGTTCGTCAGCCAGACGGCCTCAGTGACACAGAGCAAATCGCAGTACGATCGGGGCGTAACAGCGTCCGCTTCCTTCCAGTCTACCGTCGGCCAGCGCGTAAATGCTGTACCGTCCGGGCTACAGTTTACCAACAGTGGCAACACCCGATTCCGCCCGTTCCAGAACCAACGATCGGAAAACACGTTCGCGAAGCCACAACAGTGTGCCCCACGAAACTATGTAAGTACCGAAACTTGATCCGCCGTAAAGAAGCTCCATGATTTGTGACCGCATGAGATAGAGAGTGGGCATCTATTTCTGATGTCAATGGCAAACACTAAAGCGAACCTGCTCTGACAAACAGTTTACACAGTCAGAAGAGGTTGACTGCTCAGGTCAATGGATTTATGGGTGTCATAAATGAATCTGCGCTTTAAGGCGATCACCCATCTGACTGACCGATCGCGGTAATAATATGCTAATGCACGTCTTACTAAATGAAATAACGTCGATTCGGTCGTATATCATGCGAGTCTTCGCTGGTGAAATATTGAAGATGATCGTAAAATTAATCCTAAATGCCATCCCAACATGACCCGTTGAATGGGTGTGTGTGTGTGTGTGTTTTTTTTTTGTTTGGAAAATGGAGGCTGATCGTTGAGGGTTAATTATCAGTAAGCTTACCTGTGTGATGTCTTGATTTGTGAACATGGTTTGTTTTGCAGAACACTCAGCCACGAGGCGCAGGACCGTTGGGCACTGGATTCGGTGAGTTCCCGTGGCAAGCGATGGTACTGTTGGAGACCAACAAGACTCTGCTGTGCGGGGGAGCCATCATATCGGATAACACCGTCGTAACTGCGGCCAATTGTGTCTATGGGTAAGAGTCCTTTCTCAGACAACTAGGAGTGTGAACTTCAATATATTTACTATAACTTTATCGTATTTGCAGACTTAACCCACGAACGATTCAAATCAAGGGAGGAGAATGGCGCCTAGGAGTTGACGCAGAACCAAAGACATTCCAGATTGTGCGCGTGAAGGACATCGTGTACCATCCAGCTTACAATCCGACTACGTTGAACTACGACGTTGCCATGTTGGTGCTAGAGGATCGCCTTAAGTTCGATACGCACATCGGAGCCATCTGTCTGGATGAGAATGATGTTGTGCCGAGTGCTTCGTACGAGAACTGTGTGACTACTGGTTGGGGCAAGGAAGTACTTAAGAGTAAGTGTTTCTCACAGTTACCGATAACTTCAAAGGACGATTTTATTTATGATTTCTGTTTAATTTTGTCATCCTCAGTTCACATCCAAAATGCGCTGATGCACCAGATGTCGATCTCGCTGCTGTCGGAAGCGGAAAGCCAAAGCCAGCTGCAACGAAACGGATTCGCACCGGAATCGCACATCTGTGGCCGTCCGTCAGGGGATGCCTGTGAGGTTGATGTGGGCAGTGCGCTGGCTTGTGCGGATACGAGCGGCGCCTACTATCTGAAGGGTGTCTACTCGGCCGACAACGGATGCAACCGTCCGGATCAGATCGTTTCGTTCTCGAACATTGATGTGCAATGGATCAAGCAGGCGTTGAAGAACCCGAACCAGTTCATTACGCCAGTACCGAACTATCAGACCGCGGCCAACAGTCCACAGGTGACGCGAGTACAGCTCCAGTCCACTCAGGGCCCGGCGTACAACAACAAGTACCTGCCACCGTACTAGGATACTTGAGTACTAGGAAACACGGCAGAAGCAAAACACGAACACAAACTTAATTAACATCCAGTGATATAGTACACGAATACACACACACACACAGAGCGACGTACACGATAGCAAACAGAAGCGAGGACGTTCCGTTGGGAAGGTCCTTGTTGACTGTGGGCAGAACATTGGCAGATTGTTCGAATATCTGTGTCCAACAGACACACATACACAACGCATTACATACCATTTTACACGCTGCATCATTATTACATTGAGTAAATCGCAAACAAACCAACACAGACGCACACTATTTGGTGGTGCTACTTAGGTTTTTAAGAGCATCTTTTCCCCCATTTCACACACACACCATCAAGTGGAACAAAAAAAGGATGATCCGAATCTTGGATGTTCAAACACACACATACACACACACACTCACTTTTACTACACAAGACTACTCCCTTTCACCATCTTCTTCACTCGATTCGTCCCAACGTGCCCACGTGTGATGCGTCCGAAGTGGGTCAGTGGAGGATGGAACACCATCACTTCACCAACGTAGCCTTTAAGTGTCCCCGTCTTAGTACTTTTTTCTTAAATGCAACAAAATAGCGCTCGTATCTAGAACGGTGTAGTACGTTTAATCGTTTTATCATCACAGCAGCACATGACAAAGCAAAGTTTTCCATCAGTTCGTGTGTCTCACCGAGCATGATCGAAACCCGAAGCCGATGGAAAACCGTGGCGGGCGACACACAACATAAATGTTACCAGTTGAAAGCAAACTTACTTTAATCAAAAAGCTTCGGCAAAGGCTCGACACAACGACACACATACACACACGTACACTCTACCTGACCTGAAGGCGTGAAGCGGAAGCACAACGTGACGTTGCCTATCTTTTTACATCTGTAATATTATTTAATTACCTGTACATAATAAATATTGTAAGCTTTCATCGTTTTTAGGAAATAATTTCAATCGTGTTCGTTGATAATTTTCTTTCTCGTGATGACTTTACCATTTGTTTATTAGTTTAACAGCCTTTCTCATTTATTCATTTCCTTGCTTGCTCGTAGTTCGCAATGTACCACTGTACGGTTTCCTTAATCGCAACATCAAAGTCGGTAAATTGAAAGTCCGGTAGATGCTTCCTTAGCTTCGCATTCGAAGCCGTCTTCTTGTACTGGCCATCCGCTTTGGTAGTGTCGAACTCGAGTTTCCCCTTAAATTCGAATGCTTTCGCTAGGGATTCCGCCACCTGAGCGATCGAAACTTCAGCCGATTCGTCGACCGATAGGATGATGGGTTCAACACTGTCGTACTCACGCAACACCCAGATGAAGAGTTTGGCCAGATCCAGCGAGTAGATGAACTGTCGGAGTGGCCTTCCCGTACCGTACACGGAGAATGCTTTGCTTTCTTGTGGTTGCTGTGAAGAGTGAGCATTTCGGGTTAGTAAATATCGCTACACAGCAGCAAGTCTTTGTACTTACGTCGGTGTCTTTAACAAACATAAGCTCGTGCAAACGATGTATCATGCCCGGTATGACGTGGCTTACACCCGACACAAAGTTATCGTGCGGTCCAAACACGTTGCAAGGCACTACGGAGGTGAACATGTCGCCATACTGTTGATTGTAGGCACGATTCAGTATGTCGATCATACGCTTGGCGTGACTGTACCCAAAATTCGAATCGTGTGGAGGACCATTATGAATCTAAAATGAGATTATATTAATAAGTGCCTTATACACACAGCTTCCGATACTAACCATAGTTTCATCAATGGGATAAGACGTTTTATCGGGAAAGATACATGTCGATAGACACGACACCACCTTCTTCACCTTAAGCTCATGGCTGAGCAGAAGAATGTTATCGTTGATAAGCATGTTTTTGCGGAAGAAATCCAAATTGTTGCTCATGTTATGGAACAGTCCACCGACCATCGCTGCGAGATGGACCACGTGCGTTGGTTGATGCTTGACAAACATTGTCCTTGTTGCAGCTACATCGCTGAAAGTAAAGAAATCATTAACTAGGTCACCAAGTGTGTGCCACGTTGTGACGGGGTTGTTTGTCACAAATAAGCCTTTAGCCGAAGGGTATTTTCTTAATTAAACTCACGTTAGATCGGCATCCTTTGATCCGACGAATATCCATCGCTCATCGGCCGGATTTTCTTCCTTGATCACCGTTTCGATAGCCTTTCCTATGAGACCGGTTCCACCGGTAACCAGCACCACTTTGCTCATTGTTGCAGTGAAAATGTTTTGAAATAACAATTAAACGAAAATTTACAACTCTAGGAAGTAACAAAAGTTAACAAACATAACACTTGATGTTTGAGAAACACCGTAAAAAGCAGTTTTCACAAAAGATTTTTTCTGAATCGCGTTTTGTTTTGTTTGCGTTTGCGACACGTCAACTGTGGGCGCGGAAAGTAAACAAAGGCCCAAACAGCAAAAAGACTGTCATTCTAAATCAGCTGATGCTTTTATGGCATGTTGCGTGTCGTGCTATAAATTCGCTTTTTGAACGGAGATATTTACTGCAATATAATTTGTAGGTCAATTTAAATTAAAATGTTTGACGCACAACGAATTAACCCAAAAATCGTGAAATATGTCACATACTTCTATGTTGATATTCGAATTTATAGAACGCGCCTCATTTTATTGCATTCTTAGCCTAGACACAAGCAGATTGAGGTTCCAAAAAATTCCGTCTCAAGATTTGTTCAGTAGAGCGCTAGTGTACTCAACTTTTAAAGCCTCATTCGAGCTGTGATCCGTTGAGTTTTAATCTTTTGAATATTTTAAACATATTTAATGCGAACAGTCGAGTTACGAACGAACCTACAGTCCATCAAAAATACATCATGGATCCGCACCTACCGTATTATTGAAGATAAATCCATCTCTTTTTTCATTATTTTAACCATATTCAATATAAGCAATACGGCCTGGCCGTCCCTTATAAATAAAAAAAAAAAAAAAACATATTCAATATGCTAAATAATTTGACTATTTTCCAGCTAACCGTAACCATTTCCCCATTCGGGCATGGAACACAAACTATCGATCGTTAGATGATCTGACGTCTTGACTATCAAACAATCATCACATTCCCTTTAATGTGCACCATTTCTCCAACCACAAATAGCCTTTTCGGAACACAGTAATCGTCCCGCGACACTGTACTCCGGTTGCATGCAGTCAGTCCACCCATTGTTATAGTGTTAATATTTCAGGATAGTTCAGGATAGTGTGCGAAACGAAATGGAAAAGCCCATCGCGTACACACCCGAGACCGAGAACAATCAATTTCGCTTACCGCTATCGTACATACGCGCGGTGCGTAGTCTGAAATGTCCTAATAAGCCGCTCAGGGACATGTAAATAACACCTCGCCGTGGGGGAGGAAGTGTATGGGTCGATCGGGTCCACTGCAGTGAGCGTGGTTTTGCATGGGTGATTTACTTGGCGCGAGTACTCGGCCCGCAAGGCTAATAACGCTTTGGGCAAGATAAGAGCAGTGCGCGGCGGCCTACACTCGAAGGTGTCCAGTCCAGTTCAGCAACAGTAAAACTGCGGCAAATATGGCAATGGCGAGATGGCGAGTTCCTTTCCATCTCATTACCGCCTGAAAGCCGCACGGAATTGAAGCCCGGGTAGGTCGCCTTGGTCGTGTTGTTCTTTTCTTAATGGAAAGTGAGTAAGTGACCACTGGTACGATATTGGGGAGCGATATGCAGAACCAGGAGAGAGAGAGAGAGAGAGAGAGAGAGAGAGAGAGAGAGAGAGAGAGAGAGAGAGAGAGAGAGAGGTGTCACTCCCTGGACCCGGTATCGCAACAGACCTTGCGTACAATTGATCTATCCCATTTCGATCCGTACCGTAAAAAAATTACCAGAGTAGAAATGAACTATCGCACCACGCACCTAGCCGACCCTGGCGTACTGCTGCCTAGTCGATTAACAAATAATCAACATTAATAACAATGGATGGTCTGGGATGGGATCGGACCATCCGGTAGTCTGAGCGAAAAGATGGAACGTGTCTCCCTGTGTGTGTGTGTGCGCACGCGGAACAGGAACTACAAAACACTCAAGACGTGCTAAATAAAAGTGTAATTTATGCCTGCATTCTTTGGGATCCGGGACCTGGGAGGTTGGTGCGGACGTCGCAAGGACGATGCTGTGAAGTGAAGCGCTGAATTTATGACGGGATTGGTTGGTGGAAGATGTAAAATGCGTTTTGATTATGATTTGAATGGGTGCTAAATTTCAATTTCTGTTTTTACGGCCCCATCGTTAGTTAGGGTTTAATTCAATTACCGTGCTGAGTGGCGATGGTTAGGTTGAGGGAGCTGTGTTCCTGCGCAAAGTCTCTAAGTCTCCGGAAAAGTGTGGTGTTGAAGGGTCGGGAGGAAGTACTCCGAGCTGAAAGACGAGACCCTCCACGCTCTCGGGTCTCTGTTTAATCGGGTGAGTGATGAGGGAATTTGTATTTATTAAGTTAGACTAGGCGTGGAAGGTTCTAGGATTTACCGGTACAACCTGACATGATCCTCACCACACATGAATCACGGGCGTTTGTTGACAGGAGTGTGCGAAGATCGTGTGATCAGTGGAGGTTTGCTGTAGGCGAGAAAGCGTCGTGTTAATTAGGAATTTCGTACTTTATGTGGTTTTGATGATGTGGGGAAAAATAGTAGACCTACCAGAACATATTTCTTATAATTAAATGACGTTGTTATGAGTTTTAAACTGTTAATAAAACAGCTTAATTAGTTATTCTAATTAAACGTGGTAAAAAAAAACAAATACCCCTAAAGGTATGCAATCTGCAATAGTTCTTATTTACGATCGTTAATTGTCGTTTAGAATATTTTTTTCGGAAGTAGAAAGGAGTAATTTAAAGAATTATAAAAATTCTCAAATTTTTTAAAAAAGATCTTCTTTTTGAATATAAGAAATTCCTAACATGAAAATAAACCATAAGCTGCAAATTTCATCAGCAAATCCTTGAAGCTTCACTCAATCCTCATCAAAGCTGGTATTCGAAGGCAACAAGCAGTCACAATTTCTATTACGATTGATGGCGCAATAGTCGGATCTCAACCCGTAAGGCACACACCTTCGAAATCCAACGATTGATTTCACCATCTTGCCCCATTACCACGTCACGTAATCATCAACTCACTGGTAGAGAACTGTCTCTCGAAGGTCAATCGTCAGCACAATAGTTGGGATGGATAGATGGATGGAATAATTTGGACGGGAATTGAAAGTAGCAAATCCGCTGGCATCGTTTCCCGTTCGTTTACAACCAAAGAAACATTCCGACAAGATCCATCCGTCAGCGTTTTTTCCCCACCCAGGCTTAGTCGAGCGCGGGCTACACTTTGTGTTTCTTCTATGAAGTTGAGTTCGAAGTTTTACTTTCGAGGCTCCAATTTCGAGAAGGTAAATTGGTGAATCCTCGCGCGCCGTGGGCTGGCATACCCATTTTGCTGTATGTTGCCAATGTTTCGCAATCGCGGCGAAAGCAACGTCAGCACAAGACCCATCCAGTAGGGAGGGATAACTATTGCTCAACTCAAGATCCTTATTTGCCGATTGATCGCGTGACCCGTGATCTGCGATCCCTCGTCACCGGGAAAGAAAAGATCACTCGCCGCGATCTCTCGACCAGGGAGAGAGTGTTCCGGATTTGTAGTACCGGCCGAGCGCCTATCGCATGTCATAAATTTCGCCGTGGTCATCGGTCATCGGGAAGCGTTCCGAATCGCAAAAAAAGGTCTTCTGGAATCTTTACTTTCGCTTTCGACCGCGGCTAGAGCGATCGAGGGATGGGAAAGCTAAAAGTAAACTCCAGGCGCCGTCGAGTGGAATCGCGTGCTCCTAATCCGTAGAGCGGTGATGCGGGGAACACGAGGACTCCGGGAAATGATCAACTTTGCTGCGGACCTTCCCGTCCCCGGGGCTGTCATCATATTTCACCGCAATACCGGTATGAATGGGGCTGCGAATTGTTCGTCGGGGATGCAGTAGGCCAAGTAGTCGGTTGACGCGAATGATGACAGCTCCGTCTCGATGGCGATAACGATGGTAACTGAGATCGTGGACGTGTCTGAGAGAAGGCTCAGGTTTTTGTTTTGCGTCCGGTTAAAGTTTGATTGAAAAGTTTCTTGAAGTTGAAGTTCAATTTCTGCAGAATGTATCAGTTTTGTTTTCAAAATTTTCTCACTAAAACGACATTTAGTTGAACAGCGGTATCCTTAAAACAACATTAATAATGTTCCCAAGCTGCTGCTGTCACGCAAATGGACTATCCCGTTCATTAATCACTCCGAGACCGCCACACATTGCGTCAACTTTTAAATAGCAAATATGTCGCTTAACCTTCCCCAGAGCCAGCGGGATAAGCAAAGGTTGTCTCCCCGTTTCACTTTCGCACGGTTAGTGAAAGTTTTGCGGGATTTCGCGATGAAATATGATTGGTACGAGTTTCGCAGCAACTGGAGGACACACGCTTTAACAAATAGCGGCAAACAGTTTTCCGACAGGGCTGTATGACATTTATGTTATTCCTGGTGTACCGCGGGCGAGAATCATTGGAGAAATCGGTTTCGTTCGTTGTGTATTCTGGCGGGCAAACGTCATTAAACCTGGTCATCCTGAAGCGATCGGTCCATGATTGTCTGGCAGCATATGTAGGAAGAGAGGCATCAGAAAAACAATCATCCCGGTTTATGATCCGTACCGAATAGTTTTCCGGCCCGGTAGGTCCGCAGTACATGTACCGTATGATAATAATGGTGTGGCCGGCAGGCTACCTGTCTACCCCGAGCACACAGCTGCCGAGCGGGCTACCGTCCCCGAACGTGTCGTCGTAAATCAAATGTTTTAAATGTTATTATCGTAAATTAGACTTAAATGTGGTGAGGTTCGCCGCATTCCGTGGTCTGCCTGCTGGCGGCTTATCAGCAGGTTTTATGCTTCTTCTTAGCCAACCTAGAGGAGCTCATGAGAGACTCCAGCTTCCTCATCCTCTGTACATCCACCCGCGCAGACATCCAGATCGCAGCGACGAAGGGGACGAATGTTGTCGGGTTTGCGTGGAATATTAAAACGGGCGGATCGGTCCTCCCGATGGCTTCCTGCTGCGTTTTTGCGGCCATTCCGGCTGCAAAACTGACGGCCGGGGCAACTGTATTTGCCAAATCCTTCACCATTCACCGTATCAGCACACTTCAAAGGCGACGGCTTCCGAAACAGACGACACAGATACACACACATTACGAGGGAAAAAGTGGCTTGTTGTTCTACCGCTACCGCTAGCGGACACTCAAGCACACATTTCTTCACGGGGGTTTGAAATATGACGTCTGAAAAATTCGTTGACCTACAACAGCGCGCAAGGGTTCTGTGGAATAAATTTTCACCGGCTGCGTGAGTTGATTCGCTAAGAGCGGGCGTTCGTTTGATTTATCGCTGGTTGCAGCTCATTTTCGGTCGTCCATTACCTTGGAGCGTGTAGAGGACGGGACGAGATACTTTCTGGGCTGCTGAAGGAAAAGGTTTGTAAAGTCTAACTCGAGGTTTAGAGAAAAACTTGTCTAATACTGAAAATTGCTAGGGTACTTATAAAATGTCCTTAATTTTGATTCTATTCTCTATTTATATCTTTTCTTCTGCCTTAAGCCATTCGGAATTGAAGCGCTCGAAGCCATTAATAACTAGTGGGAATTGAAACGAATGAACTTGATTTTGGAATTGGATTTGGAATCAGGATATATCAATCAGGATATATTGGAATTGTGACTATCCATTACTATTTCCTTTCTAATCCGTCGTGATCATGATTTGCTGTAGAAGTCCTGAAACTCTGTCGTGGGCCAATCCAATATTTGGACTTTTTAAATATGAGTTTGCCACGCCTCGTTTATCCATGGGTCCACTTCTAGGAAAACTTTTAACCTACTTTTTAACCAACCACCCTTGATGAGTGGCAAGTATAGCTCAAAGCGACATCATATTAGGTCAAAAACATTTCCTCTCGATTCTCTAAGCCTAAGATGGTTTCATCGGTTTTCGGAATCCTTGTCTCAGTAATTATGACTGAAGATACTCAATTAGGTTAAGGCCTGGCTCTCGCCTCGAAACATATTTGTACATCACTTCTTCCAAAATCCAAAATTCCTAATAATCAATCCTTCGACAAGCTTCTGGTATATAGAAGAGCCACAAACTAATGATTAATCAGTCTTTAGGGTATACCAATATTTGGATTCATTTAGAGAAGGTCTCCGAATTTCCCATCCTAGAAGCTTAGCCCATATCCCTAGCGCAGATCCTTGGAGAATCTCTTGATCATGATTGATCAAGAGAGATCATGGATCCATTCGCAGCCCTGAGAGCTTGTCATAAAGTGTAACAACAAAATATGTTCCACAGCTACCGATCGACCGTAGCACAGTCAGCTGTAAATAAGAGAATTGTTGGATGAACCACCATACAGAATACACAGAATCATAGCATGAAAATAGTAAAAATATTTTTATTTTAGTCTCTTTCTGAGCTCTAATTTATGGTTACAGTTAGAGTGATATTCGAAACAGAATGACAAAGGGTATGTTGTTTTATTTCCCACACCACACACATACACTGTGTCCGTTTTCGAAAGTCAATTACAAGGAGCCGGCCCTAAACCAATATTTAAAAACAATAGCTTCCTTTCATGAAAATCACTCTATTTGCGGCGCATTAGACGGCACTCCTTCACCTAATACAGCTACCCCTGCCTGGCACATGCAATTGTTCCGTAATGATCGCCCCCAAAATGAAGTGCGATTGATTCCACCGATTGCGGGATCCCGTTTTGCGCGTGGAACCGCTAACGAGAGGCTGATTGCACTCGGCGGATGAACGCAAAGCCGTCCATATTGAGCTTCGGCGAAACGATCGGCGAATGATCACGATCGATCACGATCGATCTCGCATTCCGTTGGATGGTTTTGGCACACACACACACACACACATATAGACAAAAAAAAGGGGTAACAATAAAATAGTCAACTGCTTCAAAAACTCAGAAGAGTCCGCGTGGAGAGTTTTGGGCGCACTGGGGCATAGGAACCGGACCTCATCCGGACCCGCTCGAGGGCTGGACCGAAGCCGATGATACGCTCTGCTGTCAAGCGTTTCATTGTAATCAGATGATTTAATGGGCATCTGGGTCTGGGTTGATCTGGTCGAAGAAGCAGAGTGAGCAGAAGGAAGGAAGGAAAACGTGGTAGGATATAGTTGAGGCGCGAGACTTTTTTGTAGAACCGGTACTAATCCTACGCTCCGAAACAGATTGATTGCCATCAAAAATACGACACATCAAGATTTGTGTTTTCGATCGTTTCCTGGCTCTCGGGATCTCCAGCTTCCTCGACGTTCTCCTCCCCAGCCTCTTTCGGTACCACTTTTTACGGGCGATGTCATTGCGGCATTTGTTATTGTGGTGTGTTTCAGTATTTTTACAGACTCCACGCCAATGGGAGCCTTCCCCACGTTATGCTGTGCGTCGTCGCGGGCGAGTTTTATTATTTTGGGCGCTCGCTCCAAACCCCGAACCCCTGGGTTGGGATCGGAGTGACGCAGCGGCAAAAGTACAAAAGGTTCCGCAAACGTTTCTATCGTTTTGTATCTGACTTGTTCACAGATTTAATCTGTTCTGTTCTGGGAGCTTTTGGTTGTTGTTTTTTGTTTAGCTGTTTATTTCTGTGTTTTTACTTTTTGATCCTTTTTTCTAGGTTTGTGTCTATGTAGCTGCATTCCTTAGGGATTGTTTTGGAGTATGGCTGGTATGGCTAGAAAGAGCTAGAACAACTTGCTTGTCCACACCTGGTAGGGGACGTTTGAATGATGCATTCTTTATGGTATTGAGAACATCATTTGGATCTATTAGCGATTGTAAGCGAATACATCGATTGTGGGAGAATATTTGACATTACAATTTAAATTGGCTCACTTTTCGGTTAAGGCAATGCAACTTCGGAACGAAGTCAATCGTCTTTATGTCTTCAATAAGCCTTTTTTATGCAGGCTGTTATACCAAGAGTAGTGACTTGTTTCAAGTGGTTACATTTTGTTATAGGTAATTTTCATAGTATCCAATTTATCCTTTACAGTTCGCCCACCGAT
The DNA here is from genome assembly GCF_943734695.1 of Anopheles maculipalpis. Lineage (NCBI taxonomy): Eukaryota > Metazoa > Arthropoda > Insecta > Diptera > Culicidae > Anopheles > Anopheles maculipalpis. Next base: position 5,391,965 of record NC_064872.1, read on the forward strand.
CGGATCGGACGGAATTATGGATTTTGCATAGCTTAAAATCCTTGGAAGATCGGATTTTACTTTCTTATGAATTTTATTCAGTCATTACTCAGTTGTCGTAATCTCAAACCCTGAGTTTTACTTCGATGTGTTGTACAATAGACTTATTAGAATTTCCGAGTAACGCAAGTAATTTGAATGACTGTTTTCAAGCTTAATGGTCGAAACTCTTAGGTATTTGCTTATACATCCAGTCTAACATTTGAGTCAGCCCTATAGTATAGTTCAGGGTGTCCTTCAGCCAAGGACAGAACTGAATATCCAACCAGTAAATTACGTCAAGTAACCAAATAGATGTAGGGGCGGCCCGGTTGTGTGGGCGACAGCGGCGCCAGTCTATAAACCGGGGTTCAAATCCCCAAATTCAGTGAGGACTGACTATCCAACTTTGGGGTATCGGCAAGTCTAGTAAGCCATTCGATGGCCGGCGTGACCTTAGTGATCGTTAAACCAAGAAGATGGGAGGTCAACATGCTTCAAAGCTGGATGTAGTTGCACTTTCCGCCTCATTTATGGTCATAGTTTATTGTAATAGTCTTGATTCTGAGTACAGTGCCTTAAATGTGCCTTTACGCTTGTACTAGGCTAATGAAGCCTAATATTTATAGTAATAGTCTGGCTATAAAGATTTTTTTCTATACTGCCAGTCTTGTTTCGTTCGTATCAAGCATGAATTTATGAAGATAAGATAAATTATTTCTAAAATGCTATCTTCAATTTCGCTGTAAAACTATCTCTGAATCGAAATCACGGTAGTCTTGCGAAAATCGCTTTTCTTCAGGTTGGACCGGTTTGACAGGGCGAGAAAAGCGTCGCCGAAAGTCTGTGGGATTTTAGCGAATCGTTTAAGCACAAACTCGATCAAAACCGAGCCCAAAGCACAGCACAAAACATGTCAGATGCTGATCGTTTTATGATACTGATGTCTTTGCAGATCGTCAGTGTAAACGAACGGTTTCCCTTCAGCTAGTTTAGTCCTTCTTTTGTTGCTGTTGATTTTGCATTCATCATAAACTTGCTCACTCCTTTCTACCATCACCTCAACCGTCTACCCCCGCCACCAGAGCCGAAACAGGATGAGAAAACCGTACCATGTAGGTTCTCCCCCCCCCCCCCCCCCCCCAATAATTATGGTCCATCGATCCGAAATCGATCGCCCGCCCGATTGTACAGCGATTTTCCCCCAAACTTCCTAAAAACCCCTGGCAGGAAGATTATCTGTTCCTGGACCGGTTTCATAATTTACAACCTCCCATAACATCACCCGAAACGCTGTCCCTCACCGGGCCAGTTGTGTTCTTAGCGCTCGTTCTTCAGCGCGATCCCGATTGGGATGGGGTTTTATTTGCTGCTGTTGTACAAGGCTGATTGATGGCTGCTGAGTTTGGCCTGATCGACGGTTTGCGGGTGTAGTGTGGTCGCGTAACCGAAGCCCCGAACCGGACGCTTATCGAGGGTACCCGATCAGTGCCGGAAGCAATCCGCGACATGCGAACAACGCACTGAAGCTTTTCTCCGATATCTGATATCCTGATACCGATGCCGGGTGGTTCGTTGTACGCATGATGGTGACGGCATCAGCTACCGGCCTAAGGAAGTCGGCCTTCCCTGGCCGACGCAGTTGCGACGCAAGTAGCTCTTGTAATGATAAGAACAGTGGTGACGTTCAAGAGTAATGTTTTTTTGAGAAGGGATAAAAGTATATAGTGTATAAAGCTGCAGGCAGTGAACACTCCTTTGCTGATGGATCGTTCCTCATCCTGTGAATGAAATGTCGGAGACCTCCCTCTCAACTTGCAGATGTTGTGTAGTCCTCGGGCGTCGGATGAATATCGATCAAAAAAGCGATTTGTCCTACTTGTGTGTTGTGTGGAAAAATTATAAAATCCATTTTTATTGCTTCCTTCGAAATGAAGCTTAATTTGAAATATAAAAAAGGAGCTCAATAATAACGCATCATATTTGGAATGTACGCTTTCGGCAAAGTTTTGGTGAATGGTTTTGACATTTTTCCGTTGATCGTCTGTTGATTCCATCATCCTTCCCCGGAAGGAATATTCTGAAACGTTGCATATCGGTGCATATTGATCTTATGGCGCAGCAAATAGGGAGGTTAATGTACCTTAAAGGACCAACAAAATGGTGTTCCGGACAAGCCTCATGTTTTGATGCGTTCGATAAGCATCAGTGTCTGGTGGTGTTTTTCTATATTTTGTCAAACAATTGATGCTTTGAGATAGCAACTGTGTTTAAAACGTATCATTTAGGAAAATTTTATAAGAATGTATATAGTCTCATACTTTTCAGTTATGAACGCAAATCGAATATATTTATTACCAAAAATTACAGTCTACGGTTAGCTTAAATTCTATAATGATATTTTATGATTATGACGAATTATTTTAAGCCATAAAACGAACTACAATTTCTGGACTTCTCAGAGCATAAGAATTTATGTATCCTTGGGGTTAACTTAGGATATAATTTAACTTCTTACTAAAAAATAGTTTTTTGGTTTTATCGAGTTAAATTATTAAGCTTACAAGCAACGAAGGAATAAACCACAAAAAATAAGGAAAAAAGGTAAAACATCTCAATCGATCACTTACATCACAATCCCATCCGGATCAATCAACTGTACCTTTCAAGATCGCTTTGGGGTTGGTAAAAAAGTAACCTCCATCAAAGGAGAAATAAAAAAAAAAAAACGAGTGAAAGCAAGCGGCATAAAACAAAAAGCCACCACGAATCGATCGGTCAACAGGGTCCTCCTTCGGTGGTTGTCAGCAAAGGCGGGGGAACAGGACAGGTCGAGGACGAACGTCGCCTTGGAAAGGTGTCCCGAAAGTGTCCGAAATCGTCGTCGTACTGCGTGATTTATCGATGCAATTTATAAATGGACATATGTATGAAACTGCGTACAGAAAGACACACACGCACAAACACACAGGCACCGGGAGGTTTAGCCTTTTTGGGATATGCTTTTTTTTGGTACTTGAGAGGGCAAAGAGATAAGCAGCTGAAGTTGAAGAAGGGTTTACACGGCGGTGTTTGGATTTTTATTGTCTCTACTCCGGTGTGTACTTGAAACGTCGAGGGCGGTCGCCAATCACCGCTAAGTATGTGAACGATTATATAATATTCAGAAACAAACACACACAGGCATCTAAAGAGCAATCCATTGGGAAATGTGGGAGAAAAGCGATTTATCTTCCTGTCTCTTGTTCCACCCCGTTTTTTAATCATCTCCACACCGACTGACCCTATGTGACCGGGTGCAGTATTACGAGTAAGCGACCCTTTTACGCTTTGTTTTATCTTTCGATTTAGCGCAAAAAAACAAAAAAAAATAATAAAAGTGAAAAATTGTCACCGGTTCGTCGCTTGCACGATCGTTGCTGTCTCTTGCTCGTTTGCTCGAATCACATTAAGGCAAGCGGTGCGCTAAAACTGGATACGAACGCTTGATCGCGCAAGCTGGTGGCAGATGGGTTTGAGAATACGTTACCCATCCCCCCTTTTATGTGTGAGTGTGCTCGTGTGTGTGGTCCATGGCACGGTCGAATCCGCGGATCCGATCGAATCGATGTGACAGATAAATTCGATCGCCGGGTGGCAAAGTGACAAACCGGCGCGTAATCGTTTTATCAAGATTTTACGCTCCGGAACGAACGTTTCCCCCTTTCTCCTATATTCTTCCTCGCTCTTCGCTCTCCTTACCCACGGGAAAGAAGGGTGTCGTTCGGTGATAAAGTGATTCCCATTTAGGAACGGTTCTCGATCATATCGTAATCAGATTTGTGCGTCCCGGGAACGATCCCCCGGGTTTGGTTTGGCCGGGATCCTTGTTGTAAGCTTGTTGTTGCTGTTGTTTTGTACATTTCTTTACACAAACACATACACGTGGAGAGTGCCCCAACCGATCGAGTGGGTTAAGCTGGGAAAATATGTTTGTCTCCCTGTCTCGGCTTAGCAGGCAAGGAATGCTTCATATAATTTGTTTCTTACCCTTTCTTTCTCTATCCCCCTTTAAAGCATGGTGGAAAGATTCCTTCTGGTCATTGTGTCGGTATCTCTGCATTTTCTCATTCATATGCAGAGAGAGAGAGAGAGAGAGAGAGAGAGAGAGAGAGAGAGGAGAGGGTGAAATTAATTCGTTTATAATTGTTGCAATGGATCTTCGTACGGATTTTTTTTGTTCTCCGTATTTTGATCGTAATCGAGATCGGTGGACGGTAAACAAATCGTGTCCCCTTTCGTGGTACCGCGAGGTGGAAGGAATTTGTAAGACGCTCACATTAATCATTCCCACTATCAAGCCGCTTGGATCGACATTACGAGTCCGAAACGGTGTGGGAAGGTATCGATCAGCAAGCGAACCCTTGGTGCTTTATTTGGTGTACCAACAACTGTATCGATTGTTTGACCAGTTTTATTGTCATTTATCGGTGCTGGAAAGCAAAACAAAAACCAAGGGCTAACCGAGTAGATAAATAAGCGAAGGGACACAAAAAACAAAACCGAGAGGCTTGGCGAGAACTGTTTAGCAAGATAATTCCTGATGTAATACACTCATGTGCCCAATCAACCTGTTTTCCTGACCACTGGACACGCTCAATCCAGTCAATCAATATTACAACTTGCTTGGTCGCCAGCTTTTCATTTGTTACCTATTTGTTCGCGCGCTACTTTTGCACACTAGCCGGTGCTATTCCGGTGTGTTGAGCGTTGCGCGACGCATCGACACACGGCCACGGATGATGAATGATCGACAGGCAACAGCTTGGACAGACTTTTTATGGAGTACAGTATTTTCCACTGTCTGCACTAGAAGGATGATTGTGCGTTCGGTACGAATATCTTCAACACCGGCCTGTGGGGGGGGGGGGGGGGGGAAACAGGGCGTGAGAGGAATCTCTGTGAAAACCGTTTATTGTCACTTCGCAACCTATTTTAGATATTTCACAGAATCACACACTGGAACCGGGCCCGTTCGAAGCGCTTAATGATACGTGGAAAGTGGTAAAGAAAAAGAAGGAGAGTGAGAGAGAAAAAAGGGTTAAACGGAAGGAAGAAAACATAAAAAAACGAAGCCTAGAACCAGAGACCAGATGACATGAGTTTGAAAAAAATAAATAGCAACATATCTTTTTCCCATTTTCACCCCTATTGGCCTTCACTTCTTTTCTTCGCCTGGCCAACGCTAGAACCCAAAAGACCTTATGTGGTTGAACATCGAAGCACGCCAGAGAATGCCGCCGTTGATCGTTGAAACCTTTGCACAAACAGGTTGCAAACCAGCCGTACCAAAATGTTGAAAATTTCATTAGAAGTAATTACACCGGGTGTGTGTGTGTGTAGCATCATGCTGCAAACGGTGCGCTTGACAGTAATCAGTGCTTCTGCTAACCGCTTCTCACACTTGTTGATTATGGCTTAGAAATGTTTGACTAGCCGTTAAGCAGCTAGCAGCGGATATCACGATTGTCCATTGTGTCGGACAGGAAAGGTTTGACAGGATAAAATCGTTTGAAGGCCAATCGGTTTTCCCGAGGTACCGACCGGTCGGCATCGTTTTTCCACCCGTGGCACACCCATCATCATCAGGTGGGGGGATTCATCATTATCAGCGACATTCTGCGTAGCTAAGGTTGACCATCTCACATCCACCGCTAGCTGTGCGACGTGCGACAATTCACTGCTATCGCACGACGATCGTATCGTATCGCCGTCGCCGGTTTGTCGTGTGTGCTATCGTTGAAATCGTTTCCATAAGCTTAAGCGAGGCGCTGGAGAACTAGCTGCCAGCTCCATCTGGCCGATTCGGCTTTCCTGTTTGTGGTGCAAAGACGGTCGACGTTTAAATGAAATATAGATATGTGCTTTAATTATAAAATATTTTCCCTACAGGCGGGTCGGGTCGGGTCGGGCTCGGGTTGATTAAAACCAGTTCTGCAGCAGGAGCAGGTGGGAGGGAGACGTTGGATCGATGGGCTTTAGCGGCACAAAGTGTTTGCTCACGATCAACTGAAATGTATGGTCAAAATGATGAAGTCGGCAGTTGATTTCTGTCCCCGGCATTACATCAATTGTTGGCTGTTTGGTGCAGGTGCATAAAGAGTTCGTGGAAGTAGAGGTTTAATTATTTTCTATTTTTCCGATTCTGATTGCGGAAAAGCTTATGCTTTGTTTGTCGTTTAATTATGTTATTTTTATTTTGCAAGTCTGGCAGAAGAATGAGGACTCATTAAAGCAATAAGTAAAAATCATTACTGTACGTGTTTCACATAAAGATGAGAAGTCTAGTAGATCACAGACTAAATGAATATGTATGCTCGCAGCAGCGTCTACAATGTAGCAAGCAATAATTCACTGATAAGCGATGGAATTATAATTAAATGATCTTCACATAAGAACCCATCCAAATGTGAATTATGGTGGTCCATAAAATAAAAGTTGTATCATTTAACGGCATACGGGGACGAATGCGCTGCCATATACAAATGGCAAAAGGAGACATTCTTCTACTTCCTTTTATTTCCATTGTGACATTAAAAACTGCACTATCCCCGAGGTGTGATGAACAATGCGCCGCATATTTTCACATTTGCTATGATTCGCTCTAATTAAATCAGTGACTCCACAGCCACCCGAGACACCCGAGTGAGGTGTTGATTTTAGGAAAAAGGTTGTGGGCCCCCCTTTTATCGAAACTCCCTGGAATGGAACCACCACCATACGGGGTTGTGTGGCGTGGAAGGCCATCCACGGGGGTAGACGACATTCTCCGTGTGCACCAAATGACATTGGCACCTGTTTGGTTAGGTTGGCCGGAGATCCATGTTTCATACGCAATGCCAATCAGCAAGCGGGTTGGATAGCAAAATGTATGCTAGCTAGTTACGGTACGTATGTGGCCCGGACGTGCTTCGTGGTGGTTGACGATTTGAAGGCGTGAGCGAAGATATTGATGGTTTGAAAAAGCAGCTGAAGAGCAAGAAATAAAAAGCGTTATAATTTCAACACTTTCCACGATTGGTAAGGAGTGGATCTGGTGGAGCAGATGGAGTCTGTTGTGTTGTGAGTTGCATTATTTATAAGCAATGCAATCATGTTTACTAGAAATGCTCTGGATGCATTAGATTGTTTTTTGTTTTTGTAGCGACAGAAGTGTTTTTTGCACTGCTTGAAAACAGTTGAATCTACGTTCAAACTGATAGCCCTAAGAATTCTTCTAATTGAAATTTAAGCTTTATCGCGACAGAAACAAGAGCAGATAGAACAAGGAAACCATTTTGGTGTCTACATCCCATATCCCATATCCCATTCGAGTTCCCCGATGGCAGGACTGAGTATCCAGCGTGTATGAAATGTTAGATCATTAAATTAAAAAGACAATTTATTCTTTCACTTAGCAATACGAAACCGGACGATAATGTTTGTAAAAAAAAAAAATACTAAAACATTCATAGCTAACTGATGATTATCCAATTTTTGTATACAAACAAACCTAATGTTTCCAGTTCAAAATCACACCTTCCTTAATTCGCTCTGTCTCCCTTTTTATGTGCCTACCACATTCACTCACCTCAACTTTACCCTTCCGACTCGATACACATCAAACGCTTGAGGCCGCTTACGGTTCTAATCCGGCGCGCGGGAGAACAAGACCCGCTGCAAGATTTAGGAGTTTGAAGCTTACGCGGAACTTATGATGTGATACACGTTCGTTTCCACCGGTGGTTTTTGTGATCGGTGACATTCCATTCGGCTAGCGATGGAGAACCGATCGATCGATTTCGGTTTGGGAAAGCTTAAAGCGAAAAATAAAAAAAAAACAAGGAGGGTAAACACCGCGTATCGAAACTGGGAATCAACCGAATCCGACCAATCGATCGCTTGTTTGCATAATCAGCTCATAAATTATGATCGTGTCATTACAAATTGCAACTATTCCTCAGTGGCCTCACTCCTCACCCAAACACGGGGGGTTTTGGTGATGGATGTTGGAAGGGGAGCAGCGCTGGGTAGATGAACTCGAGAGGGCTCGACCGGCCAGGGAGGACAGGGCGAAATGCCAAAACGGTGGAAAAATCGTGACAAGGCGAGGACGGCGGTTGACTTGCAAATACGCGTTCCAAGAGCAGGGGTAGTTGAGGAAGAGAAGAAAAGCGGGTCATGCAGCGGGGAAGTGAGGAAAAAATCACATACCACAACCTATCGCTCATGGAAGCGGAAAACGAAACCGCGCCAGAAATGCCGCACCACCGATGACGACGAGGACGGATAGCATCGATTATGATTTTGCCGACGCCGACGCTTAAGTTTTGATCGTGGTCTCGTCGAGTAACTTGTATCTTTCGATTTCGGATCGGGGTTTCTCGTTCTCTCTCTATTGCTCTCTCTCTCTCCTCCTCCTCTCTGGGAGTTTGTCTGGGGGCTTTGGTAGTCTTCAAACTAGAAGAGTTGATCCATACTCAGCACCGTCAATTGTAGTTGGCTGTGGTTAGGTTTTAATGCCCGAGCCTGGTGAACTATGAAGCCTTGATTGTTTTGAGTCCCAAAACACAGATGTTGTGTTTGTTTTTCGTTGGAGAACGATGCGATCGAGTTGAACCGATAAGCCAGTTGACGGATCACGTGGTTAAATGAGTCGATGAAGTATTTAGGCACCAAGAGAAAATTGCTTCATCAGGAGATACTGTGAAGTAGAGGCTTTTTGGGGGAAAACGGTCGCCGCGGTGTCTTTGAAGGTGTTTTTGATGAAAGTCAATACGAGAGGTGAACTTCAGTAAATAATGACTACGAAAGGAAGAAAAAAGTTCAATCATTTTACTTACAAATGATTCATTTTTAAAATCATCAGTGTAAAATGTTTATATTTCCTGAAGATCTTCAAGATTGCGAAGCCTGAGCGAAGGCTGGACTAATTTGTAAACTGATCTTGTCTTCCGACAAGTACTACAATGTATCTGACAAACTTACCGAATTCCAATCAAAAATTGTCATCTGAATGCTACCGAAATGCATGGGACCTTCGTGCTCAGAGACTGTCCCTCAGACAATTCTTCGTCCAGCAAATGGACGACTCGAAGGACTACTTCACCCGACAGTGGTCTCTACCATTTCCGGTACAAAAATGTGATAACAATTTTGAAGAATCAATTATTTGACCTCGACATTGCCGCTCGAAATCAACCCGGCAGGCCGGCTGTGTGCAATGCCGTTTTATCGTAACGTACAACCCATGTACACCCATGTCAGCGTCCCAGGCATTCCGGCATGTTTCGCCTTTTGCGAGGTGAACCCGTGTTTGGTCGTTTTGTGGCTGCTTCTAGATATAGACCTCACGCCCCAGACACGGTTCCGAAGATAATAAAACGCAAACACACAGACAAGGGCACAGGCAGCCAGAGACATCAGCAAGGAGAAAAAAATCGCTTAACTAAACCCCAAATCGGACAATCAGCACCAGAGTTGGAAGTTATGCGAGTGTGGACAGGTCGGAATGTTCACTACCGATCCGGCAAAACGGAGCCACAAAATGACATGAGCACAAAAAAAAAACTGAAAACGCAACCACAACAACCTACAAATACAGGGGCAACCATTACCAAGGTTTTCCAAGCCGGGCAGAGAGTCAGCGGACCAGATATGCTCCGGCTATCGGACTGGCGAGGGTAATGCTTTTGGAGTGCAGATAAGAAACCAATCTCGAACTGTGCGTGCTCGGATCGGACTACTTTGAGATCGTTTGGTGTGTACGGTCACCTGCTGCTGCTGCTGCTGCTGCTATTGCTTGAGAGGAATAGCGAGTCGGTGGAACTGAAAGGTGGCACAATTTTATTCGCAAAACAAGCAAAATATTTTGTTTCACTTTTGATAAACCACTCTGTGGAAACTCGCAGGGTAATGCAGGGCTTTTGGATAGTTGTTATCGAATGACGCGAGTAGACGATAAGGTGTATAAGGGGTATAAATTATGTTTCTTCTTGAAAACGGTTTCTTCAGTTTGATGTACTTTGGGGGAGCAGTACATTGCAGCAGGAGGGAAGGAATGTTTGAAGCAGTAAGGGTAGAGGGAGTTACTACAGTGCTTAATTTAAGTTTAAAAAATGACTCTGTCCTTGTGAATTTCCTCTCAAAAATTTGCGAAGTGGGGTCATTCTCTTAACGTAACTGGAGCCTGTAGGATGCTCAGTTGTGAGACCACCTAACCAGATTTTAGTACTCGTCATTGTAACGAAGGACACTAACTGGGCTAAATCCTTCATCCTGTAGGACGTGTCATATTTGGGCGGGGACAGAGGTTAGTACTGATAGTTATCAGCTCTATAAGAAAAGCTCCTACATTTATGTTACGCACTGTATTGCCAAAAATATTACCCAGAGTGGAAATCCTTGTAACGCACAATTTTGTTGGCTCAATTATTACCTTCAGACTGACAAACACTGATAAAGCACTATCAAAGAACGTAATCAGTAACTTTTAATCTGAAATACCTAAACCTCACATCAAAACATTCTCTAACTTCAGCACTCAAACATAAACTTCGTTTGCTTTCTGTATGACTCACTGAACTGTCAGAAACCCCTCGTCAAAAGCCATAGAGTAGTTGCAGTCCGCGAATGACACAAACATCGTACCAGCAAACAACAAAAAAACTGTCTGGACAGTCTGCAATAATTTATTTAGCATTCTCCGTGGAACGCTTCAAGCTTCTAAAGAGCGGCCTGGTTTTTGGTCGTTGCGTCACCGTGACTCCTCGTGGACCCGTTGAGCGCGGGAGCAAACATAAATAACGACCATTATTTAGCCGGCTGTCATAATGTGCCGTGTAAGTTACCACTCGGCAGAGACCAGCCAGCGCGCACCAGAAAGTTTGGCCAGCTGGTGTGTCTGGTGTGTTTCTCCCGGTGAGCGACGTTATTTGCGGGCGCTGGTGATGATCTTTGCGATCATGAAGATCCTCGATGCGCTGCGATGCTCGATTGTTCTGCCTCTTGTTTTCTGTTTTCCAACCGTTTTCGTTCCGGGTCAGAATGGGAGCTGTGGGCAACATTGTGTCCGCAGCCGTCTAGTAGGGTCGGAGAAGCGGTTTCAGACGAACGTTTCGTAAGCGATCTTTGCTCCAGATGGTGTGCACGGGTAAATGCGTTTAGTTCGTGCGGGTCAACGGCTAAAATCAGCACTCGAAAAAGCAAGTTGTCCATCAAACGGGTGCAAGTATGTTGCGACCGACGTGCGCTGTGCGACAGGAAGTCTGCAGCTGTTCAAGTCGAGCCCGCGTCTAGGGCGCCACGGCGGACATTGGCTAGACACAGTCCCTCGCAGGCATTTACGGGTTGTGCAATTTTTTTTCCTACGCCCTAGAAAAGGGTTTTCTGTACTGTGCCCGGTTTTGTATCGGTCGGTCTGATTTATGACAAGCTCAATGTGAGACGTTACAAATTTGATGTTTTATTCGTAACGGCTCGAAACGTCTCGTAACGTCTAAATATTAGATAGCATCAATCGAAGCGTTTTTCGTAGTGCTCTAGCCCTTGATCGTAGTGGGCACGAAATGGGGCACGAAAGCAATAACAATTACTATTACTCTATACCCTCTACACTCTCGTGAACCAAAAACTACCCCTGAAAACTGCACCCAAAACTGCAATCGTGCTGCACATTTGCCTTTGCCTCGATCAAACTTTACGTCATCGGCGCTATGAAACCGTGCGAAAGAGAGATCCGTTCGTGGGCTTTACGAGATTGATTGCTGAAAGCAGCGCAAGACTCCTATCGAGGTGCAATCATAATTTATTTTCACCAACCATCTTGACACACCTTTCCACCCACCGTATCTTAGTGGGGGTAGGATTTAACACCCACACGCGGACGCGCTGTGCTGCATTCGGTGAGCTTCGATGATCGTGTCCGGGATTAAGGTTGCACTGCAGACTGCAGGATGGTAAAAATCGTCCCAAAAAAAAAAATGGAACGAGAGTGCAATGAAGTGTACTGTACACTCTGGCAAGGCAAAACACAGCCGTCCGACGACATTGGTTGTGTGGTTTTAGCGATGACGTGGCGATGATGTGCTCTCGAAAGTGATTGATAAGCATCGGTGGTGCAGTACTTGCTTGGTTGGTTCGATTGGAAAACCAAAAGAAAGAGCAAAGTCGAGAGTGATTACCGATTTATTTCCTTCCCGTGCGGGAAAGATATTGATTTAGTGCCATAAATCAGTGATAGAGTGGCAGGTTCAGCAGGGATGCATATGTGAAGTATAGTTTTTTTTGAGAAAACATCTTGTTTGACCGAATGGTTGTACTCGTTGTGCAAACGCTGAACTGAACTTCAATTTCTTCAAAAATAAAAGGTTTTGATACAATTTTATTGCTAATATTGAAAGCGATTTTTTGTCAAGTCTGGACATTAGATCAAGTCTTTTTTACCGTCGAGTAATAGCACATTTCAAGATATCATTACGAGAAATCAGTTATGTCCAGATACGCCAGTATGATTTGGAGTTTTTCGTAATATATTATTGAACGCCTGAAATAAGAAAGGCAACTTAGTCACATAATCGTAGGTCTTCAGATTATCCTAAAGTATCATAAGCACAAGACTTTCTGGAGACGAGCAAGAAGCTAAGAATGCTTTCTCTACTTTACTTAAGGCGCATAGAAAATGTCGGAGAACATAGTACTTGGTTGTCAATTGCTATTTCTTTGTTCTTGGTTGTCATCGAAAGACGCTCTGAAAATTTAAGGATTGATAAGTATGCTTTGCTGCAAAATTGTTAAAGCAACCGAAGTTGCTGTTACGCATCGTGAATGTCTTGACGGACAGCTTGCTCTTGTAAAGAAGGGATTTCTGAAGCAATTTATTTGAGATGTGGTACAACAAGGAGGTTAAGTTGAACTTTCATTTGCAGTTTTAATTCGTTGTGTCCCGTCTTCCAATAGAATATGCTTTAAAACAATATTTACACCAATCTCTGTTATTCGTGAGCAGTAAGCCTTCCTAAACCTAATCACTTTGACTGCTTTGCTCATTCAAGCAGCGCAATATTAATTGTTGTACTCAAAAACGAGTCCAAATCCCATCGTTTATGTGCAGGACGACAACACACACACGGAAACTGGCTGCGCGCGCGTGTGTGTGTGTGCATAATCCACCTGATACGAACAAATGATCAACGATTAGGCTTTTTCCACAGTCCCACACCGTTACAGACGCCCATTACCCACAGTTCACCTATGCTACGGCAGCGAGGATGTGGGCTCACAAAACCTACCGAGCCACCGAGTACCGGTTACAGATAAAGCCCTCGGAAAGCTCTCGAATTTCCTTCCCGATCGTAGATCGCCACATTCGATCGCACGTCCTGCAAGAGTGTTTGGGGTAGCAAAAAAAAAAAAGCCCGCGGCAGGTGGGAATCCATGCGCTCGTCGTCGGAGGTGGGCCAAGCCACCAGAATGGAGCTCAAAAGACAAAACCAGAATCACCAAAAGCGGTTAAACAAATAAACAGAATTGATATGTATAAAGTGGCCACTACCGATACCCGGAGGCCCCGACGGCACCGAAACGTGTAAAGCGCCCCCGGGGTCATGTTTTTCTTTCTTTCTTTTCTTGTGCTTGCTTTTTCCCGATTCGAGTTCAGTGGCTTCCCGAGTGTCCCCCGCTTTGCAGACGATCGATTGTGCATCGTGAGGTGAATATTCTCACGTAAGTTCCAGTTAGGGGAGCACGATCGCCACTTGGTCCACAGAAAGAAGTCTCCGAAGTCTTGGAGGGGGTATGGAGGTATGCGATGGAAGGAACGATTGTGGACGGTCAACGATTGTCTCGGGCGCACCGGGCCCCAAAACGGGATGAAATACATACACATAACTCATCCAAAGTGCTATCCGATTAGCTCAAATTGCTATTGGGAAATCTATCAGGCTAACAAATTGCCATAATTAACTGCCACTATCGGGGGTCATTTATAAAAATTAACGATCGAAAAAGCTCAACCGAATTGAATCGAATGGCGCGGATCATCGGGTGGCGCGTGTGACTGTGTTTGTGCGTGTGTTTGTGTGCTTGTTCGTGTGTGTGTGTGAGAGTGGGTGGATGGGTTAGTGATGGCTAAGCCCGGAATATTTCTCGCCCATCAAAACACCTGTCCACGGTCGCATCGGGAACACGATTCCTGAAGCACATGTGAGAAGCCTCTCCCTCGGGGTTCGGGATAATCGATCGCCCAACATGAAGCAAAGCCCAACAAGGGCAAAATCGAAGAGTCACATCTCTACCAAAATGACAAATAGACTTCGTACGACTATTTTCAGCGTAATATCTGCATTTACATTTCCCCATTGCGACACTCAGGACTTCCATCGGCTTGTAGAGTCCTCCACCCGAGAATGGCGAACGGGGAAATGTCTCCATTTACCGACAAATTTATGTAAATGACGCACTGGACGCAGTTTTGATATTTTTCGTTCGTTTGTTTGCTAGTGGTGAGGTCTCCGCAAAGTTTCCTCTAGCATAAGGTGAAGCACCGACCGTGTTCAGGATCGTTTTGTTAACGCGCCATTTCTCGTCCGGACGACCATTGTCGTTTGGCGGGCGCGAACGTATCGACATCGACCATGGTCCATTGGGGGCCTAGTACTTAAGCCACATTGCTAGCATTAAGATGAGTAATGAAGTCTATTTTGCTCTAGGCTTTGGTCGATAAATTCCCTCCCTCCCCCTGGGGGACTCCTAATGGCTTGACCGTTGGCGACATCTTGATGGAAAAGTCGTGTTCTTACAAAATTGCATTCTTGGAGGAATTTGAAATAAAAAAAAATGGGGAAAAAGAGGTGAAAGAAAACACGAAACAGAAAATAAACAAAATCCATTGTTATGCTTCGTGGGGATGAGGGGGAGATTGATAGTGAAGGCGTGAAGTGGAGGTACACATCCGGGGGCGAATAATATTTCCCATCCCATTGATGCGATGGTTAAGCTCGTACAGGTGGATAGGATAGGAGTTTATTGAATGAAAAAAGGGAATCGCCTTATGGAGCTAGTAAGCTCGTATGTCATGGAATTGTTTGCGGTGAAGATGATCATCGGTGACAAATGGGTGCAATAATTCCGCGAAAAAATATAAATGTGTGACATTAATAAAAATAGTTTTCGGTTTAGTTGGAGTGTGGAGTTGTACGCAGAGCAGAATCTGTTTAATTAGCATATGGAATGTGTTGGGTTTTAATTCATGTGTTATTTTGTCCTGGAAATCTTCTTTATATTCATTATTTTGTTCCAAGTTTTTTTTTGCTTTGTATTCATTCTAGTGGCCAAAATGTGTTTACAACGGACTCATATTCGATAGGGCTGAGTATTGAATCTCCTAAGGATTCGAGTGATGCTGGAGTCTTTTTGGTCGAAGATGGTTTAGAAGCAGTAGTTGCCACGGTTTCTTGTACCAAGATATAATAAATCCTGCACTGACGCAGATGACTGGTTGTTGTATTGGAGTTTGATTGAGTCAACTTATTACTCAGGTGTCCATTTGGGTTTCAGGATTCTGTGGGGAGATCGTTTCCTATTTCTGCTCTGTTCTATTGATAGGATAACGCCTTTTCCAGGATTATTTGGAGTGGTTGAGATAGACTGAAAACTTTTCTTCGAGACGTATCAAGAAAATCCTGGTTTCAATGGGGGTATCTCAAGTTATTTACTGAAATGTTGATCATTTCTTTTCGAGCTATTGATTATCGTTATAGGTGGAAGATCATTCCAATCCAAATTAGCTCCAGCAAATAAGGCCCCGTGAAGATTGCAGTTTGCAAAAGTTCGACATTAGCCGCAGGATCGCCTCGCCGGAACGATTCGTTGGTATCAATAAACTCCACTTAAAACGACATCCAAATACGACCGTTGTTACGAACTTCATTTCCAACACGTTTTTATGTTAGTTTTCGTTCTACACACCACCCTCCAAATGATCAATTTAGCATGTTTCTGCAATTGGAACATGATTATGTCATATTTTTTACAAAAACATTCCTTCGCCATGGAATACGCCATGAAACCCACTCAACTCATGGAGTGGATTATTGTTGTTGGTCGGATGGAAGTTTTTCGTCCAGAGAAATGACTCTGCCCCACAATACTCGAGCTTGAAATGTGTTGCTAGGGCGCTTTAAACAGGCATCCGGGCATGCACCGACCGATCGTAACTGTCAGGATTTCTTTCTCACCGTCTCCCACTACCGCTTGCCGGAGAAAGGACGCAAACCCTTGCTCGCGTCCCGGGAAGCAGCAAAAACTCCGGGAATAACAATAACAAATGTTCAACAAGCATTCATTCAATTTTGGAAATTTTTATTGTAGGCTTGTGTGCTTGCAGCTCTTTTCTTTTTTGTTTTGCTTCACATCTCGCTCGCGCTCGTTTTTGGAATTGCAAACCCCTCGGTTGCATTATTCTTGTGTCGTGCCCGGGATTTAAGAAATATTTTACGGTGATACGGCAATCCAACGGCCGCTGGGTGGGTGGCGTCGGTTGGCTGGGTGAAGGTTTGTGCTCCTGCTTCTGCTGCAACTGCTGCTGCTTCTCTAGCTTTAATCCAGCGATCCTTTAATCCTTGACCATTCCTCTCGTGGCTGAGGGTGGATGATCTTTGGTGGGTCGGAAGTCGGAAAGGGGAACGATAAATTTTGTGTTTTATTCGCGTGCTGCATGTAACGCCCGGAACCGACCCGACCCGGTTCGCCGGAAGGGGTCTCGAAGCTGGGTGCGTTTTTTTGTTTGTAGGCACTGCGCCAAATCACAAAGTTCTTGGGGTTGGGGTGTGATTTGATGATGCGTTTTTGTTGCTACTCTCTTGTTTTCCTTCTTCCTGTAATGTGGAAATGTTTCACATAGTTTATGGTGGTTTTATGCGTGTTCCACATTTCTGCTCGTATCCGAATGCATCCTATTTAGTCGAATGACTTCAAACGGCTAGGGTACACAGAACAGAAGGTGTCGTAAAGTGTAGTACGGTTTGCGCTAATTTGTGATCGTTTTTTATCGCTAACGTTTCAATTGCCATCCATTTTGTGCCGAATGTGGATACGATTCGAGGCTAAATCATACTGAAAAGGTGCACAAAAAACGGGGGCAAGACATTCAAAGCGTACATAAAGTTGGCATTATATTTGTCATAAGCATTCGGTGGGTGAACTTCAACGTCCATTAGAGCAAATTATATGTTTTGTGAGGTTTTATAGGCAATTTTTTATTCCGTTCATATTGCGCCTGTTAATGTGTGGCAACCACTGCCCTTCAAAGGTCATTCTTTGTAAGAAATGGTATTAACGTATTGAAGTTTTTTTTTTTCGGGGGACAGCTCATTCTCGCCCTCGTGTGGTGTTACATTGTTAATAATCCAAATCATGCAGGGGTTTAAAGCACATTACAGCACGTAAATCAATCATCACTCAACGCTCTGTCAGATTGACAGAAGGAACACTTTTGCCGGATCCCGCACCTTCCAAGACGATCGTGCCAGAAAGTAAGACTCATTGAAATAAATTCAAAACAAGCAAATTTTTAAACAATCCACCACCGACTGATGTCCAGGCGATAAAAAATGACATCTGTTGTACAAATTATTCAACCACCCCACCCTAGCTGGTGGTGAGGTTTACTGGAAGCGCTCGATGAGATCATATTTTACGCAAAAGCAGGAACAAACAAAAAAAAAAAAAGCATCCAAAACCTCTCGCGACAGCAGCAAACAAGGAGTAAAACATTTGAACAAGCTTTGCTACAAAACGATCGATGATGGTGGCGTGTTTTTGTTTCGGTTTTGAAGATCGGACCAGCAGTAAAAAAATGCCAAAAATGCTTTTGAATCCTGCAGGTTGAAAAAAAAAAACATCCAGACGAAAGAACAAGAAAAATTAAGTCATGTTTGGTGCGCCTGCAATGCACTGCACCGACACACACACACGCGCTTATTCGGACACACTCTCTGAATAAGCACACAGTTGCAGCTCTCGGGGTTGATCGTGTGGTGTGGCTTTTGATCGTTTGTTCTGCGTGTTTTATTTGTCTTGCTGCGTCTTGCTATGTTCGTGTAGCTCGCGAACTGTGGTGCGGTTTTTATTCTGGATGAACATTAATCTCGACCGTTTTTGGGTGAACGATTTCATGCAATTTTCAAACCAACGCTCGGAACGCTCTCGGGGAATGCATTTGTTTTGTTTTGCATCTTTCAATTTACCTCCCTTTCTCCCTGTTACCCTGCTTCAAAGTTCGATCCATCATCTTATATTGGGGGCATTTGGTTGGGTTTTTATTTTGCAAATCAGCAGGTGGCAAAATGTATTTTGCCGTCCGTTTTTCATCACCTGGAAATCTGGTATGGCCGGTGTGGTGGGGGGAAGCGGGAGTAGTAAGAATGCCTCCCATTGGGAAGCCAGCAACAGCTGCAGGAGCTTCAGAAATGAGAAATCATGTACAGGCACTGCTTGCCAAAAAAAGGACAGAGAGAGAGAGAGAGAGAGAAAGAGAGAGAGAGAGAGAGAGAGAGAGAGAGAGAGAGAAAAGCAGTTCCACAAAAAAGGATCATATGATTGATCATGATCATTTAGAACGATTGCTTGCAGATTTTGTGGTCAGTTAGTTGGGTGGTAGTTGCGGTATTTTACACAGAATGCAACCAAAAACTGCACCGTTTGATTGAAATCGCTCGATTCGCATCAAATCAGCGTTAAATTCGCGTCATAAGCGTTCGATGCGTGGCTGATTGCATGGCTGTTTTGTTTCACACTCGCAGTCAGTCATCGCCTTTGTAGATTTATTTTGGCCGTCGAGAGCGTGGAACATAAAAAGGTAAGCGAAAGAAAACGGTGTTGTGGTTGATTTAACGCTGATTAAACGGCTATTGAGTTGTGGGAATAATCAATTGACACGTCAGTCAGCGTCTTGATGGAGACGCTTGGTCGCTGTAACCGAATTCGCAAAAGGGCGGGAGCGTTTTTTTTTTTTTTTGGTGTCACATAAAGCCGCCCCAAAAGTAAATGGAGTCGCTTGAAAACAAGTAAAAAAAAGGGAAGCATCGCTTCATCGCTCAAGCGCCCCGAAGGCATTGCGTGCACGCGCTTCGGAACTGCCATTCGGATCGAATTTATGAATTACACTCAAGCCGGCCCAGTGCATTAATTCAATTTGAATTCTTTCCCGGCACGAAACGACCGGCCGAGGACCCCCGACAAATGGCAACTTTTCGATGGCAAAAATTACGCGCGCAATAAAGCTTTTCGAAGCACCCCGGAGGATATTTGTAATGTAATGTTTAATTTCTGCGGAATGTTACGCGAATTTAAACAATTTCGGCCCACTCAGGAAGGATTTAAATGCGCTTTTAAGAAAGCAAATGCACCCTGGTTGGGGGGTGGTCGATACGCGGTGCGATAAAATAAGCAGAAAATACGGTCGGAGGATTGCGACGTCTGTAGAGATAAATTAAAGACAAGAAATTGAATCAAAAAAGTGAACCGAAATGATCGTTTTTTGTTGTTATTATTGTTACGAGGTAGTAAAATACTACTTCGTTCTGTAGAACTTGACGACGATCTTCTCCATTGGGGCATTTCCACCCCAACGGGGGCCTACTCGAGTGACCTAATGTATTGCAATGATTAAATCGCACTAGGAGGTGCAATGGGACGTCGCATCCTCGATCGCAGCTCGGAAGCACACGGGCGGATGGGTGGTTGCTCGAAAGTTGGGGTTAAAAAATTTACACTTGAATTATGATCGAGGAGGAGCCCAGGAGGAAATCGCAGGGGTGGGTTCTTTTGTACGGAAGTTGCATACTGCGTTTCTTCTCTTTTTTCTCCTTTCTGTGCGTCTGAGTTCGATCCTTAAAGGAATCTGGCAAGCGCGGTTGGCAAGTGGTTCGAAATTGAATTCTCGCATTGTGGAAACGGGCTGAACGGAGAAAGTCAGCATGGAAGCTACTGCTGGAACGACGCATATTGTAATTTTAGAATTTATTTATGCACTTAAATAAAATCCACTCAGCTTGAAAGGATGACACGGTACGGTGGCTACTACCTGGCTATGGTCCTGGGTCACAGTGGGATAGCGTAGAACATATCAGAAGATATTTCATTCATAGTGATATTTATAAAAGATTTTTATGAATTTGTAAATAAATTTCAAGACAAACACATCATACAAAGATTAGGTAGTTGATACAAAGGCAATGTTCTTATTCATTTAGAAGCATTATTTATTATTTCGGTGGTCCGGTAGGTAGAAGCGTTCATTTTCGGATCCGTACTATCATTTGCTCTGGATATCTTCTTGCTCAAGAAGATATCAAACTGACTTCAAACAATCGTTTATTCGTCTCGGATTTATTGTTTGATTGCAGGCGCATTTTTCGATGTACATTGACCGGTTCATCAAAGAGCCAAAGTGCCAGTCCCTGAAATCGGTGAGAGTTTGTTGGAATTTGGATGGCAAACACAAAGAAACCATCGGCAAGCATCTTAAAAAAAAACCAAACCCTTTTGATGCATGCATTTTTTTCGATCAAATAATTCACTTTATAGTGATGATTATAATTTCAGTTCGAAATTTTGCATCCCTTGGTAGAGAGAGTTGTTCTTGCACAAAATGCACGAAGCGCATTGAACTTTGCACAACCAGCACAAGCATGTCTGTCTGGTGTTTATGGCGTAACATTTTACAACCGTCCCGGGTCGTTGTCGATGCAATCCCTGGGCCTGGTGCAATAATCCATCCTCTCTTCATTAGTCTTTACAGGTCGCCGTTTTATTACAATCCTCCTGGTTGGTTCGATCATTCGAGCGGGATCGATTTGATGAACTTGTAAAACTGCTCGGCTGCACGGAGTCGAAGTCACAAATTCCAATGAGCTTGGGTGCGCTTGGGTGCAGCAAATTGCAAATCACACAAAACCGACCAATATTGGCCCCTTGTCGGCGGACAGCACAAGAAAACAGTCACACACAGTCACAGGATGCGCTTTTGTGTTGACCCGACCCAACGGGTCTCGGAGGGGCACGGTTTTGTGATGATGGTTGGTAAACATGGCAGCGTGCTGACTAGATCGGCCGGCCGGAATCTCATCGGATTATGCAAAGCGATCTCCCAAATGCGATTCCACGTTTGAATGGTGCCGGTTGACACAAAAGACCGCCCAAACACCGCCGATGAGCAAAGAGCGCGAGATCGGTTCCGGAAAAATCCTGACTTTGTGGAGTTAGTGAAAGAGAGAGAGAGAGAGGGAAGTGGAGAGGTTTGTTTGGCATTAACGGAACACCTCCACCGTATTCCTCCTTGCGTGTGTGTGTTTGTGTGCAGTCGAAAGATCAAAGCACGGCGAAGACAAACCCCAAGCGGTCCACCCCATCCACAACCATTAGGGAAAAAGGTGAGCGAAGAAAAACCTCGCCCATGAAATCACAACATAGACCCCGGACTTGCCGCGACGTATCATCGTCGACCAATATGATCAAACCGCAACGGGCGGCCCACCGGCCGTTCCAAGTGGCGGATTATAATCTCTTGCCGACCAAATATCTCCAAATATTTGCGGTGATTTGTAGCGTTTTTATGTCTAATATCTCTATCAGAAAGCTGCTTTGTGTGTGTAAAAGTGTGTGTGTCCCCTTAATAGAGGGGGTTCGTTTCTTTACTGATCG
Source organism: Anopheles maculipalpis (assembly GCF_943734695.1). Classification (NCBI taxonomy): domain Eukaryota; kingdom Metazoa; phylum Arthropoda; class Insecta; order Diptera; family Culicidae; genus Anopheles; species Anopheles maculipalpis. The sequence continues at coordinate 5,413,703 of NC_064872.1, forward strand.
TTAAAGTCTTTCCTCGATGCAAAGCGGCAATTTGGGTGCGGCTTGTGAAGCGAACCGATACGCAACGAACTCTGCATCTTAGCTTAAAAAGTTTGAAGGAGGCAAAGAGTTTGAACGAACTAAATTTCGCGTTTTGATATGAAATTTCACACATTTTCGATACAGGCAGACTAAGGAAGGAGGAGAGGGAGCATGAAAGAGAGGGTCCAGCAAGGGTAAATCAAAATCGGACCAATATTAAGCAGCACCATTAAACACCATTAGTGACGCGTTTTTTTGACCAGCTCACCCGGCTTTGGCGGCATGCTCAATAAAACGCGAAAGCATGATCGACAGATCAGACTTCCCGATCCCGATGGCGGAAACACTAGCCTTAATCAGGTGCAGGCTGAGTCGTTTGCGATCATTCAAATGAGCCACGCTGCAGCAACAACAAATAATACAACAAATGGGCAAAAAGGAGAGTTTAGTTGTTCGATTTCACGCGAAAAAGTAACCCGCCTACGGAATCGGCTTCAGAAATCGGTAAAAACAGACATTGGCCAATACAGCTTAATAAACTGCGCGCCACCCGATGCACGTATGCAAATCAGTTCTAAATGGTTTTCTGCTCCCTTTTTACCATTTCCTCAGCTCCGCTTTTTAAAGCTCCCGCGAAATGTGGTTCGCGCGCGTTTGATCTTATCAGCGTTTTTATGTAAATAAGGTGCAGCACAAGATGTATGGAAAAGGAAGCGCATTCACATACCGGGTTGTCGGGTAGGAAGGTCTGGGTGGTTAAAGCTTGCGTCGCGGTTATACGTCGGGAGGAATGTCTTGAGTTTGGTAGATTAATCGATCACCATCAGCGAGCGTCAACTGGAGCTGTGGCCACTCCATTTTGGTGCACAAGATCGATAGAAACGTTTATTGTATGTAAATATCGACAACACGATCGACGTTGTTCGCCACCGTACCTTTAAATATGTGTGTGTGTGTGTGTGTGTGAGAGCTTGTTGGAGGACAAAATAGACTTAACATTTTTATTGATAATAATCAACTAGTCCTTTCGAAGTAGAGCAAGAACAGAAATAGAAAAGACAAAACTTTTAACGGTGATACCATCGCAACTCGATCGCGATATTTTTTGCGAAACAGGCAATTGAGGTGAACCCGCTATTCTCGGTGATAAAGATGTTGGAACCAGCATCCATTATCCGAATCGAACGCGCTTGTTTAGAATAAATTGTCCCTAGAGGTTGCGAAAGGCACACCGCGACTCATAGAACGGGTCCGATTATAATAAGTTCCTTCGTGTTGTTTCCTTTCTTCGTCTGTCGATCGATTGCACAAAGGCTAGCGCATGTTGGTGCATTGTGAAAAGGGCAGCCACAATAAATGTTTCACAAACTGGAGGTTTTGTTGTACCGGTTATGCAAGAAACAAAGTTCATTACGATTCGAGCGCGTACCGGAGCAGTCATTCGGTTTTCTATTTCACGATCGCGCATAGTTCCTCCCAGCGCAAACGTTAGTGAGGCGCCATCCACCTCACCAGCGCACGATCAACAACGGGTTTTCCATTTCACTCCGCGCGAACGCTCGTTCTACGTCAGGATCACAATGTCACTGAATGTTTCGCTTTCCTTTGGCGGCTTCACCTAGATTGACGGTGCTGCTCGTGAGAATTTGAATAGGCCCCAACAAGCCCAATCAGCTCGCACGATAATGTCTTGTCGGGTTGGGTTGATGCGGCGCTTGCTTTGCAACAATGTTTGCTAATTTCTGTAGGAGAAAACGATTGGTGGAGGATGTTAGCTTCCTAATTGGTGGTGGGTAATTATCGTGAATGCATGCCCTTATGTTAAGCTTTCACTGAGCAAGATCAGGAAGGTTAAAGGGGGTTAATTTACCACGCAAAGGAATAATGAAAGTGAGCTAGATATTGACCCTCATTTCACCGGTGCTTAAAGGTATAAAAGACGGATACATGATCTTGATGCTGATAAAATCTTAAAGTTGCCTTCTTCCATATTGGCTACCAGCATTTGTAATAGTTCTCGAACCACAGCATGTCAAACAAAGAAAATGATGATTGATATCTTTCAGCCCCATGACATCTAGCTGGCGCAACGATCCGGCGACTAGGGGTTCGTTTGTTTCCCGAGTGTTGAAGTTCCTTGAATTTGAGTGACCACCACCAATACTCATCATGAAGAATCGATCAGAAAATGAAGTCTTTTTACCAAAGACGGGAGTAAGTCCTCCTGGTGAAGCCTCGGGTAAGTGTCTAACTCAGGTAAGCTACTGCTGGAAGCAAAACACAAGCCAAGTGTCATGTTTTTGTTTCATTTTACAAGGGTTAACCGTCAGCCGCGATCGGATCCGGCCTTACATAAGGGTAGAATCTGAAGAAGCCCCAAAAATCAGCTCTCTGCTGCCACTGTGGCTTGTCTGCGCATTGAGCTTAGCGAGAACTCCTTTTCTCACTCTTGCAGGCTTTTTTCTGCATTGTCAAAGCTGTGTGTGTATGTCTGTTAGTTAAGGATTTTTGGTAAGGAAGCCAAGTGGCGGGCCCGGCAAGCCAAGCAGTAGCCATCGATCAACCGACATTGACCATCCTTCATCCTTCATTTTATTATTTCCAGTTTACTCTCGTTCCGTCTCGCATGTTGCTCGCTGGCAGGCTCACCAGGTACGGTATCTTCCGATCGAACGGTAGAATCAGGTTTATTTATTTTTTCCTCGCATCTCAAAAGTTTGATCCACGGTCGATCCAAAGTGAAGCAAAAAATAAAACCAAACGAGAGCGCAAGAAAAACGTCACCCCGCATTCGATTTGGAGATCATTTTTCAAATACCCGCTCGCCTATCGTATCGTTCGATCTAATTGCTTGTCTTAATGTCCATCGTTTTGTGTCTATTAATTATGATGTTTTTGTTGTTGTTGTTGTCTGTCTGTTGGCTTAGTGCTCCACAAGCAGTGTGTGCGCTTTGTATGTTGCTTTCGTTATAGGACACACATGTTTGAATTCGGAGCTTTTCCGCGTGACATGATTGAATTTGTCATCCTTGCTGGCTTCCCTACGCAAGGCGATTTTTTGAACTGGAGATTGGAATTTGCGTCGATGGAACAAAACGGTAGAAAGGAAAATCAAACCTTTAGTGCGGTTTAATCAATCACTTCTGTTCAATATAATATTTCTTTATCAGTAATCAACTAGATATCTGCAGGAATCGTGCTTCAATCTTCAATTCACTATTTTCTTTTCATTTTGTTCAACCTATTCCCATCGCTGCTTGACGACGTAATCGATCCGAACGCTTCAAAACCGGAAATCGGACGCTGACTAATGCTTCAGCAATGCCCTGGCTGGCACGGTACCGGTTATGCTCGCATGCTCGCGCGTCATTATGAGTGCGAGCGCGCTTTCCCAATCGAAGGGCTGTTTTTTGTGTGTGTCAAATATGCGAATGCATTACGATCGCCTCGGCGTTGCGTTTCCGAGTGTGTGGGCTGGGGCTCTGGGACCATGGCTTGAAGCATGTTTGTTTTTGCTTCCTCCCATAACTGAGCGCTTTTTATGGAGATTTCGCGAAACCCACGTGGCACTGGGCATACAAGCAGGAGTGCAAACAATGTGTCGATAGGGGTACCGTAGCCGGCAAGGTAAGCAGCACCCAGTTGCCCAAAAGCGTTACAGCAGCTGCAGTAACAGCTGCACCGTCGGAGGGAGTCGATCGGTTTCACTTTTTATTCACCCCGTTCCGGGACGAGCAGGCCAGACAGGCTGGTTGGCTGTGGAATAAATCTTTTCTACATTAACTGCCCAACGCTGCCAACGTTACAATGGGCAAAACGCCCATTGCATGGGGTTTACGTTGCTCCGAATGGAGGGTTTCTATTACCGTGTTGGGTGTCGGGTGTGGAAGGATAATAATAATAATAAACATAGTCATAGAGCCCACAGCGCAGCGCAGGCTGTCGGTGGTTGGTGTTGACATGACTAAATCACCGTCCCAGATCGTTAAATCAAAATCCCGACATTGCGACTTCGCCACGTCCGCCTTCGCGGTTCGTACCATAGCACTTTCCGGCGCAATGCAAACGGACATGATTTGGTGGTTTCATGAGATATTTTGAAATGTTACTCGCCGGTTTTGGGGCTTGGATGTGGTATGGTGGTTGGCTTCGGCAATGAAATTTAGTTCAATTGTTGGATTAGCATACGTGTACATGAATGGAGGATTGTTGATATTGTGTGTTGATTGCAAAATAATTTACGCAATTGTTTGATGGAAGCAGTTGGAGTGTATTGGTCGGTTTGGATGTTTGGATGGTTTGGATGGACGACTGAAGGCAATTTATATTTACTCTTTTTTAATTGATCCTTTGTGGGATATTCGTTTTAGAGCTATGCTGCCTACCAACTGGAATAAATGTCGTTGAATTGCGAAATCTCGTTCCGTCCAGACCATCTTCTTGAACAAAGGACTGATTATCCAGCTATAAATCCAATCAAGTCCAGGAAGTTTTTGATGGCAGTAGAATCTCTCTAATCTATAGCCCTAAAAAAGAAGAAGAATTGCAGATAAACACAGCTAGTTCTTCTGACGAACGATACGACAATTACCATTTGAACTGTTTGAATTTCTCAGAACACTACTACCGCAGCGTAGGGTATGGATAAAGCTCTCCGTTGCGTTGTTTCAATAAAATCATCTCCCACACCACCATGCAGTGTAATCATTAGGCTCCAAATAAACCTTATTTTTTGTTTTTTAAACCTGAGACCTAACAAACTGATGAAGTTGCACTCACTCCCATATATCGGAAAAATAATACTTTCCAGAGCACATAAGGAGCGTTTGACGAAAATGGGTTCTGGTTTTAGGTTACCACTACTTCAGTTCAACCACCTCTGTGCCGATGGACTATTCCAACATTTGCAACGCTGCTGTCGAAAAACCACAGCAAACAAACGGAGCGTTGCAGTTTGCATCGGCGTTCCTGTTTTTTTGTCCGACTCCAACCCGTACCGTACTACACTCACTACGGTGATGGTTTTCGGCGTTCAATTTGTCAGCCGACGCATACGCATACACAGGGCTGTATCGGATATAGTGTTTCACCAGACCTGAAGAAGGCTGAAGAAGAAAGAGCATTCGGCCAAAAGGTTTGTTTTTTTTTGGGGGGGGGGGGGGGGGTTTGAGGAGGGGAGGGTAGAGGGAGGATCTTCATATAACCATATTTTTAACCTCAAGACGCTAGTTCATTTGGCTGTCATAGTCATGTTACAAAAACAATTTGTTCGACACTCAGCTGCTATTGCTCGGTGGAGTTTTCGGGAGCTTGCCGGGAACGGAACGCTACCGTGTCGGCTTACACCGTTCGGGGTACATTCATTCCGGTGACAGGATGGCCAGATCATGAAGACAAAACGGTTCGCCCGTTGTCGATGGTACGACGACGGTAAACAAATTAACGTTCAAAACAAGGAAAAAACAACTATTTTTAACCAAAGTACGTGCACACCGTTCAACGATGCTACGATGCTTCAAAGCAGTTCGGTACTTTGATGCGCATTAAAACAACGGAAGAAGTCTGTCCATTGAAATTCTTTACAGTGTGGAGAATTTTGGCCGTAGAGATTTGCCAGATTGACGGTTATTATCCAGGTGTCTTAAAGCACTAGCAAAAATTTTCTTTACAGACCAAAGTAGTGCGAAATTTATTAACATTCTTGGCAGGAGTTTTAAAGTTAAAATGCTGTGGTAAAGATGAACCTTATCAAGTCAGAAAAATGCTTACCATAATCATTTTGAGATCATAATATTAAACAGCACATGAACCTCTGTACAGTTTTTATGGCAGAATGCGGCATAACAAATCAACATTCCTGTTCGCTTCATTGTTGAAAGTAAAAAATTCAATAATTATTAAACAACTGAAACTGGAGTCAGACAATTGGCATCCTATAGGAGAGTTATTCGAACCGTTTACATCCATGATAACCGACAGACTTCCGTCTGTATACGGCTAAGAGATAGCTTCATGAATAAGAAAATTACTTTGCAAAATTATAACCTCAACGTAACCCATGGCTTTCCGTGGTAGCCTTTTGTTTTGTGGAGCACTAATAACCAACCCCAAAAGTGCTAATTATGTGCAGAGTTTAAATCCTCTTAAAATTCTTCATTAAAAGAAAGCTCTTACGAACGATAAATTAAGCGCATTCCTTCACTAGTTCTGTGCGTTCATTTATGACACCAATTACACACGTTTGCTGTCGAAAATCGATGAACAAACGTAGCAGCAAACTGATTGATTTTTGGTCCATGCATGCCCTGCAGGATGCGTAGAAAACAAACCGGGTTCCTGTTCTGACCGTGCGTTGAAGTTCTTTGCGTTCGACAAGCCTTTCTGCCTTTCCTTTAAAAGGGCACAACACTTTTACACTCCAAAAACTCACCCACTTGCAGTCAAGCACTCATTTTTCCTTCTTCTCTTTCTTTCAACCCCCTCGCTCTTCCCTTTCTCCCGGGGTAACAAATTGAATGAAATCGAAGACAGTAGTAATTATTTTTCTTATTTTCTCCTTTCCATGCATTTTCGACGATCGTTTTGAGTATTCTATTGCTTCCCTTATGGCAAGGTTCGTTTGTTACTGTTTTATTTTAATTTGTCGTCGTCTCGCTTAGCCTCCACGTTCTCTCACTCCCATTCGTCCCTGCCGACACTTCCTGCCCCATCCAGTGTGTGTAATGCTGCGTAAAGCAAAACACATCATCGTGCAAACGATCTGGCACAAACTGCAGTTGGCATTTTTCGAAGATCGAGCAGTTATAGTGTCGCGTCAAGAGAGTGCTGCGTTGTGTGTGTTTGGGGTTTTGTTTTGGTTTGCCTCTTTGTTGCACCGTTGCGCCTTGGGACTGTGTCGCCCGGCTGTGTTCGAAGGGAAAGATCGCGCTTCGGGTAAAACAGATCGAATCACGAAACCGAACGAAAAGAAGGGGGGTGCTGATCTTTGGCGTTTTGTGTCTGCCCGAGCCAACCTCGAACGGGACGGAACTCGATCGTTTTATGTGCGGCCCCTGGTGGAGGAGGGTGGGAACCAATTTGGATGAAAATCAGCCTGCATGCCACGCGTGTGCAGTCGCGTCTTGCCACAAGATGCATCTCGGGTGTTGGGCTCCCTACCAGTTTGCTTCACTGGATCGCTTCCTCCCGCGGCCCACAATCGGAGCAATCATGATTCAGGAGGTGCGAGCGAGTTTATTTCCACTTGCGAAACGTGTGAATTAATTGGAGGTTAATTATAATGTTAATCCACTGCACTGCCACGGCTGAGTCATATTTTATTTCCAATTCGACGAAGGCGACAAACAGGGCAACTTGGTGACAGGGTGAACAGGGCAGCACGCTTTGAGAAGCGAAAAAACAAAAAAATCGAAGGCACACCAGGCGAAAACCGATCCCAATTAAGACATTAGCACAAATCCACCAACGGGCTGACCCTTACCGGTTGAACTGAGCTGAGGTGTTTTTGGTGGTGATTTTGTGCATGTGTGTGCCTGTCGATTGGTTTGTGCTTTGTTTTGTCACCCGTTGCGTGGTACAAATATTCGTTTGCTCGTGTCGCATTTCACGGTAGAGAGTTCCTGTTTTCATGTATTTTACGATCACGATCGATTAAACTGGCGGCAGTAGTGACAGGCAGAGGTGAACTATTAGCTGTATGAGAATACGCGTGCTAAAAGGGAACGGCTAAGGAACGATAAGAGGTTGCATTTTCTAGCTCTGCTTTTCGAGACATAAATAGCTAAATTGTCCTCAGCAAAGCCCCGATCGCACCAAAAATTGGCAACAATAATTAAAATTATTGCCAATGATAATTAAAATGTTCGGAATGTGTAAAGCGCAACACGCAGGCGTCCCCGTCAAGATCGCAACGATCGCTTATCGTTTTGCATGAATTCATAGCGTGTAATGAAAAAGCCCCAAGCCCCGTGCAAAAACCCTTTTATTGCTGCTGGCGCTGGGAATCGCGATTGTGATCGCGGCATACCTCAGCTCTGCACAGCTCACCCACCCGACTACGCTTAGCATATCGTCACCGATTAGCACGTCCCCTGTCGGTATGCGAGCCCGACCGAGGTGTTTCATACTTCATCAAGCGTACCGAGGAAGGCAGAGCAGCTAATTGAATGGTTGAAGGGAAATAGAAAGAGTTAAAAGCGGGCAAGACGCAACGGCTAGTACAACTTAATCCCTCCATCAGTCCTAGCCGAGAAACGTTCGAGTGATGCAGGAAACGCTAGACGATCGAGCGGCAAGCTGTAGTACAGGTAGCAGCGCTGTACACGATGGCGTGCTTGGATTCGGCCGGCGCCTGGCTCTCTCTCTCCCTCGCTTGCGCTTGACTGTTGGTGAAAATAATTAAAATATTCATTTCAATCTATTCCCCACACCGAAACCGATCGGGTTTGCAACAATTTCTACATATTGTCGCGATCGTCTCGGCGAGGTTTTTTTTTCTTCTGTGTGTCGCGATGTGTGCCTTCCTGATGAAGCGATGCAAAGAAGGCAAAATAAATACAGCAAGCGAGAAACGTCAGCTGGGCAGGCCCCAGGGCATCCCACTATCTAACCGTTCGCATCAGCGAGTAATTATAATGCTGACAAAATGAAAAATAATTGCGCAAATTTTTATCCCCTATTGGAACAGCTGGCAACGATGGTAATGGCAGCAAAAAAGAGGGAAGCCTGATGCATCGAATCGCGGGATAGATAAGGTGTTGTTTGCAGCAGCAACAAATGGTCTGTTGAAAGGACATCGTGTACCGAGGAATGGAACCTGTCACAATGGATTTAAATAGATAAAGATGACGGTGGAATGGATGAAGAGTGTGTGTCTTTATGTGCATATAAACGATCGGCAAAGGGCTTACGGCTTCAAGCAAGGGTTAATTTATGATTGCTGCTAAGAAATATTTTTTTCAAAGACCCGAGGTGTTTTTGCTACTCGTGGAAGTTTTCTTTTTCAATTTTATTTTGTGAGTGTAAGTTGGCTAATAAATTAATGTACCATTGCTCTTCTACGTCACTCGTGTGCTGTTACTAAAATAGCGATTATCGGGTTAACTGGTATGGCTTTCGGTAATGACGTGACAAAGAACTTGATTAGTATAATTTTCACCTCGAACGAAATTAGTCGTCTTGCTACTGAGATGATTATCTCTTTTCTGCTTTGGTTTCAAAAGACCTAATTACATGAAAAGCAAGATTTTTTTTAAATAAAAAAAAACACTTCTTATTTATTTATTTATCATTTAGATATTATATGCAATGCACTACCAGCTGTTTCTTTGCACCGAATTTACGATCAGCTCGCTAAACCATCCAAAGCATTTCATTTTTTTCGTTTGCATACGATCGCAAACACGAAATGAAAAATAAATAAATAAATCTTACCAGCCACCAGCTCGCTGTGCTCACTGTGCGCTCTTTCTCTCATGTTAATAAGCAATTAATAAGAGTAAAAGATGAGAGCGCATTCCATTGGCATGATTTTCTCATCGCACGAACTCTGCACAAACCGCCGTTTGATTCCGTTTGATTCCTTCCGACTGGGTAACAAGAAAAGGGTTTGAACGTTCCCGCGCAAACGTAAACATTATGAAAAGGAGTCTTCAACCGTGAAGCACACACACAGACGAGTTTTTTCTTCTCATGCGTCTATTTTCTGGGAACTGTTGCCGGTACTCTGGAAGGGCGATCGATCAATGTTTGATGCATTCCCGAGGAAGCATGAGATGAGTTGAAGTATTTTAAATATCGAGAAAGAGCTTTTTGGTTATGTGTACAGTAATCCTACGTTTTTCGATACTCAAAAAGAAACTGTGCAAAAGTTCAAGGACGCGTCACTTAAGGGGTAGGATCTTGCTGTGATCTGTCTAGTTTATCATCGGTCGGAATCAAAAACTCCACGCCACAATTTTTTAGCCCATGATTCACTCTTAGTTTCGTAACCGTCTACCGTAACCGTCCGTTTGTTCTTCGTTTGTGATTCATACGAGAAAAAAAGGGAATTCATTAGCATAGACCTCCGCCCGTTCTTCGATGAGCCGCTTAAATAATTCATCATCAATAGACGAATAAATCAATTTCACTTTTTGCCTTCGAAACGCAACCACTCAAAACGAAACAGACTCGCGCCAGAATGCGTTCCGACACTGTCTGGCACTGTCGCGGTCGTGCAGCCTTGCAGAGTGCACGCCAGGAAGTCCAATTTGCATTTGTGTTGTTGTTTTGTTTTCGGGATATTTGTGTGCGCTTTGGGGCGTTTATCGCGCGCTAAAGTTTGATACTTGAGCATGACTAAATGGTGCAACCTTTAGCCGACTGCCCGCAGTGTATTAATTTCGCTACGCGCTGCACTTATCTTGCACCATTCCCGTGCCGACGACCACGTGCACGGTTTGTGCGGTTTGTTTGCAGTTTATGGAATGTGCTAAGATTAAGAGCCGCAGTACGTGTGTGTGTGTGTGTATGTGTGGGAGTCACTTATGGACGATCCAATGCCCACCCCTTTCGGACTTCGGAAGATAACTTCAGGCCCCAGCTAAGGTGATCAGCGAGTGAGTACGTGTGGGGAGATGAAAAGGCTAAAGAAAACAGCAAAATTGCACCCAGGTTATCGCAACACCGTGAAAGGGACCACCACAGGCAGAAATGACAGAACGAAGCCAAAGTTCTCATAGATGGCCGTAAATGGAAAGCTTTGCTCGGGAAGTAGAGGAAACTAATCGGAGCACACTTTCGTGTGATCGCCGAGATTGACCTGAAGTTTCAATTTTTGTGACTAGACCGATCGCGTCGGATTTTTGAGTGGAACTTTTAAGTCACTGTTAATGGTTGGAGTGCTTCACATCAACTCCCACCTAGATCCCACGCTCGGAGGTGTGTGTGTGTGTTTCGAGGAATGAAGTGCATTTCCCGACTGAAAAATACACACACCCTTGCCTACAATCGGTTTGAAAAAGCAAAACAATTGAACAGTTGTTTATCGTGCGGAGAGTTGCTTTTTGCTTTCGTTTCCTGCTCCTCCTAGCTGCAAGATCGCAACCGTTTCCCCCATTTTTATCCGTACTTCATCGAACCCTAAACACTCAATATCTCGTCCTGTCTAGCTTGGGCCGAGCCGGTTGAAGAATTCGTAGAACACTGCGTTCCACGGTAATGTTGCGTTCTTTCAGACACGCTGGTTTAGATTCCAACTGGTGCCGGTACGAAAACAACGCACTAGCAATCTAAAAGTTGGTTGTTGAGGTAATAGGAAAAGCAAACAAAGCATTCGTGGACGGATGGAAAGATTGAAAGATTGTAGTAAATTTTGTGTTCAGTGTCTGTTTTCTGTTTTCGTAGCAGTTGAAGCATATGTCCGAATTTTTTGTTTTTGGAAACTCGGCGCTGATTTGATTCCCCGGTCTATGTGAAGTACCCCCTGTAAGCCACTCGAGGCGCCCCATTGCGGTCGTTGGGAATCATTGTAAGAGTAACACGCCGAACGTTTTCGGAACGCATTCTTCTGCGGATAGATTGTTTTGATATTGAAAGTATTTATTTATTTATCACTCCATACGTTTGGATGCTGGGGAGAGATACGATAAGAGTGTGCTAGAGAGCATGTTGTGGAATGCTTTGCCGAAGAGTCTGAGAGCAAATTGCTATGCATAGAATGTAGCAGAGGTTCTAAAGGTATCCCAAACGAATGACTCCGTTCAGGTGAACTGATTGATGGATTTGATGAATCGGAGGATGCATCGGGATGGATTGGAATGTTTGTGTATTCCTTTTCCAGCGGTGAAAGATGGATCACACCAATTTCAATATGACGGGTACGATGCAAGAATAATAATTAAAAGCTTTAAAACAGAAAAAAAAGCACCAGATAGAAAAAATGTCCAAAGTTCTTCCAAGGATTGTACCGGGTACCGATCCTGTACCAATTTATTTCACCTTGATCCTATCTGTGATGTAGATTATTTGATGCAGGACTGAGTTGGCTAGACATGCGCGTTCCCTTCTTTAAATATTCTCAGCCCGTTTGTCCACTTTAAACTCTAATAGCCTTCAATTTATCTCAAATTGCTTCACCACTTGCTTTCTTTGTTCCGATGCGCTTGAGTTGTCCACTTTCGCCGCCCTATCACCCATTTGCTTCGGCTAGGGTCGGGTCACTTTCTATTTCCCTTTCGTTTTTCTTGCCTCATACTGTTGTCATTGTGCGTTTATTTGATTAAGTAGACACAGTCACTGCTTTTAGAACTCTAAACTGGCCTTCCTTTCAAAGCGGGCGCGCGTGTGTGTGTGTACTCTGTGTCATTTTGTTTCGAATTCGGCATCATTAATCCACCGACCAGAGCTGCTGCGACACTGCCGCTAGAATGACCGATCTAGAAAGAACAAAATATGTTTTTCCATCGGCCAAAAGAATGTCGCGGTAGGTTTGACCCTTTTTCTTCATAATCTCGTCTTTCTCGTCCGATGCGCTCGTTGAAGTCTTTTGTACAGAACTAATCGTAGAATCGGAAAGAAATGCACGCATTGCATGGTGTATGCATCGAGTGGCGGTGGGGAGCGATAGGAAGATAATATATGACCAACATTTCAACCTTTATCATGTATGTGAGTGTGTTTGTGTGTGTGTGCGTGTGTGTGATACGTTAAATCTTTACGAAGGACAATGCTGTTTAAGCAGCACCATACTGTTTCATTGTGTCTAGCTTGGGTCTTTCGGTACGATGATGAAGAATAAATCGGAGATATACAGATCGGGTGGCGTGTTGGGTCGCTTGTTAGCTGCGTGTTAGTAGAGTCGTCTTCGGTGACTCATGCTGTGAATGTGGCTCCCGTAGAAGAACAATTTTGCGTACACGTGGCGCAGACTTCTTTATAAAAGAAATGAAATAATGGATATTTTCAAATGAATTATGACGATCTAAACAGTTCGAACCTTCCTCTACAGTCAATGTGATGCATAGCCATCATGCATGGAAGCCAGTAGGACGTTCTGCGACTTCACCTCAAGAGTGATATGAGCGATTGTACTGAAAAGACCTACGACAACTCCATAAGACAAGGTTGCAATAGTCTAAGATACGAAACGATACAGCCTATTATCGGGCACCAACGTGAATTTGTCCATATGGCTTTCAAAAATTCTTTCAGGACTTTCGTGGAATCTCGGAATGACATACTTATACAAACCAGAGGAGATATTCAGACAAGTACAAAAAATTAATTTTTATTGCATAAATAAGGAAAGGATTTGTGCTTTTAACTAATTTACAGAAAAGACTCCTTAAATATTGGTTGGGAGACATTTTCTTCCCCGAACCGAGGAATACTGTTGGGCCTTATTTCGTGTGATCTCAGTTGAATTTATTTATTTATACCCGCCTAAATGATACCTTGCGGTTCAAGGCTTCAAGACGGCTAGATTTTTTATTAACAATAGATTATCGCAGTTGAAACTTCGTGCACTACTTTCCTATGAGCATTGATTTAACCTCGCTTTATTTGCACTCAATACTACCGTGCCTTCCTATCATTTTAAACCCATTCAGGTGAAAGCTTTGTTGAATGCTGGATTTGCACAAGCAACTAGATAATGCCCTGCCACTTGGTGTAGGAATTTAGTGCCAGTGTACCCGGTTGGTATCGAATCCTATCTTTCACACCCGATGTAACACGCAATTCTCGCAGAAAAAAGGAAAGCAAAATCCTAGCTGTCGTAACGTAATCCGGTACGAAAACATTGGCCACGACAATTGGCTCCCTTTAAAGCGACATGGTGTGAAAGATAGCACGCGGACCAGAAACCAGAATAAAACCCCCGAGACCGAAGATAGCCCGAACGCGGGGTGGCATGAAATCTAAACACTCTCGATGTGAGGGCGAAGAAAAAAGCACTAAGCCGTAAGAAATACAATGTTTGGGTCACGGGAAGCCGAACAAAGCACATACATACACACAATGCGCGCTTAGCTGATGTGGTCTGTACATTGGCTTAGGAACGGATGGAGGGGCACACGAAAGAAGATGCCTGCATGATCACGCATGAGTAGAACGCAATCCGAGACCATGCGTAAGTAGCAGCAGGATCATCGGCAGCCCGTATCTTGCAACAATGTATGAGCTGATGATGAGAAATGTATCCGAGTCTGATGCACGAGTAGTGGGAGCGTTGGTGATCGTGCACAGTATTATTTCCTGGGGTTTATTAATAGTTTTAAATCGACGTTTAATGTCTGGAAAGGTGGGAAAGACATAAAAGGATTTTACTAGACGGGAGAATAGGTGGATTTCTTGATTGCAAAAATATTTCTTCTGTGGGAGGAAATGAAAAAGAATTGGCTCATCAACCATGGGAAGGCTGCAAGTGGAAATTCTTATTGGTATTATCATCATGAGAGAAAATTAATATTATAGAGATCTACGAGCAAGTAAAAGGTTAACATGTGCAACATTTGAACTCAAATTCGCATGATGGCATGCCTAGAAATAATTATAGCAGAGATCATTCACACCCACTGATTAACACCAAAAAGGAATGAATGAACGAATGATGTTTTAAATGAACTATTTCTCCATGCACTTACTGACCACTTTTTATAAACAAAAAAAAAGTAACTCTCTTTCCAAAGATCAGCAATCAATTTTAAAGAAAATCGAATAAAAAGATTGGATTATCTTACGTGCCCGCGCATTGCCCGATGTTTTATGTTCTTTTCTCTCCTTGCAAACGCAGCTCATAAATTAGACACTCGCGAATAATTTTCATCGACGCCCCGAAGGATCCTCCTCTGCGCAATTAATACAGCCCTGCCCCCATACCATACAGTACTACCAGGCTTACGCAGCTTTCCACAACAGCTACAAACAACCAATGTTGCTACCGCGATGTTCATTGAACGGAAAACATTATCACTGCTTCTCTTCTGTCTTTGTTATGATTCTCTTTCCGAAATCTTCCAACGGCAAGATTTGCCATGATGAGGGCGGACTGTGTGATATAAATCAAAAATTCAATTGCTCTCTATCTCCCTACCACGGACCGTCGGAGCAGACTGAGCTGGATCAGGTACCGCGCATCAAGCGCGTCCAACAAATTACCGTGACTTGGCCTCGGTCAAGTGGCAAATGGCTGAGATCCACCGCACTGTGTGTGTGCGCGTAATTAAAAGTTCTAATTCAATTATCGGAAGTGACCGGAGTTTCCCCGGGTCGTATCGTCCGTCGCTACCCGGAATCGCGGAAAATGGGAGGAGACCGAGCCCGCTTTTGCTCGGTTGCTTTCTTCGGCCGTTCTTGCTTTTCGCAGCCACTTTCGTCGGCGCTACCGGTACTGGGCAGTTGAGCGTGTGTCCAATGTGTCCGCAGTCGGGTTCCGCTGATGATCAGCCCCCTTTCGATGGTGATGATTATGACGATAATGACCGTAAACGGTCAGACGGTGGTACTTTCGGGTAGGCGAGAGGATGGGTGAACCGAGCTATCATAATATGTTGTGGCGCGGTGTTGTGTGTAATAAAACAAAACAAAAACGACATCGTGCAAGAAAGCGTTCTAGCAAAGTGGGAAGAGAGAGCGATTGAGAGAAAATTGATGTTGATACTTGTTGGGGGCACACGAAACAAGGAATGGAAAAGGGTTCGTTCGTGTTACGTTGTGCTTCTGCTGGCGAGTTGTTCGGCCAGTGAGGATTTGAGATGTCGATTCGTTAATAAATTAATGATAGGATAGTGTAGCCATTTAGCGCAGGACATCCCGTCATTGCGTACCCATGCGATCGGGCTGCCAGCGTTACCCATCATGCTGTGTTTGAAGGGGGTTGAACTTGGACACGCGCTCATCGATGCGTAGATTGACGCCTACCACAGGCGGAGCTAATAGTTTATGATTGCTGGTTCGTTTGTTTTCTTGAGAGAGATTTTATTTATTCAGTGAGCTGTTCTGCAAGACAAGATAATTTTATAGCGCTTGTCAGATTACAAAAAAAAGTGTCTCCATGTTGCGAAGATAGTTTTGACCTTTTTTTGAACACTTGTTTGTAGCTTGATTGTTGATTCACAGTTACAAAGATACAAGTGCCCAGTGAAATCTTCTTAAACTTCAATGTTCTATTTCTGATTGACGTATCAGTGATATCACTCTATCTCAACTTGGACCAATCATCCCCCTTATGTCCATATGGATGGAAGTAAACTCTGAGGGCTGGGTCGTCTAGTCAAATTCGAATGACAGAATTGGTGCTGAAAATCTGATGTATTCAATTATATTTGATTACGTCTGAATGTAATGAAATTAATTTTAATTAAATTACCCATTTTTTCATTAAATTTAACAGCCCCATCAGATTGCGGTGCGCTCCCCGCCAAACCCAACGAAGACGAACGAATCGTAACGAGGTGTGAAGTTGATCATCGCTTGCGCCTAACATCAACGCTAATCAGTTTGATTGCATGTTCAGTGAATCATTTATCACTGATAAAAAAGCGGTAATTTCGGTTTTACAATATCATCATACAGACTGCCGCCGCATCAAATAGGGCTGCAGCTGTACACTAAACGAAAAGGAAAAAAAGAGCAGAAAAAGCTCAGCGATAAAACGCGCGAAGAAGGCTCACTCTTTAAATCATAACGATTCATTCGTTCCACCCAAAAGGTTCGTTATTTGCCCGGTATCCCCCTATTCCCTGTTCATTCTTTTGGCGGCAAAATGATGAGAGTGAAGGTCGAGAAGAACGAGAGAAAAAAACCTGTGTGAGGAAGTACACCGAAAAAAGCCTTAAAGAGCGATTGAGTGACCAACGGGTCCACTGAATCTTGGGGATGAAATTGGAATGAGTAAGACATGTACAAAAAAAAAAAACTTCACCACGACGCGACTGGCAAGCATCACAGCTCTGGCCGAACCATGTAAGGACGTGATTAGAGCGTTTATGCTTGGTTGATTTTTATTATCGACGGAGTTTGGGCTCTCTGATGGCACCGCTACCATTGTGCAGTGCAGTGCAGGTTGCAGAAACAGGTCGGACACGTGAAAGGTGCATCACCGTGTGCATTCTAAGCTAGATTCAAGCGTGGTGAAACGCATGGCAAGAAAGAAAAGCTTGGCATCACGCTCACTGGTTAAAATTGTTCCCCAACATCTCTGTTATTATACCATAAAGGAATGATTGAGCAGTTTTTTTTTTGCTAATTATTTTTCTAACAGCTCCCCAGCAACAGCTACGCAAGTCTTTGGAAGCTTATCGCTTGGGAGTCAGCAAGTAAAAACAAAAAAAAAAAGGAATCGAGGCAGAAGGCATGAAAAAATAACATCTTAAGAAGCATCTGAAGAAGGAGCGAATGAAGCACGATACTTACGTTCGAGCTTGCGTACAATCGTGTGCTACCGTGAGTCATAAGATTGGATGAGAACAAGATGTGAATGGAAGCAGAAAAACGGCAAAATGAAGTGTTTGATAAGTTATTGTTTATTTGCCATTATGGTCACTTGCTTAATTGGTGGAGCGAATGGGGAGTTTCGTTTGATGAAAAATCGGTGGGAAATTCGTCGAATTGATACAACAGTTTTAAGAGCTGAAGTTAAGAGATGATTCCTCAAGAGGCGGGAGGATTTCCCACGCCAATGCACTTGTTGGAGTGTTGGAAATGGATGGTAAGTGTTTGTGGTTCAAATGTGCTTCTTGGTGTCCGGTGTTTAATTCTTACCAAGCTCTATGTAAAATATTAATTTCTTCGTAGTATTTACTGATACAACTCCCTCTAACAACGAATCAAACGGACACCATTTTGTGTTTTGCTCCATTCTCTATTAATAGTTCCACAAAACGCGAATCTTTCATCCGTATCATCAAACTCCTCTGGCAACTCAGCAACGATGGCAGGTAAAAGATTTGGTTGTCGATCTTGTCCAATTGGACGGCTGGATAAAGATCGCCATCGTCGTCCGAATGCGAGCTCCCTAGCATCCCGTCGAGGAGCGTTGTTGTGCAAAATGGCATCCAATCAGCAATTCCGAATCACCAACCGTTGTTTGATTTCAGCACGGCAGCCTGTTGCAGTCCGGGTTGTGACAAAAAACGCCGCTCGAAACCAGAATGCCCGAGACAGGAGGATCTAATAATATAAACTGCTAGTTTACGACGTGACGTTTCGGTGTGATTTGATTAGCGTGCAAAAATAAAAGTCCTGAGCGTACGGGAAGAAGCGAGTCCCATGGGGACCACAAGCTGACAAAAACCCACAAAACCGATCGCCGAGACGATGTGGGAAACGCTGGACAAATGGGGACACGTCTTCTCTAGCGTGAGCTCCGTGTTTGCGGAGGAACTAGAAGTAGCAGTAATAGCGAAAAACGCACACAGAAAGGCGACCCAATCAGCGGGCCAAGTGACAGACCACGGCGGCCCGAACGACGCCATCACAGTCGTCATCTTAATCATCACGGAACCCGAGACGGTGACGGTGTGGGCAACGCCGGACGATTATAAAAATATGCAGATGAGATACGCCTAGAATTATAATGTGCCATGTGGACATAGGATCAAACTACTCGTGTGTGTGTGTATGTGACAGAGAGAATGGGGTGGTGGGATCGATTCCCGTTTCCCGCTCTAAACATCAAACTGAAGGTTGAGCTCCGGTTGATGGAAGTTGCTTCAGTTTGGTTGGTCACTTTCTGACTTGTCAGGGTTCTGATCGACTAATTTAGCTGACGATGTTGAACTGCAAGATTATGACGCTCGTCATACTTGTTTTGCAAGAAGGAGGAGACATGTCAGTGACAGGGAACATTTTCTTGCGCTATTTAAGGGAATGGAGAGTTGGTTTAACCAGTTGTTGAGAAATTTATAGGAGTATTTTCGCTTGTATTACTTCAAACTAAGGATACCAATATGCTATCGACTATTTTCTATATTTATTTTACGAAACATAAATGAAAGATGAATCATCCCCGTTTCAAAGATAAATCATTCTCGTTCCTCAAGTTACACTTAATCCTTAGCTGAAAAGGTAAGACCTGAAAGCTGGCCAAGTAATTTGTGGGTGACGATCGGTCGTTACCGGTTGTCAAACAAATGGTGACGAATCCCTTAGGCTTACGCAGGATTCCTGATCCTTTTTCATCATTTGTTATGGCCGGATCGGGTAGGCTGTTGATGAAAAAGGAATCGTTTTGCTGCCTCTGAACAACAGACTCTGTAACACAAAACTTTTTTTTCTCTACATTGCATTGAAGAAAATTGTAGTTTGATGTAGAAAAAACACGGGTTGAAGGATTACGATACGTCGAAGGATTAGCATCTAGAGTGCAGCTAGAGAGAAAGGTGAGAAATAGAGTCATGTTTCTCGCATATCCTAACAGAAGCAGATTGAATGGATAGATTTTAAGAACTAAGAATGCTTGATGAAAAATTCCATCTGTCATCGAAGGTGTTTGGAATTATTTAAAAAAATAGAAATGGATGCTTTTATTTGATTTTTTCTTGAACGATTTAATTCTAAACCTACGTCACCATTTAGAATGCTTGCAACGCTATAAGGAAACTTTGCTTACTGCTGTAATTGTAACAAGATTGTGTGAATAATTTTATTTCATTTTACAACCGAGCAAGGCCCTACCCTTCCGTTCATAAATTTCATCCCTGGCCTTTGCTGGCCTTTCCTCCAACACGAGTCCAACGATACGTGTGTCATAAAATTCAGAACATGTGCAGTGATTGGGCGTTACATTCATTGCTCTCGAGTACCGGTAAGCATCGATCGAGTGATGCCGCGGTAAAGATTCCGATCGCATAAGATCAGACCAAAACAACCTACCTGAACTTGCAGTACACGCGCGATTTCAAAACGAGAGATCTTCCCAAGATTCCGTACCGAAAAGAAAGAAGAGATCGCAAAAAGATCGACAAAATAGTTAACGTGGCAAGGCAAAAGGGGAGCTTTAAAAGCAACCACAAGGTGTTGGGCGTAGAACCAAACTTCGCGCCACGATCATCATCATCCGAACGCGCTGGTAGGCATTCTATTTCGCTGTCGCTCGGTTTCGCAATGGTCTAGCATCGGACGGACGACGGACACATCCCGGAGGACTGGTTGCGATGGTCTGCACAGCGCGCATGCACTAAATGCACATCTCTAGCATGTTGTGCAAGGCGTGAAGCAAAGATTCGTTCATCCTGAGCCCGTGCTGCGGTGGCCTAGGCTCGTTTTGCTGGAGTGACTTCAATGCGGCGCAGGCGACGAACGACAACGAAAAGAGAGGAACGGTGGGTATAAGTATCCAATCCACCCTCCCCTTAGTACCTCAACACTGATGTTTTTTTCTTCCCAATCCCTTTCTCGGTCTTCTCAGCATCCTTTTTGTGGCCGCCACCGTGTAGCGTACAATTCATTCAATTTGTTTACTATTTTATTAGGCATTAAATTATTCAATTCCTCTGTTTCAACATCTTGTTGCGCCGTGTGTTTACGTTTGTTTATAAATATGTATATATTTTAATTTAATGAAACAATTGCCCGGGTTGGAGCGGGACGCGACTTGGAAGAGCCAGCGAGGTGTTTAGCTCGTTCGGTGCAGCTTATGCAGTGCCTGCTCGGTAGGCTGTAGATCTTGCGCAGCATGGGCTGCAATGCTGGGTGCAGTTGTAATTGAGTTAAGAGAACGTAGGCGCACAAAACCTCCCCAATAGCAATATAGCAGAAATCTCGCGCACGCCGGCCAGCCGTTTACGAAAACGAGAAGATGATCGTGCTGTGGTGGCATTTGCATCGCGCACGGTGAACGAAAGATGCCACACTATGACACCAGGGCAGCTTAGTCTGGTTGTACGAAATGACCCTCCGCTGTGAGGCGAACGATTTGAGGCTATGTGAGAGCGAGTGTGTATGTTGGATGAAGACTATTTGTGGATTGGATTGACACGCCGCAACCGTAGCGATCGTTTGATCGTGAACGATCAGGCAAGCAAAGGTTCGGAGCGCTCGGGAGAGAAAAATGGCAAATTATGTTGTTAAATTATAGGAAATTCTGTGGTAATTAGAATTTTTCACAGCTAGAAGGTACAGCGCTACAGGGAAAAGAGGGAATGGTGTCGTGTGAAATAGTGTTGCCGTTATGAAGTTGAAGCACAGAAGTGATACTTTTTAAGTGCCGCCTATAAGTGAGCTTTTTCAGGGAACGGAATCTGTGAGAACTTTAAATCGAGCTCATTAAATCTTGTGAGTGATGTACGAGGATGATTTTTGTTTTGGGATGGAGTTTTATTAGGAATTTGAATGAAATAAGCAGTCATGCGTTTACGTCAGTTTATTTTTGCAATTAATTTAAATTACTTTGTTTATAAATTTATGATATACTAGGAGATGGCTCAGTAGTGATGCGACAAAGAGGCCGGTCCCCATACGGCAGGACCGGGGTTCCAAACCCATTCAGGCCGTTCTTCGTAGTCAGGAGTGACTATCCAACTATGTGGTATCGACAGTATTGTAAGTCATTCGATGGTGTGATCTCAGTAGGTCGTTAAACCAAGAAGAAGAAGAAGAACAACAATGTATGAAATAATTTTGAACTTATGGATAAACTTGTGCAAGGTAAGAAGCAATTGACATTTGCTACGATTGTAGTATTGATCATTATAAACATCATAGATAACAAAGATTTATGCCTCTACAATGAACACATTGAATGAATCCAAAATAAGTTTATTTTGTGTGTTTTGTGTATTTTCTTCCAACTCCCTACTTCCAGCATAAGGTCGTAGGTCGTACAGACCTTCAAGCTTAACTAAAACACATTCACAACTCATTGTTGGTTTATTGTACGCTTGTTTGCGCTAAATGAGCCTTATCGCACTGTGTACGTCTCATCACTGTTTACACCCTTTATTTGTTGATCAGATTTTCCTAACCAAATAAATCATAAACCTCCTAAACCATCATCCAAAAAAAACCGCCCTACAACGAGCGGCTCTTGTGCTGGTTTGGCTGGGCCGTCTGGCTGGCGGCGAACTTTAGAGGTGCCATAAAATGTGATTGATTTCCTAGCTTTCGACACCGGAAGGCCTCCATTGAAGCGGGAACGTATTCACTTACAGCGAAGCGAGCAAACCCTTGGGAAACAAACATGAACGCATCAGAACATCTGAGTTCTTCGAGCACTCAGACCGCACCAAACTTCATGGCACCTCCTCGTCCACCCTGTCCCCGATCACACGGCTTGTGATCGCTGCAACACCGAACAGTATTGCATTATGCTCTGCATGTGTCGAAATGGGCGGAAATAATAAGAACAGGCGTAAAAATGGAGCATGGGAAATAAGGCAGTCTACACAAATGCGGACAGATCATTGCCGCAGCTCGACCCTGTTCGACAATGACGGTTTCGAATTGCCTTTGCTCTATTTATTCCCGAGAAGTTCTTGGCAGAACTCGGTCAGGTTTTGGGAAACCTGTCGGCTAAAGCCACGGCCACGTTGTGTATGCAATCTTTTTCGTCAAATAGACGAGCATCCTTGTTTGGCTCAACAACAACAACAAAAAAAAACTTTGAAAAAACAAATGAAGCGCAAGAACAAAGCTAGGGATAAGAAAAGCCGCCCGCCGCGTCGATCATTCTTTGCATGCGATTTGTGTTTGGTGGAAACGTTCTTTAGAACTTTTCTGGAGGTTTATTTTTTGTTCGCATCCTTGCATCCAACAATTCTTGTATATCCTGTAAATCACACCTTGCCGGAACGTTTCTCACCATGGTGCGGTGCTAAGATGATTGCCGGTCATATTTACTTTTTGTTCGAGGTTTTTGTGTGCTGTTTGCGTCGGCATAAAATCGGGGCGGAAAATGCACTTCACGAGTGGTTTTGCATTTGTCCATTGGTGATTACCGTGCAAGAAGAATTGAAATTCAATGCGACAGCTTTTAGCGACACACACTCACACAAAAGAACGGCAGAAAGACATTGTTTGATGGATTCGAATCCGTATGGCAACTAAAAATGTGCCATAAATAAGTAAAGAATATTTTGGAAGAAAAGTTGCCATTGATTTCTACGCTTATTGCAAGTATATTGTTATTAATTGTTTCGCTCTTTTCCTCTCTCTTTTTTTCTCTCTCTTTCTTTTCGTTTTCCCATTTGTCACGGATGTCAAAGACGAATTGATGCTTGTTGATATCCGGCGCAAGAGTTCCACTGCGGAAAAAATGCATCACCAAACGAACTCCAGTAACGCCAGAACATGAATCAATCTTAATGCTTGGGCCAGTTGCCTGACAGGATTTGCCTGCGGGATTCACCAAATGCCAAACAGAATGTGAGCGTGCGGATCCTTCACAAGCCTCGGACGCAACAACCGACAACATGCAACATAATTTCCGAAGGCATAAACATACAACCTGCAGTGCCCTCCCCTCACTACGAATCTCTCATACTATCCTCTGAAGCAAACCGATCTTTGTTTTGTTCGTTTCGCTCGGCGTTCGCCTCATCGGCACTGTCGGCGTCGGCACTGCCGCACGGATGGATGGTGTGGCAGGAACAAATAAAATGTAAACACCATCAGCATGATTCATTTGTCTTATTTGAATAAAACCACGGTCCACGGTCCGCTCCCTCGAAGGCGGTTGCCCCTTGCCAGCCATCCCAACAGCCGGAACGGATTGTTGAGGTTTGCTTTTGGGGAGGACACCGAAGGATTGTCCCCGTTTCTTGCGCGCACAGATCGTCGCCTCGGCATCAGTTTCTCAATTTCTCGACTCTCCTTTTTTGCACTGTGCTGGTGCTTTTTCGAATGTGAACTTCCATTCAATTCTATGGTCGGAAAATGGCCGAAAAGCGAAAACAAAAACGTTTCCCCTTTTTTCGCATCAAGTGCATGGAGGATGCAAGTGGGTGCATAGGGAAAAATGTGAAGGGACGGGAAGTAGTGCTGATGCTGCTGCTGACGTTGTTGCTTCAGAAGCCTCATGGATGCCTGCGAGCGATGCATGAAATTCAAACAGTTCCCAATAGCTGTCGCCGATCAGCTAGAGGTTGGACGAAAAATGCCATACAGCGTAGAAGTCTTATTTGTTTAATTTACAAAGACAAATTGACATGAGACAAATTGTTTTACCTTTAGATTTAGATTTGGATTTAGATTTGCCAATTGGGTACACACAATTATTCATGAATTGAAACAACATATCAAATAATAATGTCATAAGAGTATGTCTATCTCTCGACCTATTCCCTTCAAAATTCCAACCGAAACGATCGACAACTTTTCGAACCACCCTTGAAAAAGGGTGCTCCTATCGCAGTACGAGTCGTACGTATACGACCCAAAACCACGACACACCAACGATCGACCGATCAGTTATCGGTTCTCGACCACGACAAACAAACCTTCGCTCCCCCCTCCAGTAGGGACAGATTTCTCCGCAGGGTTTGCATCCGTCAGCGCATATGCACTGCAGAAAATCCGAACACAACGGTGGAAACTGGCGCGGGGGTTGAGCTATGCACCGCTCTAAACCAACCACCAGTGCCGCCAACCATCATCCAGCAATCTCACGAATGCATCAGAAGCAAAACGATTGCAAAACGGTCGTGAAAATTCTCTGCTTTCCCCGTTTCCCCGAAGCGTTGATTCTCTCTCTCTCTCTCTTTTTCTCCCTTCACGGCATAAGCGGCACCTTGCTCAGTTCCGAGCGTGGCCTCACTGTTGCAACCGACACTTGAAGATAAAGAATGGTGATATTCAAATAAATTCTCCATTTATACGAATGGAATCAATCTCCGGATGATATATTAAGCGCCAAGGGGTGAGTTCCCTGTTCACCTGGTAGGAAACGAGGAGAGGAAATAGTGGTGTGGTGTGTCGCTGCATTAGCATTCTATTTGTCTCCTTTGTTTCTCAGTTGTAACATTTAAATTAAAAATCTTTCCTGACATAATAATTTGTCAACTCCTGATCTCTTTGATCTCGCGTTTTGCTGGTTGGTGGGACTTACGGAAGTGGAGGGCAAACAAGGAAGGATGAAGACGGAGCAGGGGAACACAGTGAGCATGTTTGCGTGTGCCATGAAGGAATGAAACAATTTGCAATAGCACCCGCGTGGACAGCAGTGGACAATGTCAATCCAAGCAGATTGAATCAAGCGACGACCACGATGGCAATGACGACGAACAGTGATCGACATTTGCGTCGTGAGGATCTTGTCGAGCTGTCTGTACATTGAACGAATTGTGTCGTTTTTTCCCCTCTGCTCCATGACTTATTTTTTCCCAATCTTCATGCCCATTGTTATCGAGGAGAAATTGGAGAAACGAAGAGTGAAATAAAACAGTAAAAAAAAACTCCTGCGCAATAGCATCGTTCTCTTTCACCGAGCGATTTTCTTCCTGCGGTGTGTGACGGTTTCTTTCGACGACGGGGCCTGTCAGTCGGTGACAACTTTTCGCGCATTTTCACGCCACATGTCGATCAACGTCTCAAACTTCACTTCTCGCAAAGGGCCAGAACGCACCACTCACTTCGCCTATCGATCGATGTCGATCGATGGTACGGTGCGTCGGCTGACGAACGATTTTTCGGTAGGTCAGCGCTTAACACGCACCTGTTTGCGTTCCTTGCTACCGCTTTTGCTTTATTTTGGACTGTTTATTTATTCGATTGTCTCTGGCAGATCGTGGCACAATTTGCACAGGAATGCGTTAATGCTTGCGAAACGCTCGCGGCAAGGCAGTACTCTCGGAGGGGGTTCGTCGCTGTTGATGTCTTTCGTACAACCGT
The DNA here is from genome assembly GCF_943734695.1 of Anopheles maculipalpis. NCBI lineage: Eukaryota > Metazoa > Arthropoda > Insecta > Diptera > Culicidae > Anopheles > Anopheles maculipalpis. The sequence goes on from NC_064872.1 coordinate 5,439,530, forward strand.
ATCGAGTGTGCGCCAGATTGCACAGTTTCCTCTACGCACTTTCGTCAATTTAAATGCAAACAGAGCGTTCTTCCTTGTTGGGGTTCTGGGATGGGGTGTGTTGGAAAGGCAAATCAACGCTCTACCGGCCCCCTGTCACCTTGGGTGCGTTTCGATTTCAGTGGTGGTATTCGATTAAGCGAGTGGTAATTTGAGACGAGTACAGCGAAACAGTAGCCAAGTGAGCCGCCAACCGAGAGATATTGATTGCACAAATGAAGCAAAAGGTGGTTGGAGTTTGAGTTGCCAAGGAGTGTGTGCGTGTGTGTGCTGTTTTTTTTTGTCTTGTGTGTCCCAAGAGATGGCAGTGGCGATGTGACGCGTCGATACGATTAGCCGAACGAATCAATCGTTCCGCAGAATTGCTGCACGCGAAAGAAAAAAGTTGAGGTGAGTTGAGTAACGCCAGAACGAACGTTCGATTTACATGGTCGTTTCGTATCGTGTCACCGGGCGTTGCTTGCGACGTTCCATCGAAGGGGGACACCATTGGCTGTTAATGCGTTGTATAACAGTCTTTTTATTTTCATTAAAGCAAATGCTTTCACTGCCATTAACCAGCGTGGAGCGATTGGTTTAGAGTGTGTGTTTTTTTCGTTCACGTCTATCCTGTTCCACTATATATTGTTATCGTTACGTTTTTCTTGGGCGGTGGGTAGTAAATCTTGTTTGTGGGATTATATATTATGCATTTAGTTGAATAATGTGTATCAACCAAGGTGACCGAAAACGCTGCATCTCAGCAAAAATCAATATGCTTTTTTATTGCATCATTACACCTCTTTTTCCCAGGCACGGCTCGGCATGAGTTGTTTGTCTTTAGCAACAAATTAGACTGGAATGGGAGCACCAGATACGGAGCTGATTGACTCGGTCCCAAGTAAACAAGCGTGATCGACGAAAAGCGATGCACCCTGCACGAAGCAGAATAATGTTTTCTCTCGAGCACAATTAAATGTTTACTGAATAATCACTTTGCGCTCCGATTTTCTGACGGGTGTGTTGACGGGTGACCGGGTGTGTTCGAATAGAGCACAACGGGCTGGCTGGCTGGCCAGCGCACCATTACACCAAACATCAAGCACAAGCGTCATCGGCACTTGCACGCCATCAAACCATCACTTGACCTGAAGCCCCGGACCCAATCAGGCACGATTCTCTAGCTCTCTCTCAGGTTTGTTGTGTGTCTTTCTTGCAGACAACCGAGGCTCACCTGAGGTTTGCGGTCCGAGGGAATAGTTTGTTGGATAAATAGTTTGGCTTTGCTACAATGCTTTCGATTGTTTGCTTTCTTCCTGCTTGGACGCTCTCTTAGCGCTTGATACCCGATGGGATCGCGCGGCTGCAAGAATCGCGAGGACACAAAACCGTGGCTTGGTGTCCGAAATTGAAATTATACTCCGCCCCGGAAAACCAACAAGCAGAATCTGACGATGAAACAGCGATGAAAGCCAGAGGCTGACAGAGGTTTGTGAACCGATCAAACACAGCTAAACCATTGCACGGCGTCTAGGCCGGTTCGGTTTGGAGCAGAGCTAGGAAACTCTCGAGTGTCTCAAGAGCATAATGTATTGCGGATATCGTTTGGAGTAGCGTTCGCGTTGTTTGTTGCGTTGAGTGTGATAAAATTCGAGTCATTCTCGATCAATCCTATCTCCATCCATTTCACTTTGCCACTTTCCCCGAGCACGCAACGAAACGCGAAGGAAGTACAGATATGTCAGGTACTTTCAATACTTCCTTACCGATGTCAAGTGTTCCACCAGCTCGGACTAACCCGTTCGCTTGCAGAGCAGAGCGATTGTTATTATTACTTTCATCATATTCTGTGCTAGAGAGCTCACGATGGTGAAGTAATCCCGTCTGCATGCTTCTAATGCAGTGCTTCACAGCACGAACGCGTTCTTCGTTTACTTCTTCCCAACCGACCGGGACCGCCGATAGTTGGGTAAATATTTATTCAAATAATCCCATTCACCCTTTCGCCGATGAGGCTTGATGAGCTCCACAGCAGAACCGCAGTCAGTCAGACACTTATGGATGACGGCGGAACCCCCGGGCATCCCTGGTCCTTTCTTCGCGCTTCGCGATTTCAATGACCTGATGGGATGGGAACTGAGAAGCTGAGCTGGTGAGGTGAGGTGGAAAATTGTTGAAAAGTAAGCCGGAACGGACACAAAGTGTGGCCTAACGAACTTTGAGCGGCGGGGACAATGCACGCTCGATGACACTGCAAGTACGCCGCCCTAGGATAGGGTGCGTGGTTTTGATGCATTTAGAGCATTGTTGTGTTCCGGAAAAGCTTGATCTTGTTTATTTGGGTTCATTTTCTAGCCCCTTTTGAGATGGGTAGAACGAATTGAGGTGAGAGTTTTCCGTTGATTAAAAGCAAGCTGATCGAGTTGATTGTCAAGTATTCTGTCGAACATTTTACTTGAAGTTAAGCAGTTCAGTTCAAGTTGGAGTAGAGTTAGAGTAGAGTTGTAGAGTTAGAGTTAGAGTTCTAAACGAAAGAAATTAGAGTTAATTATTCAAAAAGGAATAAATGTTAGTTGATATTTTAAGTTGATAAATTGGTAAATAGTAGGGTACTTAAGTGAGTGGAAATAAAATAATCTTTAAATTCCAGAAAATCATACTAACATTCAGAATATTTCAATGCAATCCCCTCATATCAGATTCACTTGTCGATCGTTTACCCTTCAGGGTAAATAATCTGAGCTCCTTTCCTTCGCTTAACATCGTACAACTCACATTACACAGCCGATAAACATCGTCCAGAATCACTCTCGCTTCACTGCACTGATTTCGGACGCCGGTTTGTGTTTACTCGCTATCAATGCGCCTGTGCGCAATTTTCCGAAAAAACGCCAAAGCCCCGAAGTCACTCAACCACGATCGATCCGAAAAACTGCGCACACAGTTATCAGCACTTTGCAATCGAACCGAACCTCGTACCTACTGCGGTCATAATTTAGGATTCACGCGAATCGATCCCAGCACAGGTTACGCGGGATACTGAGGGTATCCGAGTGACCCGCGGGCCAATTTTCTACATTGTAGGCACGGAAACGTTTAGTAAGATCATTTAACGCTTGCCGACTCTTTCGCTCTGGTAGGAAAAATCGCAAGCAAGCGGCAAGTCAAGCCATTTAGACAGAGGAGAAGTTTTGTTGAACGGGAACGATCTGCTAGGGAAGAGCTATTCCTTCCCTTTGGTCCTCCGACGTGCGATGTGAAACCGTTTCTCTGCTCAGGACACGTTGTGTCCTCCGGTGGCCACTGTAGATCCGATGCTGGGTCGTTTTGTGCGAACGTGAGGGATGAATATCATTAAGGTAATTTTCCTTTAATCAAATAATTGCTATCGCGATCATGGACGGGGTCCTTTGTGCGGCTTGTTGCTGCTTTAACTCGAACCGAAATTCTGAACAGTCGAATGTCGCCCGCTGAAGGGCTTGTTGGAGTATGTTTCCTTTTTTTTTGCGCACGTTTTGAGGCTCTTCTACTCTTCACACACGGCAAAAGGGGGCAGCTTTTGTTCTTGGGGAGGAAGGGAGTTCTTGGCAGGGCAACAGGTAGATCTGGAACGCTGGCTTTTTTCCTCTCCGGCTGTGAAACTGAGCTTGATGCCCGGGCGAACGCGCGCACTCTCGTTCAATGGGTAGTTATTATTTTATTATCCTCCGGTTCTGGGAGCTCAAGCTTAAGGCTCCGGCACAAGTGAGAAGGAAATGTGCTGAAAGGTTGAGCTGAAGAACGGTGAGCATGAGTATAGAACCGACCGACGGAAACACCTTCCGGCTTTTGTGACGTGAGTAAAGTCGTGAAAAAAAGTCAAAACAAAGACACCGAGTGCGCTGAGTAAGGGCGGAGATGTTTCGTGTTTGGAAGCCTTCAAGAGTTGATTTTCATTTGGTTCTGAGAGGTTTGTGGTTTTCTAAGCATTGATTAGAAGGAGAGTTTACGGAGAATTTTCTTGTTCATTTTAGGATTATCAGGATTCTTACATATTTTATTACAAACTCCAGAAAAGAAGCCTTTCATTTCATCTTTTGCCAAGATCAAAGAATAATGACTCCTGCCCGTGATTTCGCAAAATGGCCTCCAGTTCTATCAAAATATCCCTCATTGTTCCAACGTTTGAAGGATAGATCCCTCACAAACAAGTCAAACCAAATCCCATCAACCTAAAATTCTTCGCTCACTTTACGACGTTTTGTTAATTAGCGAAACGGACTGCGTTTCTTGGAAACGCTTCCAATCCTTGCTGTATCCGAAAATCAACCCCTAAGTAACGGATTCTGGTTTTATTGCTAATGCCATATTCGATCGGTTTTCGATTTGCTTGGTGGGCAATTAAAAAAATATTATTACTGTTTTCACCACATGAAGGTCTGTAAATTGGTGTTTTCTTCCTCGTCAGTTTTCATGGGGATGAAGACTGTACCTTATGATTTACGATTTTCATGTTTTTCGGAGCTCTTTGAGGATAGAAAGAGGGATGTTTAGCTTTCAAAACTAGGCTGGAAAGGGTACATTAACATTCCAAAAGTCACAAAGCGCTTCAAAACATCAAATCCAAAGCTCCAACACGATGAAAGAAACAAAAATGATGTTTAGGAATAAAAACGATCAGCATTAAAACTGTGATACCGCAAAAAATTGGAATTCATCCTTCGGATGGAGTTTTGTCGGTTAACTGTCATAAGCCTAATCGAATCAACAGTGCTGAGGTCGATGATGTGCCAGTGCCATTGTGTCGCCATCCTATCCTTTCGATTGGTCAGTGCTCCCAACTCACTGCCGAAAAGGGGTAAGGTGACAAGAACCTCCGTGTGATCTCCAACGCAAGGGTACCAAAAATTTGTGTCCATCCAATTCCGTTCGTCCAATCCCAATTTCTAAACACCTCGAGACCTGTCAAGTTGAGCTGCTGCCTACCTACCCGTCTGCTTCTAGCATCGGCCCCTGTCAGCCTGTCGAAAGCAGCGCTTGATGCGTATAAATATTGATTTTATGATTTTCCAAATTTATGATCTAACGTCAATATAATGTCTTGTTGAGCATCGGTAACATTTCTCAAGTGCTGTGGTGCGATCGATCCGGGCGACGACCGCGCGCTCGCGTGTGTTTGTGTTGCGTTTCCTTCCCTTTTTTCCGTCCGTTTTTCCGCGTATCGCCCGTTTCTAGCATCGATCGATCGAGTGGCCCGATCGACATACTCTTCGGTGGTCTTTTCGGTTGTTGCGAGTCTTCCCACCAGCTACGGATGGAACCAACGGCAGATACTGACCATTGAGCAAATGGGAGGGAGAAAAACTAAGGGGATATGAATTTTTAATCCAAAACGGCTCTATTCGCCACGAACCGGCAAAACCTTCCACGACTTCACGACTTTCCCGTGCGCGCAGACCTTGTTTCGATTTCTATCATTTTTTGAGACTAAGGACTGTCCTGCTTGTGTTAGAGTGTCTTCCTCCTTTCCCAAAAAACGAACGAACGAACGTTTTGATCGATACTCTCAAATTTCAAAAATGGTATTGTACCTTCCTCGAGTCAGATAAGCACATATGGGATGGCCGAGGCCGGGAGAGGATGGAAGGGCGGCGAGATGATTGTGACCGCGAGAACAAGATCGATCGCTTTGCCCGTTGTCAAATCAAATCCAAAGATCGAACCGACAACCGACGAGAAAGCGGGTTTGTGCAGATCTACCGCGACGTCCGGTGTCCGGGGGAAATCTAATTTGTGTTTTGATGTGCGTTCGAATCGGGCGCAAGATTTATGCGCCGTGACGCGTGATGCGGGGTGCCGTGATGCTGTAGGAAAGTGGACGCAGGATGCTTTTTGTTTTCTCGAGATGATCGCCTTGATGTTCGTGTTGGGTGGGATCGTTTATTGGGTACAATGGTGAACTTGGGTTTCCTTTTGCGGGCGTGATCTATGTATGTTTTGCTGGGAAGACGCGATGAGAAGGATGAGTTAGATGAAGCACACGAGAACAAATAAGCACGAATATTATGCTTGCGAAATTAGGCGCTAATTTAGTTCAAACAATTTAGATTTGATCTAATGTTTTTTAAAACTCTTGTTTACTTTGAAGCTTAGTAAGCTTCAACTCCAGCGAACTTTTAACAATGAATTGGATATTTTTCCTTTAGAAACACCCTACCTGTGCAATCACTTGGAAGTTACGGATACATCAAATGAGACACAAATCTAGAAAGTATTATAAAATGTTGCAGTAGTTCTCTCTAATTGCTAAATTACATCTTCAAGTTTTCTTTGCCTTTGGCTCTAAAACCTCAAGAGGTTTATTGTCGTATGTCTCGCAGGTGAAGATCGGCACTGCAACCACCTTTGCCATCAGACGGCTGTGCTGCAGACTGAAGTATTTTGGAGTAGAAAACGTATATGCCTCAGACTTATTTGCCTATTTTTACTTTTCAATTCGGCTTCTTCAATGAAGAAACTGTTTCAATATCATCGAAATTGTTTCATTCCACCTGATTTAATCGATCCATTGTCTGCCTATGCGCTTTTTGTGAGGGTCTGATGATTTCCTTCAGAATATGTAGTTCTTTTAATTTTACTTTTTTCTTGCTGGATTAGATCGGTTTAAAGACTCACAGCAATAAAAAGAAAAAGAAAAGAGTTTAAAAGTTCAAAGGAATGCTGCTGTTTTCAAGCATTCCTTTCCTGTGAGCTCTATTAACCCGCTTTTCGTCGGAAAATACAGTTGCTCGGGAGGGGCAATGAAGAAAATGCAAACGGGTCGAACAGCATTTAATGTAGGCCAATTCATCCTTACGATCCACACCCGGAATGAGTCTTACTTTCCTTCGGTTTATCCAGTTAATTAGAAGGATCATCAGCCGCGGACCGACCAACACCGTCCAACATGACTAAGTAAGGTTTGGGAATTGTTGCATCATTTTAACGAATCAGGCGGCGTTTAGGGTTGGTGTAGCTTTTTACGCCACATTAATACGTGAACAAGAATATAGCGATCAGGCTGTGAGGTTGTTGTTCGAGGTGAGTTCATTCTTTCAAAGCAGCACATCAGGAAAGGGCAAACATTAACGCCATGAGGTCTGGTTCGGCCTAAACTTGCTCAAATAGGAAGGCTTTAATTGAACAGCTGGAAGCAATGAAAACTAGGACTTGCAGCTGGAGCTGTAATGCGTTGAAAGGTTTTATTTTCCGGCTTAATTTTTAAATATATTTAAGAAAAGTTTTTCGATAACAAATTCACCAACGTAGTATTAGATTTCCAAATTTCCTTCCTGCCAGACAGACAGTGAAACACGAAAATTGAGAAAGTATTCAAATGCTAATCATGCTTTCCAAGACGCCATCATACGATCGATCCTATTAGAAATTAAAACCGTCCATAAACGCCTTCCATCACAAACATCGCAACCATCCCCAACAAATGAACGTTGCGGGGCCAGTGATCTCGTCAACCAGAATGGTTTAAACTCGTAAAAGTCACTTTACCGAAACTAGATTTATGTATTTTCGCTTTCTTTTCATCCCTTGCTGGGTGGTGGGTGCTTCCATGAAGAAGAAAAAAAACCCACTGTTTGATCTGCTCCTTGGTATGCCTTTATGGTGAACATCTCCTAGACATGGGCACATAGCTGCTTCTATACGGCGTTCTTGTCGCGCCGTTTTGCCGAACAGTTGCGACCAAAAAGTCATTGGATGTTGTTTGGTAGACTTTCTAGTATTTGACGTGTTATCTCGCAGCCGTATTTCAAGCCGCTTAATTTCGAAACAGAGAAGCAGGTATTTGCCATCTGAACTTCATTTCAGATGCAAGCAACACACGGCAGAGACTGTGGCTACATTTTACGATCGCGTGAAATTTTATTGACCATCGGGACGATCACCCGAAATTCCCATATTGTCACGCAAGCAAGGCTCGCTTTCGCGCTTACACTCGCCCAACAAAAAGCCCATTTGGACATGGGCGAGATTTGCTTTTTTTTTTTTTTTAATGTGCTAACGACCACGAAAATGGGCGCTATTTGGAAATACTTCAGCAGCTGCCGGTTGGGAGTGAGATACTGATGGGTGGGTGGTTTCGGGAATTTACACTAATGTGTCGTTTTGTTAGTGGAGAATTATTGCTAAGCAGTAAGGGCCGGTCAGAGGAGCTTGAGCAAGCGTTGAGAGCTGACCATAAACGTTGACAAAATTGGGAATGGCAGAGCTTACTTCGTGTGTTACGCTTTACCGAGACACAGGACGAATCCTTTACCTGCCGCAACCTGCCTTTCGTCTTGGAAAGTTCGTTTCCGGGCCGTGCGGTTAATCATACACCGTTAAGATACGCACCAAAAAAATGCCTTCATTTTAATGTTCTTTCCGGTATTGACCAACAAAATTAAACACGTGGGAGTACAATGGATTTAACTGTTTCGCCCATGTTGAGCCAGCCATCCAAACCCCGTGAGATCGTGTTTATTTTAAAGAGAGTCTTAGGTTTTATTTTATCGATTGGAAGGATTTTTATTGACTTGTTCGGGCAGTTTCGATCGGTTTTAATCCGTCGCTGGAGACACCTTTCGGTCGCCGTCGCTGTCGTCGTCGCTGATAATAGGATTCGGGTTTATGTGTATTTTTCCCCACCTATGTTGTTCACAGAATCGGTCAAAATAAGGTGTTCGTAAATCATAAAGATACTTCGCCGGGTAAATCACACCAACTGGCCGTCGTTCATCTGACCTCGTTATTATGTGCGTTATATGTTTTAATGGATTTTCACTGCTCCATCGAAGATACCGTTACTGATTAGCGTTGCGCCAAAACCGCGGGTGATAGCGAGAAAAAAGCGTTTGTGTAGCAGATGTTTTGATCCTTTTGTTATTATGCTTTCAGTTGAGATCGAGGACAGTTTTGGAAATAGACGAGGTGTTAGTGAAAGATTGCTTCAAAAGTAAATCATTTCGCGAATGAGCACGCTCAGGACTCATTCAATACGATCGTTTGTGCACCAAGATGGCGATATCGAAGTTGTTGACGATCACACATGCTTGCTGAAGGGAAATTGCTGACGCTTTTACATACGGTGATTCGTGGTGATCGCGTACACCACTACTACCTACTCGAACTCGTGCGAGACAAGCTGTCCGAGAACGTTCGTTTGAACCAGTAGTGGTCTTCAACCTTCATCGGCAGGATCTCTCGATCGAAACGTAAATGAACTTTTGAAAACTTCTCCTTTCCAAACTGGAACGATTACTTTTCGCAGAAAATCCAGCTTCACTCGTTCGTCGCTGTCATATTGGTTGGTGGTTATTTTTGTTCTCTTCATATCGTTCCTTAACGCTTCATAAGTTCGTCATGTCCTCATGTTCGATGGCGCTTTTTATTCTCCTCCCATTGGTAACACAACACACACGCACGCACACACACACACACACACACACACACACACACACACATACACACACACACACACACACACCAGTACAACCAAACAGCCATGCCACATTCTGACAAATCGAACTATCAGCCCCGAAACAGGCCAACATTTCCAAGGAAGACCAGCGCTTTCATGTGTTGCGCTCCATCATTTTCGTCAACCTCCGATACAACGGGTCCGACGAAAATCAGGTTCGTCGCGTTTGGTGTGGTGCAAATCTTTCTCCTGTTGCGCTACGTGATCTGTTTGTTCTTGCGCTTCTTGTTGTTACCAGCGATGCGATAAAGAGTTTGATTTCCGCTTCAATTTCGCAGGGGGCTTGGGGGGAAACATTCCACGAAATCTGTTTCTGTTCCTCGTGTGTTGAGATAGCCATTTCACTCGTTGTGGCTGTCATTGGTGGTGCTGGTTGGCTGTTTCGGGTTTTATGATGATTCTTGTTATAGTTATTAATTTAAAACCGAAAAATGTTAAACGAAATCAAACACTTAATAGCACACTCCCGAGGGCGAGGCGAACAAATAAGCCGTGATCATATACATTCGGGCCAAGAACAGGGCGAGTGCCATTGGGCCCAGAGCCCGGCGGTGATGGCGTTTGCTTTTGATGATTCTTTTGCATTTTCGTTTTCCGTTTTATTCTTACATAATTGAACTTCACCAGTGATGGAACTGATGTCAGTGTGGCATGTTTTGCTCCTGCAATAAATACATTTAGACATTTAAAAATGATGTTTTCTAATTTTATTAAAGCCTTATTTCAATAAAATATAAAACTGATAACTCTTAAGCTTTTCTTGTCAAGAATTAAGCATAAAAGCGATAAAGAGAGCATTCAATTCGAAAAAAAAAAAAATTAACAGCATTGGGCTGCCTCAGCGCGAGGAATTTGACGCAAAAACGCATGACAACCGATTTGTCAGTGTCACTAATTGCACACAAGCACATATACACACTTTCCACGCTTATGGTAGCGATTTTACGATAGCAAATGAAGATCTGCACGCCCCATAAATGAAGATTCTGTAATGCATTTGCTGCGCTGGAACAAGAAGATAAGGAAGGTTGGGATGGTTCATCGCTTGCTCGTGCATTTAAATCATTTCCTTCTTCTACCGTCCTTCCCATGCGTCATCTATTTACCTGATCAATAATCATCGTCCCATGAGATCGATCATACGATTCCGAGCGTAAAGCACGCTCCACGATACGATAAAGCAGATAAGTTGCTTTGCGATGGAGCAAAACAGGAGAGGCGGTTGAAAAAATGCTATGCACCCACAAGAAGTGCATTCAGACCAACTGGTCGAGATTGTTCCGCTTGCTCTGGCTTCTATTTGATTTCTCTTACCGCGCCTCATCTCACACCCCGAGTGTTCTCGGCGGGAAGTCATCTCTGGGAACTCTTAATCTTCAAACAGATGATGATCTTGAGCCGCTGACTGGTTGGCCGGCTGCCTGCACCAACCACGATACGGACACCCTTTTCCATACGGTGTACTGTATCTCTCCTTCCGTTAACTGGTACCGCTGCTTGGCCTGAACGATGGTCGCGGAGCGATGATGAACGTTCCGATGGTGACATTTTGACAGCCGTAATCAAGCGAAAACACGATGTACTGTCAGCTACTGGAAGCCTTAATCGGTTTCCCTTCATTCCTGGCTGAGTTCCCGCTTTTCTGCATTCATGGAAAGGAAGCCATATGTACGCCGGAAACAGATGAAGTCAGTCCACGAAAAAAGAAGAACTTTTCCAGATATAGTATAAATGGTTTAATATTTGAATAAGTTTTCTTCTTTGCTGGCCCGTTCCAGCCAAAAAGAGTCTTCCAAATAAGGTGTTGGAAAAATGATAAAATTTTTTGGTGAATGTTTCTCTACATTTTTCCCATCTATTCGACACATTAGCTTAGAACGAAATGTGTCGCAACTGGCACGCCGATCGCATGCTGCTTATGGAAATAGGAGTTGCTTAGTATGATTATGCATCCATTAGTATGCCAATATCAAGCCATTTTGCCTGGCACCATCTGCGAATGCTTCGAGCTCTTACTGTGACATCCCGGACCACCTTGTTTGTGTGACTCACTGATAAAAAGTTGTGCCAAAATTAAGTTCTTCTTATGTAATGGTATACCACACGTATCTTGCCTGCTTCATGCTGCCTGCCTCGTCTTTTATCGATCGAATGAAAATAGCCTAGATGGTCAATCGCAGGTTTGCACAGCGGACTTGTCTTTGCTCCTTCAGGTCGCCGTCGTGGTTCGTGGATATCGGCCGCAAATACGTCTCTACATCAGTTTGGTCCCGTGATACACGGTCCAACCACGGTATCACATTACCACAGTTCGATAGAAAGAAAGCAACAGGAAAACTTCCACGAAACGAAAAAGATAATAACATTGATCCTAATTAAAAGTGTGATATATGCGATATAAAACAAATTAAAATGCTCTATCTCGCTTTCGCTCCTACTTCAAGAAAAACACACACAGTTGGAACACGAAACTAGCCAGACGAAACAAATGAGAAAAAGGCTCAATTTCGTTGCTTTCCCGCTCGATGGAAATCGATTTCGATTGGTTTGCTTTTTTTTGTTGTTCTTGCTATCGATCGAGATATTCGTGTATGCGGGCATGTCATTGTTGTTATAAGATGATAACTTCGTTCGTTCGTCTGTTTCGTGCAAGAGAGCAAAACTCGTAAAACGATGCTACGATGGATGCCGACATTTGATATAGCAGTGATTTTGATATCGAATCAATTTTTATCGATCAAAACCGCTGTTAGGAGCTGGGAATTTTCGGAACGCAAGCATTCCATTGCTGGTGAAAGGAGTGAAGCGGTACAAAGAGAGGAATGTGTATAGGATGAGCGGGAAAACTATTTCGCGAGATTCCTACTTCGTTGGCGACTCTTTTTTTGCTAAGAAAATCGTTGAGTTATTGCTTAATTTTGTCTTTCATAAAAGAAACTGTATCTGTAGATTTTTTGCTACATGATTTTATACCTTTCACGAAAAATTTACCAAAAAAAGAGAAAAACCATTCCTGAAGAATCGAAAAAAGTCAATAAAGTACTTAAATGCAAAAGATCCGTTTGTGAGCAAGCTGGTCCCCTTTCGAGGCCATTCTATATTTTTGATGGCCATTATTACATTCTGCCCACTTCTGCCCAGCCGTTACCACAGCGCCACCGAAAGTGTGAGATTTTGGCTTAACAGGTTGTTAAATTTTACGATCGCTATCGCCTGTCATCCTGTTCGAAAACTCCTGCTGCCACGCAGAACTCACATCGCCAGAAGAAAGTTCGCCTGTGGTGCGACGAGAAAAACGAAACCATCCGTCGTTGTGAATCGTCGTTCCGGTGGGGAACGATATCGGAAAGTGTCGCAAAAACGGTTCCTTGTCAAGATGAACGAAATTTACTGTTATTGATTGTACTATGTGTGTGTGTGTGTGTGTGTGTGTGTGTGTGTGTGTGTGTGTGTGTGTGTGTGTGTGTGTGTGTGTGTGTGTGTGTGTGTGTGTGTGTGTGTGTGTGTGTGTGTGTGTGTGTGTTTGTGTGCGCGCCCACTAGCAATATCCCGACCCTTAGTTTGCTCGGGCTTGTGATCGAACACCAACTTTTATTGATTTTACGCAGAGTTGTAACAAACCCCGACGGAATCGATAGTGCTTTGTTGGTCCGTTTGTTGCTTTATATCTGGCTTGTAATATTCACATCTTGCAAATCCATCGCTCGATCAATCGCATAAAATGAGGCTCATGATGTTGGTGCAGTGGGTTTTTTTATTTTCCACTTTGGAAACCCTTTTTTTGCGTGGCTCTAAAGACATCAAGACGACGCACAACGGTTTTCTGCACAGAGGGTGGCCATAGCGCGTGATTAAGTTGTTTTGACACATTTCACGCTGCTGAATGACGGTGCAGGAAAGCAAGTCCACACGTGTTGGAGCAAGACAGAAGAGGCATAAAGAAAGGTATTGAGGTGGCTGTTAAATGGTCCAAAACTATGAAGGATCTCGTTTAACTAGAAAATTTTAGAAGAGAAAAAGAGAGAAAGAATGAGAAAGAGTGTTAGGGGGGGGGGGGGGGGGGGGAGAGAGAAATTTATTACAAGAGTTGTCAAAAAGATTTTTCCAAAATACTCGTTCAAAAAATAAAGTCCGTACCCTGTCAAAATAAAACAAAATCGGACCACTGCCTGGAGAAGTGCACCGAGTTGCATACAAAATACAGCATTAAATGCAAATGAACCAAATGCATTCGAACCAGAGTGAAGGTCTTAGTGTTTATTGCGATAATTTATGGCTTCAAATTTTATCACCATTTATCAGCTTCCCGGGATCTGGCCCGCTGTTCTGTCGCGTCGAAGATGAATTTAATGACTTACTTTTACGTGGTTGGTCTTTTGGATGTGTTAGATCCTTTAAAAACATTTTTTTCGTACCAATTTTGCTCTGATAAATTTTTAATAATTGGAATATTAAGTTTGTGATTGAAAATAAGACCTCGATCGAATATCCTGCCGATAAACAGGCTCGACCTAGGCGATGGGTTACCGTATTCGTTCCATACAAGTCAGTCATTAAAGTGCGATCGAGCCGAAAAACTGAGAGAAACCGATCGTTCCGGTATCTTTTGGAGCACCGAGCGGCCACGGTGGGCACAGCAGTCACAGAAACGATCGTTTTTCTAAAATAGTATTCTGTACACTTTAGACTTAATTTTATGTTGTTTTTATTTCACGCTTTTACGATCGAAAACTTAATATCCTACATAAAAGTAGAGGGAAGAAACACATTTCGTGTCATTCCATTTCGTTTTCATGGCGCATCATAATGTCGTCCGGGACGGAGAGCTGTTTGTAACGGAGTCGGGAAGAACGGGAGGTGGTGGGCAGGAAATTCGTAAACCTCAGATTTGTAATTCGGGTTCGGCTTTTTCGGAAGATTCAAAGCCATATTTTTTGTGATGGTTAGTAGAGCTGAGTTTTAACGCTAAACTCACCAGTTTTTTATAGCGGCAATGTTCGATTGTTGGTGAAATTCTCTGGGCGACATTTTAAGTTCCTACTCCCACATCCAACCAAATATCCAAAAAGGTGTCAAATGGCTTATAATAATTGAGTTTCTAGTTGGCTCGATAGTTTTGTGGTGAAATTAGGCACAACATGATCGTCGTAGGAATGTTACTTGGCCGTGACAGATTCTTTCTAACGCGTGGCGTTGTCGATGGATGAGTTGGGGAATAAATCACCGTTTTATATTGGTATCATATTTGGTCGGTCGGCGTTGCATGTTTATAGCTTGCTTGTTAACTTTACCACGCGTGAATGTATGCGCCTAACCTCACTTTTGCGATTTTACGAGCCATCGTGGGTTGGTCGGTCTACGAACCGCTCCGATCCTTTACCAAGAAAGAAAATCAAATTATAAATACTATTGTGTGACTTGTGATGATTTTGCTCGGACTTAGTGGCGGCGTCATACACGTTCATCGTCATCATCATGGTTTCCCACTGAGACCTCCAACGTGACCGCAGGATTATCGATGGCAAGAGCGAAATGGTTGCACATCGTGTAGGTGCCACGATGTCGCCCGCTTGTTAGATATGTGTGAAACAAACGGTAAACATGGACGCCCCCGAACAGACCAAGCTCGCACGCAGACGCTTGCAGCCTAGGCTCGAACAAACTCCACCGGCGAACGAGGTGCATCAACAACCCAACAAGGACGACCCGTATTTCTCCGGAATTGTGGGTGAGTGAGGTCTCTTCCCTGGCCTGTCTTGGTTTGCATACGACGATGATTTGCGACGCCCGTGGCGCTTGGCTCCGATGACGAACGCGACTGATGATAATGCGTCGAGTGCGATGGGAAAACAGAGAAAACGTTTGCGTGGGGAAAATAGAGAAAGCCGCAAACCGGGCAAATTAATCCATCGTTATCGCTGATGGGAAATTAAACATGGGAAAAACATAACTTAGACTGTCTGATGAGCGTTGGAATGTGTGGTTTGAGGTCTGGAAGGCCAGGGTTTTGCCATTACAAACTTGATGAACACAGTAGAGGGCATCATAATGCATATTTATTTTATGGTATTTGAGGAGATTTTTTTTCATTTTATCATGATTAATAACAAAAGCCTCCAGAATAGAACTGAAACCGTTGCTGTTCGATTATGCCTTGATATTAGCGTGAACTTTTCACTAGTAGATTTCATCTTCTCGATTCTAGGGATTGAAGAAGAAGATGATTTGTAAACCATTCACGGCTACAACTTATTGCATAATTATAACGCTCGGTATGGTTCAATAACTTTAAACTTCTGCGCTGCATGCACTTCCAGATGAATGTCTTTTAATCACCCATTACCTCTGCCCATAGTAAGAATCTCTTAGAATAAGTGACTCAAAGGCATATACACCGTCAAACGGCAGTATTAAAAAATATATTTATTTATAATTGATTATTACGGTCCAGTGCCGTATTGTCATTCAAAAATATATATTGCCTTGTAAATATTTCTTCGGACACCGTATTATAATTCAATTTAATTTCGTATCCGGCAGGAATGCGCACCATCCCACCAGAATTATTCCGGCAACAACCGGCATGTCCGTGTATGTGTGTATTTGTTGCAAAGCAGCATCTGCACAAATGGTGGTAAAATAATTTCGCTTGCTCAAGCACACCCGAGCGCTTCAAGTGTGCCTCCGGTTACGTGTGCTTCAAGTGTGGTGCACTCTTTCTGCAGGCGCTTACTGCCGATCTCCCATTTAACAACGGGCTGCCCGCTTCGTTTTGCTCCGCTTTTACAGAGATGCATTTCGGGGAGAGTGATCTGCATAAATTCCTCGACATAACTGCGCGCACACACACACCGTGATCACCTTTCACGGGAGGATTTTGCTTCGGGGTGTTCGGTGGTCAATCGTCGCCCATCACTCGATCACTTCAGGTTGGGCTCCCTCTTTTCCATTCCTTTTTCTGCTTCTCCTGTTTCCGTTTTCCCACCTTTTTCCTTCGCATCGAACGCAAAAAAGCTACCGAGTCGGTTCCGGTGAAAAGAAATGCTAGGTGAGCAAAAAAAAAACGGACAGCCCTTTTCTGCATTTTGCATTCGTTGCGAGTTAAAAAAATATAATAATAATAATGATAGTGATATTTATAATCATACAGTGTGCAAGATAGCGGTTGTGAGCACTGAAAAATGTTTTCAACCACCAAATCAAGCATTTATCCTTGAGCAGTAAAGCAGGCAGGCTCGTAAAAATCGCTTGTGGAGGGATTGCCGGCAAAGCATTATCTGTAACTTTAGTCTGTAAATTAAAGTACATTCCGCACATTTTTCCTTCCTCTTTAACTACTCTCTTGTAACAGAGAAAAGAACAATAAAACCCGGCAAGACTTGGCTCATTTCAATAGATATGTTTTTGCCTTTTGATGATGTCCTTTGTGTGTCTCCTTCGAAACAAAAAAGCACGAGAAGTAGTATGTGACTTTTTTTTCGCTAGTCTTAACGTCAAGTTGAAGCTTTTGCGCTGCTCTTTGATTAATAATTTATACGAAAATTATTATGATAAATTATGTTGGTTCCTGTACTCCCTCTTGTCCGTCACCAACCTCTCTTACAGTCAGCGCTATCAGCCGTGTAAGTTGCCAATGGGGGAATCAGAAGGAAAACACATTTTCCAAGATGGTTGATACCAGTTGATCGTTTGCAGTGTGAGTGAGTGATCGCTTCCTTCACTCGGAACACTTTTTCTGCCTTCTTCCACCGAACGCTCCCCATTATGAGCGATAACACCATTTTGCATGTCCACTATATTTTACTCCACTTGTCAAAGCGGCCATATTATTTTGAATATTTTACCATCACTTGTGTTTTGCCTGCCTTTAGGTAGCGTATGTTTGCTGTAATCTACAAGCACCCCCTGTGTCGATGTGCAAGAAACGCTTTTTTCAAACTTCAACTGCAACGGGTCGCGTTATCAGCGAATAAAATCGCTTTCGCAGCGTTTTAAGCGCAGCGCAGCAATGCACTCCGGCTATACAGGTGACCAATCTGACGGGATCGGGCATCGATCAGGGCCAGCACTCGCATCATCCAACAATCATCATCCATCCGTCCATCGTAGACGTGGTTGGGTGGGTTGGTCCGGTTTTGAAACTCGTATGCAGCGTGTGTATTTTGCCGGTCTGCCCCCAGAATGTCTTGAGCAACTCGGTCGCGGTGCGTTGTAGTGCTGGAGTGAGATTTTTACGACCAGATTATGTTATTTTAAAGAGTGCAAAATTATTTTGTGGGATGTTTTGCTTCCACCTTTTTCTGCCATCAGCTAACAGTCTCCCCCTCATCCAGAGAAACAGTTGGATGATGATGTTGGACGAACTTTTACATTTAAATACCCTTTCTATCACACACGAGAGCTTTTCACATGGGGGATCTCCCTATTTCTTTTTTCCCCTTGCTTCGTGTGCAGGCTCAATTATAAGAGCGAACATGACAAAATGGTGGACGAAGCGATGAGATTACTCGCCCTACGATCGAGAAGTACACGATCAAAATGTGACGAAGATCCCTTCATTTGATATGCAAAGTTTCGTATCGATGCGTCCCGATCACCGCTCACCGGGAATGGATTCGCATCGCAAAAAGGAAGCGGTACAGTGCCGGTGGCAGTTTCGTGCCATCGCCCTTTTACACCGAAGCACCGAACCTGGCACAGCCAACCGTTTGCCTTCCGGTGCTTGATCGAACTGCTGGCCGCAGTTCCCGTGAAAGCCGGTGCGAGAATGGATCGAGATTGATTGTTGATCGATCATGCAATCGCCCTGCGGATCACCTGCATTGCATTGACGAAGGGGAGGGCGGGCTTGATCCTGACATCACCCTGAACCATGAACACCGACACACACATACATAAGCACATTTTGTGCAAAAATTATTGCTCCAAAGTATAGGGGGCTGTGGATCTGCGTAAAAACGTTCTGCGCTGGAGGCTGAACCAGTGATTGCAATTAGTGCTCCAGCATGTGTTTGTGTGTGCTCAACCAAGAAAGGAACAACGACAGGAAAAAAAAGAACCAACCACATCACAACTCATTCTTCCAGCGCAGTCTCCCGTTTTGGTTCCAAGGAACAAAAAAAAAAAAAGGCCAACGCTGATTTAGCATTTTGCAAGTGATGTCGTTTCGGGATTGTGTGCACCACCATGCCTTTTAACTCCTGCTGCTACGTTCCAATAAATCCCCCCGAGCGGATGGCAAACAACGCGCAACCTTATGGCGAGGTATGGCGAATTGCTTAGCGTTTAGGTTAATGTTTCATTAGCAAATTGATTCACGCTTGCAGCATTCGGCATTTGAGTAGCGGCTGTGCCAGTACGGTGCGAATGCCGGCCGGAAAATGGTTCGAATATAATTTTGATTGCCTTCGAGTGAATTGAAAAACGTTTATCGAGTTACAGAAATAATGTGTTCACTTTCGGGCGGTTTTTTTCCTTCTTTTTTGTTACTGTTGCTGTTGTATGGTTTGTTTTTTGGTCCGTGAGAAAAAGGATTGTTGCATGCGGCTTTGTTTGAGATGTGAATTGCGCCCTTGAAGCGAATCGTTACACAGTTCTTAATATAATTTTCCAATCATCTGTTTTTGAATTAAAAATAAACGGATGTACATCAATTTTATTATAATAAACTAAACATTGTAAGAACTTTATATTTGCATACAATATTTTATAGCTTTTTGATCTCTTAGTACTGATCCAACGTTTTTTTTTTTTGCTTTCATGATGTTGAACAAAAATATCACTGAACTATTAGAAAAGGATTTTATTTAGTTATTTTCGTAATAAGTAAAAGGATGCCGCCTCCTAGAAGAGTGGCATTCGTATAACTTAGAAAATTATCAAACCGATCAACTTTCAGAACAATTGACTAAAAATTACCTTATCTGTTAGACTTCCTGTCCTGGGACACTCAGACCTATGCAGACCATGGCTAACGCACGGTATTTGTTGATAGAAACTTATTTTTTTCCGTATGTTTAACTATTTTTTAGTATGAAAGAAGGCACAGCGATTGAGAAGGAGCAGAAAGTGTCGCCGAGAACAATTGCACAAGCTATCAGCTCGCACAAAACCACCAACGCTCAACTTCCTTCTTCACGTCTGAACGCAAAAGCCAAACGCTTTGTTGTGATACGGCACGGACAGATCCTTTCACAACAATCAAACAGTCCGTGTGGCCAGGTCCACGGGGCACAGGTAGAATATATTTCTTCCGTTTCTCATTACCACCACCGACCATTGTGCGTTTATCCTAATGCCTATATCTTAACGCGAACAAAAAACGCACAGACAAATGGCTTTGAATGAGCTCTGTGATCCTATTTTCTGAACATTGCCAGACAGGCGTGTGTATTTGTGGCTGTGTGTGTATATGATCGACCATGGCGTAGGATAAAGCGACGGGAGCCTTGTGTCGCATCCTTTGAGTCCTACCATTTCCCTGGAACCGATATTTATTCCGAGAATTCGGACATCTTTACATCCACCCGGAGCGCGCTTCGGGTTCGTGTCTTGTGTTGAAGTCTTTTGATATGAAATAAGCGCAGCAATAGACAGGATGTGGATCAGTAGAGAAATACAAAAATTCCTCGAATTTCATACCTGGTGCGCGGTTTCTTTGGTCCTTACTCACAGCCACATCCGGATCCTAGCCGTTGAATGTGTCAGCCCGACGGAACTCACACCCCATATGCCATCACCCGTCACTTAAGACACTAATTTACGAGTGACACATTCTGGCAGCCCACCCGCAGTAGTCGCTCGATCAGGTCGAAGGGAAAATGTATGAATCGTTTAGAGAAAATTGAAATGTTACTAACCGACTCCGTTTGCCGACGATCGATTTGCGTTCGAACAGTGTGGCGGCACTGTTTTGGGATCGTCAAAGGGAAAAAGAAAGGAACGGCTTTTGGTACAAACAGCGTGGTTAAGCAAAACCGTCTCTCAATCCCCCCCTGTTCGAGGAGGAATATACATACATTCTATGCTCGCGCACACGAGTTGCATGAACGTGGCTGTCGATGGCAAAACGATTGAAAGACCGTACGTACGTATGTAAGCCTTTTTCCCGGGGTACATGTACGTACCCCGTCTCCTGTACGCCCGATGGCTTGTATGCACATATTGCATGGCACCTTTGGCACGTCCTCTCCGGCACGCTTCGTCTCACAGTCAACCAACTTCGACAGACGCGCGAAGCATCAAAGCACGAAAGCATGACTTGGGACGGGCTCGAATCACGTGCCCGTGAGCAATCGGTAATCTATCGATTGCTTTTCGGAGGTGTGGTAATGAAGACAGCCAACATGACAGACGATGTGTTGATTAACGCGCACCCGTCCTGTCCCCATCGTTCTCCACCGTGCCCGTTGTCCACCGATCGGACAGAGAGAAAGAAAGAGAGGAAACTAGTAAAAAGTGAACGGGCTATTTTGTGTCTATACCAGCCGCCTAAATGGTCTATGATGTGATGATTAGTGTGGGCAATTTATTGAACTTATGGTCAACACAGGAACATGGTGAAGAATGTGTGAAATTTCGGAACCAACTCAATTTGTGACCGTGCCTGTCCGCCTGACCGGTGGATAAACAAATAGACAAGTCGGTACGAAGGTGTGAGGCTATATTGCTGAAAGAATTCAATTTATTGTACTGTAATCAATCATAAAGCAACGCCAGAAATGCCTGAGTGTTTTCGTTAGTTTGGCAAACTAGCAATCCGATAATTAAACAAACAAATAATAAGCAGATTTTTGCAGAAGATTTTGAAGTTCTTTGCGAATAGTGTGAGACAAAGATCCAAGAATTTACTGAGGTTTTGATGAGATAGTTGATGAAGAGTACTTAGTTGATACGGCAGAAGCATCATTATTCATTTCATATCAAAATAGCAAGAAAGCAACCTCATAATCAAACAAGTCACCTCTTTGCACATGCAGCATAGGACGAAAACGAATCCAATTTAATCACATGCATCTTCTAAAATCATTACATCCAAGAACTACATCCATCATAATGATTCCTAAAACCGATAAGAAAACAAAAATTATTACAAAATTTGTTTTCCACCACATTTGCGGCTAATTACCTGTCACGTCCATTCAAAAAACTCCCTCACGCGTTCTGATGTATGCATCGAAAAATGAAGCAAGCCAAACAGCCCCTAATTAATCCATCCCGCGGTAGCCAACGTTGTCTACCGAACAAAATGGCCGTGCCGGATCAAACTCATCAGGATTCACAGTCAAGCGACAGTCAAGGTATAGCGCTGTACGAGAGAAGCTAGAAAAATACAAAAAAAAAAAAAAAAAAACAAACGCGGGATATAAAACAACAGGCAAGCGGCACCTACTCACAAACATGCTAAACATCTTCTTCGTCGAGGGAGGGCTATCAAGCGCTTTATTATCGTTCCGAGCACAACCGGTAGCTTCGTTCACAATATTTTTACTATCTGCCCACCACCACCACAATCGGGCAGTGGCAGCTCCACCAGGTTTCGCCATTATACGGGCGGGGAAGTGCCTGAGAAGACTGTGGAGGTGAATGAAATGATGAATATAAAAAGAGGCGCAACCAGCTCCAAGCGGTCCTCCCCCGTTTGCTTGTCTACTGGCGAAATCGTTCCGGGTCTTTTCGGGTGTTTCGCTGACGGTTGGACTTATCGGCGGGAGAAAATCTTTACGCTACCAATTAATATTTATAACAACTTTTAAACATCTAGACAAACTTATCAACCTCCCATCATGGGCACGGGCCGTTCACCGTCGGGTGAGCGAAAATTGAGGGGAAAACGATTCAGAGCACCGGATATGACAAACGAGCTTCCAAGGCATTTGGAAGGCCGAGAAGGATGGGAGTGGTTGAGAGTCTATTACGTGAAGGAAATAGCTTAACGGCCAAGGACGACTGCCGAAACTGATCACAGGAGGAGAGTAATGTTATTTCAGAGAAAGATTGCGTTAGCATGTTTTCTTATTTAGTGTATCCTTGGAATAGTTAATAAATTATTGAAAATAAATAAAAATAAACTTTTAAAATTTCAAATAAAAAACCATCTTGGGTGTCACTGTAAGGAATGTTGTCCCACCCTTTAAGGCTCGTGACTCAATCGATCGAAACGCTTGAGCAAACGAAACCAACAGCGAGACCCTACACTTCCTGTGGGCTTTGCCCGGCGGAAAAGGAGTGTGTGTGCGCGCGCTCATGAAACAAATGAAGAAACCAAGAGGAAATAAGGGAAAAAAATTATCATAGATCTTTATCGCCTGTTGTTGCTTGCTTGCCGGCTGAAGTTACCACTCGTTTGACTCGCGCCGTTGGTCAGTTATTACTGGTAGTTCCCAATGCTGGTGCCCACCCAACCGACGCGATCAGCCACTGCAATGCAGCCCAACTTCAACTCCAAAGCTGTGTTTGTGTGTCCCCTTCCCCTGTATGTGTGAATGTGGGCTTCAGCGTACGCCCGCTCGCGGTAGGACGAATGAAAATGTTCCCCGTGCGTATGTATAAATAATCATAATCTGACAGCTAACATATTAATTCGAATTTATCACGTTCAATACAAGCACCTACACCTCGCGGGCCTGGTGTTCCTATTTCCGGTGTCTTCCTGGCCTCTTCCTTCCCTTCCCTAAGCACACTTATACCATCAAATCAGCGAATGCAACTAGTCATACTGCTTGCCGCTCGGAACACGGAAACAGCCCTCGTCGTACGAGGGCCATGAAATATTTGGTTCAATTCGTTCAAATCAAAACACTCGCGAGCAAACGTTGTGTCCCGGTGTCGAAAGCCGTGCCCAAGCGAGCTTCAAACGACTCGGTGTGAAATATTAAGCGGCTATTTACCACGCAGCATGGCGGGCAGCGCTTGTTGGCAAACATCCATATGGAGCTCGATCTATCACCCGTGGACAGGGGCGACTGGTCGGTGGGCTGTTTGTTGAGGCTTCAAGATGGCAATGTTTGATAAGTGTAAGATTGATACCAGTAAACAGTTGTTGAACGCAAACGAAACATATTCATCGGCAAACAGAGCGTGTAGGAATATAAAGAGCAACGAATTTTAAAAAGTCCAATGTGTGAGATTTTAATGAAAATTTACTTCGGGACATGCAAGAACTCATCATTAAATTATTTCTAGTACTGGCACAGTTTTTCGTTGGTTAGTAGTTATGGTAAAAGTTGAAAAACTACTCTAAGCATCTTTATGTAAGCGTCCTTGAACGATGAAGTTGACGATCTGGATTAGATAACCAGCATGATCTATTTGTTCGTAGTAGATCGAGAAAAAGAAGAAAGCATGCAAAACAAACAGATTATTCTAAAACTGTCTTATCTAACTTGTTTATTAGATATTTTAAAAAATAAATGAAATAATTATACATCAAATGCTGCCAGAATGTTGAACTAAAATCATTATTTGTCTACAACGCTTTCGGATGTAGATCTGCTGCCATCATTTCTGATTCCCAGGAGAATTATTCCAAACCTTCATACCACACACCAACTGTTCAAAAACGCTTTTCAGGAAATGTATTCCGAATCGACCCGACCAGCGCCACCGAAAACCTCGGTGTAATCTTTCTCTCGGATCCCGAAACATGCGAGTACCAGTGGGAGCTAGCCCTTAATGTAAATACCATCACGTTCCGGTACTTGAATACCTAATGATCTCATAAACATGCGCTGGAATTATCCAATTTGGAATCGATTCTGTCACACATTTTATGCGACGCACAGGCTGAGGATAAGGATTCATTTCAATTCAAATGAACTGTTTCGGGGGCTCGATACCTCCCCTGTTACTAGGCGGCGGGGGCCTAAGTAGCCTGGATTGACCGATCTTCCTTTACCGCTCTTCCCGTTGAACCTCAACCCTAAACCCTGGAACGGATGACAGTAAGACGGTTAGCATAAATGCTTTGATATGTAAATTGATTGACACCACACACATGAGTGCCGCGCGATCGCAGTAAAGATGCACGTGTGTGTGTGTGTTGTTGTCTGCCGGAGAAGTTAGGAGGAGAAGTAAAGGGAAACAGGAGGAAGGAAAACCGAACAAACATAAATAATTCCATCACGACGATGCGTCGGAACGTGCGACGGTGTGGTCTTCAAACTCATTCCAGGCCGCAACGCGGGTTCTCTGCACCATTCTTTTTGTCGATTGTCCTTCCTTCCTTTCATTCATCCTCCCCTGCCAGGCTTTTACCAAGACCGTCACGTTTCGAATGTTCTCTACTGACGTACTGACGAATCTTTTGTGGGGAATAGTCCGATGTTTTAGACTTCACTTGAAGCTGCTTCTGCTAGTAATCCGTGGGTACGAATAATTAGAGTGCTTTATGATGCCGCGACCTCTGTGTATGCTTGTATTGGCCATCAAGCCGCAAGGCCACACACACACTTAGTCACGTACCTTAAAAATCCGGCCCAGTTCTAGGCATTAGAATCACAGGCAGAAACCGACTGGGGCTAATAAGGCCAATAAGAGCCGTGAATCGTGTAATCGAGTAGGTCGTCCAATATTGCCATAAACGATACCCCACGAAGGTGCAGCCACTGAGGTAACCGCCAGCTTGTTCCAACCCGCTCACAACAAACGACAGAAGTGTCAGCCTGCTAGCGTCCATAAGAAACAGATCTGGCAACCACAGGCAGGCGGGCAACGACAGCAATTCTCCCAGCGAAAAAAAAAAAAAAGGAACGACGACGCTACGCGCAACTCGCCACCAGTTCACGATCGGCCTCGTTCAATACTGGAATATTTCTAATAAAATAGAGAATTTATTGCCGCATATCATGAAA
Organism: Anopheles maculipalpis; assembly: GCF_943734695.1. Classification (NCBI taxonomy): domain Eukaryota; kingdom Metazoa; phylum Arthropoda; class Insecta; order Diptera; family Culicidae; genus Anopheles; species Anopheles maculipalpis. Next base: position 5,464,892 of record NC_064872.1, read on the forward strand.
CGCCAAACATGCAAGCCGCCACAGCCACCCGCTGACGGTCGGATCCACTTTGCGACCACTCTGCAGCAAAGCCCGAACGAACGTTCCGATCGATCGTTTGTCTTTTGCGCCCGCGTGATGATCATGGGCTCAGTGTTTTCGGTTCCCTGTCAACCTCGGCATGGGCTGGGTCCGGCCGGTGTACGATTGAGCTCAAAAACCGCATCGGATGGAATAAAATTCTGATGTTCGATCGTAAAAAGTCGTAAAAATTAGAATACACATAAAACGTAAGCGTGAAAAAAATACTTCTTTTACATTTCTATCACCTTTGTGGTTGGTTATGCTGTTGTTTTATCGTCGACGTCGTTTTCGTCCCCATCAACCCTGCCCTGCCGTCATCCGCTCGCATTGGTTGGTTCTTTTCTCTACTTTTTGCTATCCTTGTTCTCCGATTCCCGGCTTGACACTCGGAACTGGCTGGCTTTTAAGGAGGTTCTCAGTCAGTGTAACTATTGCCTCGGTCACATCATCTTCACGGTCTGTTCTGTTTGTCGCTGTTTTGACCGGATTAAGTCCTTTCCCTCGTTTCGATTCCACACATTAAATGGAAAGTGTGTGTGTGTACGTGTGTGCGTGTAAGAGTATATTCAAAATTTTGTAGCTCTTTGTTGACTGCTACTTTTCGAACCACAGAACGAGGTTCGTCGCTTAAGTTTTTGAACGTCTCTTTGCCCCCAACCGAGCATTGAAGTCTTTCGTTTCGTAAGGGGAAATAGGATGGCACATTTTTCCTTCGTTTTTCGTTGTTTTTTTTCGGATGTGTGTATGTTAATGTGGGGAGTCGTTTTCATGCCTCATAGGGTGATGATCAGTGCATTCTAACTCTAAATTACTCCGGCAAACTAATCCCACAACTTGCCCATGAAGTCGCACGAACACAACGCGCAACTATTGCAATTCATCCATGTAATGAGCTTATACATATTTGTGTTTTAATATTTATTTATTTGTTTACAGCTTAGTCACACAAACCCCTCCTTCGGTGGACCACACCCTCGTCCAAACCACAGTCACACCGGTCCGGCTTTTGGACAGTTTAAAAGCTAATTGAAGATTAATTTTCCCGAAAATGAATGACACTATCAGGCGAGAATATCTTTTAAGCCACCGGATGGAATGTGCGTGTGTGTTTGTATGTGTGTCTTGGCAACCGTTTCATTCGTACAAGTTGATCGTGAAGATGCGCCTCCGTGGCAGGCAAGACCTATTGTCGCGCTTCATGACGTTCCGGGGCATCATCGCGCACCCGCACCGGGCGTAGCGAGCAGTTGTGTCGTAAATTTAAATTTTACGTCGATTGATGAAGCTTGTTTGATAATGTCACTCCCAAGAGGAAGTGTCGCTCGGTGATGGGGTGGGTTAAGGTGTAAAGGGCCGTTAAATCGATGTAAATTTATTTAATGTAGTGTATTTTCCGGTTCGTAACGCGAGCTCGTGAACGCTCCGGGTTCCCAAAATGATAAATGAACCTCCCATTTTGAAGATGCAAGCCATTTAGAGTGGTCCAGTACGTAAGAACTTCTCGAAAAGTGACTGGTAAATGATGACTCCGGAGATGCTTCGAAAGTGAAGTTGTTTTTTTTGTCCTCCACTCGAATGGAATTTTATTAGTTTTGCACCAAGCGCATGCACAAGCGGTGAATTATTTGGGGTTTGTTTTTATGACACTGTCATAAATATTTTAACTGCTGCTTAATCTACTGCGGAAGGATGTTTTGGAGCTCAAAATGAATCTTTTTGCAATAAAGCGCCGATCGGGGCTGATAACACGGCGGTTTGAACGGTTTGCGGTTGTCGTAAGAAAGAGATTAAAGCTGCGTGGTTGTGATGGGGAAAAAGTGTGGGATTATATTTTGAAACAGTCGTTAACGACACAGTCCTGTTGGAATTGCAAGCGAAATGTCACGGATTTTTTAAAAATAAAACTTCTTATACGATTTTTGTTGCTGATATTATTTAAGTCTTCATGAAGAAACGGATCTCATATTTGAAATTCATGGCTTCCTGGTGATGTAGGCAATAGTGGCGCTGGTTTACAGCATGACCGGTGTTAAAATCATCGTTTTCTACCTTTATTTTTTATGTTTATACCAAACAAGTTAAAATGCGATCATTTAATAAATTTATGAATAATTTTTTTCTGCTACTGAATAGATCACTAAATTATTAACAAATATAAACTTATAAACTAACTATATAAATATAAACTAAAAATTTCAATTTTTTATTTCTACAGAATTTCTACACCTAAGTTAGGTTACAAGGAATCCAAGTTTTCAATAAAAATTATAGTTTAATCATTAATGGCATGACTGCTTGGCTATGCCAAAATTTCGAACAGAAAACACCAATTTCCTATCATTTTCCAAATACAACCATGGCACCACCATTTTTCTCTTTCAGCACTCAGCCCAACGAAACACTTTCCATGTCACAAATATTATGCAAATATTCCACTGCACTTCACTCAGATCTCAGCCGCCGTACGACAGTTCTCATCGTCCCCTCCAGTACCCTCCCCACGCCACAGACCGGTGTGGAATTTCGTTTATTATTTTTTTCACACTTTAATCTCGCTCCGGCACGCACATGTTCAGAAATGCCGAATTCCAACTGCCCATCGTGTGGGCGAGGGTGATGGTTGCTGATGCGTTTGAGGGAAGGCGGTCAAGATGCCAAGCGGTGGAACTGGAGCAAGTGTAGCAAGCGAGTATCGTCTGACCACCGGGCACACCAATGCTACACGTTGAGCATCACACACTGGCCAAAAGTGGCTTGCGAAACGCTCAAACATCCAAGGAACGTCCACTGTGCACTGGTGTGGATTTAGTGTTCACGGTAGGGGTTTGGCTGTTAGCAGCAGGGGGTGTCTGCAAACTGGTCCCCTGCCCCCTACATGCACTCCTCTTATCCCATTTTTGCACGAGGGAAATACGACAGAAAACTTCCGAAGATAAGCCCATTACGACGATCGGCAATGCATTGGCGCACTATCGGCGAGCTGGGGGGATAATTCCGGCTTGGGTCGCGGGTTCCTTAGTTCTGGTATTTATTTTTTTCGGGGTCCTCTTGCTGCTCTCGTTCTCGGTGTGTTTATCGCACGTCTTATGACCGGCCAACCCCGCTCAGCATCACAATCCCACCTCTCCCTGTTAAAGTTGCCATTTGCTGCCATACGATCGTGTCGAAAATCGCTTTAACGAGCATCATTCCCGGGGTTGGTTTGGCGCGAGATGGCTTTAGTTGGCAAAATATGTTTGACTTGAGTCGGCAAGATTTTTAAAACAATATTATTGAGAAGAATGAAGTTAAATCTATTCTTAAAATAAAAAAGTCCTTTACAGACCTAAAATTGAAGCAGAATTTTGGAGCAGCAGGCATACAATCTGCGCTCAAAATGCACCCTCCAAGACCTGCACACGTTCTGCCCCCCTTTATTTCGCGTGGTTATCTTCCCTTCGTTCACATTTTCCCCTCATCTCACCTCTCACCAGCTACTTGTAGCGCTTATTGCAAAATGCCAAATGTCCACTGCATCCGCCGTGCGTTCCGGCGCTGCACTCGGTTGATACCTCGGTGCGAACCTTGGGATGGCAGTCGCTTGGCAGTATTCATTATCAAACTACTTAAGAAAGCGAAGATAACTCTCGTTTTATTTATTGACATGACTTTTTAATGGTTAAATGGTTTTTTGTATCATTCATTTGCCGCGTTACCACCAATCACCCCACGTTCACTCCACACTCGCGCAAAAGGGGAAACTGCACTTTGTCTCTAGTGCGCTTTTGCATTTGAGAGAGGGCTGGTGCTGGTGGTGGTACACACCGACTGACGGAAAACGGATTAGCGAGAGGATTCGCTTGGAAAGGAAACGCTTTCGGCTCGATGATATGACTTATAGCGCGGTCCGCATGTCCTCCGATCGTCCTCATTTCCGGCGGACGGATTTATATTTGCACGCTCGCGTGTATGTGTGAGTGTGTCTGTATCGTTGTCAGCCAATTTGGGGTGATTTTCATGCGTTTTCGACTGGACCTTATCGGTGAAAACCGGTGAAGCAAAGCATCTCCTCTGCTGGTTCCGTTGTCCTTCGAGATGAGGTGATTTGGCTGTGAGGTCCACCATTGCCCTCTTCCTTTTACGCTATGTTTTTAATGGTTTATAAATTCTTTGCCACTCATTACGAAGCGGAATGAAGGAATGATTTAAATAAGTTTCTTCTCAAAACTAAAACCCCCATACTTCAAACCGTTCCGACACAGAGAAAAGGCAGAAAACCCGGTGGCACTTGGCGATCCTTCGCGAAACCAATTCCACAACCCATACCCACAGAGTGACCGGCCGTGAATCATTGTTAAAGGATTAAGTCATTTAAAAGGCAAGTTGTCTGTTTAAAATGCAATCATTTTGCCGCCGTAGCTTTACCACCACCAAGGCAAAATAAATGGCAGGGCACCAGGGTGACTTTTCGATAAGTAAAAAAGGGGGACGAGAAGCCTTCGCTCTGGCTGGCGTGGAAAAATGTCAGCCGAACGATGCGTTCCAATGGTCTGTACTGCATTTCTACCGTTTTTAGAATGACAACGATCGGCTTCACCCTGCGTGTGTGTGTGTGTGACGAGGGCTTTGCAGAGCAGAAAATAGATCGAAAGTGGATCGAAATGACTAATCGGGCTAATGGTGCGCGTTTCGTGTTCGGAATCGCGCCAGACGCTCACATTCTTGGGTCTTGAGGGATGTTTCGCAATCACTGGGACTGGGGACGCCCACACCAGATGATACATTCCTTGCGATCGGGTGTCAATGAGTTGCGTTGATTATGCAAATCTTTCCGTCGTTTTTCTTGGACAGTTTTAAGCAACGATCACACCGCTTGAGCTTACCCTCACGACTTTGTTGCATACCAAACGATTTGCTAAAGCAATCGAATCGGCGCATTTAGTGTGATTGTGAGCTTTTAATGCACGTACAGTGAGTGCGAAAAGTACATGGCTAGGTATAATAAGCTCATTCTGTGAATGAAAGATCAAACATGTTCTACTGACATGGGTTGCATGTGATAGAAAAATTGTTAAAGACTTTTCACCGGATTTGGCTCTGTTATGGTATTCAAATGGCTTGCTAGACTTGCCGATACCAAGTAGTTGGATAGTCAAGCCGCACTACGGGGGGACGATACACAATACACCACCGGGCCATCCCCAATGACTTAGAAGGGTAGAATTTTAAGGATGGGGCGCTCTTGAAAGTTGTACACTCTTTTATGACGCATGCAAGATCTAGTGATTGCATCTTAAAATATTTAAAGAGGTTCAAGTAGCTCCATAATAGATTTTAGAGAAAAACTTTATACAATTTAATCTTATTAAGTCTTATTAAGAGTCAGTGGAGTTTTGTTTTTCCTTCACTAACGAACATAAAAAAAAATTACCACTAAGCAACAAGAACTGCAGCTGAACATATACTTGTTGGACTTACTGTACTTATAAAGCTTGAGAAACAATTTGAACATTTTCTTGCAAAAGTTTCCAAAACATACTGCACCCACCACACGGAGTTTTCGCAGAATTTTTCAAAGTCAAATTCATCAAACAATGATCGAGATTGGTGTTTTGTATGTTCTTCCATCTGTCACATATGCTTCCTCGATCCAGTCAGCCAAACATTCCTACCGCGTTCGATTCCATCAATGCTTATCTCTCGCACCATTTCCTTACTTTAGCCAGCTCCTTGTTTGTCTTTTCGCGCGCTCTCTCTCTCTCTCTCTCTCTCTCTCTCTCTCTCTCTCTCTCTCTCTCTCTCTCTCTGTCTTTGATTCCCAAAATTCGTAAACGAATCCCGATGGGAATGAGGACGACGAGTGGACAATTTAATTTATACCTAAGCTCCTGGTTTGATTAATAACTGCAATAAACAAATAAATTAAGCAAGATATGTATATATTTTAAAACATATTTAGTCAAAAGAAGATCGTTCTTGCTTTTTCTCTCCATTTTGCTCTCTCTCTTTCCTTTTATTATCCAAGGTTCAAGATTAGCGTTTGTCGTAAACTTGTTCGTTCGTTTGTGTTTTTCCCTCTTTTCTTTCTTTTATTTTGCCAGATATCCAGTGTCTTTGCTAGTGCTTTTTAAAGTTAAAGGTTTTGAGGGTTTGTTTTTGCTGGATGCAGATTGGTTGATGCTTGTCTAACTGCTTTCCCGCACCAGGAGATCATTTGTCCTTCCATCCCATCACGATACAAGAACGCAGCGCAAAATAAATGAGTCCACAAAAGTTTAGCTTCGAAATTTGGATCAGACGAAAAAAAACAACAACCGATTAAAGGAACGACTAAAGCAAGCAAGTCCGCATATCCCCACACACACACACACATACACACACACCGACACACATATCCCCATTTAGATGTCGGTTTTAAATATTTGGAGTGGAAGCTAAATATTTTGCATAAATTAATCCGACGACACCGACCGCGTTAGCGGTTAATTCTTGACTGGTGAGGCTTCTGCTGCTGTCTGAAGCATGGTTCCGCGCTACAAGATAAAAACGCCGCGACGATCTTGTTTTCCCATCATGCACACGATTGATGCAAATTGAAGTTCGGTTGAGGGAGAGAAATTGTTCTATAAATTTGTCCCCACCCGGTGGTGCTTCTATTCAAATAAATTTGAAGCTATTCTGATAGCAAATCGGGTGCCGGATAAGATTGGCTGGCGCCAAGTTGTACCCAGTTTTGAAACCTACTCCTAAGTTGTAGACCCATTTTCTATTTTTGAGTGGACTCGCAGCGAAGTAGCAAAGCATTCCCACGGTACACGAACAGTTTGGAGAGCGATCAACCAATGCCAATACTTATTAATCTTTTCTTTTGGCTGTGGCGAAATGGGAGTTCGCTATCCGAAAGGACTGTCGAGTCGCAGATGTCACTCAACCCACCGCAATGGAATGGGACAGGGGGCTTCTCTTGAAGTTTGCAAGCATCAGTGTCGCCAAAATCTGTTTGATCGCGACATTTCGGAGGCACTGGCTGGATACGGCAAAGGACGCAAGTTTAAACAGATGAAGCAATTCAAGAAACTGACCGGTGAACCTGTAACAGCTGAAATCGAGGTGGATGGAGACCGATAAACGTTACCTGCTTTGATGAATGACTGCTCTGTCCCAAATGGAGTCCAAAACGCACACGTAGTAGCACGGAAGAGAACACGGACGAAACGTCGCAGACATACAACGCATCCAAAAACAACAGAAAAGAAAAATAAAAAGAAAAATCTAACCTTAAACTGAAGAACTTGTCGGGCATGGTAAAAAGGGACAGGTTCTTATATGTACAGCTCTGCCACACCAATATAGTGCACCGGGCAGTGCGCTCTGCGAAGACGAGCTCCGGAACGGAAAAGATTTATTCACCAACTCCAAGGCTGATCTTATGCCTGAGTACAAATGAACAGCTCAGCGCCCGACATAAGTAACATTAATTAAATTTTGACAATTATTCCGTTTAATACGCGATTAATTTGCATTTTTCGGTCTGATCTTGGGTCTTGGGTCTCGGCACGCCGGGCGGTTTGTTTAGATTTTCGAGTAGCTTTTGTTTGCTCACGCGCTCCGACATTTATGTGCTTGTTGATGCTCTTTCCGGGGGTTCTTTTGGGATTGGGAGGTTTTTTTTTGTTGTTGTTGCTGCCTTGAAAACAGCCGAAGAAAAAAAAAAGCCTTAATTATAATTTTTGACAGCTTCCAGAAAAAACGCAACATTGTTTACATGATGCATTTCGACAAACCAAAACGAAAGCGTTTGCTACGCAATTGCAAACTGAAATCTGCCATTAGCGAGTACTTAGTGCAAACAATAAGTCGATTTCGAAAAAAAAAGAAACACTCTACCCGTCAACCCAACTTTAAAGAATTATCGACCGTGAGTAATTAATCATGCTGCAGTCAAAACGTTGCAGTTCGGAATGAGGAACGAGCTTGAAAGAAAATGTTTCTCGCCGTGTTTCCCAAAATAAAAATCCCACTTTTGATCCACTGAAAGTGACGTGCGAGAGCAAGTTCAACAAGTTCTGAAAAAAAAAAAAAATCGCACGTATAACTGCACAACGCCCCCATATGCTTGTCTCATGCTTGAACTGTGATTTTTTTTTAATGTTCCTCCCGACCGTCGCACTTTTTGTTCCCTCTTTTATTGCGTACAGTTGTGTTTCGCGACTGTGCTTATCCCTTTTGTCCTGGTTTCGTTTTCCCTCTGTTGAGGGAGAGGGGGAAGGGGGAGGGTTCTGTTTCGCACTGGGCGCATTAATACAACCCGGGTCAATCTGCAGGCGGTCTTTGGGTGACGAAAAACGAATAAAAAATTATACGATGCCAATGGAAATGCTAAAACGCCCTGTGTTTTGTGTGTTTGCACGTTTCCTGAAAAATTGATCATGGTGATCGAGAACGCATTTGGGGCGGAAGGAAGGCAAAGGTGACAGCAAACGTTCGGGTTGGTGCTTTTTTACATGCTGTTTATTTATTGGTTTGAAGCGTTCGTTAAAATCGTTACTGGTGTAATTTATGACAGCCAACAACATGCACGGATCTGAAGAATCGCAAGAGGACGAAGCAAAGGTTTTTTTTTTTTTTTTTGATAGCGATGTTAAGGGATGGTTTTGATGGTGCTCTGATTTTATTTATTTTTTTTCATGAATGGGATACAGAGATTACAGGATTACTATATATACTAACCGGTTAGTATAACATCAGATTATTTTATTATTTTATTAGAAATTTGGTATCGTTGACTGCCTATTAGTTCAAAACAACAGTAGCTCGCGGTAGGGAGCTTGAGAGGTTTACCGAAGTTGGTTTATTGAAATTGATTAAAATCCCAGGATAAATAAAAGATAAAGCACGAGAAAGTGTACTGAAAGAATTTTCTTTGGGCTCTACATGCTCCTACGATGTGTCAAGCTGGAGTCTTGTGTCCAGCAACACATGAAATGCACAATAAATTGCACACTGATATGTCCGATAGTCCTCTTCGGCTACGAATCCTAGATTATACTGCTAGAGAATCACAACGGCGGTTGGAATGCTGTGAGCGAAGGATTATGTTTGGCAGCGAGAGTTAGCAGAGCGTGTGAAGAAGGAAGATGATCCACGAGTTAGCTGAACTGTTTGGCGGTTCAGATATCAAATCTGAATGGTTCATATGGATGGTTCAAATCCGGAAGAATACAATGTTTAGGACACGTGATTAAGATGCCAGACTCATGCCCCACCAGGCAGGTGTTCGTCAGTGACCTTTCCGGAATGAGACGAAGGTCGTATCAGCCAAATGCATTGTCATCTGTCACCAGTGACTCTACTAGAAGCAAGATCTTTTTTCAACTTAGATTAAAGGAAATTCTTGAGGATTGTAGATATTTTTGAATTGCAAGTATTTTTGTAGTTCCTCCACTGCTCTTTGTACATCTGTCATCAATCAATTTCTGTTTTCTTTTCCCTAAAAAAATCCCAACAATTGTAAGGAAGTGCATTCTAATTCCTGAACCGCTCAAAGCGCAATTAAAATGCTCACCGAAAGCGTCCCACTTGACAAAAGGAAGCAGCCAGACAGGCAGCCAGCCAGCTAACGTCGACTTCCTTCTTGAGCGCAAGAAATCAATTACCTTAGTCTCAAACACACATTCACTTGCACACGTACAAAAAGCCTGCGTTCAAGGGACAGGAAGAGAAATGTGCCATGTAATGGTTTGCTGTCAAAATCGACACGAAACGCTGCTCCATACCGTAGGTCTCGTTCGTACCAAAGCTTCCCGGGGACGCATTTAATCCGACAGGAATCTCCTTAGTCATCGACGGTTTTTAGAAATTGTAAGTTTCTCATTTGGGTCGTTTTGTTCTCGGTTCCGATGGGCCCTGTACAGGCCTGCTTCTGTGCACACCGGTGCGCATCCTGCAATCAAGGTGTGTGTGCGTGTGTCTAGAAGCGTAAGCAGCTTTCCTTTAACAGGAACGAAGGACTGGAGGTCAGGAGGTGAAGAAAAATGATCAACAAACAATGAAGCTGTAGTGAAGGCATCGAAGCAGTGGTTACGCGAGTTGAAAGGAGGCGAGGATCCATTGAGAAAACGACGGGCTTTCAGTAACGAGGGAGTCTTTAGTAAAGGACGTCCTTCTGAGCAGACGGTTCAGGCATACCGGCGCGCCACAGTTGATCCTCTTCAACCCCGACGCATCCAGACGCAACGACAGTTCTCTCGAGCTAGACACGTCACATAGGAAGGATTATTTCAATCCGTGTGGGTGTTCGGACGATTCTTTGAAACGTGACAAAAGAGAATCCGAAGGACCTTGCGAGAGAGCGAGCGAGAAGGTGAAACCATCCCGAAAGGTAAACAAGGCACAAATTTAGTCATTTAGGCGTGTCGTGTCGGATCTGGACAGGAAAAGGTAGTTAGATGCAATGTCACTTCTGTGCATTTTTCAGGAACGTCCTATCTACCTGGGTACGTGTCTCGGCAAAAGCGGAAAGGATCCGCACAACATATCCCAAGGATCAATGCAATAGTGATCATGTAGCTCTTGTTGTATCGTGCACAATTCTCAAACAAAACAAAAAACCTTGAAAAAACACTTCTCCCATTGCCTTATATTCTTCCATTCCCTTCAGCTGCACAAAACTCTGCCCGGGGATGGCGCAAATGAAATTCTTCGCCTCTTGCTCCAGTTCCCGGTACTAAGTCGGCTGAGCGGCAGGATTTTCGGAATGTGATCAACAATCCTCATCCTCAACTTAGCATTCCGTTCTTCTCGCTCGGATCTAGCAACCCGGTGGATGAACGGAATGCTTTCAGCGGTGGGTTTGTTTTGATGCGCATCACAGCATCGTAGTTTTCTGGTTTACTGAACGGAAAGATTTGAAGTCTGAAGTCTTCGAATCCATGTGCTTTTGTAGATGTCTGTTTTTACTGCTGCTGCTGCTTAATGCTCGCTTGCCAAAACCGCGTTCGGTGGCAAAGCAAACGGATACAACACCCGCTAAAGCCTCGGTTGTCAAATGAGATTCTTAGCTCACTAAAAATTTCAAGTTCCACCCAAGGGAGGGGAGTTACGGTGGGGTTTGATCATTTACGCCACATCAACCGCCGGCAGCCGGCAAACTGACCCAAAGTGTCAAGGGTTTCCGAGTGCCGAGTGCCTCGTCTGGAGAGGAAAGTGAAACGAAAGGACAAAAAAGCAGCAGTACAGAAGTCTGAACCGAAGCCTCCCCTTCGAAACAAAAAAAGAGAACTCAAGCTGCCAAGACTTCAACCATGGTTAAACGATGAACCTCGCTCTAGCTTCGGATGGGAGAACACAGAGCGGGAGGAAGTTGTTGCGCCGAAAGCCAAGAGACAGATAATATGAGTGGCATTTCTGAACGTCGTACGTCTGTCTGTTTCTTAATTTCTACCGAATGCCGAGCTGAAGGTAGAGTACCCTCTTAGTGAAGTCGTGGACGGGAAGGCAGGGGAAACGAAGGAAGTGCGCAGAGGACTGTTCGTTGTTCGGGTTTTCGGTGGGGAACGGTAGCGGAATGCAGTCTTTGGAGCCTTTTTGATAGGTCTGTGTATGCTTGGGTGACTCTTTTCTTCCCAGGGCGCAAAACGACGGTCACACCAGATAGTTGGAGAATGCCATGATGGTAAAGTATGTATTAATAAATCGAGAGTTCTTCGGGCGGTGGTAGTAGCGTTTTCAACGAGGATAGGGTGATCAAGGGCATTTCAAAGAGACCGAAGATCGCTCATTAGAAATCAATCAAGGTTGTCATTGAATGTGGTTATGAGTCAGTTTTTATGGTAGAGATTGCGCTTTTTATTAAAGAATTACTGTGACTCAGAAACTCTAATTCAAATTTTATGAATGTTTACAGAAGCTTTTCTGAAGAAAAGATAAAAATCATGAGGTTTAACATCAACTCCAAAACGCGATAGTAATTACATCGATTCTTGTCTCGATATGAGGCTTCATTGCTTTAATTAAATGATTGAAGAAATTTTGACAACCATATTCGATCAACAAGTTACCTCTACGCCCTCGAAAATACCTTCCCGAAGGATTGTTACAATATCTTACCATAATATCTGGGTTCTCCACAAACCAATATCCTACGTCAAGGCAAGCACTTTATTTACGAACTGCAACACAGCCACCTCATCATTGCTGTTTTCGTACTGTACCGAGACGACCTCAAGACGTGTAGGACGTAATGGCTTCAACATTTATTTCGATCGCTTTTGTCTTTCCGCCTGCAGACAAAGGTTAATAAAAGTGAGGAGATAACTGCTGTTCGCAATTTATAATGCAAATTTATTCTTCAAGGTCAGCTGAATAAATACTTCGACGATAACTGGAAGCAAATAAATTGATTTTAATTTAAAACTGAGGATAGACACAAAATACGATTCGTACAAGATTCTTCTTCCTATCGAAACTCGTATCACAACCGTTCGTCATGCTCCAATTCTAACACTTCATGTCGCCTCTGCCGCTCTGCTCACCAGCAAAATCACAGCATCAAACAATCGATCCCACAAAACCCATAGCCCCGTTTCCTGTTGAAACGAGATCCCTCCCCTCGCCTTTCTCTCAATCCCCGTCCTTCCCTCAGCATGCACGCATTCGTGTGTCGTGAGGTGAGAAAAGCAAACGACGTGTTCTGGCTGTGTTTTCCGCACGTGTAACAATACACGACGCCGGGCCCCGGGATGTGTGTATGAGCGCGCCGCGCCAGCCGATTCCAACGATTCCTGCACAAGGACACAAGGTCCGCGGGCCAGTGGCGTGGCGTCCCGAAACTCCGGGCATCGGTTGTGTGTCGGTTTTTCGCAAAAAACAGAGCCCAAAGCATGCGGGAAATACGCAACCAGCCGGGACCGGGAACGATCAGCAAAAGCCTTGCTGGGGACAAGTTATTTTCGTTTGGTTTTTTCTCTCATCTCGGGACAAGGATCGCATCAGAACGCTTCCTGTATCCCGCATTGCACCGGGTCTGGCGGTGGAATTGAGCTTAAATTTCAGCGCTCATGTACACACACAGGCAGCAGCAGCAGGAAAAGGTTTGTTCGCTTTGTTCTGGTCCCGTGTTACCATGCGTTCATTCGTTGCTTTGGCGTTGTGTGTCGGTCGAGGATCGGGAGCCGGGAAATGATACGAAAGACATCAACCAAACGCACGGCAGCACAAAGGCTGTGGAATGTTGTAAGAATGTTCATTCGTCTTCTGTGTTTAGCATTGTCGCTCGTTTCCTGAGGGTTCCGATGCCGTGGGCTATGAGTCGTGTTCGGTGAGCTGTTGCGTTTGCGGAGATGCGTTTATAAAACTTGTCTAACAGCTTTAGCGAAGAGGATGTGCAACAAAAAGTTTATAAGTTAGGGAATGTTTTATTACATTTCAAACAAGCCGTAAGATTTAAGGAAACGGTTGTAACAAATAGTAGCTCACGTCTGTCCTGCTTTGATCGTACATCATGCAAAAACTTCGATCGTCAAGCAGGACTTTCACTACTTGACATTATTCCCCCCAAGTGCATTCCAACTTCAATTGCTGTGCTGCTCAACCATCGACACCGAGAGCCCTTGTTGAAGCCTGCAGGCTCTCGGTGTGCAGAAAACTCACAGCCAAAGCTTACCCGTCCACGGCTCTGCCACGCTTAGGCGCGGATTTGTTTACGCTCTTGAGTTTCTTCGGGCTCCGGGCTCGGTTGCTATTTCAATTTAGTTTGCTAGTGTTGCTGACTGTGGTGCAAACTGTTTCAAAGTAATCAAACATATTTCCTTCTTTACTTTAAATTATTACTTGCGCTAGAATGAGAACTCGCAAAAAAAGGAGACACCGATTTCGTACAAAACCCTCCAGACGAGGACGGCAAAGTTCTTAAAATTCGCAAACCCCTTTTGCTCTCTTATGCGACCGGACGAAAACGCAACGCGAAGAAGCATTTTCGTCCACCTCGAAACTAACGCAACACGAAGAAGCCAAACACCGAACGAACAAACCGGCAAGGGTAAGGCCCAGATAACACTGACACGTGAGAATATATGAACGTGATGGCGAGCGCTCGATACGGGCCGGGCCACAACATTAAATGGTTCTACGACCACGGTGGCGGTGATCGTCGTGTACGTCGGCGGTCACATGCGTTTCACACGGGGGACTCTCTCTCTCCCCGGAGAGTCACGTAGGTGGATTTACCACCGTTAAGCTCCAGCCAAATAGAAGGTTTACCGAACTTTGGAGCGATGCTCTCCCTGCTGGTAAAGGTAAAGGGTAAGCTATTCACCATGTGCGGATGCACATGCCCGACAGTCAGCCTGCCCTGCAACCGACGGTGAATGCTTAGGAGGTTATAAGCATATTTTATCAAAAACGGGTATTAAAGAGTAAATGGTGTCAAAGTGAACCGTTTAAGCTTCGTGCGGATTGTGCAGATGCGTGCCATCATCGGTGGTGGTTGGTGCGGCGAATGAGTTAAGGAAGAAGAAAAAACGTGTGTGTGTGTGTGTTTGAGTGTTGAATGTGGAGTTGTCACTGGAACTGCTTCATCAAGAAGTTTGTTCTATAAAAGGGTGGAGAGAAGAGGAGAGGATTGAGGTAGGAGAAGAGTTATAAGTGTTTATTGAAGATTGTACAGAGGATTAGGAAATTTTATTTAAATTTCCTTTAATTCACCCACTTGTGCTCATTTATTTTAGTAAATGGAGAATAAGCTAATCATATTTTCAAGGATAGTTGACTTTCTTTGACCAATCAAATTGACTTAAATACATGAATGTTAGAAGAAGGATAGTAAATTAACACGTATCATTTTAGTCATCACAGGCACAATAAGGCGGTAATTTGTAATACCAAAATATAAACAAATAAATAAAAGACTAAAAGCGACGATCCTTGTGATCTAAGTCAATCGGTACAAAAGACTTAAAGCGATGAGCCCCATGATACACAGAAAATCGTTTGAAATTTTACAAACAAATTCAATAAAGCATTCACACACAAATAACAACTACAGGAAAATAAATACCGATACATAAATAACAAAAGAGCAAACCTAATGTCCTAACAGATCTATTGCTATCAATCTTCTAGCTTTTAATTAGTGTAAAATGCATGATTTGTCTTATGCGAGCCTTTTCCCACTGGCCAATAAGACACACCGGTGACACCTTCATCCTGAGCTGTCTCGAATGCTGGCAATTAATTTTGATAAATGCTTTAATGCATGTGCATATTCAGATGGTCAATGTGTTTGGAATTTGTGTGCCATTCCAGCCCTTTTCCTGTTCATTTTCCTTCATTCAGAGCCACCAATTTGTACCGGGAAGTTCTTCCGGGGCGTACAAATCGAGTAAAACCGGCAACTCGGCGATTGTACACATTGAGGAGCAAAAGAAGCAAAAGTATTCGAAGTACCATTACTGAGAGGGGCGTGAAGGAAGGTTGCAGTGCGTAAGCAGCATGAACATAAACCGGGCGCTGTTCTAAAACATGAGTTAAAAGCAGAACGTGTGACGGAAGGAAATCCAGAGTACAAGAAGCGAGCGCAAAAAAAAGAAAAAAAAACTCGCTACAACACTCACACACACGCGAATACCTGCAGATGATGCAGCTAGCTGCTGAAGTGCTGGTGCTTCAACTAGCACTCCAGGCGTCACTTGGGAACCTCTTCCATGTCATGTCCCTTTCTCCCCGCCCAAACCTTCGGGAGTGCACCGGGCAGCGATAAACGTCGAAGCGAAAATACTTTATAAATCTTTAATAAACGAGAAAAATGTTATTATTGTCCCTCGGAGCTGAATAATCATGTTTTATATATGTTCCATCCATCTGCCCAACGCCGGGATGCGCATCGCGCTGCACCCGTACCCGTACGCGTTTTCCACAACGCAACTTGACACGGCGAAGCGATCGCACCAGTGGGCCAGCGCCACCAAGCAAACCGCCACCATGGTTTTACCGATGTTTACTTCCTTCCCTAAGGGGATAGAGCAGCGGTTGAGCGACATCGGTTTGGTGTGTTTTGCGACAGCGAGCGACTCGCGATGGGCCTGACACTTTGCAGACGAAGGCAACATGTGAAAGGCGGCAGCAACAGCAGCAGCAACAGCAGGGAATACTAGTACACCAATGCGACGTACAATCCATCCATCGATCGCAGATAAATATATTGCAATGATTAATTGATTATCACGCTGAGCAGATCGCGCGCTGAGAGCCAGCGATCGGGGTGCGATAGTGAGATTCGAAGGAAGACGAGTCGAGAAAGTCGCAAACCAGAAGGGATGATCCAAGGGGATGATCTAAAGTAGGGTCTTTTACATCTCCACATGCTGGGTTTTAGCCACCACGCTGCCCACGGGAAGACGCTATCGATCCCACGCCTAAAGCAAAGAAGAGCAACCACAACCCCATGTGTGTGTGTGAGTGCGTTTAAGAAGAGCGACTCTTCTGCCGGGACGGCCACACAGCTCATGCTCGCAAATCGTTCACGACACGACAGCATAATGT
Source organism: Anopheles maculipalpis (assembly GCF_943734695.1). Classification (NCBI taxonomy): domain Eukaryota; kingdom Metazoa; phylum Arthropoda; class Insecta; order Diptera; family Culicidae; genus Anopheles; species Anopheles maculipalpis. Next base: position 5,481,473 of record NC_064872.1, read on the forward strand.
GCCGGATTACGGTGCCGTCACGGTTTGCGCCTTCGCCAAGGATACAATTTCCAGACGATCTATCGAGTGACTACACCGCTCCGCTGATGTGCCGTGTCAAACGCGACGCATCGCGCAATCGCGAATCTCAGATCCGCACGGATCCAGGTGGAATCGATCGAACGGTCGATCGGTGACGTGGCGGGCGGTGATGGTGGCGGTCCAGTGCCTGTTCACGTCGATCGTAGATCAGTTGATTGAGTTGACTGCAGGGGCTACCAGGAGGACGATTGACGGCTGTTGCTGCTGTTGCTTGCTGCCAGCGTCATCGTCTGCTGTTGATTTAGGCTGGCTGTCGCACCCTATGATATGGCGCGGCGCAATGTTTCGTGCACGTGTGAGAGCGATTGATTGTTACCGGTGAAACGATTTGCAGTGAGCGAGCTGCAGTTTTGCTGCAGTTGTGTGTTGTTTCCTATCTTCGTGCTATGACGTTGATTAATTTGCCTTTGTGTGTACCGTGCCCAAGATGCTATCTATGACTGTGGATAGGTTTTGTTTTAGGAATTTCTCATTGTTTTGTAGAACAAGAATCGTCTTATTGAGCGAGCAATTAATAATTTCTTGAAAAGAAAAGTTAATTTTAGATAATTTAGAGTACGAACCAAACAAATAACAAACAAAAAATTTAAAAAAATGTTTCATTATTTATACATGGTAACCCGTTTATAAGTTCGCTACAGGTTTATATAAACTTTAAACAATTCATTATATCTGTTAGCGTATTTTGACAGGTTCATCGCTTTAAATCTATCATAATCGGTTCGTCAGTGGAAATCTTTCCCACCTATATTTGATTATTTGCACAGGCTTGTCACTTTAAGTCTTTCATACTAGTTAATCTAAATCGAATCAAAATGTTCATCGCTTCAAGCATTTTGTGCCAATGTTTTCGCTTATTATTTTTCACAGTTTTGTCCTCATCGTCTAGTTTATCGCTTCTAGTCATTTGAACTATTTCTTCGTCACATAAAAAAAAAGTTTCATTCGCTTCCAACTCTTTTGTACCATTTCAAGCTTGTATCCAAAACGGTTCGTCGCTTCAGCAAATTCGTTCGATACATCAAACAAACGGAAGCTCGCCATCTAAAAACCCATCGTTGGAGAAAACATTTGAAGCCATCGAAAAATTAGCTTTAAACATTTTCTCCCAATGTTATTCCGTTACTTCCACTCTGGCATCCGCCGGCACTGCGGCCTCACTTTTCTCAACAGCCCGTGACGGTAAGTGTCAGCTCGGTGTAGCTCGCACGGTGGTGCCTTTCGTGGCACTGGAGCTGCAGACCAATCAAAAGTTTTGAAGAATTCATTTGCATTTTCAAACGGCTGAAAACCGACCAAGCCCGCTAACCGGCAAGCAACTACGATTACGGCCGAAGAAGGTCTTCCCTTGCGGTTAAAGGTGGAGAACGCAGACGCAGTGCCATAGCTAGGACCGAGGGAGACCGAAAGAAGAGAAAAAGGCCCATCCCTGTGACCCATGCCTATACCGGCCGTTATCATAATGTGTTTTAATGCTGCGCGTAGTGAAAAATAGATATCAATAAAATTTAATATGGCATTTTCTTATCGCTGTTGCTGTGTGTCCGCCTGTGAGCCTTCTCCTCCTCCTCCTTCACCTTTTGCTTCTTGCTTGCCTGAAGCGACGCAAGCGCTATCTCGTTTACTTTGTCACCACACTGTGCCCGGTGTGGCTTTCATTGTAGCCGTCCCGTTTCGAGCAAACCAACAACTTGTTTGTGGCACAAGAGGTATCGAAAGCCCATATTCCACCGCGTGCGTTCGCTGGCTGGCGAGATGTGTCGCAACGGTCAAGACGAGCTTTTGACTAGCGCTTTGAGTGGCTCATAATTCATACTACCGTAATAAAACAGCCTAAGCAGCGCGCTAGAGCGATACCGATTCCCTCCTCTCGTGCGTAGGGTTTGTTGTGTGATGAGACTTTGGCGATGTATTTGGACGTGTGTTTTCCCGATGATAAAGCTCGTAAAACTCTAACCATCGATTCGGGGTTAAGTTTTGCAGCTAGACATGCCAGTCCTGCCTCATGCTTTCAGCCGTTCAGTGTCACATCCGGCAAGACGAGAGACAACAACACCAACAACAACAAAAAGAGGAAAAGAAATTGTTCCAAAGGATGTCATATTGTTTACGCTTGGAATGCAGTTCCACCTATTTCTCGCACAGAGAGGGCTGCGGTACGTTCGCAGCATTACAGTGGACATACGAAGGTGGATGCATGATGATGATGGTAGGCAGCTGGTTCTCCTCGGGTCAGTTCATAACCACGGCAGCATACACATCCTCCGGTCGCTCTCTTTTGCACGCGCAACAACCGATCTCTTTTACCGAAATCCCCGACGGCTACACCATAAATGCCAGACAAAGATCGTGAACGATCATGTATACACGTATTAATTTTTTCTGTGTTACTTGTTTTTCTTTTTGCTTCGCTGACCGTTCTCTGGCTCTCGTTTCTCCTGCTGGCCGTGTTCTATGTGGTTCTCCAGCTTTTCCTACTGTCCCTGTCCATTTCCCTTGCTCTGTAAGATGACCCAGCGGCATGTGATTCTGCTGCAGCAGCATTTTGAATGAACATAAACTCTCTCTCTCTCTCTCTCTCTCTCTCTCTCTCTCTCTCTCTCTCTCTCTCTCTCTCTCTCTCCGTTTCTCTAACGTTCATGTGCGTTCCCGTTTTCACTACAGGTGTTAAGCAATGGTGTCGTTTCTGTCCGCAAGGCTCAGAAGAGCACTTTTGGAAGACGAAAATTCTTGTTACACTTGTAAAGAATCACGCTTTCTTGTACTAAAGAATTTAGAAAAGTTTAACTAGGAAATTAAATTTAACTTAATAAGTGAAGTGCATATTAAAGATTGATGCTTTACACGCTCTCTACCCAAGCACATATTAACTCTGCAGCCCTTCAAAACTCTCATGACGTCCACATACCACAGAAGGGCTTCTTGGAGGGTGCGATCTAGTAAGCATAGGGAGATGATATGCACCGTGATATCATGTTCAGGTGAGCTTTTATGAGGCTCACCCATCTCTTTCCAACGCCTTCGCATTGTGTCATCTCATTCTCTCTTTCTCTCACTCTCTTTCGCTCTCGCTCTCTGTTCCTATACTTCCCATGATCAAGTTCAAGCTGGTATGTCCCCGTCCATGTTCATCGCATTCATACCGGTTGTTTGAACCTATGCGCACACTCCTGCATACGGGGGTAAAAAATTCCCAGCAAACAGTATTATTCAGCCGCCAACCGCATGTTCGATCGCTATCATTGCTCTCTTTCTGATGCGAGCGATTTTTTCGTCTGTGTGGGTGCCAGCTTTTCTTCACACGCTCTCTCTCTCTCTCGCTCTCCTTCTCACTAGCAGCAAAACTTCAAAATACGCTCAACATGCTCCAGTGATCGATGTGTGTTGGTGGCAGAATTGAAAGCTCACTCTCATTCAATTTATGCTCTCTTTCTTTCTTGCTCTCACAATGCGCGATTGTTATTTTGTGATTTAAAAAGAAAACAAAAGTCTTCGCTCCGCACTTTATTTAAGAGAGCCCAGCGAAAGCCCACGTGTCTTTGTATGTGTTATGTGGTTAAGTGCCGATGAATTGCACACGCTCATTGAAGAAATATGCTTAGGAGTGATTGTGCGCGACAGAGGGGGCTGCCTGTGATAATGTGTGCGAGCGAAAGGGATGCGATGCTACTCATGAGAGCTTGATCCTCGCCAAGCGCTACTTTGAACGCGTGCAGAGAAGATTGCAGAAAAAAGATTGTCCGAGGCCGCAAATGCCGTCGGCAAAATGGACCTTTTTGGCAAATGCTGGTTTTTGGGATTTTAAATGATTGTTTGCACTTAGCCGAACATTTGTACACCATAAACACGGGATTCAAGAAGAATTTGACCATGTTTTATCAACAATTGTTAAAAATGAATTTGTTATTTAACTATTATTTAAAGACTGAAATTAATGAGGCTCTTGTCAAGCGATATATTTTTTTTATTCACAAAATTACGGCCAGGCCGTATGCGAAGCAATATATTCGATGAGAAAAAGATTTTTCAAAACAGTTAATAATGATACTGTGTTATTGAAAGACTCAAAATTATTGTATAATTTTCTTTAAGATAAAATAACATCAGATCTTCAAAATGTATTCACAAACGACAAGTTTGATAATCGCCCTATGTTGCAATTATATTTACTCGTACTCCTTTGGCAGACTAAACCTTATATTTGATTGATTTCCTAGCATGAAAATATTTTTCATAGTACATCATATGATTGATGTTAACTAAACATATTCATACAACAATTTTACACTGAGATTGTTGCAAAAGAAAATCTTTTGTATGCAATGTAATTCAAACAACAAAATCTGCGACACAAATCTTCAACTGTAAATTTTTATCTTGCGTTTAATTAGCGTCACTGGAGCAAGAATGCTTGATGAAGTTTTTTGGGACTCTACCAACAATTTCTGTGAAAAGGCGTCCTCCACTTCAAACATGCACAGTCCACTATTGACGAATCACATGCACCAGAAAACCAACGGCACACGGGCAGTTCCTTCTTTGCCGCAGTTGCCGCTGCCATTGTGACACTCCCAGCGGCTCACAACATAATTTCCCTCTTCGTTTTGGTGGTTCCAATTGAGTCGAAACTTTCCACCGCCGAAAATCTCGCAATCCCGGGCGCATAACCCTTGTCCTGACAGGCATTTACATTGCGTGACAGGCTTGCTTTGATTATTGTTATTAATTTCTACGCCTCGCTTGACTCACCCTTGCGACACAACTCCACTCGCATGGTTCCGTCGTCATCCCCTTTAGCTAAGGGGTGAGTTCTTACTCACCCGCGTATTGGCCAGAATGGGACAGCTAGCGGTATCATAGCACCGAAAGCTCTCCCAGGTGAGCTTTCGGTCCCAGGCGAAACGCAATAAGCGCTACGCGCTCTCCCTCTTTCGCTCACCCGGCCGCTCTCTCGCGCGAGAGCAAAAACGAGAATGCACCTGTGTGTGGGTCGAGAGATCGTGGCCCAGCCAGCCAGCCAGCAAACCCAGGGGGAGGCCACACCGAGTCGGAGCTGCTTTCGAGACACCAATTTTGTGGTAGATTTCGTGGCGAACGGTCCATCTTTTCGATTTCGCTCCTGGTATTTGGTGTGTTTCAGAAATTGTCGAGTGTGTCAGTCGGCCAGTTCGAGTGTAGAGTCATATATACGTGAAGTGGAGTTAGATGTTTGCTTTGAAAAACGACCACTAACTTCTTCAACGAACTCGAACTTCTTGTACGAAGTTGTAAAGAGTGGAGTGAATGTGCGTAGCGCAACGTTTCCTGCTAAAGTAATACGGTACGAGTCGAGGTTTTATTTCTAGCTTTTAAGGTGTACAATACATGATTGGGAGATTGTGGATAAAGATGAAAAAGTGCCGAAGGAACTGTTGGTGAAATTGATGCGTGACCAGTAACTACCGTCGGTGAATCTCGGAAGAACAGAACATCCGACGGTCATATGTTGTGATGCTGAACTTCAACTTCAGATGGTTAGATACAGTGAACTCCAGTGTTACAAAGTTTCATTCCTTGTATTGTTTCCAAACTTACAAAACAAAAAAAAAAAACACCATTAAAGAGCCACCCGATTCCTTCTGCGGTTTGGTGAGCTTCAGTGTTTTTGGTGGCGTATAAACATACATATACAAGGCCGGGATTTGGGTCACCTTCCACCGATCGAACCCCATGTGTGCATATGCGTGTGCGTGTCTGTGAGCTTAAGGTGGTCTTCTAGCTGATATCACAGCACGGCTATACGGGTTGTGATACCGGTTGCTGTTTGCCGTACCTCCCGAAGCTGAGCATTTCTTCCATGAAACACGAGATTTTTCCAAACAGTTTCGATCGAGCTAACCGCACACTCCGAACCGGCGAGTGAGTGGTTTAGCTTTTCATGTTGCCTGTTTTCGGACGCCCGACGACTGTCGACTGTTGTTGGGTCGGCGATAGTTGAGGTTAAGGATTTTTGAGGACACAGCACCGAAAAACCATCTCGCAAAGACACCCAAGAGCTCATACACGGGTGTGGTGGTAGATCGATCGGTGCGTAACTTGAACCGGTTGATGTTTTTCGTCTCCGGGCACACCTCCTCGCATCCTTCCCTGCGGACCTGGAAGAGGTTCAAGATGTTGAGTCGACGACTTTGGCGACGACCACCGAGGGGAGGCGAAGAAGCGTAGGAAAACCTTCTTCAACTGTCCGTGTCCGACACAGTGTATCGCCTCGAGCCACCTCTCGAGAATCCGTCCGTCCGCACGCACGCACGGATCCGGACACTTCATGTCGGTCCTCGCGCAGACACATCAGACAGCCCTGCTGTGTGCTGCAGTTGAGTCCAATTGGTTTACGTAGCGCGTCGGAGGGTTTGGGGTAGGGGTAACAAAAAGCGATAAAAACTCTGGAGAGGACCTCTCCCGAGTCACCCGGACACCCTGAAGCACTGACTGAGCCGCTTAAGTGGCAAAACGACGCAACGTAGCTGAAGATGCTTCAAACTCTTCTGCAGTGCGTGTCTCGGTGTAGAATCGCGCTCGGCTCGCTCGGTGTCTCTGGGGCGTCTCGGGGAATCTCGGGACAGAATTCCAGGTCCCTCCCGGTCAAGTAAGCGTATACACAGCAACACCTTCCCTAGCATTTCGGGATATGAGGTGAAAAAAAATAAAAGCAGCAACACGACGCGAACCCATGCACGTTTACGCTCACACACAAACACACATACTTCAAGAAGAGGGGACCGGGGTGACTAATCAGGAAAGCCTGGGCGAGGACGGACAACCGGCGAGAGAACGAGAACGATAAAGAATTCCAAAACGCGGTCCCTGGGCTGGCCGTGCGCGTGTTGCATGCGTTGCGGTGGTGAAGAAGCGAAGAGCGAAGAACACAAAAATCCAGAACCCATCGGAAACCAGGGGCACACACAACCGCTCACACATACACACGCGGCAATGGACGCACCGAGGTTTTTCGGTACGGAGAATCGAAACGAAAAACGCGCCATGCCATCCAATTCCATAGCGGACGGAGCAGATTTTCGGGACAGAGTGGTGCGTCGGAGAAGAGCGGGAGGGAAGACAGGGGATGTGGTTGGTGCGACGCCCAGGCACAGGACAGCGACAGGGCTCATGCTTTCTGTGGGGTGGAAGATTGTGGGTGTTTTGCGTTCCGTTTCGTGTTGGTGGTGCTGTTGTTGCTGGAGCGTTCATTCAAGCCTGCCTTGATAAAGCATGATGCTCCGGGGCGTTCGTTGCCTTTGCCTGCCGCGCCAGAGTTCGGTTCGGTTGATGCATTTCTGTACTTAAGATTATTTATAAGGGTCTCCCCGTACATGCTTCCATTTAGAGACTTTAAGAGGTCCCGCGCTAAAAAAAACGGACCGTTTGGAGAACTTAATTTTTAAATGGAATGGTTGTTGGGGCTTTTCGTTGGTGTTGTTGATGCTGTAAGGAGGCTTAAATATGGAAATGCATTATTACTTCCTAGCAGCTACATTGTACCAGCTCTCTAACATGCGTGGCTTCAATCTTCTCTTTCTCTTCGCATCTCCCTCTCATTACAGGCAACCTACCAGTGACTGCAAAAGTGACTGCAGAACGAACGACTTCAACGCAAGCGACGAACCCCTGTCGCAAAGTGTTTGACCGTGTGCTGTTCGATAGTGGTTTTGTTGTGCCGATCCGATACGCGGATAGCTAGTGCCATTGCTCGTGTGAAAATTGTGTACTTCCGCGTGCGTGCGTACGTGTGTGTGAGTGGTCCAATGTAAAATGATGCCCCAAAACGGTGGCGCCCAAACAGATCGTTGCAGTAGTGCGGTAGCCGCAAATCAACCCCATCGGTGGTGTTTTCGCGAGTGTCTCCCATGAGAAGAGAATCTTAACGAAGCAAAAGAAAGCACTCCAGCCAGGAAGAGCAATTGGTGATCGAGCTGTAAAAGGCATATGGTGCACGGCTTCGCAAGTGAGTTCGCTTGTTCGGCGCTGTACGGTGATAATAATAATGTGTAGCACCTCGCCGGTTACTGCCCTGCCACCAGCAGGAAGAACCGTGTACTAACGAGCCGCAATCAGTCCTATTCCGACCCGATCGTGTGTATGTGTGTGTGTGTTTCCATGTGCGTGTGTGTGTGCTTGTGATCGCATATCGCGCGCCGCAAATCAGGCCCACGACGACGACGACGACGACGACAACGACGACGGGGCCGTGTTGCGGGAAAAAGGATTTATTGTCCCCAATCGTGATCCGTAAACAACCCACCACCTCACCGCATCCTTCACACCAATGCCGGCCTAAGTAGAGTGTGTGTGTGTATGTGTGTTTGTGAATGTGCTTGCATGGGGTTGATTTTGTTTATGTGGTTTCGAGGAAGCGACCCTTACCATCGGTCCCAAGAATCGTGATTGTGCACCGAAGTGGGCATCTGCTGCCATTACACTCTCCCGTGGATTCGCGCAATGTGGACGAGTCAGGCGAAAAAAGTATGAAATAAAAATAATCCTTACCTGTCCTCGCGAGCCAACCCTACGCCTACCGACCCCGGCTACCATCACGCCGGGCATTGATGCGTGATTTTGGTGTGTCCTGTGTGTGTGGTTGTGTTTGTGAGTGCCGGTGTACCCCCCTCTGGGGTTTTTTTTTTTACAAGTGCGGAGGAGTGTTTCGTGTTCCATTTTTTTTTTTTGTGTGTGTCTTGTTGTGTGTCCCGATCAAAAGAAAAGCGATTTCTGGTGGAGAGTTTATCGCACAAAAATAAATCAATTATTATAAGCTCGGTGTACGTGCGAAAGAAATTGCAAAAGGGCGAAGAAGCGCAAACGACAGTGATCGAGCGTGTGTCGATGCGATCAAGTGGTAAGGATCGTGGGTGAAAAGAATCGAAAAGTGACCAAAACAGGAGTAGAAAATAAGGCAGAAAAAACGAACCAAACGTCGCGATTTTCGTTTTTTTTCTGTGCGAGAGTTTGTGCATGTGTGTCTTAAAGTAAATATACCGGCCCAAGTTATCTGTTTCGATGTGCGTGTGTGTGTCGATAACAGGATCATAAAACTTCCAATCAGACCGTGATCAGCTCCCGATCAAACGCCCAAAACTTCGGAAAACAATAGCCGGTGCCTCGGTGTTGCTCGTTGTTTGCTCGAGCTGGGCACGCAGAAAATGTTTGACGTGCGCACGGTCGAATCGGGTGCCTGTTGTGAACAAGAGCGTGATAGTGGCGACAGCGCAATGTCAATGACCGCGCGACGACGGCGCGCCTTCCAGCGGCAGGCTTGTCTGCTGAGCGTGCTGGCCGCCTTTTCGCTCGGCCTAGCGCTCGGTGTATTTGTGCCGCTGATCGGTATTTCGCAGGCCGCAACTAAGGGTGCGATCGTGGTCGATGGGAGCAGTAGTAGCAGTAGCAGCAGCAGCAGCAGCAGCAGCGGTGGTAGTTTGAACCTCGAACCACAACCATCGTTACAAGCCCTACATCATTCAGCTCACCAGATGCCTCATTTTCCGACAATCGACGATATCCGGTCGGATGAGCCAACCGGTCCAAGGGGCCGGTACGCTTCGGTGTCGTTTATCGCGGAGGAAAAGCTGGCTGGCGAAGGGGAGGTCATCTTTCATCCGAAGCTGGACGCGGAAAGTTTGGCGGACAGGAAGTTGCCATCACCGAGTGCCTCGATCGTGGAGCAAATGTTGGCTGGCAGTTCGAAGGTTGCACCCGCGCCTCAGATTCTTGAGCGACGTGAATCTCGTGCGAGCAAGCTAGAGGATGTGGACGAACGGGAAAATGTGGAAGGCGTTATACGGGACGGTATCTACTGGGGTCCGAGCGTGGAGCGTGCGCTCCCCGTGGGCTTTGATCGACGACAGAGCGAGTCTTGGGCGAGATATCTTCGAGAGGCGGAAGTGGAACGGTTGGAAATTGGCTGTGGACGTATGCAGAATCGTTTGCTAGTGTTCCGGGATGGAACACGTGCCTGCGCTCGGTATCGTCAAAATACCGACCAAATTCAAGGTGAGCTGTTCTCGTTCTATCTCGGCCAGCTGCTGAACCTAACGAACCTCGCACCAAGCGCTGCGTCCATAATCGATCCCGAGGCACGCCTTTGGGCGGCAGCCACCGAAGAGCTGGCCGGAGCTCAGTGGAAACCCACCAAACCCGTAGTCATCACCAAGTGGATCGGAAACCTCGAACCAGCCGGCATTCCACAACCGTTCCGACCGCTCGAACGTCACCTAAACCGATTCGATGTGCGCAACATCACCGAAGGACTCGATCGACCACGGGACGGCGTTAGGCGACTACTTCTAGAACGACTAGGACCAGCCCGGGACATCCCCGTGGGGACTCCCTCCTCAACTACGCTGCCATCTGCAACGCCGCCACCGGAAGTTCTCGATCGATTAGTCGAGCTAGCTCAATGGTCCGATCTGATCGTGTTCGACTACCTAATCGCCAACCTTGATCGGGTTGTCAACAATCTCTACAACTTTCAGTGGAATGCCGACATAATGGCTGCCCCGGCGCACAATCTCGCCCGCCAAACCGACTCCTCGCTGCTCGTGTTTCTCGACAATGAGTCGGGCCTGCTGCACGGCTACCGATTGCTGAAGAAGTACGAAGCGTACCATGGGCTGCTACTGGACAATCTGTGCGTGTTCCGGCGGTCGACGGTAAGGGCACTCGAGGCGCTCCGGGACGCGAGCGTCGGTCAGCGGCTGAACGCGCTGTTCGAGCGTACGACGACGGCACAGATACGGGATGTGCTGCCACCGTTGCCAGAGAAGTCCGTCAAGATTCTAGTCGACCGCATCGATCGGGTGCTCGGGCAGGTGCAGAAGTGCCGGGAGACGTTCGCCGACCGATAGCCAATCGGGTAACCGGTAAGGGAGTCGAGCGAAGCGTACAGTGAGGCGACAAAAGACTGTGAGTCCTTGTGGAGCGTATGGGAAGTTATTATTATTATATTATTTACTAAATTACTAGTTGGTTGTTTAATTTTTATGTCGCATTTGGCGATGACTTGTGTACAGGATTGTAATTTGTAAAGTTAAACACTTAAATGTAAACGATCGTAGTTAGGAAGAACGATGAAAGAGAGTAAAAAGAAACGGAGAAAGTAAAGAAGAAAAAGAAGGAAAACGATAAAAAAGGAAGAAAAAATAGTGCAAGATGCTGAAAATAACGCAAACGCAAGAAAACAAGCAAACGGTACCACTAAAAACAAATACACCACCGATTCCGAGGTAACGTCAGCGATCTTCCGGCACTCCGTATTCAAATACGATTGATCATGAGACTTTGTATAATTACGAACCTCCAACTCCACTTTCCACAGATACGATCTTCCAAAACCCGCTGATGATTGTACGTACTTTTTGACAGACAAGCAAGGAGTCTTCTTTGTTTTACACCATCTTCCCGTGCCCATTTTGGTCTAATCTCTCGCTCGCTCTGCAGTTTTTTTCCCCGTGTTGTGGTTGTTATTCATTTATTCCACTGCAAAACTCTTCAAATCACCTTTCCCCCTGGGGAGACTGCCCAAGGAAGACACTTCAAGACTTCAAGACATGCAAACGTACAGCTCCTACTGCGCGCGCGTCTCGGAAGAGAACAAACCGAAAAAGCTCCGCATTAAAGGACCTCCTGGCGTGGCAGTTAAATAGAAATTCTCTTAGACCTCGATCAAAAGCATGCCATGGCAGCTCTTTCTGTGTGTTTCCCTTCAACACATACCCACACACACACACACCGAGAGACACTCGCCAACACATTTCGATTCATGCTCGGTGCTCGTAGAGCGATGGTAGCAAGCGACTTGTGCGACGCGGTAAGCGACGAACCCGACGAGCGCGCTAGAATTTGGTTGCCTCTATTTCACCGTTTGCCCTCGCACAAAACGATCGGATCGATCAAAATCAAAACCGCAATCGAATTACACGCCAATAGGCCGCGTAATCAAGCGTCATGCAGTCCGAACCGCGGCCAGATTGATTCGCACAGATAGAATAGAAGCTAGAAAATTGGATCGATTGAATCGAGCAGGGCTTGATTTGCCTAGATTTGTCTTGTTTGGTGAGTTTGAAAGGTTTTTGTGTGTCTCTTCTTATGTTCTGTTTTTTTGTTCTTGTTGTTGTTGTTGTTCGAGTTTGGTTTTGACTGCGGAAAAGAACTTAACAGCCGCCATCTTGTGTGTGCTTCCTGCCAGCAACCAGCTACAGCGTGTGCTGCATAATTGTTACATGCAATTTGCTGTGGCTCCATCCATCCTTAAGAGAAAAACGTTTAGACACAGACACAAATTTCGTGTGCAGCGCAAGCGCATTACCCATTCCCGTGGGGCAAACCCGACGAGTCCCGGGCAGTGTCGTCGGCCGTGTCGGTAGAATATTTCAATTTTCTCACCTTCCCTAAGGTTCCTGTTCTGGCGAAGTTTTGGTTGGTTCTCCGTCTTCTTGGTGGTTTCTGGTGATGGGAAAAATATTGTTCTCGCTCGTGCAATTGTCCCTTGCGTGATGTATCTTGTGCAAAACCCGAGGCCCACTCAAGACGAGTCGTGTGCGGGAAAGGCGGTGGTGGCGGAGCGGGCCGGGTGTCGCCGTTTTTAAAACAATTACCCGTAGTCCGCCGCTCACGCCCGGAAACCAAAACCAACTTGCCGAACCGGGAAACTGGGGACGATATGATATGCCTTCCCCAAAACTGGAGCTGAAATGGAGTGAGCCAACAAACACAGCAACACACTCACATTCACAAAAGCACACGAGCACCGAGCTTTGGAGGTTCAGGAAAAGGGATCGTCCTCTGCCTTTCTTGCGCCTTGGCTTGTTTTTTTTTTTGTCCGTTCGTTCCCTTGTCTTTTAGCGCGAAGTCCTGCCCGCCCCGAAAACTGACCACGACATGGTTTGCCGGTTGCATCGAATAACCCCCGTTGGCTGTTCGAGGTCGTTTTACCAAGTGGCCTTTCCTCTCTCTTTCTCTCTCACTCTTCGTACTTCTTCACAAAAGCCGTCCAAAACTTTTCCGCACAAGAGGGTTTTGTTGATAGTGGCTTTTTTGTTTCTTTCGTGTTGCTGTAGTTGAATGTAACTGCTGCTGCTGTTGCATATCCTGCTACGTGGGTTTCCGTGCCCCGTAATACTCTCACCCCCTCAATTAGTGAGCGCCCGATGCTCCTAATCCTCCTCCCCCATCTACACCTCTGTGACCTCCCTTCAGTTTACCACCCCACGGAATGTGCCACACACATACAAGAATCACAAAAGAAGAAGAAAAAGCTGTACTCCAACCCAACAACCTTTCGCCGAGAATGGGTCTCATAATCTCGTGTGCGATATTTTCGCCTTTTAGCTTATGCTTTATGAAACTTATCTTGGCTTGCCCCTCTCTGTGTGTCTCTCTCTCTCTCTCTCTCTCTATCTCTCTCTGTGTTTTCTTCTTCCTCCTCCCCCACCGAGGAAGGGTTTCCTCCTCCACATACTGTGGGTAAACCGGCCCGGGAATGCCCTTTGGGCAGACAAAAATGAAGGAACTTTCGGAGTTGTGGGAACGCGGTAGAAACAAGTAAGAACACACGAAAAAAAAAACACAGACGCCTTAACCCTCGGCAAAGCCTTCACCAGAGCCCTGTTCGGTGGACACGCATTGGAACATTGGAGCAAAGGCTTTTCGAACTCGGGCATAATCTCCACAAACACACACACAAAACTCCCCACATGGGGGGCTATATTGTGCCGTGGCCGTGGTTGTGTTCAATGCTACAACAATTGACTACCGGACTCAGAGGAAAACCGGGGTGGAAAGGATCGAGCGGTGTGTGTGTGTGTGTGATTTTCTCTTGCACCCGCGTAACAACCGACAACAACGATGATGACGACGACGAGGACGATGCCGCAGCGGTAATCGTGGCTAACCTCGCGAAAGATAGACTGATGAGCCCCAGGGAGCGAAGAATTTTTGTGCAGCCAATAATATCCACGGTGCACCCTGCCTGCTATCCGATTAGTATTTTTTATTCTTTTGGGTTAGGTTTGAGAAGTTTTTTTTTCGCTTTTCTTTCCTGAGTGTATGTTCCAACAGGAGCATACCAGAACGCACGATAGGATTGCAGTAAGGGTGTGGAATGGGTGGCCCGTTTTACCTGTGGGTGGTGTTACGATAGGAAATGTTTTATGTTGTGCTCACAACACAAAAAAAAACTTCTCATTTTTCCTCTTCAATTTTTTCTAGTCAATGCGAATACACTGATTTGGCCAATTTATTACTTGAAACCCATTTTATTAAACAACTATTAATGCCTAATGGAATTTGTGGATTATCATGAAGGATAATCCTTTGAAAATATTTGTATATGAATGTTTAATTCTTCAGGCAACATAGATTGCATTAGATTTCTCGCACTTCAGCAATTTTATTCAATATTGATTTTGTTTAGGAAAAGCTTTAGCAGTCAATAAGAAGCAAGATGCATAATGAAGGTTCAACATTGTTCCCCCTTTTTCGGATAAATCAAGAATCACATTTTTTGTATGCTTTAAGATCGCGATCAAAAGAGTCCTGCCGAGTGGAAGCAAATGTAAAATCGGTGCTCTACTGTAAACAAACACGAAGCACACGAACTTTTCGACACTCTCAGTACACTCAAGGCCCACTAGGGAGCATCGGGAGAAATCATCTTCTCCATCATTCAGGCCGGCTTAAAGATGCGCTTTCCCTATCGTGCCGTGGATGGGTGGGTGGATATCTCTTTATGTTTGTGTGTGTGAGTGTGTGTGTGTGGACACGGAGATGAAATAAAAAATAAAACGGAACGGGATTCCAAATCCGCTGCTGCCGCTGTTGGCCCTGACGTCTCTCGAATACGGTGGTGTGGTAGTAAAGCAAGCAGGCAAAACGAATAAGCTACATATGAAAAACAAAACAAACCCAGGAACAAAAACAAAACAGGACAAAACGAACACAGAAAAGAAGAAACAACAAGTCGGGACGGGCTGACCCGAACGCGCGGAAAATGTGGAAAAATTGTGATCTACTATATATAAAGTAATTTATCTTAAATTTATCTAGTTGAAAAAAAGGCCCGAGCTAAGTAAAAACAATAAATTTACCCTTGAAACGAGTCGCCGGGTCGTCGCTTGTTTCCGTCGCTTCCAACCGGGATGCACCCCACACCGAGCGATCCTTTCCTTCCCATATGATGCCGCGATACGCGCGCGATCGTAGCGTACAGAAACAAAGGGCCAAGCCACCGCATGAATCTTAAACGTTCTTTGGAGTTTGGAGTGAAGCGAGCGACGACACACCGAGCGACGACGAGCAGCAGAACGACGAGCGTGCCGTTCTTATCACGACCTTTTAGCAATGATGAAGCATCACGAAGGTATCTTCTGACCCCCGCCATTACCGTCGCCATCCTCGCTATCCCTCCACCCACCCGGATAATCCCTTCTCGCCACGGCTCGGGATTAAAACGGCGATTTTACTGAGTTTTCTTCTTGAAAATGCATCCTCCGCACCTTTCCTTGCTCGCGCGCCCAAGAATGATACCTTCCGGTTGATGTAGTTTGCTTTGTGTGTTTTTTTTTAATTTTTCTTTTATATTTTATTTTCGATACTGCACACCACCCGCCGATTCACCCTGGGGTTGTCACCTGGGGATTGTTGGTAGGGGCATCCGTGTCGTACTTATCGTTGCGAACGGTTGAAGCTAGCTCGAACCGTTTTCGAGGCGGGCTTTTGCTTTCCTTTTTTTTTCTGCTGTGTTAGGGACATACGGGTGGTGCACATCAGGATCGTTTCAGGAATGTGAAGAGAGAAAAAAAAACAAACTCCGGGAGGATTATGTTAAGAGATAGTGGGGCAACGAGGTGACAAAGGGTGGCTTGAAGCACACAATTGTATCATACTGAGAGAGATGGCTTCGTAAATGCCAGTCGCACAATTGGGAATACAAAAAAGAAAAATTGCGTGCGTGTAAATAGTTAGCCAGTAAACCAGGTGCCAGGAAGTAGTTAGTCAGCAAACAAAAAGGGAGGATCAAATTTGGGGTGTTTTCCGTTAGCTAGCTGGCTCCATTTTTTTGTAAAGTAAAATAAATCGGTGAGCCCAGAGAGAGAGAGAGAGAGAGAGAGAGAGAAAGAGAGAGAGAAAAATAGTGAGAAACCCCTCAGAACAGAACTAGGAGATGTGTGTGCGTATCGTGTGGAGGAGTTTGTATAAAGTAGAGCAACGCAACAATCTTGTACCAAAAATTGTGAATGTTTGTGAATAAAGTGCGTCGAAACGTGGCCGATTTTCCGACCTGGGAAATCGCCAAACAAGTAACCACGGGCATATGGTGTGCTCGGGATAGAAATGAAATTCAGCGCCTATGCTGTCTGTTTTTATTCTCCTGCTGGTGAATGGTTTTTCCTTAAAGAAAGAAGGATCGGTTTTTTTTCCACTCACTGCGTTTGTGACGGTAATTGTGGTTGTCCTTATGTTTTTTTTTCAGAAAAGTTTTTAAGCGTGCTGTACCGTCATATTTTCGTCACCCGTTTGCCGTCCGAAAGTGCCAAAGTCAGAGCACAGAGGACGAGCTTGTGCAGGTGAAAACGACTTAAACACCGTGAAGAAACCACACAACATGGATGGGACGGCATGACAACAGCCACAACAACAACAACAACAAAAAACTTATGTTTCATCTTGTCACCAGAACCCGAGGAACCATAAAATGGCGTTTCATTTGTAGGCCCCAAACAACTCAGGGAGACAACCCGGCAATGAACTGGACTGGACGAATGTTCGATGAACCGAATTTCTTCTTGCTCTCTGCCGGTTCCTCCCCCCTTTCTTACCCTCCTCCTTCCTACTCATCAAAGCTCGTCGTCATCAGCACGCACTTCAGCATTGTCAGCTTCATCAGCGGGCGCGCGCGCGCGCTCACACACTAAGGGAGAGTTTGCGGGGCCCGAGCCTTTCCGTTCGTTGCTGTGGTGTTTTTCCTTTTTCTTCTTTCGTTGGTTTAGTTTTGCGCCTGTGTCTGCGCTGTGGTATTCACATTTTTATGATCTTTCTGCTCCCCTTTTGCCTGCGTCGCTTCGTTCCGGTTCGGTCCCCGCTGATTCCGCTACAGTTCCGCCCTGTACGCGCGCCCTGTTCTCTCTGCTGTGTGCGCTGTTAGCTCCTCTGTTCAGTTCAGTTTGCCTGTTTCTGCGTTACCACACGGACACATGGAGCAACTTAAAAGCCGAAATAAAATCAAAAAAACACAGAAAGAAAAAAAAATCAACAAACCAGGTCTGAACCGGGCATCTCTCCGGGGCTCTTGAAATGGTGACAACGGTAACGATTATGATGGCTCTCGATCGTCGCGCCCGGGAGAAAACATTCCGTCTGACAAACTGGGTGGAGAAAGGGGCAGGTGGGACGCGGGATAGGGGGTTTATTGAGGCTGTTGGTGTGCGTGTCCGGTTGTTACGCATGCCGTGGTAGTGTGAGTTTCATGTTCAGGCTTTCTTCACGGAGCGAAACGTTATCAATTCCAGCTGACGAACACAAGCCGCACTCAAGGAACATCTCCCCATTGAAGGAGGGTATGCAAAAAACAACAACAAATAAAACACTTTTTAACATTATCAGTTTTGCCTATAAAATGACGACCTTTTTTTATTTTTTTTGCTTATCAAACAGCACACAGAGCTGCACTCGCAAAGGGAAAGCGAGAGATGACGATGATGACGCTGCGGCAAAGCATAACGAGCGCACAAACATGATTAGGGCGCATGCTAATGCTTCACACAATTCTTCCCCCTTTCCCGCCAACCAACAAAACACGTGTGAGAGTGTGGAGAATGAACGACCGACCGAGGAAGCAGCCAAACGTAACGTAATTTCGAAGCAAACATTCTGATCCGAACGAACTAGACGCAGACAAAACATGAGCAAAGAAAAGGAGGCCACCGACGGCTTCTGGAGCAAAAGATTTTTTGGGGGAACATGCTTTTGTGTATGTGTATGCGTGTGTGCTTGAGTGATGTCTGAGTTGTAAGGAGGAAATAACTACCACTGTTCTCGATCGTGCTAATCGTTTAGTTTTAGCGCATCGCTTCATTGTTGTGTATGGTTTTTTCCTCTCTCATGATTCTTTTTTGGGTTCTGTTTTTAGAATTGTGAGAACAAACATCAGCTCCAGTGTTGGGAAGGAAGCTGTGGCTGCTGTTTTACGTCTCCTCATACTGGAACATGCGTTCGGTGCCACGTAATGATAGGGGACGGATGATTCTGTTTTTAGAAGATGAGCATTAGTACTCTAATAACAGTGTTGCGCCTGCATTTCATTATGAATCACCATGTAAGGAATGCTGGACCAACAAGCGAAGAATGTAAAGGGAACGAGATTCGAAGACGATAGTATCTTAAAATTGCATAGGCAACCTATGCAAGCTGGCTGGCTGGAAGAAATCTAGTCCACAAACAAGGTTCGTCGCTTGTGTAAGTCTTTTGTTTTATTTCTTTGGGATTGTTAGCTTCCGAGTCATTGTCTATTAATGATTTGCACAGATACACACACGAAAAGCTAGCAATAAGAAAAGAGGAGGTAATAATGCATTAAAACTGCATCATGGTATCATGAAGAAATCTAGTCCACAAAATATGGTGTGAGATTCGTCACTGCTGTGAGTCTATGATATTTTTTATTTTTTTAGCCATAAGCTGTCAATGATTTGCATAGCTTTATGACCTGAAATGTAATCTACAGACAGCATTCAACACTTGAGAGGTTCGCCGCTTTGTCCTGTGAGTCTGTTGTTTCATTTTTGTTTTTGCAATCAAAAGCTATGAATCATTTTTTGTCGATGATTTGCATTAAGACCAACACAAAACACATTCCGCTTACATTGTTTCTGCCAATATAAAGATAATTGTTTTATTTAACACCTTTTAAGATAAATATAATAAAACTTTATAATGCACAGCAGGTACACCCAGACATCGGAGTGCAGTGCGTGAAAGATTAAGTTCTAATGCACTTTTTTTTTTACGCTCGTCACGCTCGTACGCTCTGGCACCTCTAGACACCGATCTGCAGACCAGACAGAATGACAAAAGCCGCTGCAAGAACTACAGCTAGCCAACACACACAAACAAACTACATCCTCATTACGCACCATTCACACCCGTGCGTTAATTGGTAAATATAATGATCGTACTGGCACAGCCCCGGCAAAAAACAGAGCGTTTGTCCATTTCGGTTCCAGTTCCATCCTCGAGAGTGCTGGAAGAGTGCTTGCTGCTGCTGCAGCAACATCATCATTTTGGTATTTTGCTATTGCGAAGTGGACAATGTCAAGCATGGTGGTGGCGTTGATTGCTCGTGGACACTCGTGAACCACACGATCAGGTAAGTGTAGAGGGTGGCGTATAGGGAAGGTGGGGAGGGAAAGAAAAGGCACAAAAACGGAAAACACTGCCACTGAAATCACGATCCCCTTCGGTCAAATGAGCGCAGCAGCAGCAGCAGCATCAGCAGCCATTGGCATTTCGCACTTGCACGCTGCGACCTCGACGCGCTCCGGTAGCCCTCAAACGTGTACGCACTAAACGCCTTGGGACGCATCTCGGCTCCTAGAATGGTATGCACAGGTGGGTGGAGGTGCAAGGACGGGTTCCCCGGCCCACCGAACGCTAGCTATTGCTGCGTGTCTTGTTTTTCCTTTGGGAAGCAATTTTTGCGCTGTTGTTTTTCTTTCGTTCAACCCGTTCGCTACCACAAAACGGTTTCCATTTGATGATATTTATACGCTCCCCCTGTCCAAGTGTCGGATGTACGACTCGAGCGAAAGAAGAGTGTGTGATTGCAATTGGCAATGTCAACGAACGGCTAGGAAGCGCTAGGAATGAGATCGGAAATAACTTCGGTGTGGTGTGAACAGAACAAGGCAAACAGAAGCGGAAAAACAAAATAGAAGGTTGAAGTTGGGTGGTTGGCAGCGGTCAACTTGACCGAATGGTGTCTCGGCGTGTTGACGACAATTGTGACGAAGTGCAACAAACGTTTCAACGCGCCACGGATAATTGTTCACGGCCAAGGTGTGTCGGCAAGTAATTTCTGCGCGGATCGTTTTGTGTCTTAAGGTGTCTAATAGAGATTGAAATTTCTTCCTCGGGAACGTATAGCAAGCGTGTGGAAACGTTTCGCCATTATCATGCTGCAAATTTGTTAGCAACTCAAGGAAAAAAAGTGAAAATGCGTACACGGTTGATTCATTCGCTTATTAAGAGGCATATTTATGGCAGAGTTTTTTTTAACCACGTTATAACGAATGACCTGAATTTATTCCTTAATACAAATTAACAAATAAAAAATCTTTTACTTTGAGGGTAATTCCCAACAGACAGACTTTCTTTAAGCCGCGAAAAAGCATCATGTAAAGAGTTTTCGACAATTATGAATTTTAAGATTTGTTTTTAAAAAATCATTTTCATTACTAACATTTACAAACAGTTATAATACTTCGTCGGCTGTAAGTTATTCGGTCTTGCCGTTTTTAAGTGAATAAAAGAAAAATGCTGTGCAGGCTAGGATATTGGACTCGCACACGACGGAACAATACCGTACAGCTCATCGTCAAAAATAGTTTTAGAAGGTTAACAAAAGAAGTGGCGTCAGAATAGCGTCAGATAAGAAAGTTAAAAAAAGCAATTCAAATGGTAAGTTCACAAAATTTTGCAGGCTTCCTCACTATCAGGAAACAGAGTTTTGAAAACAATATTAATGTTTTATTAACTTTAAGCTGGGAAATATTGAAGAAGTTTTCGACATCAAATGAAACCTACAAGATTCTGTAAAGTGATAAATGTTAGTGTTTAAACTCAATCACAATATTTATTTGATTTATTTTAGTATGAAGGCCTCTACACCGTTTTGTCCTTTAAATTCAATATCTAGTAAGAAAATTTAATCACTAAAAAATTCTGCCGAATTTGCCGAGGAATAGGATTTGACAAAGTTTAATGTTATTTATTATTATATATTATTTTTACTTTCGTTATTGTTTACGTATTTTATTTATTTTTTTTTAAATTATTTCAACGTTCAATCTATGTTCGCTTGCAGAGCTATACTATATCCAAAGTGTAAGGTCTCTTAGTGGCAAGAACCAAGGATCTCTTGTTAGGGAAATTACTCTAAAATGATAAAAGAATTAGATTTATGAAAAAGATATATTACCATGCCTAATAGGTCTAAAATACCTCCATGAGCCACAATAAGATTACTCTACTAACAGGCCTTATACCATACGTAGTAGATTATTTTCTGAGAAATTCTCAAATTCACCATAGTTCACATCCTTACTCAATCGCCGCTATCGTTCCCGATTGCAACGCTTTCGTCATCAGCTTGACCCAATCCACACAACACATATGATATACTTCAACCTCCCCCCAGTAACAAATCAAAGCGTGAGTGAAAGAGTAACAGAAAACAACTCCCCTATCCATGCTTGTCAAACGAAGCACTGGGGGCCTCCAGTGAGGGGACCCGGCAACTAAGGTTTGGATATACTTGGTCGCCCCCAGGGTTTGGTGGTGAGATCGAACGGCGAGCATCAAACTGTTCCACTTCGAACGAGCTAGAGTCACCCCATCTGCTAGATCCTAGAGAACTAGGCGAGAGCTGGGCGAGAACTGGGGGATGGATGTCGGGTGGTATGCAGGGTATCCCACGGAAGATTGTGTTTCTTTCGATTCCGGCGGGCGGCGATCGTACAATTATGTAAATCTACTACACGCTCGGAACACACATACACACACACACACGCATTCGAGACGATCGAGTGGAAGGTGCAACACCAAGGGAAAATAATCACGCTCCGTGTATCTGGGCGCGGGTATGTATGTGTATGTGTGTGTGTGGGTGTAGTGTGAGTAGAAATGGTACTTATGTTCTTCGGGGTGTTGCGGCTGCTGGCTTCACCGCTTCTTTGGTTGCGGTTGCTTGACATTGTGACGCGCTTTTTAGCGTTTCCGATGCGACTGGTTGGGGATGCGGGAAGCTGAGTTTGTGAGCGTGTGTGTGTGTTTGTGTCTCACCAGTGGGGCCAGAACCAGTTTGCCGTCTGTTAAGGTTGTTGCTGTAGCTGCTAGCTTTGGGTTGTTTCTGGAGCGAGCTCAAAACTGAGATTGCCCTGAAGACCCGAACGATCGACGGTGGACTGCAACGGCCACAGTCGCAATGACAACAAAACGGTTCTCGCACGCAGCATCCACCCATCCACCCATCATCTCGATACGTGTATACATATGTGTGTGCACGTGGAGAGATCGATCCGTTCGGACCTGTTTCTCAACCTCGACGAAGGTGCTCAATCCACGTCTTTCCCTACGGACGTTCTAGGATGGGAACCCGCACTAGGCACACCCGACAAGTGATCGATCACCAACCGAGGAGATTCACCTCGGTAAAAGCACGTGCTCCGGGTGCAACCCTATTTGCGTTCACCGCTCGTACACATACAAGGGGAGGGCGCGCGCTCACTGTAGAGATCACTCGATCTCGCGGGTCACGATCGTCGACGGTTCTGTCGCACCTATATGTCACACGGTGTGGTGGTGGTGAATGGTGAATGGTGCAAAAAGGGAGAGGTTTGAACTGCTATGTATGAGCGTTTCACATTCGGACGGCGAGTAGCAGCGAGAGGTGTAAAACATTTCAATTAGGCGCTGAATTAAACAGCCGATCGATGTTTGATTAAACGCATTTGCTTCTGGCCAAGATGGATGGGTTCTTGTATGGTTGCAATGCAGAAAGATTGCATACGTGGATTTGGATATTAAATGGGTGGTAATAGCGTACAGTATCGACGAGTAGATCTTGCTTAGAAGTTTAATTGATTGTTGTAGTTTGCAGTCTGATGTGAACATAATAATGTATCTGGTTTCTGAGCCTGAACTAAAAATATGGTTATGTTTTATTTATAGTTTTGGCTGAAAATTTAACAAAAATCTATCCTATGTTGTTATTGTTCGAAGTCTCAGACAACGCCAAGACATAAAGGACAACCTACCGACCACAACATGGAAAACACACGCTATATACACCCACAAGAGAACGAGCTAGCTGCACAGAAAATGAATCCGCGGCAATTCGGCGGATGATGGAATGCCGCTCTGGATGGAGTTTCTTGGAGTTTCCAGGAATTGACGACCTGATCTTATCATCACGACCTGCAAGTAAGTGAGAACAAGAGCAAGTAAGTGATCCGAACACTTCGTAAATTACTCTTAATACACAATACAGTCAACTTTTCTGACAAAAAGAAAAGGCTTTATTCGGACTTCACTATTTAACATCCTTTATGGTCCCTACCCAATGAGCATTCTAGATAGGGCTGTCACCATGGGACTTCGATGCCCAAAACCATGAATCGTATTCTTAAGTGGACGCCATCTCGGTTTTTTTCTCCGATTCAAGCAAATCAGAGACAAATTGTTCCACTATAAGATTGGATCCAACCCGATTATAAGCTAAAAAAAAATTCTAACTAGTCAAGTAAATTGGTAACACTGCGAAAAAAGACACGCTGACAAATGTCACATATGGTGTATTTTTCATTTACAAAGCAACAAGTATGATGATCACGGATACACGGATAAACAGCATAAATAAATAAAGTGCAGGTACTCAAATTCTCTACTAACTAACCAGCTTATATCTTGTTTATTAAAAACAGCATACAATCTTTATATTATTCTACAATTTTATACATGATCGTTTCCTTTTTGCAATCATAATACATCCCCATATGGATAATAATTTGGATGCTTAAAAAAATCAAAGCAAATATTCTTTCCCGCCTGCAGGATAATAAAGCATCAAACTCACCTTTTCACAAAACAATCATTTTTCATACCGTCCACTTACATTCACTTTACCCTGCAATTAAACTAGTGATATATGTTGGACAATCGCTTCCCTGTCCGTTCCATTAAAGCACGTCACTCAACCTCCATCGCCTTTTACCGTACCGCACCGCTTATCAAAGCAAGTCCATCATCGTCTGGCAAAGGATTTGGGGCAAAAAAGGTGACCCACTATAATCCGCAGCCCTCTCCCGAAAGGACCTTTGGCGATTTGTGCATCGATTTTAGCAATCCATCGTGATTCGGAAAGTCTCCGTTACTGATGCACCGAGATGTTAATCAATCATCGCACCGCTGACGCCCATTTTGGGGAGTACGGCAGGAAATAGGGTGCTCAGTGCTCGGTTTCGCTGGGATGCAAGTGTTTCCATCGTTGTTGTTGCGGAGAGTTGCAGCAAAGAACAAAATATTAACCGTACCTTTTGGTGCAAAACAAAACACACAGAACAGTGCACTTTGACGATCCTGCCCAAAGCTTCCTCGAGGCGTCCGAGTGCGCTTGCAAACTCGAATTTGCCTCCCCGGGCCAAACATTTGATGGAACGGAATTAATGCGTATTTAATACAAGGGGTGCACATGCAGTTTCGTATGTGTGCGTGTGTATGTGTGTATGAGTGCATGTATAGAAATGCATTTGCTCTCACCCTCTTTGGGACGTCCCTTTTTTCCGATGGAGAGGAATGCAATTTTCACAAAACAGGAAAAAAAAAGGATAAATAGCCTCGAATACAAGCTCTTTTCGCGTTTCCCGTTGGGATGGATTGAGTAAAGATAAGAAGGGGGATAAGGGAGGGGGATAAGATCCCGATTGGAAGAGCCATTCATCAATCCTTGACTTTGGGATCCGGCCCACTGCACACTGTAAAGGAGGGACCGATCACATCATAGTTGATGGATAGCAAATTAAGGGCTGGCATTTTGGCCGTCAATGCAGAACCTTTCTTTCGGTCCGGATGCTTGCAAGAGTATTTTGAAAAAGGGCGGACGGATTACTGCACTCTCGGATTAATGCATTTTGAAGTGCACAGAATTTCGCAGCGCAAGCGTAATGCCAATCGCTTTTCGTTTTAAAGAAAAACTCGTTAAGTAAAGAAAGTAACAAGATCAACCTGTACCGAGGCTTCTCACAGGAATGATAAATAAAGAAGTGCTAGCTTTTGCTCAACAACTACTTCTCCCGTAAACCAAACAAATTGTTAGAAACATTGGAAACGCCGTGCAAAGTCGCTCAAATCTACGAACGACAGCAACGCACAAACGACGAACCCCTGACAACCAAGTTGCCCAAGTGATAATGCTGATGGTTCCACGGCTCAAAAAACCTTCCAAAAAATTTCAAACCCATCATACGGACGTCTGCTTTTGTCTGGCACCGTTTCCCCTTCGCCTACCCCGTCACTCTTTCCCTTTTGCTCCACTGTTCTCCGGTTCGGGTGCTGTACGTCTGTTCGCGTTTTAATTTATGCACAGTGTCAAAACTGCAAAATGAAAAGTTGTCCCGCCGACTATGGACCCGACCCGCCTTGTACCATCAGATTGAGGACACATCTGTGGTGAAGTGGGAGTGGGGAAAGGAAGTGAAAACAGAAACGGGGACGGTGGAACGACGATCGAGACGTAAATATGTTTGAGTGCGTGTATGATCGGTTCTGAAGATGCGTGGAAGTTTGCTTTTTTTTTGAGCATTTTTGGCATGAAGTTGTGGTCCGGTTTACTAGCAAATACTCGCAAACAAGAGTAAATTGTGCTTGTTTAGAGGCGTTTTGTTGTTTTAAAAAAGAGTTTCCATCCGCGCTCTGCTTAAAGCCTTTAATCTTCTGCATGTGTGTCACGGACGGTTGGGCACAAAATATAGAAACAACACATTTTTCTTCACCTCATGCGTACCCAGTGAATGTATATTAAGGGTGATGGGATGAAGGGGAAGGAAGTCCCTTTCAGCTTCTGCTCTCCACCGGGAACGTTAATCAACAGACAAGTTGCTCGCTCTAGGACTGATTGACTAGCAGCAGGTTGGAGGATTAGTAGGATCGATTCCTGAGAAACTCTACACCGGATCCCAAGGTCTCTAGCTGCTGCCAACGCTGGCCCGACGCAGGAAGGGTCGGGTGAGGTGGAAGCAATAGGAAACAGGGGGGAAAATAACAAAAACAAGCATTTAACCCTCGTTTAACACGCAGCAATCGCACCGAAAAGGCTCCCGTCTTGAATTTGATGGATTAGGAGAAACCTGTCGTTCTCTTGGTAGGCTTTTCTTGTTTTGTTTCTCGCTCTCGCTCTCTTTCTCTCTCCCCATCTCTGGAAGGAGAATCCGAATCAACATTCTTCGCGGGGAACTCTTCAAACTCTTACCCTCCCTTATCCTTGTCCTCCTGCAGCTTGCAATCAAGTGTTCATCGGGTGGCTGCTGCGGTTTTTTGACTAAAGTTGCTTGTTATTTGGTTGTATGTTTCGGTTAGGAGGCCCTACTAGGAGGAGGCCACCATTTTTGCTCCTCCAAAACAAAGCGGGCTTTTCTCCGAAACTCCTCGGACTACCGGCCTCGTGTGGCGTACTTATAAATTTTGAAAAATAGCTCTCCTCTTCCAATGCCTTATGATGCTGCTATGCCCAGATTTCAAGAGGCCACAACCAGTCAGCCAGCCAGCCGAAAAGCGGGGAACAAACTCATAACACAATCCACTATGATGTTGGGTTGAGAAGACAGGAGGAGAGCATGAGAGGTGTATGTAAAATATTAGACGACAGACACTGGGTGATTTGTTTTTCGGCAGTGAAGACAAATCTCTTTATCGTGCTTCTCTTTTGCGCCAGCGTTCGGTGCCCGTATCCGTGTGCGCTTTAGCATGCGAGTGTGTATATTTTACATGACCCAACCTCAACGATGCAAAGGGAACGGGGTCCCTGCATTTCGGGAAGAATTATTCAAGCAAATAGTGAAAACCATTGAACCATTTGCTCGTGCAATCAAACTTCGCATCGCTTTTCGGCTGGCGCTTTCGGAGGGGTTTTTTGATGGACGAGCTCACTCCGGGCTCCGATGACCCGCTTCCTGGGGAAACAAAGACAGTGAGAAGAAGGAAGGAACCAACAACAACAAAAAACGCGTATCAAACAAGCATTCCTCGTCCGCATTCCCGCCCGTTGTACGATGACTTTCTGACACATGTTTCACGTTCACGGACTTCTCCTGCAGTCAACCATTCGGGACACAGGATCAACTTTCCTCCGGGCAAACCACGGTGACAACCACCCGAACAAGTGATTAGGAGCGGAAAATGTCAAATATGAGTTCCTGTCAAACTGATCCACCACCACTGGAGCAATGATTCGATCGAGCCAACCTCTGTCGATCAAAATCCGATCGGCTGGACACTAGTCGGGGCCGCATATCTGCGGGTTACGATGTACGTACAAAATATCTACACAAAATAGAACAAGCGTCATGCCCCACAAAGTCTGCCCTGTCCGTGTGTCCCTAGGAGACACCGAAACTTCCTCAAATCACCGATGGACCATGCAGACCTTCGGAAGAGAAACTAGTTCTGTTGTTTTGTTTTTTCGGATCGGCCACCTTCAAACTCCTGTTGGGATTTTCATTAATGTGTCACTCCACTGTATTTGGTTCGTCTTGTCATGTAATTTTTTTTTTTGTTGCTTGCCCGTCTGTCTTTCTCCGCTCGTTCGATATTTTAACATCGATCCTTCAGCAGATCCCACAGCAGCAGCTCTATAGTACTGGGCCTTCCTTTTTTGACGGATCTGTCAGCTATCGATTGACGTTTGGTTTCCTTTCGGGACCGAACTTATTTTGCTGCACACACACCACGACACACACTTTCTTAACTGGCGTTGTGCATGAGGAATTTTGGCTTCCTTCTTCCACAAACGGCACTCCAGGTTGCGCGGGTTTGACGATTGCTCCGGATCTTATTCTGGTGCGTGTTGTCTTACCGGTTGTGGGCTTTGCGTTCAGAAATTTGGTTAATCTTTCCACATTCTCCATTCTCTCCGAAACGTACCAAAGACACCCGCTGGTCTTTCTTTCGCTTGCTTTCGCTTCTTGCCTTGTCGGTGAAACCTTCTGACTGCCATTCAGTTTCTTCGTTGTTTTTGTTTTTCTTTTTTAAACGCTTTCCCTTGGGTCGACTCGCGGGTATGAGGCGGGAGTGTCCCTTCAAGACAAGGGCTCAACGACTGACGATAAGAAATTAAAACATTTATTACCGATTCTTCCTCCTTTTTTCTTCACATAACCACCCAAAAGTTTTTTTTTATAGATATGAGAGCAGAACGACTCATTTTATAGCTGCTTGCTTATCGCTTGTTCTTGCTTGCGTTGTTTCGTTTGCCCTTTTTTGTGGTAAGAAAGTACTGTTGTCTAAAGGGTAAAATTAAAGCAAATTTCGAATGCACAAAGCTCAACTAAGAACTGCTTCAAGTGCAACAGTTAAGCGGTCTTAATTCTTTCTTCACCGTTGCATTTCACTTTCAAACGAAGCACGAAGCAGATAACAACAGCCGAATAATGCCTTACACTACGGTGAAAAGCATGTGCAGAAGACAAATACGTGCCTTAGACAATTGAGACTACTTCATTTCTTTGATGACGAAAAAATTGTGACCCTATCGTTACAAAATTAACCAAATACTAGATAACATTGTTTTGTATGAGAAAAGGGCTGCACTGAATGGGATGAGTGATTTAGTTAATGCTGGAGAAAATGATTAAATTATTAAACATCGACATTACGAGATGTAATGTTATATGATTATGTCAATGACTTTGAACCCTTAAATATGTAGTCTGAAAAGAGCAAGTATTTTAAATGAAATGCATTAAACGTTCGTTCATTCGACTTTGTCATACATTTTCTCATAATTTGTTTAATTTAAGAGCAACTTCTTTGGCATCAATTTTATAATTTCAAATTTACTTTACCTCCATTTAATTTAGAAACTTGAGAAAATTTGTGTCGAAGTTCTTTGTTATATGTTATGTTTTGTCTTAAGTTTAATTTTTTTTGTGAAACAGTAATAGCTGTAAAATATTTTTGCTCATTTTTTTTGAAATTTCAAATTAATTTAATGTTTTTGAGCACTATTAAAGCCTTTTTGACGATTTTCTATCGCATATTTACTTTCAAATTAAAATTAATATTTTTGAGTTCTTTAATGATTCATCAAATCTATTTCCCACATACGAAGAGACGATTTGTTTCCCCAACTATGTGCAAGGCCACAAGGGTCGCTCAAAAATACGGGAGCCAAAATATTCCTTCCACTTACAATAAAAACAACCCATTTTGGACACCGGAAGCTCACAAACGAGCAAAACGGCGTCTGCCAATGGGACAAACAGGACGTTTCTGGCGTCCATCGGCTACTCTTGTTCTTCCCCGCTTATTTGCCAATCCGCATCCACCGATCCTCAGCGGCCAAAAAACCTCTGCATTGAAATTGAATTCAAGCTTAACTAATGACACCAGGTGAAATAATCCGATAACACCGATCCCGATACGGAAGCCGTACAGCGAAATGCTTTCACCAGGCCAGTGTAGTGCGCCGCACACCCGCGAGAAAGCGATGGAAGTATCAAGCTTCCGAAAATATGCGTCCGAAGAGTAGCCTTTGCCAGCCACTGGGTGGAACCAAAAAATCGAACCTCAAAGACAACTCTTTCTTATCTTTCAAAAGCAACCGCAAAAAATAAGCCTGTGTTGCCAAAATAAAAAAAATATGTATATATAAAACGGCCGCAGATGGAGGCCGACACCCGTCGATCGTGAGCCACGGTCAAGGCGACAGCAATGCAAAAATATGCCGACGTACGAGAAAACCTTGCGCTCACGATTTATGTGTTGCGACTTTTGTTTTTCGCCTTCGTAAAGTCTCTTGGGTTTAGAGATTTTCTAAAACCGTTCTTGCGCTCACTAGAATGATCGGTAAAGGACAGCAAGCGCCAAGAAAAAGCAACTTAAAAGCCACTGGATTTTTTTCTTCTGTTCCCCGAATCGTAGCGCCAGTAAATTAAAAGGACCCAAACTAGGTTGCGTAGGTAGAATTCGGTAAAATACGGTAGCAAAACGGTCTGCTTTAGCTACCCATTGGAGGGTTTCTTCTTGCAGAGAACAGCAACAGAGAGGGTGAAAATTATTACCCCAAACAAACGCGAAAACCAATCTTTCGAGAAAAGGGAATCTCGTGGTAAATGAAACAGAAGCCATAGCTAGCTAATCTTAGAAATTTCGACGAGAGACCATCCAACCGAAAATTAAGGTGTCGTCCTTCAACTCAAAGATCAGCACCCGATGAATGTGGGATCCCAACAAAGCTTCCCCTAGACAGCATGGTTGGCAAATAAGCAACAAACAAAAAAAAACAACCAATGGAAGCAGATAGATAAGAGGACCAGTCGATCGTTTTACGGCTGATTTCGGCATGCCTGAGGCTTCCCAAAAGGTGCATACGAGAGGACGAGAACCTACCAAAGCAACAAAACGAAAAACAAGACAATGATGCTGACCGTGCTCGAGTGGGAGGAAGAAGCAATTAAAATAAAAACAAATCATTTTAACGGTAGAACACACACACACACAAAAGAACACAAAACCCAGTGTCGGAAAAAGGTGTGTTTTCTTTAGCTACCAGCTTAATACTGCCAACCGGGCCACCGGATTTAGCTGAAGGAAAAATGGTACCGAATCTAGCACGCCTAAACGGACAACAACAGCAAAAAATCACCGAAAGAAAAGATCTGCAGAAAATGTTGCTTACGAATGACGAAAAAAATAAAACAAATCGAGAAAAGAAACAAAAAACGGTTTTTGCAACATATGAAAACATAGAATAGAACCAAAACATTCCGAAAAGACTACAATTGGTAAGGTAAAGAATGATGGTGCCCCGGAACGTCAGTCAAGTGCCGCTGGCGGGTTGCAGGCGAAAAAATTAAGAGAAGACTAAAAACAGCATTCACACTCACACACCACCGACAACAAGCCGATAAGCGAGTCCCCTGGCAAGAACACGGAAACCACAAAACTCCGGGCTGTCGCCGGAAAACGCGCAGAAACACCTACCCCGGGAACGATGAAGTCGAAATGAAGAAATTGAAAACGGCCATTAATCACCTCCGTGTGGAATTTGTTAACGTTGCGGTTGGTGAATCCTTCGTTGAGAGATGAATGCGCGAGAGAGAGAGAGAGAGAGAGAGAGAGAGAGAGAGAGTTACGATACAGGATTCACTGGTTTGGTCACCGGATATTTTCCCTCCCCGGTCAACTGGAGGACCTCCGAGGAATTGGAAATAGATTAGACATGCGTTCGTTTCTTTCACTCTCTCTGGATCTTAGCAGATCAAGAACCAAAGCC
The DNA here is from genome assembly GCF_943734695.1 of Anopheles maculipalpis. NCBI lineage: Eukaryota > Metazoa > Arthropoda > Insecta > Diptera > Culicidae > Anopheles > Anopheles maculipalpis. Next base: position 5,512,845 of record NC_064872.1, read on the forward strand.
TCCCGAGGCACTCGCACAGAAAAAAAAGCCGTAAAATTGTTTCGTAAATTGCAGAACAACAATTTCGGAGTCATTCGGAATCGGTTATGGAAATTATCTTCTTCTCTTTAAAGTTCCTTGCCGATCAGGTCACCAAATAGGTTTCCAGTAGAATAATTGCAGGACTCCTTCTGGCAGAAAGGTAGCATCTGTCGTGTTGTTGGGATGCTAATACCGTGAAAACCTTTCAAAACACGAAATCGAATCGTAGCGGGAAGGATCAAAGGAACCAATAAAAGGACATCTTGTGCCTGATCCCAGTGGTCGCTGAGGAGACCCGGTATGCACGGCAGGGAAGCTGTACTGAATAAACAAAACACACCATCCCTTCAGGAGCTATATGTGTGACGTTGGATTGTTTTTGGTGTAGTAGCGCCCGGCCCCGGGTAAAAATGATTAATGGCACCGGCCGGTGGAAACCTAATCATGTTTTGCACATTTGAGTTAGGTTAGGGAATTGGGTTACTAATAGGATTTGCTGTTCTTTTGTTTAGCTATGATTTCTCCGATATGCTGCGATTTTTCCTAGTTGAAAAGATTTTTTGAGATTTTATTTACAACAGTGTTTTAAAGAAGTTTTGTACTTTTATTTCATTTTTACCGTTAATAATCGTCATAGCAAATAATCATAGCTCAATTTTCGCTTCGCTAGCGTTGAAGTCTTTCCGAACATGAGCTGCTTGCTGACTCCAGCTGGTAAAAGTATTGCGCACTTTGCAGGTCATGTTTTGTCATGATGTGAGTATGGAAAAGTATTTCATACCTTGACCCGCTATCCTTCCTTCCTTCCTTCTCTCACTCAAATCCCCCCATATCCGTGGTCTCCCACCGAGAGAAGGAAAATATAATTTATCATCTTTTATTATGATTTTTTTTCGGTTGGTTTTGGAACCGACAACGGTGCTGAGCGGGGCTCGTTTTTGGCAAACCCGATCGCTCTATCAACTGGCCATGCAAACACACGTTCAACCCCCAAAAGAAGTATAGAGTGAGAAACCGTACGGGTAATAGACATGCTCCCTAAGCGGGATGGGAAGCACAAGACCAGCCGAAGGAATAATCCATCCATCGTTTGTATTGATGGGTTTTAAGCATTTGTTTCGATTACATTTTCACAAATACACACACTGGTACTTCTTTGTTCCCTCTCTCCCTCGTCTCTTAAAAAAACTTAATTCTACCCGCTTTCAGTTTCAGCTACAAATGCTCTCCACCACGGGAATGTGCCATTTTATGTGCTAGTTGGCTCGCACCTAGAGCGCTTCCCCGATCCGAAGAAAACCGTGACGCTGGTTGCTGAGAGTTTGTGCGCGCTTTCAGCACCTTTCCCGGTCAAACATTTGGGCAAACCCTACAGCTGAGGTGAGGTGGCTTTTTGGAAAGCATTTGAATTAGGCACGAGTGTTGAGCGCTTTCGGTACACGAAGGAGCTTGTTCTTTCTTGCCGCGGATGACTAACGGGAAGGTGTGGCCAGGTTGCAACAATGATTGGCTGCTATTGATCTCGCTTTCGGGAATCTGAGCCGTGTCTGAGTCTTGGAGGGAAAGAGAAGGGGAGAGCGATCTGGTGGCAGATTAGTCTGTGCTGGACGTTTGCTGTAGATCTGGGGGCCTTCAGGTTTTCACCTGGCACGTTTCGCGCATTTTAGTCTATTTTCAGGACTAGATTGTTCAGGTATAGGTAAAAAACGATGAAAAATTATCAAAAAATTTTTATGAAGATGTAACAAAATTATTAACAAACGGTTTATTCTTTGAAGGAATGTTCTGATTAATTAAATGAACTTGTAAGAAAGAAATTGATATAAATTTTTATCTTTGATAACAGAGAATTTTAGTTAAAATTATCCTAAAGTTTTCTAGACCATCATAGAACAGAGTTAGAAGAATGGAATATTTCGTTGGACACCCCAACAATATTATTGATTATTAGATCTCGATGTAGCTATTTTATTGGTAACGATCTAAGATGAACAAATATTTGTCAGATAACTGACGAAAAGGAAAGAAGAGACCATGCTGCGTTTATTTTTTTGCTACTGATTCAAGATTGCCGAGATGAACTAATAATGTTAAAAAACTTTCTCGAATCGGCTCAAAATTAAGTGCATTATTTACACGTAAGGGGCGGCCCGGTGGAATAGGCGACAACGGCTCCGGTCTTCAAACGACAGGACCGGGGTTCAAATCCCATCCGAACCGTCCCCCCGTAGTGAGGTCTGACTAACCAACTACGTGGTATCGGTAGTCTAGTAATAAGCCATTTCGATGACTGGCATGACCTTAGAGGTCGTTTAGCCAAGAAGAAGATTTACACGTAAGCTTGCAATCTATTTCAATCTTTTCAATTGACGCGTAGATCTGTTAAATTTATTCATCATTTCAAAACAATTATTTGAGTAGAAAAAGGGGTGCTTAGATTGTTGTCCATTACAACTTGTAAATTGTTAACTCTACCAAGCTTTCGGATTGATGTTTTGATTGTTTTCTTGCTGAAGTTTATAATCATTCCCGCTTTTATTAGAATAAATAACTTAGATTGTAGAGAGCCATACTTCACTAAGCCTTCTTCAAAATGTTCTGCTTTTCTCTTCGCTTCTCATCACACACGATCAGCACACACTGATGCTCATCAAAACGCGTGCAAAACGTCGCGACTAAACAAACGCAATGCAGATGTGTCTCGTCATCGTGTTGCTGTCGCTGCCGACTCGCGTAAACACACACACACACACGCCTAGCCTTGTTTGCGCCAATAAAAGTGTCGACGAACTCAATTTCCTGCACGAGATCACGCGCCATATTTTCCATCGCGCCCTCCCCTCCTCCCTCCCGCACCATGTTTTCCTTCTTCTTACCCTATTTTTTGCTGCCCACCCAAAGCCAAAAGGGGGCGAGACGTGCTAACTAGATAAGCATAAGTGATCACTACGGCACACGACAACGCATAACGCAAGCGATCGCGTTTTTGAAACAGTCCAGAGCCCGTTGTAAAACAAATCTTGCCGGATCGATTGTTTGTGATCGGATTATCTCGTTTTGGGAGGTTCACAGTTTACTCGTCTGTTTGATTGTTTGAGCTGGCTGAAATAGGGTAAAGAAAACACCTTATTTTTTGAAAATCATCCTTTTTCCTCCTCTTTTGTCCTCACAATCCCCCAACATCCAGGATGGTTCCTCGACATGCAATCCTCGACCAGCCATAATCAGCACTCAAGCAAAGTAGTAAAAGAGGGGGAAGAAGAACGGGGGAGAAAAGAAAAAACACATACACACACATACGAACCAAGCTCTTCAACGCTCCCCACTGGGGCGGTTTGACACATAGATTAGAATATTTGCGAAAATGCTCGTGTCAGAAATTAATTGGATTTTGCCGATTTGCCCCAGCAAGCGTACACCTAAGCGTTTAAGGTTACTTGTGCGGGTTTTGGCTGGGCTTGCGGAGTCTCCATCCGTCTGTATGTATCCGTCCGGGATCCGATTGATCATCTCGTCTCAGACATTGGAGTTTCTACTAGGCGCACATTCCCTTACAAGCATCTTCTCCCTGAACCACGACCTCACGCGGTATTCGCCCGCGTGTTCTGTTGTTGCGTAGCAGCGTGAGGTCACCGGAGCGGATTGGTTTTGTATGTGGGTTCGCGTCGCGTCGATGTGATGTGTCTGCGGAGCCAGCACAAGGTATCATCAACAGCGCAGACCCGCCCTGTCAACCTTTTGGCAGTGAGGGTTGCTTAAAGGATCATTGCCAAATCCCCGTGGCCGCAAGGAGGAGAATAGAATCAATTTTGGTACATGCGTTTTCGTGTTTTGGGAAGACATTTTGCTAACAAACATGCTATTTTATGGATGCGAAAACAGCGCAACATGCGCTTCGTGTTGATAGAGCTGTTGAGAAGAATAAATTTCCATTCATTCTCCAATAGCTGTGAGGTAGCGCGGTGCTTAATTTAATCCGAGCATCCAAACAGTAAAAATTGAAGCAAGCGTTCGCCCCCCCCAAATGACACAAAGATGGAAGTCCAATCACACACAATGAAACACACTGAAAAATCATATTCATAACCGAAACGGACAGATATCGGTCGAGCGACTAACAGAACTAGAGCACATGGGGAGTCCGGCGTGATGCGTTCAGCGTCCAAAACGGTGGTAGAATTGGCACAACAAAGCCCCGCTAGGTGCCCACCAGTGGCTCGAGCCAGTTTCCAGTCAAAAAGCCCAATCGGATTAAGCGACACCCTGTGGGACCCTGTGGGCCTTGGCGCGCACTCGCTTGAATGCCACTGATGCCCACTGGTTGAAAATATGCTTCGAAAAAATATTTCTCACCCAGTTGTCCAATCCCATCAAAAGCGCCGTGCCCGGATAAATCTATCGATTCACGGATCGATCATGCGGTGAAAACAGGAAACTGCGTCGATACAAAAGAAAACGAATTTCGAACAGTTCGCTGCACGCAGAACGTAACGACCCTTTTTGGCGCGCCTGGCCCGCTGACAGGCGAAAGAGAGCGAGAGAGAAAAACGAAAAAGAACAATAGAACGCGCCTTGTACTTGTACCTCCCACGGTGACCGTGGCGAAATGTGTGTGCCCCTGCAGATACCGAAACTAGCAAAGCGGGAACGGGAACGAACCGAAGACAATTTTGACCGTGTGGTTCGGTAGTTCACGATGCGGAAAATTGAGAAATAAAAGGATCGCCTCCAGAGAAGTAAAACTAAAGGTGATAGAAGGAGGGGAATGAGGTGGAGGTAATGAAAAAACACAGGCCACATTTGGAAGCATCTTTACTGCTTTAAATAGCAACTTCCTCTCGACGATGACATTTCGGTTATTTTGTTAGTGAAGTAGAGGTTCGTCGCTTCCGATTTCGACACCGGAATTGAAGTCGTTCGTCCGCCCAAAAACCCGTCAATGCGTACGGAATGCGGCGCGAGTTGAGCTGCGTTAGAAAATAAAGCAATTCGTTTTGGGCACTTCCCACGTTACCCGGGGCTCCCGGCCGGTTTGTCGGCCCCGGCTTTCGTTCTTGGAACAATCGGGGGACCGATTGGCCGCTCTACCGGAACGTAGCTGCTGCTGTTTTCCTTTCTCGTTTCGTTGAACTGACTGTACCAGCCTTTTGTGCTTAGTAGCAGACGGTTTGCTTTGTTCAGAATGAACGAATCATTCTAGCAGCAATTGTCACGTTTCGAGTTTTTGCTCTTTTGCGGTTAAACTACCTACCGCACAAAGGCCGCCCACAAAGGGAACCACCAGGAGAAAGGTATTCAAATTAAATTAGTGCAATGATTGGTGACGAGCTACGGTCATTATCGGTCAGATGCTTGAAGGCTTTTTTTTGTAAAAGCAGGTAAATTGTTAGGGACACAGTTGTTTAAGGGAAAAAATGGCGTTTGTCGTATTCTAATATACGATAGAAGCACACATTCGGACCTTTTTGTCCACGAGACCAAGTCCTAGCGGCAGCTTCTACAAACCTTCTCGTCTAAGGAAACTCGTCTCATTCATGGAGTCTCGTCATCCAATGGACTAAATAATTCTAAGAACTTTTCCCATCAATGGATCACCTAATCGAAGTGGCCGCATCTGACATACAACTTCAACGCTGAAAAATTTCAATGTTCGTGCATTTAACAAAAGCCAATATAGGCGAAGGAATCGTGATCAACGAAAGACCTCAAAGTATATGAGACCTTGTCGTCAAAAGAGCCTTGACGCTCAAGGTACCATCTTATTTTATTTAACAAATCCTCCCCAAGTGGCTGTCATCCTCCAAAAATCCTTCAAAAAACTAAAATAAATAGAATTTACAAATTTTCTTCTTTGCATATTCCCTTAAATGGTGCTAAGTAAAATTATAATCTGGCAGCAATCTGAATGACCCACTTCTTCCGTAACCTTTCCATCGCAATCGTTCAACCAACTGGACCAGCAAAAAATCATTAGTGTCACATCATTAGTTGGCGGATTAACGATTCCATTTCGGATGGAGGCAGTTCGATTGCGTCACATGCCTCACATGCAAAACCGATCACGGTGGTCAATCCATTACCGTCGTGCTCTGGTCCAACGATTACCTCCCGTGCCGTGCAAAGAGCGGCAGAAACAAACAAACAAACACAGCTGTTGCAGTAGACACTAAACAGTCTTAAAACATACGTCTAAATGTGCACCCGCTGCTGACCCGGTTGAAGTCAATTACAGCGAACGGTATAGCATTGGTTGCTGTTGCCAGGATCTCTCTCCCAACCTGTCACGTCCAGTTCGGGTTTGTAACGATATGTGAACATAATGAGAATGTTTTGCATAGCTTTAGCACCATAAATATCAAACCACTTGCCATGCCGAGATGACATGGTTTCTGCTGATTATGCTGATCAGTTAATTGATTGCTAGTCGAAAGTCAAAATGCAGCAGCATTAGTCATCAAGTCTTTTCTGTGGCTGTTGTTGTTGTGAGGTTGAACGCTTATCGGACATTCAAAGACAGAAATTGCTTGTACAAACGCGAAACAAGTACGCGAAACAACGAATCGATTCCACCGAAGAAACGATTATGCTGCCAAACATAAGCCACTCGGACACAATCGGAAACTGTTATAAATTGCTCGTACCATTTTGTAGACAACGGCAAATAAATTAATCGATACACACACTCACACAACGCAATGGTACATGGTGAAATCGATACCAAGGCGCCACATCGACAGTGGAGCGCCAACGTAAGTGAAACGAAAACGTATTGCAGTTGGTACAGCTTTGTGCAGAACGAGAAAGACGTGAGCGGTAATTCATCGACTTGGTTTGCTTTGGTGGCGGCGACAGGCTTATCATCATGTCAGTGGTAATGTCACCATTTGACACATGCTCCCAACTGTGTCCGGTGCGCCCGGTTGACGGGGTTCGAAGCGAGCAATGTCTCCCTATCGATTACGTGATGAGCGTGATGTGTGGACGCTTCCGGATCGATTTATCAAACATTTCTACTTTCGCTTTCATCACTTCTAAACACTTCAGGCAGGAAAATGCAACAAACTTTGCGTCACGCTACATTGCACGCATTGATGTATTGCGCTGCGTTGCTTCTGTCAGTGGCACACAGCTAATTGCTTGCCGCTTACTGTAATGCAAGCAAAAAATAAATCAGAAACGCACGGCACGATCGGCTCGGAGCCGTTGACAAATAGCGATGGTGTTGAAGGTTTATGGTGTAAGATTTGTATCAATTAGGTGTTTGTGGAGTTGGATATAGACTGTCTGCTGGATAGGAGATGTAAACTTGGCTTTCAAATGACAAGAAACTAGTGTTATTGACACCTTGAATATTTTGATTTTACAAACCTTCCCTACTTAATACATGGAACGCTACGACTCAACAATCCCATCCGCTAGGCACTATTAAATAAATGTAATATTTATCAGCCACATTCGATGCCACACTTTATTTGTCCTGCCTGTGCTGAGTACATCCTCCTTGCCGGTGTAAATAAATATTAACCTAGCCGGAAACGGTGCCGACCCACAACGACCGCAAAAACCAACGCCATCCGTACCAGTGTGTACTCAGCTGTGTGCTGCGAGCTCAGAGAAGACAACTTTCGCGCACTGCCAAACGGGTTGGATTATTTCCACTGTGTGGCATGCGCATCCTCCTCGCACACTTCGCAACCGATGCACCATCATCCACGGAACACCAGCCACCGTCGGGTGTTCAATAAATAGTAAAATTTATGCAAATCACCTGCACTACGTGGCACGGTTCGGTTCGGTTCTGGTCGGAAAGGTGTGATCGAGAAGTATCTTTGATGGGACATAAACCAGTCAATTTAATCGACTAGTTTATGACTATTATGGAGATCCGTTGCGGGTTTGGCGGTTTTTTGCGCACACATACACAAACGCGTAAGCAATAGGGCATTCGAAGACACACTCTCGCATCAGAGTGCTCTGAGTGTCTGTCTTTCTTCAGTTTCAGCATCTGGTTCGGGTTCAACAAGGAGTTTAAATGTGTGACTTCCAACTTTCCGCTGGTACGAGACGAAAGCGCGCGTGTGTGAATAGGACCGAAGATGGGACAAATTGATGGAACGGTCGGAAACTGGCAAACGGAATTGAAATGGGATATTGACCAAGATTAAGAGAGTGTATCGTCTCGATTCGGGGCCTTGCAAGATATTTGCATTAATTTCGGACGCTTCCGCGGGCGCTTTCGTGACGGTGTGTGCTTTTAATAGTTAAGTTTTGCTGGTGTTGTAGTGATTTTATTTTATTTCTAGCGAAATGCTATTTTGATATAGTCTTAGGAGTGGTGCAAAAAGGAACAGTGCTGCCCATGCCTAGGCTAATTCGCACAAAAGCATACTCTGTGGACTGTTTTATTTAGAGAAAATCTACAAAAAAAAAGACTTTGAGCAAAACTGTTTGAACCCTTATCTTCTTGAAAAAGCAAATCATCAATAGTTAAATAAACTATTGCACAAATCATTTCAAAATTTACTAAAAGCTGTTGAGCTGGTTTACCACAAACAGGTATTAAATTATCGAATTTTAATAATAAGTCTTAGTTTTTTTAGCTTTTGTTCTGTTTTTCAAGTCAATTTCTCTTCTGAATCGTAATACTGTGCAACTCACACCATAAAGTTTGAACATTGCATCAGGTCAAACCGGATTCCGAAAAAAAAAACGCCGAAAAAGCTGACCCGTTTTAGCTAAATGGCATTCTATATTTCATAATGATAAGTCTCATTTATAATCAACCCCGCGAACTCAAAAACACTGTCCAACGTCAGAACCGGGCTAATCGTAAGCTGCTTCTGAGATGATGGCACAGCATGCCATCAAAGACACCCAAAAAAACAAGGAGCAACAAAAAAAAAAACCACCACGCGCATGGGTCCAAGGTCAACTCAATTGAGCGATAATTAATTAGCGATTACCACTGGGCGAACCCAGTGGCTCACGGGAAAACATGACATCGTGATTCATTGCATACCGGCTGCCAAAAAGTCGACCATTAATAACGAGGTCAGTTCTTAGGCTAGGAATGTTGATCCCGAAACCTAACGCCGAATAGGCGATCGATTCGCAAAAACCTTTTCTTTTGCTTACCAGGTGCCCTTGACGATACCCAATAGTGGACCCATGCAGAAAGGAATGGCAAAAACCCCCCGTTGGTGTGCTTTTACGCTTCCGCTACGCTAATCAAATTTATCTAGTTTTGTTTCAAATCGATGGTAATCAATTCCAAGCTTTCTCAGTCGTGCCAGCCGATCCAAACGGCTCCCGTCCAGTTATCGAAACTTGTCGATAATAACTTGGGCTTTGAATATTTCCGAGTGTGTGCGTGTGTTATTTCGTTTCTTCATAGGTGCGCTGGGATCAAAATGATAAATTATCGGCTCATTCAATAAAAAAAAAAAAACGGCAAATAATATCCACACACTTTCGATCACCAGGGCACATGGTCCGAATGTGTGGTTTTGGGATGTAGCCATCACTATGCTAAACTTGTACTATTGCTGTTAGAAGACTTCTCTCTCATACTGGACTTCACATGCTTTTTAAAGAAGGCACGAAAAAAAAAACTAATAATTCCCATATTTATTGGATTTAATAATGTGGTTCACAAGTCATAGACTAACTCACCTAGTAGCTCGTGCTTGGGACTGATTGAACCACCATGCTCAAGATCGAATAAAGAACATCCTCAAAGTTGGTACATGCGAAGCCAATCGAAAGCGGCATTAGAATCGTTTCATTTGGCGCATAGATTAGAAAAAACTAACCAACAGCAAAGATCAAAAGAGAAAGAGAAAGAGATAGAGGAATAGAGAGAGAGAGAGAGAGAGAGAGAAAACGCAAAAAAACACGACAACGTTCCATCCAACGTTAAAAGCATCAAAAGACTTGAGGAAGCGTGCAAAGCGATGAACCCGCAAACAACGTGCACAACGTGGGCAAGCGACAATACAGCAAAAAGAAAAGGAAACGATCACCAGCACAGGGCTCGTACAGTGACAAAACTAACGGATGCGGATTATTGGAGGTTAATTTTATGGCCAAGCTCGAACCGAACGCTTGCCGTGAACCGGAATTTGATGTAAAAATCTGCGCACCCTGCGAGGGAAGATCGCATTGCGTATCGCAATCGTAGCCGCCACGGCTCAGCATGAATAATCAATCGATATTCGACCGGTATCTACGATGCCGATCTATACCCACCAAAACAAAACAAAAACTACAACAACATCAGAAAGACATCCCGGTCTTAGACGCAGTCTCGGCAAACAAAAAAAGCTTGCCTAGATGACAAATTCCAGAGAGGAAGCGAGCAGTTCGGGTGCGACTACGATAAGCGGCTACGCGCTTGGAAGATCATCAGTGATCGTGAGACGAAGACAAATTCCTTTCCAGCGGCTAGGCATTGGGCCAGGTTGGCGCAGCAAAAAACACACACACAACGCAACCGAAGCCGAAAAATAGATTGCGATCGAGACAGGAACAGCGATCGAAAAACAGATCGACCGATTCGAAGGGAAACCCAAATTAGTCACATGTTTATGGTGATTTTGTCGCTCGTCTTCGGCGTTGCCATTTTTCCCAAGGCACGATTTGCCGATTCGATCGAAATCGGTTTTTTACCGGCAATACTGGCAAATCCGGCGATTGATCGGCGCGATCGTGTCGCGATCGCCATTTTCGCCAACACCGGGCGAGTGTGTGCCGCTTGCGTGTTCCGTTGCCAGTGGGGGCAAATGACCTGGGAAATCACTTGCTGCGTTTTATGATTTGCACGAACGAATAAAATCACTCACGCCCGGATTTTAACAGCAATCCACATATAAACGTCTGATTCTGCTGATTGGTGATTTGTTGTCGTGGTACTTCCAGATCGCAAATAAATCGCGTGCCCATCACATACACGAGCGCACGCCTTGCTTTCGCAGGCAAAAGATCGTATCACTCGCAGCGCTCGATTAAAGGAAGCGTAAAGTGATTTGTAGCCTTGTTTGACGGAAGAACAAAAGCACGACTACTAATTAAGACCGCTACTACAAGGCATTTGGCAAGGCCTCGCTGGGTTCGAAAATGGTGGTAGGAAATGAGTTCATCTCGAGGACCCGGTGCCACGGAGTTTTTTTTTTTTTGGTAACAGTTACAGACTGTGTTGTGTTAAAGCCATATATTTCCCTTAAGCGGAAGAGTCCCTTGAACTGAGCTGAAACTCTTCTCTCTACCCCCCTAGAGCGTTGTGGTTTGTAGTAATTTATTAGAAGCAAATTTATGGATTCTAGCCGTATTATACCTTAAATAAGTAATTATTTTAAAACATTTATTTAATCTATTTCATAATAAAATAATAAAAATCAGTACGAACGAAAACCAAATAATTAATTAGCTACAAATCTCTCCTTTATCTACAAGAACTTATTCCAAAAAACAGCACTAGCGCTTAGTCAAATTCGCGACCTCTCCACACGGCCCACAACGCAACTTCGTGCCGAATCCAAGCCGGAGACATAAATCACCTCCTAGACAGCCGCCACCGAAAACCGAACCCGGCAAAACCCTCCTCGGGAGCAAGCCGTTTGTCGTGTACTCAATTTCGGCTGAACAAATTTGAATAAAGCGACTTTGGCGATGGCGAAAGATTTACCGCCACCGGATCAAAACTGATCGGACCATCCGAACAAGAAGAGTAAACAAATGTCCCAAGTGGTACCTTGAGCCTTGGGATGATTCTCATTAACCTCGATAGGGATAGGAATTTGGCGACTCTCGCAAATAATAATCGTGCTCGGTAAGAATGATCGATGTCCTCGATGACTTTGCGCCAAGTGACTTTTATATGCATCACCGTTTCGGCATCAATATTTACGTCAACTGACCTAATGAACTACTGTTTGTTTGACATCCGCAACCCGTCCAGGCACGACACAATCCCAGGTTTTCACTTGCCATATAGTAGGTCGCCAGTTCAAACCAATCACCTAACGGATCACGTCGGGTGGACCGGATGGGCAAAAGGGCCCGCGCTTAAAGCCGTCAAACTCGGTGCGCTTCGTCGCTAATTGTGTGGGAGTTTAAGAGGGAAGCCGGTCACTTCTTCATTCATGACTACCGGTGTAAACCGGAGGTTTTACCAATAAATAAATCATACCGCAAGTACTCAGGATGTACAAACTCAAGAAGAGAATAGCGAAACTAGTAGCACAGCGTAAAAGGAGGGCGAAACTTATCCATCTCTTTCTAGCACCTTTTCCAATCCAATATCCACGGATCGATCTTGGCCACGAGGGCCACAAGAATAGGGGGCATTTTATTGCACGAACCCGTGTGCCACTACTTCACACGCTTCGGTAAGAAACACCACAGGAGTGTCCAGGATGACACACTGGACCGGTGGGCGCAAGGCAAAAGATTGACGGACCGAATGCTGCTGTAGTTACGGATACGCGCCTCCAAGCGATATTGCCCACCCCGAAATGAGTTGCATTGACGAACGTAAATGACATTCCACTATGCGTCTGGAGCGATGCAAACGGATTAGCTTCCGCAGCGGTCCGGTCCGTTCGACCAACGCCAAGCAGGTCACATCCGTCAAAACGCTTTATGACAGAAATATTTAAAGCATCGTTAAAGGTTTTTTTCTGCACCACCGACCTCCTGGCGAGCGGTCTGTACACCAGACCGTCCGTTGTCACTGCAGCACTCGGCCAGTCAGACAGTAGGCAGTGTTGCATTTTAAAATCGGTGCCAAACAAATTGGTCGTAAAGAAACTGTATGTGCTGTTCTTTCTTATTTTGCTACGCCTTTTCACTACCAATTTTAATGGTTTCGCATTTTCAGCTGTTTGTATGTGTGAGTAAGTCTGTGCAAGGAGGGGGCGTACTTTACGTTCTGGTTTTGTATTATCATTGTATTCTGGTGTTGTTACTATCAAATGCAACTGAAAAAAGACCATATAATCTTTGCAGAAATGCTTTATGTTTGCATGTAAATCAGAAAATTAAAATTTATGTTATTTTTGCTAATCATTACAGGGACTAGGTCAGTTTCAAAAATATAATTAAATAATTTAGAGCTCACTCCAGAAGGTATCCCCAACTGGTTAAATGTATTTCTCGCCATATCCCTCAATTTAATTCTTTTAAATGGTGTATGGTACGTACGATACTGCGGCCATACAGCTATCCTTTATGAAAAATATGCTTAAATGTAGAAACAGATTTAAATATATTTGAACAATAATTGCTTAGGGACAACAAAACATTCTTATAGAAAATGATGTAATTAAACAAATCATCAATTTTTATGGTCAGCTGAGTTGCAGCTTTCTTGGCTCCAGCTGCTTGAATAACGGAATCTAAGAGCTGTACAAGTATTTTACAATTATGCGACGTTTAAGACTTATTAGGTTCCGATGGTCTTGTCATAATATTACAACCCGACGACCCAACCTGTAAAGTTTTCTAATAACTTCTACATGGAGAGAAGAATCGTATTAAGCTCAAGACAAAATGGAACAACGCTGATGCGAGAGCCCTTGAGGAGAAATTGAACGAACTTTATGTCAGGGATATCATTAAGCTATCAATGTGATACTATGATTGGAAAAATAATCAAGCCAACAATCATTCGCACCAACTGAAGATATCCTTGATGCATTCGCTAGGGAGGACGAGGACGAAGATGGTGCGTAGGAGGAATGCCAATTAAGGAAAAGGGAGGCAATACGGTATGCTTGACCATGTGTGCGACAAGATTTTAAGGGCTTCAGACCCAACAACAAGTGACAGCGTACAAGATACGACAGCAACGCTGAGCCAGAAGTGCCAAATTCATTGCACATGACAAACAGAGTAAAAGTCCCCTGAATCCGCTCCATAATTGCTGTAGCTCCCAAGCTAGAGGGGGACCAAATTACTGAGGTATTATCCAACGATGAGCTGACTAGAGAAACGAGCAGAGTTCAAACATCAGTCCGCTTAAAGGAAGATCCGGCCCTGAGCCTAGAAGCTTAAGATTGAGTAGCGCCGTATGAACAATTGGTATGCTTAGAGGGATACAATGACATGTACAATGTCAATGTCAATGACAATACAAGTACAATGAGTCAAAGATATTGAATTGCTTGGGAGAAGGACCAGTTCCTTGAGACCCATAGGTAATTGCAGGACACACACCGAAAACACACTGGCTAATTGTTCAGCAAAAAAAAAAAAACACATATTTTGGAGCGAAGCAATAATCGCTCCTAAAGACATTTAGGAGGGAATGTGACATGAATTTCTACGATTATTATCAAAACACCACAAAGGGAAGGGATGTAAGCGTAGATAGTAGTATTCAATATAGAAGTATTCAATTGGCGATGGAAAGATAACAGGTTCTTAAATTTTTGCTCAAGCACATGAATAACAAATACCACTTTTTTGAAAACCTACTGGACAGATACGACCGAGCCTTCACTACGTATTGACACGTTCCACACCATTTACCAATTTGGGTTAAGATTAGTAGAAGTATGATTATTGGCAACGATAAGAGAAGACATTTTAAAAACTGATTATCGGGGAGTTTTACATATTCTCGAATTTTTTCTATCACTGAAAAATTTACACAATTCACATAATGAAGAATTTAAACATCGTGCATTTATGCGATTTTTCCCAATTCGACACGACGAAGAAACGATTTGAAAACCCATGGCAGCCGACAAGAAATGTTAGCACCTATTACACCTGTACAACCGGGCAAAGGTGCCATACTTCTTGACCATTTCGTAAAAGAAAATGAATTGTAATCAAGGAGATTATTGAAGATTGCTATCCTAAGTTATTCGCAATGTGAACAGGCTGTCAACGGATTAAAAAGATTTTAGGTTTTCGGATTTCGGAGTTTGCATGCATCCCATGCATGCCGGAGTGTCAATGCGTCTCGGAGTTTGCGGGCACACCGGAGTTGGCTAGTACAAAGGTAGGTTCCATCGGGCCTTGACTAGTCTGTTAAATAAACCCAATCAAAGCATGATCTTCCCGTGCGCGTACCAACCATCTCTCACAAGAACGAAACACCACGGCGAAGAGTTACGCATTTACCCTTCCGGGTAAAACACGACATTTACAAAACGACAGCCCCGACCAACCGTCGCCCAGTGCATACCAGAATACCGTGCCACTCACCCCACACTCCTCGCGCCACTCCCCAGACAGCGGACAGGGCACAGCTAATCGATCAACAGACACACACGGCCCCGGACGCCAAAACGCCACACCGATCAATGATGCATGCTGCTGCACGTGTGTACGTGCGTGTGTCTGTGTCGAGGTAAAACAGCATAAAGGAATTTAAATGCAACCAAACACCACCACCAAAAACCGAGGAAGACTGCAACTCGCCAAGAAAAGAAACGCATATGAAAAGTGAACCTGTCCATCACAACTGCTGGGGCTGCAACTGTGCAACTTTATGGCAAAACGGGCACCCAGGCGAAGGTGCACAGCCGATGCAAAAGATTTATCGAGTTCGTCGATCCGCTGGTACGGCGGTGGTTGACGGTGGTTTTTTGGACAAGCGATCGATGAAGTAACAATTGAGTGAACAGTCGATGCTCGAAAATTTGTTGCAAAAAACGGATCCGATGCAAAAAAGCAGGCCGACCGCCACGAACATGACAAGCACGATGAGCACATCTCACAAGGGTGGAGAGAAAAGGGAAGGGAGAAGGATGAGGTAGTGGGAAGATGGAAAGAGAATGCAACGCTTCCCGTCGTTGGTCGCACACAGCACTCACTCGCTCAGGTGATGGTGAATTATTTGATCTTTATCGAAAAAACGGCCGAGAAAGCATCTCCTAAAGACAGCTTTTCACTTCCCAACAAAATGCTTCCCGGTGTCCGGATTTCCTCGCCCCGTGTTTTGTTGGCTGTGTCTGTGGCTCAAGTGTACCACGATTTGCATAATGCTCGCTGGATACCCTTTCCTTTCCGATCTTTTACCTCGGGTGATCGTTTTATGATCGTGTCTTGGGTTTTGCTTTTTTGTGTTGTTGTTGCGCCAAGGAAGTACAGGAAGAAGGCCATTGCCAACGCTGTCCCGCCTCGATCGATGGTCGAAAGGATGGATGGATGGAGTTGGAGTCTGGTATGTCGAACGAAATGTCCTCCGGCGCAACACCGACTGAGCAGGTTGATGCGCCCGCTTTCCAGGTCCAGCGATCGACGATCGTTCTGGTTTTAGAATATTTTATAAACCATACACCTCCACTCTTCGAGCGATCCTCTTGTTCTTGTTCCTTTTTTTTTTTTATTTGCATTTGGATTTGTGTTTCTTAAGACTGTTTGTTGCTGCTGTTACGGTTACTGCGACTGCTGTTGCTGCTGCTGCTGCTGCTGTCGTTTACCCTGGCGGCCAAATCCAAGGGATCCCACTGCTAGATTGCGTACTAATCAATTATGTAAATTATGGGCCTCTCGTCAAAAGTCTGCCACGGCATACGGCTCTCGACAGCGAAGAGAGAGAGAGAGAGAGAGAGAGAGAGAGAGAGAGAAGGAGAGAGAAAGATAAAGAGAGGGAACACTACCACCACTACTAAATCCTGAGGCCGATAGCGACCTGATTCGCTTACCGCATACCAAATCGGTCTCCTTCAACCACCATCGCACTTAAACGCTACCAAACCATCAATTTGTTTAGAATGTTGCTGATTGATAAATTGATGCTTTAGTGACTCTCTCTCTCTCTCTCTCTCTCTCTTGCATGGTGATGGTGGTGATCCTTTTTGTGATCCTTTTTTCTTTGCTGCGCTTTCTCTGAAAGGATTCCGTTAGAAAAGATTGTCCGGTATAGTCTTGGCCGGTGGCAAAACAACGGGGCTTTAAATTTACACCGTGTCGATTCTGGCGACACGGCTCTGAAGCCAAACTGATTTAATACCACCAACGCGTACGAATCACTTCTGACACTTTAGACACCAGTAGCAGTAGCGAATCTTGACTTTGCTCGTTTCGGTTTGATGAGAAAACAGTAACAGAACTGTTTAATATTCAGCTCAGCATGTTCCGGCGCGCTGCTAGTGTGCTGCTAGTGAGTGCTTGTGGTGATATGAGGTGCGTTGTGGTGGCGAATTATGGCAAAGTGTTTTTTGTGCCTACAGTCTTCCATGAGATATGATTTTAAATATTCTACCCCATATTTTTGAAATGCTTTTTCACATAATCAAGTTTCTAGTAAAATAAATATTAAACTTCAAATTATTTTGGGTCTGCCGTCCCGACAAAAACCATCAGTTTGAAATGTACCACCAACAATCCTTAAACTATTAAATACAAACGTTACACAGTGTAAGCCTTATACTCAGTAACAATTAATTTTATTCCGTGAACCAATCATTAGCAACAATCTACACCGAATGCCTACTTACCGGTTGCTTTTTCTTCAGAATCACATCTGTATTCGATTGGCATACGATCCCAGGAAACCCCATTGCACACCGGACGCTTTTCCATGAATGAGGCTGCCATTGTGAGAACTTCTTCACCAAGTTTTCAAATCGAACAAAATTCTCCCACCAACAGCATTGCTCCACGTTAGTGTGCAACGTTGTACATGAGAAGTTGCGTGAAGTGTTTTGAGCTCAACCTGCCATCGGTCTTGTCACCCGGGCTTCAGGGGTGGAAATTGTTGCCGTTGTGTATTGCTGAGGTGACCGGAGACCGGTGGCAACTTTGTAGCGACCTTGGAGAAGGTTTGCTTGCTTCTTTCGACTTATCGCCAGTACCTTTTGTTGCTAGAATTCCTCACCCGCACTCTCTTCCCTTTCTGGCTATCCCACTTTGATTGGATTCACATTTTCAATCCCTCTAGGGGATCGTCCGAGAGACTAAACCACTCTCTTGCCTCGCCACAATCGATCACCGGGTTCGTCGCTTAAAGTCTTTCGTGTCGTTACAGTACTACGCGCTACGCAGGTTTTTCGTTCATTCGTGGTGGCGCGCGGTAGTTGATGCCGGTGGACGTTCTCGGATGCGCGCGCGCAGCCGGCCAACTCAACGCCAACGCCATCGTTCACCGCATTCGATACGCACCACGCAACACGCAAGCGCGGTGGACGATGCATGAATTATAAATGAACCATAACCCGTCATTCAGTGATTTATCGTGTTGGCATTTTTGCTCGAGGATCCCGCACACCACGCTTGGCCACCGCGCTCGTCTCGAATCGGTTCCGAACTCGCCTTAGCTAAACTTGTCCACCGACCGATCCTCGAGGCGGTCCAACGTCCACGTCCTCTCGATCCAATCGATCAAGCCGTCGACCAACACCGTCCGATGTCGATGTGTGTCTCGCTGAAAGAACTTTCCCCACATGCACGTGCGTGTGTGTTCAGATCTACACGTAGCTAGCATATGATCAAACAAGCTCAAAACGAAACGCCAGCGGTCAATAGATCAACCGAATGACTTGCAATCGCGCGACCAGCGGCTAGCCAACGGAGGACCCGCTGTTTTCCAAGACGGCGCAAAATTTCAGCGTATCGAGCCACCGGAGAGCTGTAGATAGAAGAGGTTCAGTGAGGAAAGTTAAAATAAAATAATAATCGTATAATCATAATCGCATACGCCAAACGCTTGCGCGTTCTGCACTGTGCAATGGGTGGCAGTCAATCATGTGCCGCATGTGGTTCCGTTTCACCAGCACCGAGTAAGGAACCGCACACATAACACGCTGCCAGCCGGGTGCATCGATGCGTCGGTAAAGGATGGTTCCGGGGAGGGAGGTGATGGTACCAGGGAGACGAGTCACACAGTTAGAGAAAATACCGCGAAGCCGGTTTACTGCTGCAAAACGGAGGCGATACTAAAGAAGTCGTACAAGTAGCATTCGAATAAGACCCAGGTCCAGAAGTCCCATCTCATCCAGTCCGATACCGATCCTGCCAGGCAGATCGCTTTTCTCGCTCAACCTGTGTGTGTATCTACCATTGGTAAGTGTTACTCCGGCTGGCAAACGGATTCAAATCGCAAAAACGGGAACCGCAAGGCGGTAGCAATCGTTTTAAAAGTGTTTACCCCGCAAAAAGCACTTCACTTCACATTGCCGAACACACGGGCATATCGCTGTGCCGCCATTTATGCTAATCCAGGGAAAGAACGAAAGAGAGTGAGCGAGGGTTACGGTGGTATCATCGGTAACCCAGGGAACATGTGTACATGCGATGTATGGACATGTGATCTTGAGCTTCAGGCTGCAAGGCGAAACGATGGCAATATGAAAAGAGATGGGTTACGAGCCAAGAATTTTTCCACCGTTTTGTGGAAACGCGTTATGTGATTGAGATGAGTTAGGCATGCGGTAGAGGGAAAAAGCATAGTTATGAAATAAAGATACTTGTTTTGAATAATTCTTGGACTTTTTTAATTTTGGATTTTTTAAATTCTATTTGTTACTTAAAATCTGAAGATAAAAGATAAATTTTTCAATAAGTAATTTTCCTTAACAATTTCTACTCAATTAAGCTTCAATTTTTGCTAACTTTAGGAAACATGGTATAGTTTTTGCATACTTTAAAAAAAATGACATTTTAGAATTTTTGGGCTTGTACGATTATATGCTTGGAGCAGAAAATTCTGAGGTTTAGACGCTCTGGGATGATTTTAGACGTATTTGAAATAACCATTAAAGGATGTTATCGAAACAATAATTATTCTATAGAACTATACGAATCTTTGAAGCACACAATTTTGAATAAGTTTGTCCATCAGGCAGGCTGTAATTATGTCAATCTGGCTGTGTGTGATATTAATTTTATCTTTAGATATAGCTGTCTGCTGATAATAATATCCAATGATCGGTTTTAAAAATCTTTGCTTTCTTAAACTTTATTTGGTCGAGTATCAAAACGTTATCGTTTTGAAGTTCCTCTTGAAAACACTTAATTTGTGTGTCCAGTCCTAAATTTATTGTGTTATTTTGACTGATTTAAGGTTTTAGATTGATTAGGTTTTAAAGCTATTTAAGTTAAACATTGCTTAGAAAATTGAATAATTGCTGTAGATTCATTCAAGATTCAATATTCAAGAATACGAAGTCATAGTATCTGATTCATAAATTCCTTCTCCTAACTATAACTATCATTACCACATCATGCCTCTAAAATCATGACAATCATAGAATCAGACCATAATAGTGCAATCACTTTCTAACAATTAAGTTTAAGGTTTTTCTGATTTATATATTAATGCTTTGTTCAAAATTGCCTTTCCATTTTGCACGAAAGCTTCAAATATGTATCTTTGTTAGCTAGTTCTGCATCATAAATTATCCGAACAGAACACACACACAGCCAGTACAATTTATTTCTTTCTTCCGCCTCTGTTGAACCGACTCGATTGTTAGCGCTTACAATAATTGAGCCTCAAACGCTCGTACCTTAAATGTCTTTGCAATTGAACTTCAAAGCGTCCCAACGGCATGAGCACCGCCAGCTTTATAGGATGCTGTATCATTGACTTGACCTTGAACACTCCTCTCCATCATTGCGCGCACCATTGCACACACCAAAAACTGTCCAATGCCATAATCCCAAACCGATTCGATATTTATTTCTTCTCCACCATCACAACCATCTCCACTCACTACACTACACCCACATTCTTTTCATCTTCATTGATTTCTCTCCCCATCCTTCCCTGCCTATTCCACTCTCAAAAATTCAAAATCAAACGACACAAACGGTTCATGCAAATCATCATTCCAGGCCCGGGTGAGAGAGAACAAGGGGACCTCCAAAAAATACTGTTCTTGCCTTTATCGTGTCCGAAGCCGTGCATGCCCTGCATGGCCAGGCGCGAGATAAAGATTATTAAATTCAATTAAATCCCTATTCAAGCAGAGAGCCCTTTTCTCAGAGGTTTAGCCGGTCCCGGTCACGTTCCGGCGGTACAGGCAAACATCACGCGCGCGCGCAAAAACCGAAACCGACTACGGCCGAACAGGGCGCAGTCAGAAGAGATGGAAACCAACCAAAATAAAAAAAGAACATTCTCATTGATCCTTCATCTTTCTGAGCTGTTGTGTTTTTGTTGTTAGAGTTGGTTGATCCGATCCTTCTGCAAAGCCACACACGCAAGCAACGCAAGCATCCAACGAAAACGAAATAGAACCTCCCGGACAACAAGAGGGTTCCCTCCTTTCAACAGCTTATCGTTCCGATGTGAACAAGCTTTAGCACTGGAAGTTCTGAGGGCTCACAAGAGGAGAAAAATTCATCAATGTTGCTTCGAAAACTTCTCATAGAGACACACATACACACACACACATGCCAAGCACAGTCACACTTTAATCCATCACTTCGAAAACGGAAAGTCTTCTGGTTCTGTTTCTCGCACCCCTTCTTCACCCGAAGCAAACGAACTCACCCTTGAGCGGTGGGTATCATCTTCTAATTTACTCAGCAACTCTGAGCCCGTAAGCCTTCCCAGGCCGTGGTTTTTTTTTTGCCCTCCTCGAAAAAGGCGCACGAACATTAATCTTTGTTAGAAGCAAATCCGTCTTCTCGGCGCGAGCAGAGGCGCGCGCGCGCGAGCCCGAGCGATTGCGCTCTGTGCGCATTGTGCGCATTGATTGTTCACGCGTAATGCCATCACCATCTCCCGGAGCCAGGACCCGACGGTGTTAGAATGTGCGACCACATCGGCATGCTCATCATCATCGCCCTAGCATACATTCGTCGGTGCGGTTCGTCGCCTAGCAAGCCGTTGAAATCTTTTGCTTTACAGCCGGCCTCATAGTCTTCGCATTGATGGCGTTCAAAGATTGTACGTGGTTTTCGCCGCAACTCGGCCGGCCAAAAGTGTTTCGGTGCTGGGTTTGCCGATGAATGACAGCGCGAGAGCAACAGCAGCAGCAGCTGTGGTGCGCTTTTCCGATGTAAATCGCTGTAAACGGGTATCCCCTCGTATGCCAATAGGACGATGCAAAAGGCCAATGCCTTGACCCGAAAAGTCTATTAATAACTTGCCTATTCCTATCCCCTCCCCTCCGTGCTTCCCTTGTGCCGGATTCGATTAGGACGCAACCAGCGGAGGTGAGCGTTTTCGGGGAGTATTGACTTTTATTTTCATCGACTCGTTGAGTGAGGGATATTAAATGATCGTGCCTGTACCGTGTGCTCGGTGGGATCTCGATCGTGCAGCGGGCTTATATCTAAATCGAAATACCGACAACCGGGTCAAACTACATCAGAATGGTAAACGGTTTTGTTTTGGAGTCCCGGCGGCGATGGTGGCCATGCCTCGGGACCAATTACCAAAGGGTTGGGGATGTTGTAAGATAGCATCGAGAATATTGGATAAAACTGTACTGGGCGCAGTTTCGCTTCGGAGTAATCGGTTCAAATAAGCTCAGCAGTAATGCGACGGTGAAACAACTATTGGAAACATTTTTCTTCAATACCACTTAATGTCCATGGTGCTCGATACGATCGGGACAGTTTCAAAGTTCATGCAAAGCCCAAAAAAAAACCAAATCTTTCGGTAAATCTGTTGAAAAATTCCTCACACAACGAGCGTTAAAATAATTTATTATCAGGTAATTTAAGTTGATTTTCAAAATTAGGCTTAAAGAAAATTTCTATTGCTTGGGAATTTTTGTTACTGTTAGTTATAGTCCTAACAATCTTAGGAGGATTTCACTTCTTCAAAGAAGGTTGATTGTACTTTTGAGAAACAGTGAATAGTTTTTCATACCATACTAAACCAAAAGATATTTACACAAGGATTATGCTTAAACTTTCGAAACTTTTTATTTACTTTACAGATGTCGTAGACAAATTTCTATAACCCCCCTTTGGCACAAAACTGTCCATCCTATGGCCACCTGCTGCTACCTGTGGCCACTGTCCGGCAAACACGTTCGTCTTAATTCGTTGTGACATTTCGCTCTGTAGTCACAACGCTTTTCACTCGAAATTGTTAATTCATCACAAAACCTCAACGACCTGCTCCTTCGGTGGTAATGGCATTCGTCTGGTCGTTCGTTTAGCAATATGGTTGACCTGTGGCTTCTGCGTCCGTATCAGCTCCACCGAACGAGATAGTGAGATAAAGAGAGACAGAGTAAACTAAATAGGGAAAAACTTCACTCAAACGTAAAGGAAACAACAGACATGGGGAGGCCGGCAGACCGTAGCGTGAACGAGCAGTGCACGATGAAACGCTTCCCTTTAGGGACGACTGGAATCCCTCCGGTCGACAGATATTTAGCGCAAACCGCGCCACAACAACCGGATCGGCACAATGCATCACGCTGAGCATGAAATGAGGACGCGCGTAAGCCATTCGCAGGCAGCAACCGCCGCCAAACGGACAACAACAGCAGCAATAGCAAAAATTAAACAAATAAACAACAGCGAAACATTTCATTTGGCTTCGAACAGAAAACAACAACAATACCAACAACACAAGCTCTTAAACACCCGGACCACGCCACCAAGAAGGGCAGGCCGGCAGCAGGGCAGCAGACAGGGATAAAATAAGAGCGAAAATGAGTCCACAGAACGGAGGAGGACTTCGCCTACAAATGGGCCCGGGAGATCGAGATCAGTGTTGAGATGTTTCCTTTTTTTCGCCCGCCTTTCCTTGCAATCTCTCCACCATTCCCCACCATCCTCCTGTGCGCTTGGAGCCGTCTGATATGGTGCGGAATACGGAAGGAATGAAATTCACCGAAAAAACCACATGAACCATTCCCGCTCCCGGTACATGGGACGTTCCTTGCGTTTCCACCGATGTTTTTCTACCGAATTTCGGTGAGGTTGAGAGGGGAAAATGGTTTGGAGGAGGTGAATAACGAATGCCGAAGAAGTCCATCGAAATAAATGTATCAAAAGAATTCTTCGTCATAAAATGTCATCATTCAACTTTCGGCAAGCAACCCGCTCAAATGTTTCTGCGGGTTTTTGGACCGAGCATGGATGGATGAATGCTGGCCTGAGAGGGTAAAGAGTGGAAGAGGTGGCGCGATGAAGTGAGGGGAGCCACGTAACTTCATTTGGAAGTGCCATGTTGTTTGCTGTTTTCTGCTATTTGCTCTCCAGCTTCCCCGCTTACCGAAGCATTGAAGTTCTTCGTACTAGCCAGCGGTTGGCCAGCTTAAAAATTCTACCTTGTAGAGTGCATTCCGTCGGCAGGTTTGCTGGAAGGGGATGGACAGTAACGGGAACAGCCCCTCCATCCATCCCCCCTTCTCACATACACACGCACGCATGGTCGGTATGCGGTTCGGTTATGATGAGTTTATATACCCAGGGCTAATGAGGGAAAAATGATGGACACAAAATCGCACGCCTGTTCCCTCTTCGGGCCGCGGACACCGGGGCAAATGGAATAAAAATAATTAACAACAATAATAGCAACAGCAGCAACGCGGGGTCGGCTTGGGATCGTCAACAGCAACAGAAGCCACGGCCAGTTTTAGACGGCGAAACATCGGCAATGGGGAAAAGATCAGTCCTCAGTCGGCGAGGATCGGATTCAGGTGAAGAACGGAGGTTGCAAGCATCGAAGAAAGGGTGAGATGGGAGGTGGAAAAGGGGATCAAATCTTATGCTCGCTACAAAACCACAAAACCAGTGACGATGACCAATGAATGCAGCGACAAACGCATTCTGGTGTTGGTCGCTGAATCTGCAACTGGCAGACATTCGGAAGATTGGCGAAGGGAAGTGTACACAAATGGCCGCCCCTTGCACATAGAGCGGGCCAGAGCGCGCTGGTAGAGCACTCTCGATGTTTGCCGATGATGTCGCAACTACCCGTACCCTAGGGAGAATATTTCTTTTGGCAATCGGACGAAATTAAGAACTCGCATACACACGTCAGCAAACGGATGCGGTGGTATGTTGTTTCTGTTTTTCCCCGAAAGCTTTGCTCGAGACGAATGGTTACTGTTTTTTTTTTTCCTTTAAGATCCATCCATAATGGACGGCGACGATGACGATGGAACGTAATGTAACGGAGGCTTTTCATGTAGGATTCTTTATGGGTATTGTTGCGATATTACAGAATGATTTAAATATAATTTGTCACTATTCTCTATAATCTCTATTCTTTATATTGGTTTAAGTACAAGCTACTTTAAAGCCACAAGCTATATCCTACATATAAAATCTCAACAATCATATATAAGTCTCAGGGAACCTCATCAAGTTTTTGTTTAATGAACTCTATCCCAGAGCGAAGAAATTGAACATCTTTCCAAAACCACCAAAATACCATCCGAATATACGGCCTTTTTTTGCTGGTGGAATACACTGAAGAATTGTTGGCTTCATCGTTTAGCATTTTGTAATTGTAATTGTAGGCCGGACCGGTGGTTTAAGCGACAGTGGCGCCGGTCTTCAAACGGCAGGACCGGGGTTCAAATCCCATCCGAACCGTCCCCCCGTAGTGAGGTCTGACTAACCAACTACGTGGTATCGGTAGTCTAGAAAGCCATTTCGATGGCTGGCATGACCTTATAGGTCGTTACGTCAAAAAGAAGAATTGTAATTGTAGATGCAACATATGTAGGTCTGAAGACTCTATCGGAACACAGCGAGGGAGTCGAAATCATGGATGATCAGATTTATGTACTTTAAGTAAGAGTGTTGATTTGTTTTAGGTTTGTTTTTCACCTGAAGTTCAAGCGCAGGACCTTTTGGGGTTTAATCTCTGTTAAAATTAGAGGTACAAACACATACGTAGCAATAAATTGGGTTCGGAAATTATTTTCCTCACGGGTTATCGCGCAATATACTACATTTGACCGTCTTAAGCCGTTTGCATCACCTTTTTGCAGTATAGTGTTCTCGGCAGATACGTTTTTGAAGGTGTTGCTTATAAAGAGATGACTAAAACAGTTACATGAACCCTAACATTTTAATCAATTTTATGAAACAGAAGATAGAATTAACATTATAAGACTACCATTCTCATCCATAAACTCTACTTTTTAAAGTTCTAATGCTAACTCAACCACACTTGCTCGCGCGTATTTCGCCATTTGCATGTCTAGTTCTCATAAACTCTTCATTATCCTCTCCAAAACCTGCAAAACACGCAAGTGGATTACAACAAACAAAAAAAAAAAACGTTGTATTCATTTCCAGCTCTGCCCTGAAAAGGCCACAATGATGCGCTCCACCTGTGAACCGTGACGAATAACGGCTTCCTCTTGGGGTTGGAGTCGAATCAACCACTCATACACAAAAAACCCCTTTTCTTCTACACAGCGTAATATGAGCATGAGCTGTGAAATGAAAAGAGAGAATAAGAACGAAGAAAATTGGCATGCAAAAGTGTGCCCGCACATTGGAGGCCATTTTATATAGCCCGAGTCGTTTTCCGAGCGAAATATGCAAAATGATTGATCATGTTTCATGACGAACTTCTCACATTAAATTTTTCGGCGAGTACTGTATTCGATAAAAAAGAATGTTGTCTAAGGTGATCGGGGGAGAAAAATCGATCTTCCTATAAATCACTCACTTACTTTAGCTGATTATTAAGCGTAATTATACGAACACACATTACTCAACCTCAATGATCAATAGGCCTTCGAGCTTGAGCTCGGACTCAAACCAAAACCATATCATCATCCTGATGCGTTGGAATGCAGAAAACCGATATGCAAATCTCGCGCTTTTCTGCCCAAGTCCCCCTGGTTTGGGCAATGATGAATGAGGGAAATCAGCGTTTAGTGGCGCTGTGTCGCTTGCGATCGCAACAAATCGTCAGGTGTTCTATGGACCGAGTGGATGGTTGGCAACCTTTCCCCCCGGAGGGGACACTGACGATGGCCGATCCTATTTCCTTCGTTGCTGCGCGTTACAGCGAGAAGAAAATGGCCACCGAGCTGGGCACCATTCATTGAGACTGTAATTACAGGCCTATCAGTATGCGAGCTAGCCAGCTCAAGTGCACATCCAGCGACAAGCTTGCACCGCATAAAGTGTATCATTATTATTATATTAAAATATGCTCCCGGGCACATACATACATGGAGCACACACAAAACCAACCCCTTTTTTTTGCTTTGGGTCGCTTTTACTCACAGAACGTCGGTTGGCACGCTGCAAAAACCCGATGGTTTGTGTTCTTTTCTTTGGCTTCTACCAAACCACATTACGCTCGGTTGGTTGACATTGTGTGGTGCATATTGGGCGGAGCATAAGGCTACATACTTCCCAAACTCAGCATCTCAGATCGCAAATGTGCGCAAGAATTCCATCCACCGCCACCAGACGATGAGTGATTGCACATTTGGGGAGGAATAAAAAATGGCATCCACATGGTCGAACCGGCATGAAAAATCGGCCACCGAATACGCTGTACCGAAAAAAGGCAAGCGATCTCGATCTCTGGGAAGGCACAGCACCAAAACTAAAACCAAAAAAATAAAACATCCTCTCCACGAAACACACCAATCGCCGTTCTGCAAACTGCAGAACAATGCAACTTCCATCATCAAGAGTGTGGGCCCCAAAAACCACACCTGGCAAACGGCTACTGCTGCTTTCATTTCCTTCCATCTTTTTTCCAACCCCATTCACGATCGCGAAACATCTCCGCGGAGTCATCCGCAAAATGCATCACAAAAGACACACCTTGTGCATTGCAATTGCAATTTGCGCTTGGGAAGCGTACCGACGGAGCCCGCAGTTTTTTTTTTTTTATAGTGACTTTCATGCATTTACTCATACCGCAACACATGCAAGCAACATGCAAAGCACACATACACAGATGCAGTGCAATCGGGCCTACCGTTTCACCTTCCGGACGATTTCCAGCCCCCGATGACACTAATTATGCTTTCAATTAAAGTCCGATCAGGTTGCCCCGAAACCGTTCGGATAATTGCAGCAAACTTGCTTTCTCGCTTTCTCGCACTTGGATGGTGGGATGTGATAAGGCGATCGCTGCATTATGCTGCTGCTATTTTCACTACACCTCTACTCCTGCAGCTCTTCGATTGTGCTGGGCGGAGGAATCATCAAGCTCTATTGTGTTTTGGGGCTGGTAGCAGAGGTATCATGGCCTCCGATATGGCTTTTACATTTGTCCCAGTCTTCCATTCTGTTTCCCAACATTCGCACGCACACACACACACACAAACGTGAAAACGTAGCCGTTGTTGCATCGAGTAATTATATCTCACCGTTCGTTCTTTTATCGAGGGGTTGCTTTTTTTTTTGCAAATTTTCTCTTTGACACCATATAAAAAGGAAAAACTCAATGCAATTTCTTCGCTTCACATGTGTTGGTCACGTTACACGACGCATCGCACGCACTTACAGTATCGAACGAAATAAGCGCATAAGGAGCAGCAGCATGGAAGGAATGCTATTCGTATTTACTATGCTCAGAAGAGCATAGCAAGTCACGCCTTTGCACGACAAGGTCCTTGGTATGCGGAAACACTTCCTTAATACTGAATAGACGCTTCTGGCCACTAATCCGTTTCTCCTACGAATCCAGACATTATTCCGTTTATTTCCGTTTTTAAATTTCAGGTCATTAAGGTACTCATTTAAAAAAGTTTCATTCGTTGTGTCTGATACTGTATGCCCTCCGATCATCATCTCCACGCCGCCTCATCAGTGCTGCAAGAGTTTTGATCGAAACGCTTTATCGAGACAACAAAGCGGACGAAGATATTACGATGGACGAATGACGAACCGTGCTAACTGACATGTACACATGTTTCGGGTAATGAGAGAAAAGTACCGATCGCATGTGTATGTGTGTGTATTTTAATCTTTCCTTTATGTAAACCCTTTTTGCGAACAATTCTATGCATCGCAGGCAACACCGATTGGACAGAATGGATGGTAGCAACATGTTTTTTACCACAGCATCAACAGCCGATAACATTGTATGCAAAACCGGGCAACAGCTCGAATATGTTTTTTGTTTTCCTTTTTGTGTCACGGTTGAAAACATTTCACACAAGCCCTTACTCACATACACACACACACACACACACAACTCATGAAAGCTTCGATCGACAGCAAACGGAAGTGCTCACACGTACGATCAACTTTACATAAAAGAGCAGGACGGGTGGGTGGTGGTGGGTTGTATTGCACTGGACTTCCTTTCACAACATGGCGACATCGGGCGTGTACTTCGGTTGCGACCTGCCCGGATGCTCCGATGAAACACCATAATTATTGGTGGTGGCATATACTCCCAACCCTTTTCGCTTCTTCTCCTTAAGTACGCCTCGTTATTATTTTCATTGAAGCCGACCGTTCCGCGGGATGCGTGTGCACTCACGTGTTGCATTTTTTAATTCTTGCTCCCCCCTTTCTTTTTTTCGTCGTTATGATCGCTTTGTAATTCTTATATATCGAGCGGCTGAGTCGAGGCTTTTCCGCCAATGGGGTTGGGTTTCGATGTGGGATTGGCCCCGTTTGAATGGGTCGAGCTGTTGCACACCGGGGATAATTGCACCTAGATGCACTTGCCACTTTGAATACATAAATTCATTGCCCTCTTTATCTCCGTGAGGCGTCCATTTTGTAAAAAAGTGATACTTTCATCGATCATGGTGGAATGATATTAGCCTCAATAGAGTCTCGTTAGGTCTCCACTAAAGACTGTCTTTAAACGTCAACGCTTGCCAAAACTATTCCATTTCAACCATTCAGTCTTCCAAGCCATTCAGATGATAATGAGCCCTGTTGCTGCCGCTAAGCCCTACGATCGGGCTCAATCTTCTCTGCCTAATCACACACCATTTAAAGTATTCCGTCAACAACAGCTCACCGCGATGAATAAGGCGCGTACGGTTTAGCATACAACACGCTCGCTAGCCACCAATCAGCTTAACAACCTGACCAGTCGGCCAGACCCCCAAACATACAAACAAAAGGCAAAAGTGTGAAATTTCACAACTTCAACCCTTCGCTAGTTCTCTCGTGTTCTGCGCGCTCGCTAGGAAACCGTGTGCGACGACGAACGCACCGCGTAATAGTCGATTTAAATTCCAACCAGGTCATTAAACGATTATCCCTAATACCTTAAATAAGTCATTCTTAATTTTTATGTTGTGACCGTGTCGCTCACTTCTTCCCCTTCACTATCCCTCCCTCTTAGCTTATATTTTATTCATTGGATTGGGGAAGAATTCCTTACAGCAAGTCGCATACCTTTTTGGTTGCTTAGGTGTGCCACCCTTAGCTAGCGAATTCTGAAAATTCTAACACCATTTTTGGGTCATTAATCGAGCACCACTGTTTATGTGTGGTTCTTATTTTCCAATAGAATAAACTGGATTATTTTCACATTAAAGATTTTTATTGTCTTATTTCAAACTGAATATGGTTCTTTTGATTTAGCAAAATGTTTTGTGTATTTTTGTTACTAGCTAATCGATCCTTCATCAATCTTTAATTTAATCATTTCTATTCATAAGTTACTCGTATTCTCTTTGTGTTCATTTTTTTCGAATTTTCTGTTTACTATTTATTTTAATTCAGTTAGCTCATTTTCACTCAACCGTTTGCTCTTCTTAAGCCAGTTATTCAAGAAAACACAATATTTAATTTAATCTTGCTTGTTTTTCTTGTATGTTCAAAGATGTAAAAAAATATGTTGAATTTTATTTATTGTTTTCTTTTCCCTTTATTACTTTTTATTTTATTTCTTTATCTTTTCTTTATTAGGTACAGAGTTTTTGCCCGTTTGCCGTAATATGTGTGTTTACATGTTTTGCATTAATTACTTTTTCTAGTGCATAAATAGCTAAAGCTCATAACAATTGAGTGAAGCTTATAAAAGTCCCAAAATTTCTCTTAACAAAATAAATTAAAAGTCATTAAAAAACCTCAAATGCTACCTAGATAATGTAAAAATATGATTTCCATCTTGCATACAACATTCACATCCCCTACGCTACGCCATTTTGTAATACACGGAAATGAAACACGACAAGTGTCGATATTAACGGGAGATGCAGGAAAAAACCCCTTCTCATCAACCCCCTTTCTCCCTCCCACAAACACACCTCTTCTCACCATATACTTCACTTCCACTAACAACTGCAAATTACCCACGAGAAGAAAATGGCGTCCCATCCGGGACGTGGCCTTCCCTGATCTTCAGGACCACTTTTAGGGTGGTCTACGCGAGAGCGAGGTTTCCGTAACCCGTGGTTAGCGAACTTGTGCAAAATTGTGTTATGATCAGTCAAACAATCGGAAGGTATGCAAATTAATTTTCCATTTTATGTCCCCTCTTATTTGCCTTCTTCCCGTTCTCCATCCTAAAACCCCCGTTGCGTTTCATGCCTTGATCGAGGCGAAGGTAATGGAGACTTCGCACCACCTAGACGACGAACCTCACACGGTTAGCGCTGCAAGAATTATTCAAATCAAAATCCCCAGCTCGTTCCTTCGGGTTCGGCTTCGGCCCACAGTTCTGCACAAACTTTGTCCAGCTTACTGGCTTACGATTACGCACGAGCGAACGATGCGACAAGATAATCAGGTAATATCCACGCGTAAAACAGGACACCTCATCATCATCATCATCATCGTCATCTGCGGCCCATGAGGGACGATCGAATTCAAACAACTTACTCACACACGCAACGCACCTTTCTGGATCGATGTGGTGGAAGCATGTGTATGTGTGGGAAATGTTGTTGGAATGCGATCCTCCAGCTTACATGGTGCACGATCGGATCAACGGGTATAACCGCATCTCGGCTCAAACAGCCAAACCGATGCAAAAAAAACCTGGTCCATTACCACCCATCGGGCTGACTCGTCGGTCTAACCGAGGTGCGTTGCGAGCAAATGTGGTCAAATGGTCAAATGCGAGATCAGAATCCGGTTGCAAAACCCATGCAGTTCCGTTGGATCGTCGATACGATTGGCTGGATGTTGAGCTGAACCAGCCTAATGGAAGGACTGGAAGGAGAGCCCAAGCGTGTTGGAAACAAGTGTTGGAAAGACGATTGCATTATCATTCGCCTGCATCTCCGGATTGTGAATGTGTTTTTCGTCGTGAAAACGACGTTACCACTCTCCAGTCCGGTTCGGTCCGTCCCATTCGCACTCCGGAGCGAGCAGAAGTCGATAATTGAGTCATAAAAATTAAAATATTACCAAAGAATGTGTAGCTTCTGCGTGCGAGCAAGTTGCTGTTCGGTCTGGTGGGTATGCAATGCGTGTGACATATACGAGGAACTGGCAAATGGATGATAATTATTGTAACTTGGAAGTAATGGAAGTTGGACTTTAGTTTAGTTTCTCTTGAAGAACTAAACGAGCATTAAAATAGTTGACTTATTTCATGCCTTCCTCTGAGAATTAAACGTTTTTAGATCAATTCGAATACATTTTCCTTATACATGAATACCTCTACCAAAAATTCTCCAAGAAAATGGAATAAAATAAAACAATAAAACATATTACTGGTTGTTGAACGCGAAAACTACTATGAAGAGGTAAAACTTGTCCACTCACTCAGCTAATTATGCTCCACCCTTCATCTTTCCGGAAGTGTACTTCAACACACATTGTCTTACAGTTTTTTTATGATGTTTCCTTCAGCTTCGTCACCTTAACACCTTTTGCATCCCTCCTTTTTTATTTTCTTCCCCTTTTTCCATTGCCTTCCTGCACTTCAATTTTGTCTATTCCATTTCAACAAACGATAGGCAAATAGTGCAAGTCGTCTAGCTGTCTAACGCCCGATGCCACATCTTCAGCTGGCTCGAATTGTTTTCATGCAACGACGCGTCCGTCCGAATGCACACGCTTCCCAGCTGTCGGATGTTATTTGCCTCTACGCGCTTGAAGATTGCCCTCCCGGCAAACACTAATCGACACGGCTTCGACAGCTGGTGAGA
Source organism: Anopheles maculipalpis (assembly GCF_943734695.1). Taxonomy (NCBI): domain Eukaryota; kingdom Metazoa; phylum Arthropoda; class Insecta; order Diptera; family Culicidae; genus Anopheles; species Anopheles maculipalpis. The sequence goes on from NC_064872.1 coordinate 5,545,799, forward strand.
CCTCGATGGACGCGGACTTACGGCTTCTAATTCAATTTGCACCCAATTCTGGTGCCAAGGGGCAGTTAACGGTGCAGTAAATGACGCAGATGATGATGGCTCTTTTGGGAACACTGTGTAGCCCTGTGTTTGTGTGTGAATACTGTCGGCTGGGGAAACTTCACAGGAGTGAGGATATTTTTACAACCCAAAAAGGGAACCATTAGTACATAATAATTCGACTGTCAAAACAAGAGATGGGACAAAGATGTTTTCGATAAGATGAGGGGAGTTAAAGTTGAGATATTTATTTTATGGTTTCTTCTTGTTTGAAGGAAGTCGTAAATTGTATAGCAGATAACACATTACTGCAGTCAATAAAACGTTGCACTAAAAATGTTTTTAAGATGTGAAATAATTCAATTATTTTTTTTTATATAAGCATACTCATAACCAAGCAAAACACCTAGACCACATGAGTATAAAGTGTAAAAGGTTCTTTCTTGCCTGTGCTAAATTAAATTAATCGTCATCGTAATCGTCAACTGTTTAAGAGCCATGTAGCAAATCAAATTACAGAATGAAATCCAAGCCCTTAAGATAAATGGTAAGCACATGCAACGAAGAGCAAAAATGGTAATTCTTCAATAATTGTAGTAAACATTACTATGCTCTATACCCTTTGTTGGCAATAGGAACATTAAAAAAGTAAAGTAATTAAATATCTACTTTCAGTTTTATTCACTCACTGTAATGAGAAGCACAAAAAAACTTCCACTGACATTCTTTCTTCATCTTTAACCATTCATTTGAGGTTTAAAATAATCAGAATGATCTCCAAATGATATAAATATAAATAAATGAGATGATGGTTGCCTTGGCTTTCCGTGTAAAATGAATTGGGGCCTTAACAATAAGAGATTATTACTTGATCAGTCATTCAATCGTGTCTCACCGTACTCAGGAAAATTTTGATAAAAAACCACTCCAAAAAAACATAGAACAATCGATCTTACTTTTCCTCGTACGTCAAGTTCAAATAAAAATACTATTTTTATGTCCTTTTTGGAACATGTTTTAAAAATAAATTTTCTCACAAAATTTTATTCACAACCAGACAGAAAATGCTAATGCGACTCACTTTAATACGTTTCATTTGCATTGAATCGAAAAAAGGAAGAAACTAGCGCAAAAAATAATTGTATTATCCGCAGATCCGCATTTCTAGCATTAAATTATGCCAACTAAAGTGACTGCTCAGTACGATTGATTTCATCATAAATCTCCTCCGTTCTCTACGCTTTCTGTTCTGCTCCAAATCATTCAACCGCGGGATGGATGCTGGAACTTTCAATTCCACCGTAGAAAATGAACCAACACAAACAGACCCTACTCCCAGCAATAAAGAGCTCCAGCCAGTCTCTTCTTTGCATTTGCTTTTAATTGCTTGCGCTAACTGATTGGGAATCGAATGGATGCGGCACATAAATATTCAGCCGTTTTTATGCACTGCTGCTGCTGCTGCTGCTGCTGCTCCAGTCCTAGAATCTCTCACCAACGGTAATGAACGTTACCGCAGCAATATTACCAAACCCCTCCCAACACCTCCGGTCTCGTTCGTTCATTCGTTTCTAGAGGTAAATATTTATACAATTTTTCCTGTTTGGTTTGCGCTTCATTTTTGCTGCATTTTTATCTTCTTCCCACGGCCAGCGTGCGCACTGCAGCATTCTCCCAGCGGCTGATTATTTCTTTCACTGTCCAACCGTTCCCGCCGCTCGCCAACCATCGCTCCACCAACTCCCTTACAGCCAAACCGGAAGGTACTCAACAAAAGTAATGTTTTAACAACTTAATTTTATTATTCAAATTAACAGCGATAAATAACGAGCTTGATTTATCTCCTCAACCATGCTGTTTTAACACCTGATGCCCTTCCACCGAACCAGGCCTCACGCCAGCCCCTGTTTCTGTTGCTGCTGCTCATGTTCGGATCCAAAAGGGAATATTCTTTGCCGCATTCTTCTCACCTCGATGCGAATCCGGTGCGATGGTGAAACGGGTTGACAAATGTTTGCTTTGCTGTGTGCGTTGCTGGAACCAAGCCATGCGAAGCAAGCAAAAAAGCTTCGTCTCTTTCCAAACAATAATAATAACAGAATGATCCCCGCGCGAACGAACCCAACCACGGTCCGGAGCGGAAATGCTGCACACTACTATTTTCATCCCCAAGGCTTACGGAAGGAGCAACATTCCAGTCGTCGACTTAAAGCATGCACCAGAGGAGCGGAGCGGGAGAAATGATTGGAAAGGGAGCCCGGGGAGGTGCGGCAGCAATCGAGCATTTGATAGATGGCCAGTTGAAGCTGGAGCACTCGCTAACACCGAGGACCCGTGGTCAAGTCAATGATTAAGTGATCGTGGATTTGCCGGTGGAAGTTGGTCACGTTAACAAAGTATGGCAGCGTCAGCGTGCAAATTATAGACGTATTGAGCGTTCACGAGCAGTTATAAATGACCGCTAATGCGTTGAGGTTTGGGTTTCGAGGGTCAGCTATTCATGCCCTAACTACAGGCGAAAGTGCTACAAAACTGCACCAAGAAAAAGTCCCTCCATAGTCGGATCACAATCCCTCAAACAGGCCAGCTAGTTGTTCTAAGCCCACACCTCCCCCAGGCCAACGCTAATTGAATCATTCAAATGAATTTATCAAATTTCCATTTGACTTGCTTCACACCCGATTTAAATCGCCTTTAATGCTTCGCTCTCCACGACGATTGTTGTGTTTCGAGCAAGAGTCAAATTTCTCGCTTCCAGGAATCCTGAGGCTTGGCAGGACGTCCTGCTGCTACCGAAAAAAGCGATCAAAACCGGTACCCACTCACTCAGCCACGGCTAGGATAGGATTAACATTAGCAAAGCTTGACGGCTGATCGTCATCTTTTTGTCGTTACTTTGTTGCAGCTTAGGATTTGGTTGTTGTGGAGCAAAAAAAAAAAACAAAACAAAAAATCGTGGTCTGACGGTGGCATTTCTGCATATTACCACACCACTGTAAGGATCAAGTTACGTGCATATCAAACTCCCTCAACGACACCACACCCAAAGCACTGCATTTCCTTTCCAGACAGCAGTCTTGCTTTTTTGTCTTCCCTGCGGTTCGTCGCTTGCGCTTGCCCCGGGTTTGAAGTCAACCGTTTTGTGTCCCGCTCGAAATAAATACAAATTCAATCATACAAATTAAGCCGTCCGATCTGACAACCATCGGCAAATTGACTGTGAAACACAGCGCCACGGTGCGCCCATCGTTTAGCCGACGACTCATGCAGCTGCATCGGATTGCAAAAGGGGGGCTTTTGCGCAGCGGCAGCCAATCGTAACCGCAAGCACAAAATCCGAATGACGAATTCGATCGACATCGGCAAAAAAGAAAAGAAAAAAAACAACTCCACCAGAAAGCCGATCAATTCATTCACGTTGCAGTTGTAGCTATTTTTTGTCTCTTTGCCTTTGCCTCCATCAAAAGGGAGCCAACATCCTTACGAAGCGCATTTTTTGTTGCTGTTGTTGCTGTTCGAGTACCATTTTTATTTCCAACTCCCCGGAGCGGACGGGATCGAACGGTCTAAACCGCCACCACCACCATCACTTCGGGCAAGTAATTACGTTTTGCGGTTCGACCGTTTTGATGTGCTGTCAACTGTGCTCAAACGTCGGGTCGATTTGTTTCGACTGGAGAGATTTTCCACCTCTTTGAAGGTAAATGATCGAATGTGGTACGGTTGTGAGAAGCACTTACCGATCCACGAGCTGGTATCGACGGGAGTGCTTTATTTGAATTGAGAAAATGAAATCTCTTCATGTGGCGTCACAGGAGTATGCTTAAGGGACGGTAAGCTTTGATTAGTGTGTGATGTTGAGGATCACATTTTTTGATTATTCAATGTAAACTTTCAGTAACATGATTTTATTACATCGTTAAGTTATTGCTTTAATTTTAGAAATTTGGTGTCCCAGCTTCAATAGACGATTCCACAAATATTCGAGAAGACGTTTATCAACTGTTAAATAATTTCAAACAAATTGTAGAATCACTCAACAACTGTAGTATGCAATAATAAAAATAAACTCCTATCTTTCCTCTTCAATGATGTTCGCTCGATCAGCTCATAAGAGCTTGACGGCTCCATTAAGCAAGTAAACATCGATCCTATCCCAGAAAATAAAATAGCTATTTCGAAGCATTTTTCCAAGCAAAACGCTACTCCATCTTGCAACAATGTAGCCCAATCTAACCCTATTCGCTCGCTAGGAAATGAAGCTAAGCCCGCGCTTTATTTGCGTCATAATTACCTCCAACATGCAACCACAGAACCTTAACTCGAGACCTTTTTAAATGTTACCAAACTGCACCGAAAGCTTTCTTTCTCCACCTGGGTAAAAGAAAAACAAAACCCACCGTCCGCAGGGTTCGTCACGGATAGATCAACCGGCCACAGATAGACGACCGAGCAACCCCGTAGTAGATGGTCGTTTTGTCAAGCGTCCCGTAATACATCATCAAATAAATATTTATTGCCCCGTTAAAGCCCAGCTAAGCGTAACGTTATTAATGCTTGGTCGCGTCCCATAGACACGAGTAACAACAACAAAACACGGCCAGTAAAAAAAAAACGGGACCAAGACACAACGCTTGGCAGTTTACCGGTTGTAGTGGTAGATCCTCACCATCACACACAAACGAATTCGCTCAATATTTGATGAAATTTAAATAATAACATACAATTTACCATTTATTTCGAAATGATATAATTGATGTTTCTTGTAGGTTTGGGACTCTCGGCTTTTTTGTGGCTCTCCTTTGTGGACTCTTATTTTCTGCTCTTTTCGACTGTTCGGCCTGGAGTTGCTTCTTCCCCTTTTACGCACCCTTTTCGTACCAGGGTTAGGACAATCGGAAGCAGAAGGTGTAGATAGTAATTGGCTCTCTAACGATTCTTGGGCCTTTCGTTTTGTTTATACCAAATTGATGTTTTCATTTCTAGTTCTGCGTTTTTTTTTTCTGTCTGTGACGGTGCGCAGAGCAATGCGGAACCCACTATTCCCTCACCTAACCCTTCCCCATCTCCCCTCCCACAGCACGCCCGCTTTCGATCCGATCGGCCAGCTCTCCTGGCCGCCGACACATCCAGATCGCTGTTTCTCGATTCTCGTAGCGCCTGCTCTGTTCATGCTAGGTTCTTCTGCTGGATCAAACAGCGAGAAAGAAAGGCGGGAATCTTGAAAAAGGGTAGAAATAAAGGTGGATCATTGCTGATTAGAAGCGTACGTGCGTACGTCTGGGCCACAACTGGCCACCAGGCTGGGCTAGTGGCTTACTTGGAGCGAATGAGAAGGGAAATGAACCTTTTTCGCTCTACGCAACCTAACGTTTACTTGCCCATCATCGATCGGCCCCGGCATTCACAAATGGTTAGGCATGCGCTCGTTCCCGCACACATACAAATCATTGAGTTGAGTTTTTGGAACCCTACTCGCCTACTGCTTCGCTTGGGAGTCTCCCGCGCGACTTCATGTCGGTGTGCACGATAATGAATGGGTTTAGTGATCGTTAATTTGTTAATAGCAGGTGATTAGTTTCGGTTTAAGTGACAGAAGTTGTCGAGTCAAAACCCCCCCTCTATATTCCCTCCCTCGAGCTATGGTGGTGGTGGTGAATCAATGACACTAGGGCATTACGATGATAATCATGCACTAATTTTAGGTCCTTGTGTGGTAGAGATTGCAAATTGAATCAGGTTTTCATGCTGTCGAAATTAATTCGAAACAGATTGCTAACCTCGTTTTGAAATAGCATGAAAAAAGGGTGCTAAAATGCTACTTACTGTCTTTATATCAGCTTAATTAGATCCTTATGAGCTCGTTTCGATTAAATAAACAAATTGCCCGCTTCGGATGCACGGGCAAACGCGAGACAAGCGTGCTGGAAAAGGGAGGAAAAAACCATCACGATGGGTCATAAAATCATCCGGCACTCAACTTCAACCTCGTTTTTGTTTCCGATTCTGCAAGCCGCGTGCCGTTTTTTTATCGTACCCTTTTTTATACGAGCCCTGTACGGACGCATTCGTTAGCATGCCGTGTGGCGTGTAACTTCTTACAGCAGCCAGACCAAAACAACGCAAAAAAAAGCTCCAAAACCGATGCACCGCACGCAGGGAGGCGGATGATAATCTTTCATTTGAAAATTAAATAATAATTTAACCCGCAAAATGATTCCTTCTTACGCCGTTACAAAAGGGCGGTCCAATGGTTTGCGTTACGATCCCTTTTCCTCCACCGGGTGTGATCCGATCTTCCCCTTGGTACCGGTGCAGGCAATCGACAATCATCGGCATCATCACCATTATCAGTGCCGGTGCATCGGCACACCAGAGTGCACCCGGCCCAGCCCGGCCAAAACATGTTCCAAACTCACCAGCGACGACGTTGAACGATTGCAGTAATGCCAGCCACGATGATGAGCATGGCCCCATGTGGAAGGCCATGATCATTTTCTACACGTCGCAAGCAACAGATGTGCATCGCACAGAGGCGCAGAATGGTGCGATAATTGCACACGGCAGCCAGCTAACCACACACATTTGGCTTCCGTGCGGTGCCGGGTTTGACCGGTGAGCCAATTTCTCTAATGGAGCAAGATTAATTTCAATTAGGATATCTTCCAATGTTTGATTGTTTCCGTTTATCTTTTTGCTTCGCTTGGCTTTTGTCTTCTAACTGATGTAATCGCTTCATTTATTGTGATGATTACCATTTTATGATCTTTTAGCAGGTAATTTTTAAGGTGCTGAAACCGATTCGCTTCTATTGATATCATCAAAACTAACAGCTAAATTATTTTATGACACATTCCAGTACAATGATCCAAATTACCATTTTTGGCCCCGATTATCCTTAATCTAAAACCTACTTTCTTTTAAAAAAAAGAAAATCCACCTTAGTTTCACTCCTGTCATCCAGGAGTAGAAATAAGAGCTACAAATTTCAAATTGAATAAGGTTCGTGACTTGTACCGGCATTTTTCATGTGAGTCTTTGGCTTGTTTCTTTATTACCCGACAACGAGCACTCAAATGGCTCTTTCTTGCTCTATGGCTTGTTGTTCTAATAAAATATCGCATTGTCCTACAGCTACTTCGCATTACTAGCTCCATGCTCTCTACTAACACTCAGATCTTTTTCGTAATACTTGTTAATATAGCATCTAATTCAAAAAAGTAAATAAAACCTGTCTCAACCGAACGTCCAATGAGACAATTTCACTTGCTTTCCAGTTTCGACTTTCAATTTCTATTTTCACCTGGTTAAAAAAAAACGTTAGAGCTTCACACCCTCCTTTCATCTAAAGTCTTTCGTTCACGGTGCATTTGCTTGCTCATAACACCCAACCCAACATTCATGCCAGGTTTCGATCGGATCATCTTCAGGGGTTCGACGCTTCTCTCTGTTCTTCTATAAGGCTTAGACGACAATGATGCGACAGTGAGTTTCATAAATTTCCAGATTTGGTCTCGTTAAACGCGCTCGAGCTTTAAGAAACGGTACGGAGTGATGGCCTTTAGACACGCTAGCTAAGTCAGCAAGATTGGTACCCTCCGTGCTTTGGTGGAATTAGAATACATCCCAATCATTTCCCAAATCCACACCAGCACTAGCACGAACTGTTGATTTAGATCTAAAAGTAAAGGAGAAATTTATTTAAAGTAAAAAAAGAGAAGGAGAGATCTAATGCTAAAGAGAACAAAAAAGCAGAAAAGATCATCATAAAAATACATTAAGCAAGGCAAGCAACGCGGACTAGAGAATCATCAAGAACACGAAGAGGGTGAACCAGTTTTTTAGTGTTTCATAACCGTGTCACCGTGGCTCGTACCAGCTATTTACGGAAATGGTCGATCACCAGCTCTTCCCTACTTTCAGCCTGAGCCTTGAGACTCAATGCCACAATGACTCAAACCCCTAAATTTATGAACGTGAGGAAGCTTTTAGATAATGTCGACTGTATTTCTTCACCTTTTTTTTGTCAGACCGGCCAGTGTGTGCCCAAGCGGATAGCACCAAAAAGCAAACCAGCGCTCCCGATCTTGTCTCTTTTTTGCCGGAAGATGCTTTAGGCTTTGGCCTCCTGAATTTACTTTTAATCCTCCAACTGTTTTAATCATACCTCCAAATCATACCTGCATTAAAGCTACCCGTCCACGACCAAGCTCCATAGTGCTCGCGGTGACGCTAATTCGCTTGTATGCTCTCTTCGCTTATCAAATCTGTTCTGCAGAAACTGGGTTTTATACGGTGGAACACAACGCACTTCCTACGGAGCACCGTTCGGCTGTTTGATTTATTCTCCACCGTGCCAAATGCGCACGTATGCTTAAAAGTAAATATAAGATAAATACTGTCAACTGAGTGCGCTTGCGTGCGCACCGAGCTGCCCGGGCTTTCGATGAGGTAATATTTATGATGGAAATGGAAAACAAAAACGATACATTTGTTGAAGCGATCGCTTGAGGAGTTGGTTCGTGGATCATTCGACAATTGTTCGAATTATTGTATTTTACAAGAAATATTAGACATGCGTTGGCAAAAAGCATTTCACAAGAAAAAAATTCAACTCACTTAATTGCAACTCACCTTCGTTACTTGTTGTCCATCATTCGGACCACGTCAATTAATCTTGAAACCTCACGATTAGTTCGATTGTGATTGATTCTCCGCGCATATTGATGACTCGTCAATCATACCATCGTTTGAAGCGCTGTTTGAAGAGAGGGTTGCAAATGGATTTTCGTCTGCCCCTCTTTCGTACCTCGAAGCAAGTGCAATATTGCATTCTCGCTCGCAAATGAAACATCTGCATTGGCTGACTCTTGGATGCCTTTAGTCCAAGGATTTGCCTCACACAAAAAATCAACCAAAAAAAGCAGAACAATATTCTCATCAACACGATCGACGGGTGAAATGCTAGTCTCATATCCATCCAAAAATATGCATTTTGAGTGATTTGCGATGGATATATGGCTTCGTGTTTTTTTTTTTTTTGGGTTTGAGATTGACAGGACGAGAATAAAAAAGCTCGAACCAAAATTCACATCAAGAATGCAAATAAGTTACCACTTTTCTTGGAGCTTACTCCGTTCACTCCGACATGTGTTTCTGCACCGTTATCCTTGATTGATCTCGACCTCCTTCTGTCTGCTTTCTTGTTCCATCTCTTCCCTTACGCTAACCCTCATTCGTGGTGCATTATAGGGGAGATTTTGCGCCGCTTTAATAACAATAATTCATCGCTCGTTCGATGCAGATAAACTAAATTTGCTTGCATCAGAAAGGATGACGGGGATCTTACCGGGATCAAGGTGAAAAAAGCGCAAAGTACCTTCAAAAAACACCAGTGGAAGCTTATAGAATATGACGCACCACAGCAAGAAAAACACAACATGCCTCTGTTGCATTCATCTACGCTTTGCTCAGCAGTTTCACCAGTGTTCCGGAGGGCAGCGTTTTTTTTTTTATTTTTTTGGGAAACCGAAGCGTAATGAATATGCATTTATTCGTCGATTTTTTCGGGTCAAGTGCCTGTCGATGCTGGGTGAGCGAGTGAGAGAACGTATGGGAGATCCCTTTTCCTCGGCCAATCTGTCAAGCGATCGGAGCAGAAGGCAAGCAGACACCGGGTGAGCACCGGGCGAGCGTTGATGGGAGTGATAAATAAATGCAAAATTTTTTGACTGATTGTTGTAATCTGAAGAATGAAATCGGTCAGCCGGAGGAGGATCAAGTGGTTGCGTACACGGCGGTTTTCTGCTTGTTCTGCCCGAAGCGAACGCCAACTTCTTGCCTCGCCGAGTGTCCGTGTGCGTTGCTTGAAGCCTCGAACGAGCCTCACAGCGTCCGAACCCCTAATGGACGTGAATGCCTTCGAAAAAATGCAATGCAACAACGCATCGGGGGTAACTCTATGCAGAGCATGTCCGAAAAATCGCCTTCGCCCATCTATCGGGTGCGCAGCAAGAAGCGGCTCCAAAAAATGCTAGAAAGCATCGAAACCCTTCACAAAAATGCATCTCACCTCGAAGTCTTTTTTTTTCGGTTCACGTTCCATTCTCCCGGTTTTTTTAATAATATGCAAAAATGATGACTTATTCATATTTTTAACTTCAAAACTCCCTTGCTAACCTTACCTGTCGCATCACCACATCCACAAAACATGACAGATTGACTTTGTTCAGCAGGAACTTCCTCTACCACTGCGAAAAGGACCGATTCCGCTGGTCCGGGAGAGGGGAATGAAAATACTTATCCACTCGATCTCTCGACGCGGCTTGACGTCGATTGATATTTGGAGGTTTCTTTTTCTCTTGTTTTCGCTTCGCGTTCGTTTTCAATGTACTAAGCCCCACGTCTTGTCTCGTTGGTCCGTTGGTGCCGAAATAAAATTTCCCCGTCTTTCAAAACTTTTAAACTCTCGTGTGCAATGCAAGATTTATTGCACCGTGTACGCACATGGTTGATTGTTTTCCTCTCCCCGGGATGCTTGGTGCAATCTCATCCACATTCCACGGTCACTTACAACAGGCTACGAGTTTGTGTGATCCTTACGATTGGCAGTCGGAAGGATATTGACGAGGATCATTTTTCCAACCTTCCAAGCATCCAGAGCCACTATAGAATAGCTATTTGTTTACATACAAATAAACCTTTTATTCTTAATCAACGCACGCACCACAACACACTTTCAAAATAAATTAAACTTTCTTGAACATTCTTCATCGAGTGTGCATTAATTTATTTATTCTTCCTCCAATTTAGAGATTATCTGTCTCAATTCCTATTTCTTTCACACACGATCACACGAGCACGGAAGAGGTTGAGTGCGCGTTGATAAAGCACGATCATCATGCCTTCACCATTTCCACGAAGCTTTGCGCCCCCAAAAAACCGGACCGGCGAGCAAGCAGAAGAGGCAGCGACCGCAGCAGCAGCAGTAGACCGCAAAAGCAAAAGGCAGAAAAGTCGCATGTATGCTTGCGTTATAAATTGCGTGTATTTAAGATGAGATAATAATACATTTATATTACTTCGGCGTATCGGCTGATGTGGCCAGCTTCGTGTTTTGTTTATTTTTTTTCTTTCGTTCGTCATGATTTTTGCTGCTAAAAGCTTCCCAATTTGCCAATTATGTGAATCCGGGCCTGCGGAATGGTTTTAAACGAGGGATGCATGGTAAGGAGGGGATCGGGAATTGGCAATATTACCACCGCCGTTGTACCAAATTCACACGTCAACGAATTTACCAAATTATCCAATTGATTAAGGCCCCTAATGTGAGAATTAGTCCATGATGAAATTATTCCTCCCAAAAATTGCGTGTAGTTTACACAGGGAGTTAATAGAATTACTCTACCTTTAGAACAAACAAAGAGGTCTTGATTTAAAATCTGGTCCTAAAAAAAAAGGCTTCACAATCGAAACCGATCACTAACAAAACCCGGCCTGATTCGCCGTGCAACTTGACGACGGACGCGATAAAAGATTTCAACGACAGCACAAGTGACATTAAATCCTAACAACGTGCAACCGGCTCTTCCTCGAGCTGCAAGGCTGCACATAAAAGACTCCATAACCACTGTCTGCCCCCCTCCAACCCTCCATCTACCCTTCACCGTCTCCTACCTCTCCCTATCCTCTTCTCCACCATCACAATTGTGTCTAATTTTTGAAGTGTCTCGCGATCGGTCTTCCGCAGATCAACTCATTCCCGGAACGACTCATTTCGCGTTTGACAACGAAATGGCACGATGTCCGGTGTGCCGGCGCGATCCAAATGCCGTCCGTCCTGCCCTTAAGACACTGATGAGAAAAGCGTTTCACCCGCACGCACGCACACATACACACACGCACATCACATCGCACATCGGGTCAACTTCTCATCGTGTGCGCAAGGAAGAAAATCACAAATTCGTTCCATTGCTCCGTTTACATTTCGTTTGATTTATATTCCTCTCAGGTCTTTATTCTTCGGCAAACGCGACTACGTGGCTTTTTAGCGTAGCATTTATTTAAGTACGCTTCTTCCTTCCGCCGCTTCGTTCCTACTTTTCAACCGGCCACCATCGCCGCCCGGCCACGGTGCGTGCAGAAGAACTTGACGGTTCTCACCTGGTTCGCGAACGTCTGGGAAGGAGTCGGGGTCGGGTCTCGCCTCACTCTGCGCTTCCCACTTCCTAAAACTCGTTCTTCGTCTCCGGCCCGTCCCGTCCCGTGCACCGAGAGCCGGCTTTTGCGATCGCGCGAGCGCAATCGTTCTTATCCTGCAGCTCATTTAAGTTCCACCCAAGCCGGAATGAATTTATTCTTTACGACCAACCCGACACCCTGAACGTTCGGCTCTGGTCGCCTGCCTGCTTTCCACCCGTCCCCCATACGTTTGTGCGTGAGTGTGTGTATGTGTGTGTCACCAGTCATGGACTTATTGGCTTTCCGCTTAAATACGCTGCTCATGTCACCGCAAAATGCGTTTTTGCGTTACCGTTCTCTCTCTCGTCTCCCCAAGAGTAACCATTTCCTCACCATTTCCTGGCATGCGTTTTTGCGATTGTTGCGCTCGTGTTGCGTTTTTGTTGTGCGCCAAATAAAAGGAACCCGTCCCTTCCTGGGAAAGGGAAGGGGCAGCGAAAAACAATCCACGCATACACTACGAGAGCAGAGAGAAAGAGAGAGAGAGATAGAGAGAGAGAACGAGAAACAGAAAACCCCTCATTTCTTTACGCATACAGATGCCATGTTTCTGCCCATTCGACACCCGTTTTTCCAACGCCAGAATGTAACGTATGGGGCAGCATAACGCGCGGTTTCGCATTCGACGGGACCAATTTGGTCGATGTGTGTCTCGCACTCTCTACCGTTGTCGCCCTCACTCGCCATCTTTCCCGTTCCCACTGCACGGGGAGCTACACAATTTGAATGCAAACATCAATCATTTAAACACACTGCATCAAATCGATAACAATATGGGAAATTTATTTGACGGCAGAAATCCGCCCGCTTTGAGCAGTGTGGTACGGGAAGCAGATAAATGGTGAAAAAGTTTTCAAAGTCGTCAGGCGAGAAGCTTGTAACAGTACGGAATTGGCCTTCAATAATTAAGATGTTTGTTTTAATTCATGTAATTAAATTTAGTACAGTTTTAATGTTTCCTTATTACAAAACTTCCAAAAATGAAAGTCCTGGAGCCTGGTTAAGCTCCACACCCGCTTATAAACCTGCTGCATAAGTCTTCTAATTCGCTTATGGTATGGAGCCAACGCCTAGGGGCGGCCCGGTGGTGTAAGCGACAGCATCGCCGGTCTTCAAACGGCAGGACCAGGGCTCAAATCCCATCCGGACCGTCCCCCCGTAGTGAGGTCTAACTAACCAGCTACGTGGTGTCGGCAGTCTAGAAAGCCATTTCGATGGCCGGCATGACCTTAGAGGTTGTTAAGCCAATAAGAAGATGGATCCAACGCCAAGTCAAATTGAATTCTAAATCTTCGAGTAGTCCCCACTGGTCTGGAAGAAGGCGACAACAATACCGATCTTTACAAAGCAGGACGGGGAATCAAATCAGATCTGAACCGTTTATTCCATAGCAAGGACTGACTATGCTAGATATCTACACTTACTCACTGGTTTTCCCATTTTGTTATACAAAAAACTATATTTTTACTAAGGAATAAGCTCCTACATCCGTGAACAATAAGGTGGTAAGCCATTATATCAAAATATAAAATAAAAATAGAAAAATCAATGAGCTGCTACATCTTATTTGTAGTCTTAGCATGAAGCAAAAGTTTGAATCTACCAATTCAATTTATCGCCCTTTCTGGCAATTACATCAACTGCGTCGCTTTATCTAAAATTGTACCATCTTTACTCTCATAGCTCCATGTGTCCATGAGTCTCCGAATAAAAGGAATTACCGGGTTCACGAGTCCACTGGAGCCTTGTCCACTGCGTGTGAGGCTACTAAGACTGTAAAGACTATACGCAGTCCAAACAGATTATGCAATACAGTGGACAAGTTTGTTTCTGTACTTCTAATATTCACCATTCAACTATCCTGGAACAATTGCAATTTTATTCCATAAATCTTCCACAAAAAAAAAAAAGAAATCTCATCAAGCAATTCTGAATATTCGATTTGAACATTGAACATTTAATAATCTTTGTTAGCAATGAAAAACTATACATAAGCAGGGATACATTGCTACAAATTTATAATTGTAACTAAAAGTGGTATCTCAAAATCTATCCCTTCTAAGCCTGCTTAATGTACTGTCCGCAGTGCCTATTTATTACCGAGCCACCCCTGTTATCCGTTTTGCTGATCTTTGCTTTATGAAGTAATTTGCAAACGCAAACGCCTCCCTCTCTACCTCGGCGGAAATGAGACGCGAACCAGCTACAAATCACTTCTGCATCAAACTGCACCACAAATCCGTTCCATTCGTTTTGGAAACTTTGGAGTTGCTCGAGCTGGAATGCTGTAGCTGGAGGCTAGCGGGGAGGGGAGACGATAAATCGATGTTTTGCCGAAATCGACGCCGTACGCCGATTGGATGTCCATCAAAAAGTTCAACCCGGAATGTGGGGAGACGAAAACGCAAAACGAGGGACAACATCAACAACAGCTATAACAAAAAAAAAACAGCACACACATCCACACAGTTTGAGAACGATGCATCATTCTGAGCCCGATCCCAAAAGCGACTCAAGTCATCTGTCAATCATTCGACCACCCCAGATACCTGCTTTTTGGTACCCCTCCGTATCACCTATCCAACCCCCCCCCCCTCCTCCCCCTCTTCCCCCTTCTTCACTCCGAGGGTCCGTGGTTTTTGTCTGTCCTTTCTCCATCCGAGGCTCAATTCAATGGTGCGATGCGTAAAAATGGTCGTTCAAAGGCTCGTCAAAAATCGCCCACCGTCCGATCAGAAAGTGCAGCTTATTGGCAATAACACTGCAACACACAAACACACGCCACAACGGTTCAGGAGAATGGGAGAAACGGACCTCAGCAAGGGGAATAGAAATCATCCTGTAAGAAAAGGCTTCCATCGCAAAAAGGGGCGAAGGCACGCAAATCCCGATGATGATGCGATCAAACTGCAACAGCCGGGACCGATGCAGTTATAATGCAACCCATCCTCCCCAACACTGCCCAGCGGATGCAGCAGCCGAGGTGAGAAGGAGGAAGGCTTTTTGAGGTCTACGGCAGTCGATCAGTATTTTGTGTCAGCATCCCCGGAGACTTAAATTGCGTTTTTATATTTCCAGAGATTATTTTACCTCGTATTTTCTGATTTCGTTTATTAGTCTCCGTCGCCAGGGGTTTCGGGTTCACGTATGAGTGAAGGGCGTACGAAGTGCAGTGCAGTGTTTTGCGAGCAGCGAGGGCCGCATTTCGTGCCGCAGACAGGCAGGCGGGCGGGGAAGTCAGATTGACTCAAAAAGGATCATTCCCGAATGGACGGACCATCATTTGAACTTTCGCTTCGATATTCGACACTTTTTATATGCATGAACGCAGGAATGATGGGGAATGACGAGAAGGCCATCAAACTTGCCTCCTTGCCCCAACCTTTCCTTTTGATCTGCATCCCGCAAAATCTTCTGCAAATCTTTTCGCGAAAAAAAAAACGTCAGTGTAGTTGTCTTGTGTGTATGTGTGTTTTTTTTTTTCGACATCTGTTGTAAATTCTTAAAATCTTGCCTCTTCCTCCAAGTTTCTTGCTGAAGCTCCTTCGATTGTCCGTATCGAGACTGGGGTAATATTCTACCATCGAACACCGGAGATTTCGCACCGGTCAAGATCATAGATGCTGATTCACGGGCTGCTTTCACACGATTGCTGGTGCATAATTTATGGCGGAAAGATTTTTATTAAACATTGCCTTCGACGATCAGGATATTCACGCCAAAATGGTTGGGGATGAGGCAGTTTTTCGACGAACAATATTAATTTCTTTTTGAGAATCGGTTTTCGGATTTTTGATTGTGAGCCAATGATTGCGTTTTCAGCGTATGTTTTTGATTTTGGGATTCAGAAGATTGCTTTTTTTTGCATATTTCCTCAACATAGGGCTACAAATTTGAGATTAATTTCTTGATTTTCTTGAAGAAGCATCAAACCATAATTCTAATGAAGTTAAGGACATTACACTAGGAAAAATTAAGGACATCTTTCCTAAATTATTCTCTGCGTCGCTTCGAATAAAATGTAACCAACAAAAAGTCCAAACTACATCCACATCCACAATCTCAATCACAAATCACCGAAACACGAACGAAAAAACTTCTCAAGCCTAAAGAGACACAAACTACCCCGGAACAACCATATCCACCACCACCACCACCGACAGGTTACGGTGGTGTCGTCTGCCACTCAGCCTTCCGTCAAGTTGTTGCAGCACGGCCCGGTACGGATGCTTTCCCAACGATGATGACACGACGATGACAAAATGCACGAAAATGATGACAACCGAAATGCCGATCGGTTGCCGCGATCAGACAACAGAGCGTGCGCGGCTTCCATTGGAAGAGAGGCGATCAATCGATCAGCGACGGTAGGGACGGGTTGGTTTGGTAGACTTGGGAATGAACGGACACACATGAAATCGGGCGGATGCTTTGGCTTGCCGTTCTGCATTCGAAATCAGTCTTTTCATCCATCGAAACGCAAATACCATTCGCAGCGCGGATGCCATTCGCGGTGGAATGTTTCCCGAGCGAAGGATTCTGAAACGCGCTTTGCTTTCGGAAGCTTTGGACGATCGAATTTTGATGGCCAATGATGGGACGGGAAGCGGTGATGAAAGAAGGAAACAAGGAGATGCATTTACCACGCCGGTATGCAGCCGATTTGATGGACTCGTTCTTGGAAGCCAGCTCAGCTCCCATCACGAACGGTTCTGGTGAAGGCTAAAGTGGCTCAAAGGATGGCAAAGGTGTCTTACAAATGCAGGACAAATGCAAAGTTATAAAACGGCCATACAAGTGAAGTTGATAGAAACATGATTAAAATCTTTTCGCTACAAGGGTCTGGTCAAGTGATTCGAGATTTATTCTAATAATACGAATTAATAAACTTACACTAAATATGTCCTATTTGTTTGCGAAGTCAACCCAACAGCTCACAAAAACTTACTCAGTTTGATGTCAGGAACAACCTAAATCCAATTATTTGCTATCTAATCAGCTCAATAATTAATGAATGTCAGTGTGGTTCGACACTTACCGTATGAACAATAAGTCTTTTGTTAAACGAAAATTAACGAAACCCGTGCTTTTTGAATTAATATGATTTATTTTATCTTTAAACAAATGTATCATTCCTTGCAATCATCCAACGTTTCAAGGTGATTATTCGTTCCTTCTTGCTAACTTTTGATTTATTGAAATTGCCGAAGCAATTTTCCTTCAAACGAATATATTTCCACCATATTATAAATATCAATTATTTCGTACTATAAAACACTGCACAACATTGTTGCAAAGTGTGATGATTTCCTCCCGAGATTAAGCAATCTGTTGCTCCATAACCACCGGAACGAACCGAGAACGCCCCCGGAGAAAGTTCAAAGTGTGCAAAAGAATTAGAATAATTCTTCAGCGTACGTTAGATAAATAACATTGTGCATCGGAAATTATTACAATCGCCACCGACACCTTGCAGCAGCAATAATCAACGGGCTTGCATGCAGACTAGTTTCAAGTCTAGCGCAAGTGCTTCGCCACGACTGCACTCGCACGGCAAAACAGAACAGCTCGTGACCCTTCGTCATTTCACCACCAACACCACCATGGAACCCTCCGTTCCCGGACGAACCGCTGCGTACCAATAACTTAACGGCAAAGTGCAATAATACCGGAATACTTGGGCGCAGGGTAGTTTGGTTGGAAATTTATGATCCGTTTTGGCAGAAATACGAGAATTCGCTCACTTAAACCGTGCCACCCCGGGGGTCGCCCTGTCCCGGTTACTTCTTTACATTCCGCCCTGTTCGGTTTAGTTGCAAGTGGAATGATGAGCGTTCCGGCCTGCGGAGCGTTTAGAGCGTACGCAGAATTGCAGAAATTACCCACAACGGTGCGCGATTTCGGTACGATACTTCGTTTGTCACTTTTCAGCCTTCAGAATCGTGGCTCAGTGCAAGTGTGAAGCAAATTGTGCAGCAAACTTCTTTTTCCCTCGCACTGGTTCGTGATCATCCTCGAGGGAGCTTGGATGAAGTGCAGTAGACGAACGAATCTTCGCCGAGCCTGCGAAGCTGTGTGCGCTTTTGCATTCCCGCCTGCGCGCCGGAAGCCACCAGAGCGGGCATGGGTATAAATTATCGCAGATAATGTTTACCATAGAATGCTACTGCACTCTCGCACGCTCGCACAGTTGGTGGAAATGTCTCACCGGGTGGGAAGACAACCGGCACCAGTGGGAGAGCGCCCGAAGCTGTCCGGGGCTGTCGGGTAGCGATACCGGAAGGTGCCATCGGTATCGAATCGAGTTTATCGATTCCACAGCCAGCAGACCAGAAAAGTAAAAAAAGCTGACGGGAGGCGTAGTTGAAGCTTGGCTGCTGCGTGCTTTGATACAGAAGTTATTAATTAGTTTGTACCCGCCCACGGTTGGTATTAAGGTGTAATAATTTGTTGTTCCCTCCCAACGGCCGAAAACCGAAAACGATCCAAAATATTAACAAACAAAAAAGCTACGCACCACCGCCGTGAAGAGAAGCAGGAAGGAATAAAAAAAAAGACAACAGACGCAAATTCTCTTCCCTCCTAGGATGGGGACGTTCCAGCAATCAGAAAGGGGGACATGGAAAAGTTTCGTAGAAGCGAAACGATTTGGTACCGACCGGACGACCAAGCGCGATATCGCGGACTATCGTTAGAGTTTTGCCGACGACAGTACGATAGAACGGAAAAGTAAAGAAGGAGGCTCCGAAGCGAGCAAAAGAGCGAGAGCAAGCCCAAGCGAATGGATGAAAATGGATCGCGCATGGCTTTTGAGACCGTGATCGCAATCGTTCGCAAACGATCGACGGAACCGAAACGCATGCGAGAGCGCGATGACTCTTCGACAGTTGTTGGCTGTTGGCTGTGATCGCCACTCGCCTCGCCCCGTCAGGGTAAGAGGACACCGGCGACGAAACCGGGGCTCTAATGAAAAAAGGCGGTGAAAAGCGATAATTACCCCTTAATAAATGAACATAATCACTGTAATCAACGGTGACTGCCTAGGCGAAGAGGCTTGAGAACTTTTTCCCGCCCTGAACGATGGTTGAGAAGCAGAAGGGTGAAGTGGTGGAGGAGGTCTTGAAGCTTTTTTTTTTTTTTGGAGGCGAGACCGGAAGGTTGAAGCCCAAAAGCGGCTCGTGGCTTGTGGCGCTTCGCGTTGACAGAGAGATCAAGCTTGAAAGTCATACCCGGGTCGAGATCGGAGATGGGGACGGGCTGGGCGATACTAATGGGAGGGCTGGCGACCAACGATGGATCGATCGGTTAGCGATAGTTAGTGCAATGGAATCTACTGTCAGGATGATGATGGTGATGATGATGAGAGTGTTGATAATCGTACCAGCTCGAATGATTTAAACGATCATTGTATAAGAAGCAGGTTCATCGCTTGAAGTCTTTTGTCTCTAACCGTATTTAATGAGAGAATATTTTATTAGATAAAAGTGTATTTTTGTAAAGCTACTATATCTTAAGAAAATGAGTATATTCTGAAAGTTCGTCGATTGAATTTTTCTAAAAAAATTCAATCGACTTTTGTTACTTTTGTTACTAGTTTAAAGTATCAATTGAAACAAATAATGTTTTAAATCAATAGACATGTTTCCCCTTCTGGCTGGTAAAAGCATAAAGTATTGAAACCAAAACTATTTTCAAATAGTTCCAGGAGATTATTTAACAATTGTTCATCTTAGGAAATAAAACGTAACAATCTTCAACTACTCTTCGTAGATTTGAGACTGATTTTTGTATGTTGTACACTCTTTTAGGATGTGTTACGGAAAGAATAATACAACTTTTACATTTTTTCTAGGCTCAAATAAAGAAGATATACGTTGAACAGTCTAAGGCCGCAAAGTTCTCCCCATTTTTACTCAACATACTCTTACTTTTTACATCCCTCACCTAAATGACTCCGGTCAAAACGGCGAGCGTTGGGCACGTTTATTGACGTGATAAATAGATTCGTTTTGGATCACCTGGCAACAGGTAACAGAAAATATTGCCAGCCTCAACGATGACGAGGTGGAATTTTCAGAGCACGAGAACACAAGCAAATGACGCCCAACACGTTGCTGGTGAGGAAGAGCACGATGCTGATGATGATGATGATGTTACCTACGCGTGATGATGCGCAATACGGAAGCATGAACCATGAAGCGGTGAGTAACGCCAAAAAATAAGCTTACCATCCACGACGGACCTTCCCTTCGAAAGCAGCACCCAACAAACCGTAGAAAGTAATTTGATTTACGAACCAAGCGATCTAACCCCATCCTTAACGCCTCGTGCTTTGTGGCCCTCGTGGTAGCAGAGAGTGATGTCCGCTGAAGCTTTAATGTGCCTCTGGGAATGGACGAGAATGGATGAGCAGCAGACACACACACACACGCGCATGGCTTGTCTGTGGGTATGTGTGATAATGATGCGATGAATGCGAGAAAAATTTCATTCATTAGACTACGGTTTCATTGAATAGATTTTGGAGGACGGCTGTGCGTGGATAGAGAGGAGTGCGTGTACGTGGTGGAGGAAGGGAGGGACACCCGTACATTGCAAGCGAGTGTGTGCGTGCAGAAGATAGAGTAAGAATTTCATACCAGAACTTAATCTCCCTTAACCATGGACATTAAACCGCATTAATGAATGGTTGGAATGTGTTCTATTGATCACATTCCAGGGCAACGCAAATGAGAAGGTCATGGGAAGAAACACGCATTTCTAGAAACATAGGACCGAGGTTTTGCTGCAAGAATATCAAATAATCTACAAATTTTTATATCTTATTCTATATCCTCAAGAACGAGTTTCTACGCAAAGTCATTCACGTACAAAGTGTCAGTATCCTAGCAACACCGCAGCCTGACGTCAATTAGTCGATGATTTAGCTGTATTAGCTAAGTAAACAACTCAATTATCTACCAGCGAATTCTCCTGTCAAAGCTACAGTTTCGCCGTCGTTCTTCCGTCGTGTCTGATCGACGCATTGTGCCAACAACACTTTCTCACGATCCGATACACACAGGAGGTTCTTTATCCTTCTCTATCCACGCAACAACAACAACGAAAAGCGACCCAACAAGACATGAACAGCGTTGTCAATCGGTGGCGGATCAGTTGATAAGGTCAACCGGTAGCGGTGAGTGCAGGAGGGCCGCATCAGTGTTCACATGAAACAAATCAAACAACAGCAACAAAAAACAACGGAAAAGCAACTTCAACGTCGAATATCACCCATCGCTACAAAACAATCAACTGCTTACTGTCAGTCGGCTGACATCGAGAAGTTTGATTGACACAGAAGTCGTGCATAATTTGATAAATGGGTCCCGAATAAAAGAGAAACACACACACGCACAGCAAACCCCACACTTTTTACGGCCTCCACCATCCATGGGAGGATAATTGATAGAAGTGTGAGAAAGACCTAGGTAAAGGCCTAGGAAAAACAAACAATTTCATGGGAGCAACCATCAACCCCACCAGGCCAGTGGTATACTTGGTCCCGGAATGTAAGATGTCTTTCCCCTTTTTTTTTTCCTTCTTCATCTCACGGATTGATTGCGCCCCATTTGTGTCGAATATCAATGTCAAAAAAGTCGAAAAATCTGGCAAACCTTTCGTGAGGAGCAGACCGCAAAAGGCCACGCGAGCGGAAAAGTGGATCAACTTCAAGACCTGAAACACCTAACCCGCTACGCTAATCAGCTCGCGGATCGCAAACACCGCAACACCGCAAGCAATGTCCAACATTTCTAACAAATCACCAAGAAGTCGCCGCCTGCTGCCTGTAGGAGCACACGCAGCGTAACTTGCGGTAGCCGGTAACAAAACCGCAATTCCTAACCCGTGTCCTAACACCCACCCACCCCAGGGATCCGGGATTCCAACAAAAAGAAAACCGAGTAGTCGTTGGGGCTAGAGATTAAGATGGCAAAAAAAGGCAAACCGACACGGTCACCACGCAGAGGGAGAGTAAGAGAGCGTAGTGGACCGATGGCCTATCGGTGGGTATATCAATCTGCAAAATCTGGAGTAACAGGTTTCGCTTAATTTATTTCCTTATCTTGCTGACTCATCTCGTCCGCCGGTACGGAGACATCAACTCTTCGGACGCGATAGATCTGTCCCCCCGCCCATACAGTTGGTTTAATCTATCGTCCGCTTCGGGAGTGTCCGAGAGGCGCTCAAGGCCCCCAGGTTCAAGATCATGATGCACATATCCTTATTAAGCCATTTCACCGCGGTCCAACTTCTTCCAACTACCGACCCCGAGATACACTACACCCAGCAACACTACAACAACCTAGAGCTGGACAAAATTAATAGACTTATTCAAATACGCTCTTCAGTGGCTCTCCACGGCTAGTGTTGCATGTAGCTGGACGCTGGACGTACTTCGGTTTGTGAAGCATCGCACCGTCGCGATGATGCGCTGACGGTCCTGACACGCGGGACACCGCGTTTGTGTGCTTTATAAGGAATGGAACGATTAAATTTCTCAACCAAGTCCACGGTCTTTTGGTCGTACGGAAAGTGGAAGATTTTGCTGATATACATGTACATACGCTTCGTGCTGAAATTGTTCCTCTCCGCCAACGACTAGCAGTGTTTGTAATAAAGCATAAATTATCACAACACGCCAGAATCAATTTGTTCGTAATGGAGGAAGAGAACTTTGCGATGGCTTTACAACGACGAACGAAAGGACAGTACTTCATCACTTTATCCATCAACAACTCGAACCCTAGGTCAGAGTCTTGCTTTACAAGACTCAGATTTAGTTATCAAGAAACGAAAAATCTATTTTTAAAATTCCCGGACAAGTCCGTTTGATCTATCACGGACGCGAACAAGTGCATCGTGTAAGACAAACAATCACTTTCGAACCGTTTTCCTGTTTTCTAAGATATTCCCTACCCAGACAGGTGTTTCTATCACACGAAATCACCTGGCACCAAATGTCACCTGGTAGCTACGAACGTCACTCACACCGTTGCAGCGCTCAATCGATCGCTAGTAGTGATCGTGTAAATTCGTATCGCAAAATGTCAAGTGGTTCAAATATCCCTTAGTGCTGCATGATAAACCTTTCCCTTTTTCTTAAATAAGATCAAGCCTCACACTGGCACACAGGTCCCAGACGTGATCGTGCATTTAAATTCAAATTAAATTATTTCATAATTCGCAAATTCGCTACTCGCGAAACAACAATACATCTAACGCTGGGTTGTGTAGATCATGAATGATCGTGTCGACGTGCTGCAGCGCTCGTATATCAGGGCTTATGGTGCATAAATTTGCCCGGGCTTCAACACCACGGTTCGGTTTGCATGGAGCGGCTAGAATGCAATCCAAGTCTGTTGCCGCACGAGAAACACTGATACAGCTTAGTGAAATCTCGAAACAAAATTGGACCATAAAACAGCTCACTGCTACTGTTGCTGCCGGTTGCACGGTTCGTTCCGGACGCACGCCTTGCATTATCGATGCTTCAATTCTTCACACCATCGGTTCACTACCAGCAACGATCTTCGAACGGCATTTCATAGACCATATGGCAATCATCAGACGGGCGTGTGATTTACGCGACGCCAACCATTCACGATTCATGGCGTACGGTTCGGTACTGTACAAGGACAAGCGGTGTCAGCACATTGGGGAACCGACGGGAAGCAGGTCTTGTTAGTGACACGGTTAGGGCACGGTCCCCGGATTCGTCACGGTGGTGTCAGTTGTTTTAGCAGATCGATTAGATTTATGGACATCGCGAGCGGGTTCGCATCGGAAGTCATACGGGAGGTGCTAAATAAAGACTCGAAACGTGAGAACACTGCAACAGAACAGAAGCATTTGAGGCAAACAGGCAGACTGTGTCCCTCTCGATTGAAAGTTGATTTTATCTCGAACAGCAGATTGAATGCAAGGCTGATCGATATTGAGTGTCGGTAGGGGTTATTAATATGCAAAGGTGATTGTCAGATACTAGAACCCTATTGGTTTTTGTCATTCGGGAGTAGAGAAATTAACTAAAATGATGAGAATGAAGATTCAAGCAGCGTTCAAACTGGAGCTCTCAGCTACTTCTGCTACAATTCGTAGAGATTTCTGCTTAGTTAATATCTTATTCGAGAATTTCTGCCAAATACTCGATACTTTGCTATCTCAACAGAATATGAGAATATGAATATGAATATGATTGTCTTATGCAGGGTACTCCACAAAGATTCCATATCGGGATATCGGATGCCCCTTCCTTGATGTAGCTTGAGAAGCAGAAATACGTTGATATACTCTTGGTGAACAACAAAGCTGCTATTGGACTATAAAGTTTTTGTTAGCTTTGAAAAACAATTATTATTATTTACAACAAATCAACGACACAGCTTCATTCTACCTTTGAAAATCATTATAATTCCAAACCTTTGCTTGACTTCTCATTCATCATTTAAGAGCGATTTAGCTTTGAATTGACCTTGATGCTCTAAACATCCGCGTAACATCCCACGCTAAAAACCGCTACATCTTGCTTCTTCATTCTCCTTCCCAACCAAAGCCAACACTATGACGTTCACTAAAAGAATTCACTTGGCTTCCCAGATCAGACACGTCTTCGTTGTGGGCACATGAAACATACCTCAAAAAGTTCCAACAGTTTGTACTGATCCAGACATACACACGCACAATTCTTAACGAAGTACGCACAGAAAAACTTCTAAGAATCGAATCAACCTGTCCGAACACGACGCACAAGAAAAAGGATCCTTCTTCCTCATCCTCACGCCGATACTCCCAGTAAGAATGTATAAATCTGTTTTGGCTACAAAACCACCGACAATGCGTCTTCCATATCCCGTACCGAATCGATCACGGTCCGGCGCGATTCGCGAGCCCGGGTGGACGAAACAAAAATGACATAATTTGAAAATTAACAACGTGCAAAAACGACCAAATTACTAATCATTTTGTCAATCATATAAGCGTTTAATTTTGACTTTTGAGTGAATTTGTTCCCCAAACCTTGCGCGCAAAGCGGGCACCGAGCGCACTACCTTCACCGTTCGAGAATGGTGAACGCGAAACAGACGGACAAAGCCCCGCAAAGTGAAGCGAAAAAGAACACACACACACACAAACCACACAGTCCACGCTGCCAAACGTGGTCGCGGCAAAAGGCGGATTGAGTAGCGATGGCGAAACAAAAACTTCCCCCACGCTGCCGCGAATCAACGCGACCAGGCGGCTTGTGGCCCTGGCGGAGAATGCGAGTACGAGAATGCGTCCGCACGCCGTCCGCACGTTTCTCTCCGGCAAGTCCGACTGCGAAGGAAATAACAGCGATCATAAAAAAAAATCGCATCCTCCAAACTGAACCCTCGATGCTGCACTGGTGGAGGTCCAGGAGGTGTGCAAAACGCAACCTAACACAGGCCCCGAAACTGAGCCGTCCCGTTGACGTACTGTAGATCGCCGAATACATCGAATGCAGTAAAACGCAGCAAACGCATCGCCGAGACGTGGATCGGCCGGACCGTGCGCGCTTACCGTGTCAGTAAATTTTTCCCGTCATAGTTGTGGCTCCTTGAAGCGATAGAGTGGAGGGGAGAGAGGCAAGGGTGAGTTTTACTTGGCGTTGATTACGCGCGTTGCAGCAACATCAGCAGCAGGAGCAGCCTCCGTACCATTGACTCGGTGCCGGTAAACGCGGGTTCGTCGCTTGCACCACGCGCCAACTCACCGCGTCAACCGAGTCAGAAGGTCTCGTACGATGGTGGTACGTGGCCTCGCTCCGAGAAGAGGGAAAATGAGCCACAGAAACACACACACACACACACACATAGTCGAACTCGCAACAAACAACAAAAAATCCTTCAAGCCATCATCGCGAGCTTCCCCAAAAAACGACTTCGTTACGGTACTGGGAAGGAGATGATAAAACGAGGGAGAAAAATGCATCCAAAGAGATATAGAAAGAGAAAGAGTAAGAAAGAAACAAGGCACAAAAAAATACATCATCAATCGATATTCGATCCTCGACGTGAACCGCCACCGAACCGTTTTATCAACGCGGACCACTGCTGCTTCAACTTCTCCCTAAACTTTCTGTGTAGTAGAATTTAGTTGGTCCTTGTGAGTGGGTGGGTAAATGAGGTGACCGAGAGGGGTGGACGTGACGCGAGGTATCGCAACGATCGTGTACGTATGCCGTATAAGAACTTTAACATATGTACATACATCGCTATTTATCTCCATCCTGCGATCATTCACTTCTTGCGCTTTGCCAACGATCAACCCGCAACCTCTCTTTCTCTCGCTTCCTCTTCCTCGTCTTTTTGTTCCCTCTAATATCACTCGCCTCAACCTCAATCATTCCACCGGCCAACCACCACACCAATCGATCGTGATCGCGCAACGTTGCCTAGCCTGATCTGAAGACTCCGATCTCGATGCGATCGCCATCGACCGATCGGCGATCGTCAACAGAAACACGCTCCCGCAATGAGAAGTTTGGGAAGGCTATGGAATTTGCGCAACCGCACTGATTGCATGAACGTCCCCGAAACCCTTGATTTAAGGCCTTTCAAACTCGCCACCAAACAACCGGTGCAGAAGAAGTGCCCCTGTGCCTGTGTCCAGCTCGCTTGAGATATGACCTTTGGCCCACGCCCGACGCTCCGACGAAACCAAACTGCATGAGAAACTTGGCTCGTACAGCTTCTGCGGTGGCCGTGTGGATAACTTTCCCTGCAAACGGACCCACGCTAACTCCGGCCACGACCGATACGGATCGGTAAGGCATAATTCTTCTGCTGCCCCCGATGGCTAGCTGGCTAGCCCGCCGCCCGTTACAATTATGATCGAGCAAATATTTGATTATGATAAAGGCATCGCGTTGCAACGCGCGAGTACAGACCGGACCGGGCTTCGAACGGACCACAACCTTCCGGGGTGTTACGTGGCCATAGTGTGCAGTAACAATTTATTGCTAACTGAGGGGCGTTAATATAAAAAGTGAAAGCTGGCGCTAGCCCCCGGGAGGGAATAGAGATTTTCCAAGACGTTAGACAGTCAGGAGGAAGGATATGCGAATTCCAAAGCAAATCAATAAAATCTTGAATGAGGACTGTAAACATGTAGCTATTTCTTATTTCAGGTTCAAATTGCAAAGAAAGCAATTTTAGAAACCTTGTAGAATAGTTCAAATTGATATTTTACTTACCTATTGGGGTCCGGGGTTCAAATCCCATCCGGACCGTGTCCCGGTAGTGAGGTCCGGATGGCTGACTAACCAACTACGTGGTGTCGGCAGTCTAGACAACCATTTCTCGATGGCCGGCATGACCTTAGAGGTCATTAAGCCAAGAAGAAGAAGACTTACCTACTGAAGTCCAATTCTTAGACAAGTATAAATTTTGTGGCCGAATTTGAAGCCGAATTTTGCCTATTCATAATTTTAAAGCTGACGGCCTTTATGCTACATTTATATCCAGCTTTTATCCTTCGAGAAGAACAGCTTTCCCATTCTAATGGCTTGTGACTCTGGTATGATATAAAAAACTGAAAAATGCCTTAAAATTCAATCCGTTTCTTAAGAAGTTTGGTGTCATTTTCATGACATACCTCGAGCTATTTCCGATATGGACAAACATTGTTCACTTCGCCACACACAACTTCAACACAAAAATTGATCAAAATTATCCGATCAGATTAATATATTCTCTTCAACCTGCCTGCCCCTTCGAAAAAAAACCACTTCCAAAACAAGCCACTCCGTGTACCGTGAAAAATTGAATGACGAAAACGCTTGCAAATACACTCGCCAAATGTGGCCCCCATTGCAGCCGCATTGCAACTCCACGATGCGAATATTTTTACATAACAACGGTTGCCCATTCCGCCCGGTGGAATACCTTCCCCGAATCCGGTAAACCACTTCCACCACGGGGACTTAGCCATCTGGTACGGGACAAATAAATTATCCCCACCCGATGGCCACCAAAAAAACAACCCATCCATTCGAGGATCGATCGATCCTGGTGCAAATTAAACAACCGCCGGGCCCCTTTTTGCCACCGTCTCAATCGCCCGAGCCCTATTGTAAATGCATGAATGTGGTTTAATTTAATTCCGTGCCCGGTTTTTCCTTCCAGCCAAAAAGTACTCTCGGTCTGATCGATTGCGAGATCGCCAGGAATCGGAAAGTTTTCCACCCTTGGTTTGGAACCTTACCCCCTTTTCGATACGCTATCCACCGCAAAAGGGAAGGACCGGGTACATTTAAGCATCCCACCACTTCCAACATCTTCCAAACTCGCGCTCCACTTCCTTGCGCTCTGTGACGAACGTCATAGTCGGGTTTCCCTTCGGGTCACTTTACAGTAAATGTGCATCGTGAAATGTAACCAATTAAAATTCAATATCATATGCGAATGCATTCCGTGGTTCAACTTACCTTCTTGCCCTTACCTACTTACACCGATACAGCGATCATGTACAAGTCATTTGAGCTCATTATTTTCCCGAAGCTATTTACACATCATAAGCAGATCTTTCTCTCTTCTCTCTCTTCTCTTCTCTCTCTCTCTCTCTTTCTCTCTCTATAGTTGAGGTTTTTCGGAATAATTATGACAGGCGCGGATCATTATCATTGAAACCGGGAGCTTGCTGCATTTTTCAAAACGATTTGGTGGATCTTCTTCGGTGTTTATCGTCGAATTGTAAATGAGTATTACTTGTACCGCATGCTGCAATTGTATCAAGTACTGTATACTCTTTACATCATCATTAAATGCACAAACTCTCACGGGAAGGATATCTTTGTTGCACGAGAACTCTGGAACATTCTGCCCAAACAAAAAGGACATTTTTTTATCTCAAAAAACCGTTTCAGCGTCCTAAGCATTCAGTGCACATTTGCCGACTCTCAACTGAGGCCGGTTCGACGTTGATCAACATTCCGCGGTGTCTTGTTTAATGTTGCAGCGAGAGTTTTCCCGCTGTCCCGAGATGATCGCCGAGCCCAGCACGACACAGGTTGGCAGTCATATCATAATTGCTCTAATTAAGAGTTTTCACAAACCGATCCACGCAATGCGACAAACACACAACCAGCTGCCGAAAAAGAACAAATACCTGAAGTAATGCACCGGCTCTCGGTCAGATCACTGGCGGCCTGAGAGGTAACCTCCCTAAACCTTTTGCAGTACTCGTAAATAGTGATGTCATATTTTACATACCGACGTGATCATCGAAATCGAGTATGTGCACTTTTCGGAAATTGTCCACATTCGAGAGCAAAGCAGGGACAGCATGGAATGTTAACAATGTTTCGTTGAAGGGCTGTTCCGAGAAATAAGGGTTGTGTATCCTTTTTATGGGAGATTGGAATGTGATCATGGCTGAAATCTGCAAAAAAAAAAAAACAGAAACCTTTTGTCAGTTCATCGGGGCAGAAAAGGATATTGAAGAGATTTTGTTATTTAAACAGGAAAAAAAAATCGGGAACGATGAGTTTCTCTTTACAAATGTTTGAATCTCCTTCATAATTTTGGCTTTTAAAACAGGAGAGCTAATATATTTCCTACTTTATATCATGCAATACGTAGTAATGATTGTCTCAATCGATCAACAGTCTGGAAAATTCAATGCTTTCTAAGGCTCAAAATCTTCGGAAAACTTTTCACAAAGCAACTTAAAAGAAAGTGGTGTATCAAGGCATAATGAGACCCTTGATGAGAGTAACGGGAGCATAGGAGGATGATTTCACTTGCGCTAACATGCCTGAAATCTTGTACCATAGATCCTATACCCTTCTGATTAGAAAAAACCATTTCTATCAAATAATCAAAAGGCTAAACAACATACCTAAAATTATCTGTAAATTTCCCATTCATCAATGTTAATGAAAATTATTAAGCCTCAAATTGAACAGAAATGATTCATATTTCCCACGGTTTATTTTCCCGCTTCCAGCAAGACGATGAAAGCAGTACATCTTCCGCCAGCGTGCGTACAACGCACCATGCAAATGAGCGATGACCAATCGGTTGTTTGCTCGCACATACGCAAAACATGACAGCAATGGGCCCCATGAATGTCATCCTTGGCAACGCACGCACAAAGCACGTGTCCACCACCATATGGGAGTACGTGAAAATACCGCCGAACATGCCGACGACGAAGACGACGACGACCGTGAAGCATTGGACGGTTGCGTATCGTCGGGTGGTCGTCGGGTTTCTTAGACAAACCGCTTGGAAA
Organism: Anopheles maculipalpis; assembly: GCF_943734695.1. Classification (NCBI taxonomy): domain Eukaryota; kingdom Metazoa; phylum Arthropoda; class Insecta; order Diptera; family Culicidae; genus Anopheles; species Anopheles maculipalpis. Next base: position 5,576,378 of record NC_064872.1, read on the forward strand.
TTGTCTGTCATTTGCTGGAAATATTAAAATTAATCTTGTAATACACGCTGCTCACGGCCTCTCTAGACTCTCTCTCTCTCTCTTCCGCTTTCCCACAGCTCGATCCACAGTCCGAACCTTGTCTAGACATCTGAATTGTCGCAGTGGGCGCAAAATGACCCTCGTGCCTTTCTTCTGTCCCTTCCGCCACCACGGTTAGCTACCACCACGAGCGAATAAGCTAAGGACACAAACAACAGCAGCAAAAAAACGATTGAAACGAGACTTAAAACCCTACCCAACCCGACCCGGGACGGTGCGTCCTGAGCGTAAATGACAGATGATGTCGAGCCTGCGCACGGGCGACTGTCCGGTTTCGGAAAGTGACGACTGTCAACAGGCTGCTGCCTTCAACACTTCTGAGAGCCCTCTGAGAGGGCCCCATCAGCCTAGTGCTTCGGTTTGCTGCATTTATGAGTGTGATTTTGCTTACCTTCTTACCGCTTTGCTTGGCTAGAGGCAAGGCTCCTAAGACCTCCCGAGTCCTCTCATGTTTCCTCATTTTTCTTACACTACGATTGCAAATGATTACGGCTGCACTTTTAAAATCTGCTCCACCCGGATCGAACGCACCGGGACTGTCAACTTTCACTTCTTCACGGCGTCAACTCGCAGGGGCAAATCTGTCACACTGGCTAACGAGACAAACAAAACGGAGGAAGTCGAGCAAGAAACAAAAAAAAAAACGCTGCACAAATCCATATCGGCTCACACTGAGGGTGAACAATCTGCCCAACTGTAACGCACAAAACTGTGCAGGCCCTCCTTACTGCGTTCGCTACACTGCGCTGATATTTTACATTTATTTTCTCAAAACCCCTTTGCGTACTCTTTCGTACCCTTTTTTTTATGCTCCACGGTTGGAATTCATTTTCCAATGCTGCACATGGTGGGACCGTTCCGCGTGCAAAAGCCCCTTTTCACGGACGCTGGGGAGTATTAAATCTAGCCGAGTGCAGCAAACAAAAAAATCAACACAACTCGCACAAAATAATGGCAGCACCATAGCGGGAGTATCAGGGCTAGGTAGGTAGAGTTGGCAGCTAAATACCGGTTCGCTTTTATCGGCCACGACAGGCGCATAAATTTACACCCGTTGTTTCGTGAAATTGTGGCGATCGCGTGGCGGTGATGGTGGTGTTGCAACTCCCCGTTTGCAGTACTCGCTACCGAAACGCATCCGATCCGCGATGGTGCGGTGGTTTATGCTGCTAGATCGATCAAACTGTGACCGGTGGAGAGCGCTGGTGGATAGCGGTGAGAGCGTTGAGGTACGAGGTTCGAATCGTAGCGACTGTCGCTGCTAGGGAGAGATTTTTTTTTGTGTGTGCTGAAGGTTTAATCAAACGAAAGCATGTGAGTAATCGTAAAAACGTTCCCATTAACTTGATGTTTCGGTTTTATTTGCTATGCCTTGTTTTACGCGTTTCTTGCTATTTCCTTGTATTCAATCAAGACTAACTAACTGCGGGTAAACAACAAGACATCGATGCTAGAAATGTCAAGCTGATAGTTCCAAAACGTTGTCTTATAACTTAAAAAAGTGGTATAATTATTTAACCAAATAATAGCTCTCCAATAAATAAAATTATCATAAATAATTAGCTGGGAAGCGGCTCTAATTGACCTTACCCAATCGTTCTAGGATTGGAGATCAATCATCAGAAAGAAGAAAAAGACCAAATGAAACAGTTGGAGCTCTTAACCAACACTCTCTGTCTAGATACAAATCATCCGAATGACATGCTTTCTGATACCAAGGCTCACCAATTTAAGTAGAGAAATATGTGAGTAATCGAACTATGTGTGTGTTCTTTTTCCGTCAGAGCTGCATCAGATCCTAGAGCCTTCAACTCGATGTGTCCTGGGTAAGACACATCACGACGCTACACATGACACGCTCTCGAAATAAATTATTTATTTAGATTGTTTGATTTGTTTAAGCAAAATCCAATCAATCTGAGCTCTAACCTTACCAGTAGTATAGTTTCAACTCCAATATTTATACTAACAACTTACATCTGCATACCATTAATTACTTACATGCGTTATAATTAGACTATCCCTTCCCCATGGTCAATCTCAAAGCATACTGGAGCTCAGATAATTAATTTTTTCTATAAAATAAGGATGATGATGAGATAGGAAAATTGACGAAAGACCTAAATAATTCGATTCATAAAGAATGATAATATTTTTACAAACGCCACTAACAAGCAACGTCCCTTGATGTCTTATCTAAAACGATTCTTAACACATGTGTTACATTAGTGCAAAAAACAGGCCGACAGATGCACCTCACATTATCAGCTCACAAAACGTCTCGCGCATCTCACCCGCCACCCATATGCCATTTATCAACAGCATCACAAAACATTGCGACACAAATCCCTCCTTCCGTTTTTTTTTTTCATCATTTCTTCTTCATTCCCGCACTCAAACCAATTCCAACCAGACCAACCAATGCGTGTGTCCTTGAGACGCGTGGAAGTTGAAACGCACCAACAAATCAGCTTACCGATAATTGAATTACATCGCATCAACCGTTTGACATAAACGTAGCAATGATTTCCCGTGCGTTAATCCCGGTTCCTCTACTCATCTCCGCTATATTCCTCTTCCCTGTGCATGATCGATCAGACCAGGAACGTCTAGTCCTAACCCCGTGTGCCCTTCTTCCCGACTGCACCCATTTATCGATGAATGCCAAACTTGTGCAAAACCCACACGAGCATTTTCCAGTCGTTTTTTATTTTCGTTCTTTTGCTGCCCTACGCTTCATCCCCGTGCGCAGACATTCTGGTTCAAGTTAGTCAGACCATCCACGCATCCAACCAACCGCAACCCAACTCCCCGGAACGGACAAGCGCGCACAAACGCGCGTGGAAACAGTAGTTTGATTTGTTAGACAGGTTTACAATTTCCACCCCACGTCGTCTTAGGGCAGCTTGATCCCGATTCCCGGCGTCGCCTTCAATGCTTTGCCCATCCGCTCGCCTTTTTTTGTTGCGTCTCACCGAGTGTGTGTGTGTTGTCTTTCGCTGTCTTTCGCCCTTTCGGTGCGCTCTTGTTTTAATTTCTGCTCGGCCCGCACGGTGCAGTGATGGATTCCCGAGACTCGTAGCGCCACTAGCCACCACTTAGTGCAGCGCTCGAAACTATCACAAAGAGTAGAAGAAGAATTCGCAGCCATAACCAGCCCGATCGCCGTCGCAGGCGGGTTGAATTAATACAAAATATTTATCCATATTAATTATTGTTTTATTATGCACGTATCATATTTATTGCTAGTCAAGCGGATAAGATACGCAGCCGTGGTGGACGTGCAGAAAACGGTGAAGAAAAAGGTAAACCGATCATTCCTACCTGATGCAATCTGGAAGCCCTGCCATATGCGTCAAGCGTTCACGCGTGCGCGCTCACATTGCCAACCGATCCGATCAGCGGCATGTCAGTGTGGGCTATGCTATGCCGCTCGATCGCCGGCTTTCTAGTAGGTAGAAGCTAGAATCTGTCTCGCGATCATGCAGGATTTATCAATCTCCGCCCGGGTGTACTCTGGCGACTCGCGCCAACCCCTTCAGGGTGGAATGCTTCATGTGGTGGTACAGCGATTGCACGCCTTTACCTGCGCTTCCGTAAGTCTTTGCCGCTGCGGCTTGTGTTGTATTGAATTAATCGCCTTTTTATTGAAGATGGCAGATTTTTGTATTCAATCACTATTAATCATGGTTGCTGGCTTGCTTTTTTTTGCTGCTGCAAGGAAAGGGAGATAATCTGCTCAGATTTCAACAACTGCTCTTCGCAATCGCAACAGGGCAGTAGATGTGAAGATGCAAGAAACTCGATCGCCAAAGTCAGAAGCCGGAAAGATTCTTTCCCCTTTCCGCCAACACCCAAGGAATCCTAGCGACGGGAAGGAATTATAGGAATAGATTAATAGACTGACGGGCCTATCCCCGGTGCGTATGGGGATGGGCACGGAGACACAGATGGTTGTCTCCAGCCAGCGATGCTCATGCGCTCATCGGGGATGCATGATTTATGCATCTCGCTTTCGGTTGTCAGTGCGGAAGACTGCATTTTTACTGCTGCGTCCCGAGCAGGAAGGGTGCATTCCTGTGGTTCGGCGCGCCAAGGGTCAACCGTTAAATTGTCATCTACCCAGAACGATCAATTATTTTTTCTTCGGCTTGTTTCTGGTAAGGTGAGGCTAGAGCAATGAATTTTCACACCAGTTGGCCGATGGTGATTGAGAAGCTTAGGATGGAAGGATAGAAAGATGAGGGTAGAAATAGATGAAGTACGAGTGGCGTACTTAATCTTACATATACTTTGAAGTATATGCGCTCCTACCGATTTTTATATGAGCGAAGTCCTCAATATTTTATCCTTTGGATGTTTATACAATCATTGCTCTAAATCAATTGATAACGTACAACTAGACAAGGCCTCAAAGCTTCCAACATTCCTGTAAGCCTTCGGAATATCCAAAGTCATCTGATCGACTTTATCCACGGCAAGGCCTCAATGCCTGAACAGTCAATCATATGGAAAATATTTGTTCAATCAGCCAGCACGTTGTTGCTCCTTTCTCGTCGCATTGAAAGTCCGATTTTTTACCCTCAACCACAAATAAAATATTATGGATGAAAAGTTGGTTTTGTGCGGTCGACTGTACATAACAAACGCATTGTAATTGAATTGATTCATGAAAACTTTGTGATACAATTTTAAGTTAAGCCAACAGTTGTGATATTGTATCGTGGTGAGCCCTTCGTCGTATTGAAATCATCTTCTCCCCAAAGCATTCTTTCCACTTCAGCAGGACACACGTTCTTACATGTATTCTTGATTTACTTCAAACATTTTAGCAGTTATTGTTAAGAGTTTAAGTAAAAATTAACTTGGGTAACGAATATAATTCGACAAAAAGGAAATAACTTAAGAAAATTCTGTCAAGCATTTATTTGTTGTAACAGTGAATACTTGGCTTCCATAAATTGATCAACACACGGAATTATATAAACAGAACTGTTCACCGTCACCTTACGATTCACCAGCCTGATCGACACCATGCGATTGCATCATTTCCATCGCAGACGATCCTCTGGCACCCGCTAAACAGACAATTCGTAGCATTTTCTGTTTATTTTTTTAGCTCTGCTTCTCTTTTTGCTACCTCATCAACAGCATTCCACAGCGTGTCGACGGACGGAATGAGGGCGAAACTGGTGGAACTCCTTGTTGAACCTTGGCCGTTGTTTTCGTAGCTCGTTAAGCATTCTCATCCCGCCACCGCCGAATCTGTGGCCGATGGGTGCAAATGGGTGCAGTTTATGCATTGCCGGCGTCACCCGGCATCGATTGCGTATACCGACGCGATCGATTCGGCGCCGAAGCACCGCGGCGGCCATGGGGCATCGTCGGTGCCAGATTTTATGCAGATTTAGCTTAGTGATTTAAGTTCCTCCCTCTGGCACGCTCGCCATCTCGCGCACTCTCACGTGCTGGGAGTTGCTTATTTCTTCCAACTAAGGTCGCTAAAGAAGAAATTAAGGAAACACTTTAATCGTGCGGACGCTGCGCCTTGTGCGTTTTGGATAGTCCCCCAACCTTCCCAACAAAACGAAAATCAATTGTGGTTCGAACGCGGGACAACACAAAATTGGCAAAATCCATTCCCCGGTAATGATGCACCTCGGGTGCATTCGACACCCAGCGCCCAGCGTGTATGTGTGTGCAGTGTTGGATTTTGGACTTTTCTTCCTCACCCTGCTACCATGGCCTACATCGGTTCTACTCGGTGTCGCCGGGGGCTTCCTTCTGCACGAATGCTCCCGGATTCCGACCAAAAGTGACACTTTATTTCCGATCACGGATCCACACAAAAAGGGGAACGGGTTTTTTGAATGCAAAAGTGGTTGTGCTTTTGTGTGTGTGCATGTGTTTGTAGATGTATGTGCGAAAACTCGTAAGCGCTCTCTGCAGGCAGGTGTCACAGCTCGTTTGGCAATCGATTAAAGTTCGCTAAGCACCGGAGCACAATTTTGTTTCGGTTAATTATTAACACTTCGATGTCGTGTCGCTGCAAAAGGCCACGACGTCCTGCTTCAACATCCTGCCATTCGTATACACACTATCCTCCTCCTCCACCGTCCTACCCTCTCCAATTTCCTCAGGACACCCCGCTGGCAAATGGGAAAAGTACGATTGCCTTCGCTCGTGGAAACGGAACCGACCGCAAATTCGCGAGCCCGAGCCCGCGGAACGGAAAACAATAATTGGTCTAATGTTTATCAAGAAGGTTTGATCTTTCTCGCACCCAGCACCAGCCAGCACCAACCAACACAAAACATCCCAACATCGATTCTCGGCGGGTTGTCGAGACGGGATTTACTCCGGCTTGCTCTTCTCTCTGCCACCTTTATCCATTCGTGAATTTTTGGGGCGCAACGTTTGCCATCCCTCTCCAATACCGATCGCGCACCTCGATGAGTGTGTCTCGCGATTATTTTAATTATGTTCTTCCCGACAATCGTTCGTTTAGGCTTTTTTTTACGTCCCCCTTTTGCAAGAACTGTTTTGAAATCTATTCAAACGTGTTTGCATGCTGCCTGTTTTGAGCTTGCCCTGGTGCGTTTGTTGCACTGGGAACCGAGTGCAGTGCTGTTTCAAATGCAGACCAAATTAAGGCCGAATGAGGGTGAGCAAATTATACGCGCAGACTTTGCGCACGGTGTGGAATGTGTCACCCAATTCGTTGGTGGAAACAGTTCATAAATTATATTGATTTATGCTTTGTTGTGGGTTTGCTTTCCTCAGTGATTGGGTTTTCGGCTAAATATTTACGCATCAATAGCTTGGTCGATTCGACGGTAAGATAAAGATTGGAAACATATAATATGAGGAGAGCTTATATGCTGAAATTAACATAAAATAATTTGCTAAAGAAGCGTGAAGAACATGATTATTCTTTTGTTTTTGAATTGCTAAACACTTATAAACTTGCACACCGATTACAATCGCTCACTTACCAATCTTCCATTTCATTAAGTAATCATAACGGCAAACGCAACAATTAAAGAATCTAGAGCAAATGAGTGACACACCACAGTTTCCGGATGTAATAAATCAACTGCTTAATCCCAATCATGACATTATTCGGCTCCGAAATTACCAGAATTTGTGTTCTTAATTAGCTTTGAGCAATCGAAATATTGCCGACACGTACGCCACTGCAAGCAGCAATCACGGCCGTAAGTAGACAGTTGACATATCCAGGTCGAAGAAATGGTCATCGTTTCGCGCCGTGTCCTTCAGCTGACAGCACGAAACTGGCTAACAACAGTCAAAACAAAACGCCGCCCCTGTCAAACACGTCCACGTTCACGTTTTAACACGACACGAAGAAGCCCGGCAACAACACGGCAAAAACTTCGGAAGATCGATTGCTGATCGACAACCGAATCGGCACAATTTCGATACTCCAACGGGAAGCAAAAAAAAAAAGGCCACAAGTACCATTGTTGCGAGCGATGAATTTGTGACAGAACTAAGCGATTGACAATCTGCCTTGATCGATCCACCAGTTTTTCTTTGCGGACGCGAAAAACCAAAGATCAACTACGTACATCGAAAATTCAATTAAAAGCTCAATTCAACCGTGACAGATGAGTGCAATCATTCATGCTCTGCTCTTCTCACTGGTCAGATAACGTCTTGGAGCAATCCCATTACATCCCAGTGGGATTCTGGCTGGCAAGCGGAAGCTGCTTTTGCTGCCCACTATAGCAGTTTTTTTTTTTGCTGTGTGGTTTGTATCTTTTCTCTTCGCAGATGGTTGGATAGTTTTGCGGGCTCTGCTTTTTTTTTTTACTGGTAGTTGGGTGTTTTGAAACTACATTCCCTGTCCTTGCAGTTCATGTCAGATGACGTGAGATCGTACAGTAGTTTGAGAATCGAATGGAAAGCTGAAAAACATCCTGCTACACATGGGAATTGGTTGAAAAATGTTCACGCAAATATTTTACAATTTTTATTAGTTAAATCTGTAAGCTTTTTTTTTCCTAAAAAGGTAACAGTAGTGCCACCTTTCAATCAACATCCAGACAGTTGTCAGTTGTGACCAACAGCCAGCGGCAAATTTGATGTTCGTCGCTTTTCTGAGTATTTCTTCGCACAACTTTCTCAGAATTTGGTTCGTATTGACGTCAGAAACTGGCAGTTTTAAAGGTGAAGTGCTCCATTCGTTACAGTTTGTCAGTCTGGTATTAGGGTGCTACCTTTAGAGCTAACTATTCCACTTTTTTTTGACTAGGGAAGGGCATATGATTTAAGAAAAAAAAAAAAGTATTTTTATCTTGAATTTTTAAGCTTAACTTGACATTAGATGTTTTTTTAATGTAATTGTTCTGCCCATACTCTTAAAACAAAATACCATAATTCATACCATATCCATCAACAATTCATGAGGAAAGATGCATCAAGAATGTAGGCACATATCGCTATGAAAACAAAAGACCTGAACATGGCATCAAGCGACGAACGCCCGAACTCAGTTCGTAGTGAAGTGATCAACTCATGTTTTAGTCAAGATTGAGAGATGATTCCACGCCTCTTCCACTTGTCCTCCCTCCCGCACTTCCTCACACATTCCTGTCCATTTAGAGTTGACAAGAGAAAGCTTTCAAACGTCAGAACCGTGTCCGAAAGGGCATCCCCCTGCATCCGAGAATACCAACAGGGACAGCTCAACATTCAGCTCCAATGTGTGTGTGCCTGTGTGTGGTTCGAGCTTCATGCTTCGAGTTTTATTTGCCCAGCATAAATAATAAAAACATCAAACCAATCGAAAGCCGCAAACCGGACGAGGGGAACATGGAAACGTGTGTATGGGAACTTTTCCGACACCAAGAGACTTCCTTTTTTTTTGTTTTTGTCGTACAAGTGACACATTTGGCGTACGGTACGAAATGATACATGCCCTTCCTGCCCCTGCTGGCAGCTGTCTGCTTGCAGCGGCTCTTCGCCTCCCAACGATTGTATACACATTTAAATTACATTATAATGTATGTAATCAATAAACAATCTGTAAGCCCTTGCTCGGGACCGCTTGCTCGCACGCATACGTACCGGTTGCCGCTGTCCAAACAGTCGTCGTTTCAGCCGAAGCATTCGAAAGCAAAAGTTTCCACCAGAACGCATCCAGCATCGATTTTTTTTCGAATTTGTTCCGCCGGCCAGAGAAGCGTCGAGGGAAACGCTTTTGCAGAAAGCCTCTCGGATGGACTGACATATTGGGTGGCCTACACGGTGTGTGTATGTGTGCGTTGTGAGCATCAAGCATCGAAAGAAATATGCTCCACAGATCCCACTGTAGATTTTTTCAGTTTTTTTTTTCTCACTCGCTCTTCAACCTTCGCAAAGATCGTCCGCATGTCGGTGTATTAAATTTGTCGAAACGATTCAACCACCGCAACCAAAGCTCCGGGATCCATCAATGGGACCTACTCTGCACTGGGTAAGTCCACGAGAAAAAGGTACCGGCAGGCTTTACGTTTGAATGAATGGCGATTCCACCCCTTGCAATCGGGATGAGCTCACGATCGCAAGCACGTGCTTCCACGTGCAAATGTGCCTGTGCATTGGATATCGGTTTTGCATCGATACCACTGTTGGCCTCGGAAGATGAGAATAACCGGGTCGCAACAGAAGATCGGATTAAGGGGTGAATCTGGGGTGAAGAAATTGCTGCATAAAATTAGTCACAGTCACTTTTAGCCCGGTGGTGCTGTTTTTTTAACATCACCATTGTTTTTCTTTTCCAACTGCGCCTTCGCTCTCTCTATCTCTTTCTCCCGCACGCACACACTTGTTCCTTCTCTGTAGATAGTAGAAGGTGGAATGTAAATTAAATGCCCACAAGCCCGTACATGTGTATTGCCCGGCGAAAAGGAAAATAAACTTATCACCCCGATGGGAGTTTTCGGCCCAGCGAACTGCATCTCAATTGTACCGCCATGGGTATGAAAAGTGAGTTGATTTAAGTGCCACAAACGCGGTGGGAGAAACATTTTATAAATCGGTAGAAATAGTTGCTTCGGTTGCATATTTTGCTAGCAAATGCAGGAGTTCGCGATATGCACCGGTTGCATTCTTTCCCATGGGTTTCCCCGATGGTTGTGATTAAGTGCAGCATTATTAGATTGCCTCCAGTTATTGCGCTAGTGATTGTGCAGCATTTATCTACTTCGGATGTGCTATTTTCGTTGTAATTCTTTGCAATATGTGTATTTAAAAAATCATGCCTTGTCGTTATTGAACAAAATTATCTCTCTATAGCCAGAATTGACATTCAAATTTACAAAAACAATACAATAATTTTCTGGACATGTCGTATCGTTTATCTTCATCAAAAGAAACGGCGAATGGCAGAACTGCAACTACAGCCTGCTCAATAGCTTAGCTTTATTTTCGATTGTTTCCTGACCCAAAGATTCTTATCGTGACACAAACTGCCCACATTCAAAGCAATGTGCAATGCTTCGTCCCAAGCGAGGAAAACTGGAACTTATTTTCAAAAACGCTCAAATGTGTCACTTCGTTTTCTTAAAACTGTATTTTGCCTCCTCTTTATCGTCTTAAGTTTGGTAGTGCGCAACGATCTTCTGCCTTACGCTCACCACAGAATGGTCCGTGAAAGCGTTGTGTAATTGACTATTTCCAATTCCCAAAGGCTATGGAAGCTTTATTAACTTCACTGGGCATCAACTCGAACGTCTGTAAGCTACCACTCACGAATGTATCATAAATCGAGTGAAAACGGTTCGTTGTTGCATGGATTTCTGTACGATTATGCTTCCCACATACGATCCTTTCTAAACGCCAAACGGGTTGCAGATAGCCAGAGTAATCATTTCTGATTCGACTGGGTAGTAATAAAATGCTTTGATGAAGATATTAAGCCATGTTTTGCATTATACGCTGTTTAGGAAATTATTACGGCTCGTGGCGTATAAAGCAGGAATACATCACATCTTGGTGGGTGGGTTTTTCGTTTTATTTGGACGCTTGGTGGATTTTCAAAATGAAATCTTCGTATGCTAGTGCTCTGTGACCTTTAACCTAGATCATACCATGGGAAGACTGAGACTGATGTAGCCTCTGCCACCGAACTGACCATTTTACTGTGACGGCATGTAACTCTTTTATTAAAACTTTTGTGATTTAAACTCTTAATAAAAGGTTTAAATAAATAAAAACGAACTATTTGTGATGAATTAAATAAAATACATTTCAACCAGATTCAATCTCAGTCACGGTCTTAAACAAATATTCTCTGTAAAAACATACGTAATACTATCTGAAGTTGACAATACGGTACTGGACCGTCATATACAATTGTAAATAAATAAGTAAACTATCTGAAGTACAGAGAGTTGTCCATCTACCAAACTAAAATACAAACATTTAACGAAACCCGTCGATCCAGATCAAACAAAATATAAAGAAAGTAGCAAATTCCATCTTCATTTGCTACTAAAACAATGCCCGTTGATTGCAAATTATTCATCCCTGTGGTGCTTGCCTCATGTTCAGAACAAGGATAAATACCCGAAAGATTTATTTCTTATCACACGCACACGGCACGCCTCGTACAAAGTGAACATATTACTGTACGATCACGACCGTTTCCGTTCCCATAACACCCCTTTTGTCTATATGAATACATTTTAATTTTCCGATCATTACAACTCATCTCATCTTCATTCACACCCGCCTCCGCCCACCTCCCAACACCGACTCAAACGATCAGTCCAGTTTATTAGTCCGCTTCCCTCAATCGCAAAACGGTCGAGTCCATCACGCTGCTGCTGTTCGATTTGTTTTATTTGCCTTCCTTCCCCCTCTCCCAATCGAATGGCGCTACCAAAGATCAATAAAATAGAGCTTCCCACTGCCACTTGGAACAGTCCTCGACTCTATAGTTCATTACCTGAGTTGAGCAGCCTTGCGTTTGCTTGCGTTGAGATGCTTACGAGAAGAGCAAACAGGGAAATACAGTGTTTCCCGTACAGGCATGACTAGAACACAGCATCAAACGCACTCGATCGTACATCTTCTAGCTGCTGCTGCCGCTGCTCACAACGACCGGCTGCTCCCTTCAATATCACGCCAGAATCGCACTCCCGCAACACACGTACACACAGCGAGTCGTAGTCGCACCGCGTGAAGTTATTAATGAGAGATTGACTAATAAATAATAACTATTAAGAAATCATTTGTTTTACGATGTCCAATAAATTATTGACACGACAAAACATTAAGATATAACAGGAATCTGGCACAGTCCGGTCTCGACTCAGTGTCCGGGGGCACGATTCTGAAGGGGTGGGGAAGAAAGGAAAGTCGAGGGAGTTGTTTTATAAACGGACGCACGCGGTTGGTAATAAAACATTTCCAATCACACTTCAGGTTCGAGCGGCGTTGTACTCGAGGTTCTACTCCGGTACTTGACCCGTAAGCCTAGAGAGTGACGCTATCAGGGCGTCCAATATGAACACACACACACATACAGTTTATAGGTCAACAACTCCTTCCCTCTTTGGCCGGGTGACATTACGCTCTTGAGAGCCCCGCGGAATATCGTGTCGATACGACCACGCGAAGGGAAGCGAGCTCCAATTAGCGAAACTCGCCACGCCAGAATTAAGCCACACGCGCGCACGCTCAAACGCACGCACAGACACACATACCTACGAAAGGAAAGAGATCAACCAACCAAATAAATCATAAATTACGAAAAGAAGAAAAGAAAACCAGAGCTTCCACGGGATGACTTTTCCCGATGGTGCAGGACTCGCCACAGGACTGGGGAAAGGGTTGGTGTACGAGTTGGGACGGGGCTTTTAGTTTAATCCATCGGACAGCATAAAACTGCCCAGAAAATCCTGATGTGAGATGGTGCAAGAAATAGCGACAGAGAGAGATGGAGCGAGAAATTGCAGAAAACTGCATCGGCCGAACACACTCGGCGTTGGAGCCTGCGAATGAGAGCAGCCGTGATTGCCCGAAGGAATTTCCTAATGAAATTAACCCTCCCGTCTTTTCTTTCCTCTCCCTCGCTCTTCCACCCCTCCAAACCACCCTCGGCGAATCTTTCCCCCTCTTTGGAGCGCCTTGTTTGGAGCTTGCGAGACGGAAGGTGACGCGTCGGTTGATGGCGTCTGGCTGTGTGTCTGGTTCCCCCGTTTCCTTCAGATCGGTGAGCTAGCAGAGGTGGGAAAAAGGGTTCACCGGCACAACAACACAGAACACGAGAACAAACTAGTGCTGGCGCAAAAGGGCACAGTGGACATACACACACATACACATCGACACGCACTAAACCTGCTCACGCCGCACACCGAGCGTGCATGTTCTTAATTCATACCGAGTTCATACTGCTCCTTCGTCGCTCTGCATACTTCCATGCCAAGGGAAAATAATAATAAAGCAAATAAAAAAAAAACAGCAGCAAACCTTCTCAGCTCGTGTAATCGTCGATATGCATAACTATCGGCAGTAATTACTGCAACTGCCCATGGAAATTCGTTGCGGCTGTGTCAGGGATTTGGGAGAGATCCTGACCGGCAGACCACTACTGCTCACGTTCAGTCCTGGGAACCACCCCAGGAGGAACTAGATTCGGACCGGATCCCGGTCGAGCGAAACCATTGCCATGATCCTCTGGGCGATCTACGGGCTGTTGTTGAAATAATCTCACGGAAGACCTTTTTTTGTTTGTTGAGCTTCGCTAGTGCAAGTTCGCTCTCTATCTCTTTCACTCACCATGCCTTAAGAACCATAAGGAACAGCGGGAAATTACACTCGCTCCATCCGATTACAGACGGTGAAGCCAAAAATCTCTTCGATTCGAACTAGGTCAGTGGGAGCTCCTTCTTCTGTTTTCGCCTCTTCAGCGCCCACTAGAGGAGACACGTTGGCTCTTTCTCTTATGGTAAAATAGATAAAACTAAAACGTGATTTGTCAAACGGTGTGCGATTGAAATTGATACTGAACGTGCGACACTGAGTCAGGGTATTTCAAAACGGGACAAACTAGCGATTTTGCTAGCAAAAACCACACTCGGGGAAGTAACCGTTTTTACCTCGATTTTGATGATCCAAACACAGTTCTCCGTGTACAAATTTGGATACTATGAAAAAGAAAATTTGAAAGGCTTTTTGGGCGATTTATAGACTGAGACTTTATATTCCAGGCTTATGTTTTGCAATCTTAGGACTCTAAAGTTGTATTATTGATAGATGAGTTAAAACTATTGCTTGTGGGAATATTTGAATTTAATACTTAAAGATAAACACTTTCTTTCTGCACTTTTCCAGCTCCCAGGGTCCGGATTTGTGTTTGGAGCACTGTAAGGAACCGGCAAGCCATTCCAACCAAGAAAGCTATCTTACAGGTGTCCTGTTTTCTCTCTCAAAAATTGATTCCACTTTCGCTCTCTCTCTCTCTCTCTCTCTCTCTCTCTCTCTCTCTCTCTCTCTCCTTCTCTCTCTTCCACTCTCTGCTTGAACCTCATTGCATTCGATTATTTACGTTATGCAGCAGTTCGATGCACTTGACCAAACCGAAGCTTAGATTCATCTCCAACTGCACCGAGTGTCTGCGTGTTCTGCATGGCCCTTCCTGTTCGAAGCCCTCGGGAGGGAGAAAGAACAAAAAAAAAGACATAGTAGTGAGATCTATTTTGCATATTTTTCAATCGTTCCGCACATTATTGATTTTTCCACGGTGCTGTTCCGTGCCTTTCGGACGTCGAAAGCGCACACCTACAGACAGTGTTGGGTGTTTCCATTAGCTTGAGGGTGTAGAAATGATAAGTGAATGACGAAAACCGTGCTCCACGTTGGTGGCGTGCACATGAAATCCATTCGAAGCGAAAGGTTCGTCGCTTATCGTTTCGAACGAAGTCTTTCATTTTGGTGATTGATTTTATACGAAATGAAGGTACATTTTGCTATTTAACGCATGCTTTCTACAAATAAATTAACATTTTTTCATACTAAACATGTTTTTAGTGCAAAAGTTTCTTGATTTTGCGTAGCTATAATTAAACAAAATCTGTTCTTGTGAGCTTTTAGTAATTTTTTACTCTTATTTATTTTTTGCTTATTTTTTACTCTATATGGCAGTCCATGATCACCACCGTCATGTACAAGTCCTGTCGGATTATTGTTTACAACCAGTTACATGCCACCAGATGCACCTCTCTCCTTACCCTTTGTCTCCTTTTTTGCCACTACCCCTTAGACAATTCATTAATTCATTCGTACATATTGACTCTTCGAGGCGGGATTACAAGCCTTCTTTTCACTCGTCATTGTCTCGTTAAATCAATCCCCGTGACAATTATGGTAGGCTGGACAGGAGCAGCAATCCTGCTCGCAAACAATCTTGCTCTTCCCGAGTGATTGTCACCTTGAAACTAGAAAAGGGAATCATACAAAAAAAAAAGACACACACACACACATCCAAAACCGATGCTGCACTGAATGGTTCTGTCCATCCTATCCTGTTCTCCTGCTTGTTTGCAATTCTACGCCTGACTAATAGTTCAAATTCTACTGCTCGACAACCCGTACAACAAGCAACTAATGCTACCGGTTTACCCCGTATTCATTGCCGCATACGACAGCGAAGAACTCGTTCCTTTTGGATTGCGAGCGCAATGGGCAACAGGGCATCACGTAGGGTTGGTGCACGTTAAAAAAAAACTCCTCTACTCGCGATCAAACGATCGACAATCGATTGGAATCGGAGATGGGTTCTGGTTGCTTGTGTCGGAAGTTGTACGTGTGCTGACAAGGGATAACACTTAACCGACGTGCAGTACTGCATGGACAAACACGATGACGATGACAAAAGCCGTGGATAAGTGCACTTAAGAAAAATGCATTTTTAAGTGATGCTGTGTGTGCCCTTTTTGCACATCGGTGTGCGTGCGTTATTTTTAAAATGGACCTGGTGAATAGTTTTGTCTACTTTTTTTATTTTATTATTTTTTTTTACGATCAAATGACTTATATGTGTTTAAATTCCCTGTTTAATTCGTAAGTGGGATGTGTGTGCACGGTACAAATAATCACAACATGAAGCCATTAAAGGTCCATTATCGGATAGTCATGTCGCAAACTATCCAACAAACAACTAAAACAACGAATAAAAGCTGGTGACAAATTTTCCCGCTAGCCTACACTTGAACAATCTCCAAACGTTCGCTTTCCCTCTGAAGAAACAAAGCGCACATCGGAGTAGACTAAAGACCTACCCCTTATTTTCCACTTCTTTCACGCTCATTCACGCCCCACAAATTGAAAAGTGAATCTCTTTCTTTCTCCACTTTACGTGATAAAAGCCCCATTGTGATTGTTTAACGGTGGTTGTTACAGTTGAGTAAGAATCCGGTGCATCCACAGCGTTGTGAAAACAATCTCCTGGTACAATCCCGGATACTCGTGTACCGTTCCTTGCAGCGGGATGCTAGGAACCCCGCTTCCCTCAACACACGGCGAGTTCAGTGGGTCAGAATGGAGTCAACAGATAAGCATCGGGAGAGAAAATTGTTCACGTCCTTTAGTCACACGCTAAATCATAATCCACCATCGCAGCAAACAAACAGTTCCCAGCACGGACGACGATGACTTCAACATCACCGTGGCACATTAACAACGGTTTGGGACACGCCGCTAACATGTGTGATCGGTGTCCGGTGCTAGCGGAAAGCAACAAAACCACGACACACAACGAACGCTGTGTGACAATAATACAGACAATAACACTAATGATAATAATAATGATAAAAGGGTCGAACGGGTCGTGGCCGGGTGAGGTGGAAAACCCGTCCGCAAGAGCGTCCGCGAATGCCAACGATCTTTAAGACGGTGCCGGTTGTGTTGCTGGTTGTGTAGATGTCAGCCAGGGATATGAGCGTCACTGGGAGACAGTTTAAACTATTCCGTTGACAGTCTCACAAACAGTTCTTGCCAGCATCTAGCACAACCAGTGTGCGCCTAGATCGGCGATGCGATGAGAACGATGAACGATCACAACATGTGAGGTCATAAATCATACCTTTTTTTTCTCGAATTCTTAAACACCATACCATGACGCTGGTCAAACTGTTGATCAAGAAGAGTCCGTTGGGATCAGGGAGGGTTTGCGATTATCAGAAACTGAGTGTGGAAATCGGACATAGCATTTAGCTTGTACGTGATTTTAAATGCCATTGTTGACTAGTATTTCTAAAAGTGAATTTCTGGATTTACTTTTACAGGTTATGATGAGGGTATTACAAGCGTTTATTACAGAATTGCTTAATCAACTAAATCATTGTAGACCTCTTTAGAATAGAACTGAGATGATTGTCAGGTAGAGGCCGTTGGTTCAGGAAATTGAAAGGAAAAAATTGAAATCCAGGATCGATCTAATGAATCATCGACTCAAGAAGGTCATTCAGTACTTCGCGTCGTGAATGGCGCCATCTTGACTTCAAAGGTCTCCAAAATTATGTATTTACCCTGAACGTCAGTACAGATTGATTGTAATCAATATCTTCAAGGGATATATTTATTTACCGAGAGGAAATTACGAAGCATTCCAAAGCAGCTCGTTGCGTCCAAGAATTTTACTATAGCCAGGAGGTCACAATGGACTGATGACACCAGAAGGTGTCAAACTGGGAAGAAGAAGAAAAAATGTCCAATATAACAATAACGTCTCATAAAAGATTGTTTTATCACACAGTTTTATAGAATTCCTATCCAAACATTAAGCACAGCAGTTCCAGAATGATTGTTTCAGTTGACCTTAACAACTGTATCAATGGTCCGAAACGACTTCCCTCCCTGGAATGCCCCCGTAGACACATTCCAAACACCTTACTCAACTCACCTTTCCCTCTGTTGCCCCTCACTTCTCGTCCTCCGATTCCGATAATCCATCCATCGATGCGTGATAGGCATCTTCGTCCGATCGACCCTAAATCAATTATACTATTCGAAACGGAGCAACCACCGTAGATGAGGAGCAAGCACCTAAACCATCCCTGTGTGTTTCTGTCTGTGTGTGCATAGTTCTTCTAGCACTGGCATTCCTGAACCACCACTACACACACACACACACACACACACACATCCAGACCCGGTTTGGAACACCGAACCATAAATCCATCATCGTCCAATACTTCACTGAAGCGATCCACTGACTTCACAACCTGAGCGCGAGCCCACAGGACAGGAAAGCGTCCGCGCGAGAGGAGCAGCTCGCCAAGACAGATCGATGGACAGCATGTTGTCTTGTTTGCGTTTAACATATTCCTTTCCACCCGGTATTTCTTCTCGCCCCTTCTCACCGTCGTCCATTCCCAAGCGGACGACGATCGCGTTGAGCTAGAGGCATCATAAAAAAGCATACGTTTTGTGTACACGCATTTATGATGATTGACCCATCCATGCAAGGGACAGCGATCGGATCGGCAACTGCTGGCGACCCGGGGATCATCCGATCCCCGGTTTCGATCTCCCGGGGGACGAACATTGCCCACTTCTTCTTCGCGCTCCGGGCTTTCCGTGTTTCTCCCACTTTTGGTTGCCTAGACACCGGGCCGTCCGTTCTGCGGCCCGTGCACGAGATGTTTTCCAACAGGGCCCGGACAAGGTGTTTGTTTATGTTTCACATAACGAGAGAAACAAACTTCGGCTTTTACGATGGAAAGCACTGCCTGCATGGCTGGGAATCGGATGGTTCTTTTGGCACTTTGCTTTTCCCGCGCACTTCAACGCATGGGCTCATGGGAGGCTCATTTTATGGATCATCGACTGCTGTTTGACTTTCCATTCGCACTTCCATTGTTTCGGGGCTTTCGGGGGATGGTTGCCCATTGTCGATCGGATCGTTACGATCCGGTCAACAAGGTGGTGGTGGACATGGATATACAAGACACACTGACAGTTTGCTCGTACCGAAACTCCGACTCCCCCGACACTCCAATGGGATGAGGCTCGCCGCCCTTATAGCCTTCGCTTAAACTCGATCTTTTGGCAAACACCTCAAATCGATCATCGATCGAAGATTGTGGCTTCCGATACAGGTTCCAAAAGCGCACACACAGGGGTCGATTTATTGTGCTCCGCCTCGTCCTCCTTTCGATGGGGTTCGGGAGTTGTTCGAGACTAAGTCCCTGTCAGATCAGATCTCGAATCGCGATCACACGCAGCTGTCGCAAATCGATCTTTTGCGCAAATAAAAAAAAAATACCGAGGAACTTCTGGGTATTGGAATCTGGAGGATCTCCTGCTGTGACGTTGTTGGACGCTGGTTGGCTAGATTTGCATAAAATCGCTTTCCTTTGCTCCCCGCCCAGGTGAACTGCTTCTCCCCTTTGTAGGTTGAACTAGGCTGACTGACTGATTGCCTTGAGCGGGTAAGATTTGAATGGTCACAGGAAAACCTTGTCAGCTACATTTTAACCAAAGGTTTCGAAGATCAAGCTTTGCAGTTCGCTTACGTCACAAGAAAGATTTATCCGATCGAGTAACGAATGTCTCAATGAGAGCGATAGACAGCAGATTTCTGGACAGCTTCTTCCCGCGAGCAATGTCAAGCGTCATCAACACTTATTCTTTTGGGAAATCGTGATGTACCTTCCCAATTTCAGACTAAAAAAACAGGTGTGTTACAAGAGTGGTGACCAAAAATGAATCAACCTTTGCTGACAGTTGTCTTATTTTGTCGATCCATAAACCACCTTGAAAGAGGTGTAAAGATCAACGATCAATCATGTAGAATTGTCATTGGGCTTTGCCAAATCCTACATCGCGATTGATCAGATTAACGAAACTAGTGACTGGCATGAAGTTACAGTGTGCGCTTCTAACATTCGACGATCAACCACGGTTCGACTATGGGTTTCATAATTTTAACCACTCAATAACAGACAATCCAGCAACTGTGCCATTTGATCTAACGGTTCAAGCGCTAGCTATAAAAAAAATAACTTGCTCAGGATGGCGGGTTCTCCTCTTCAAGCCGTGTTGTCTCCAACATCTCCGATTTCACGACATCTAGTCCAGAACCGAAAACCCGGATCCACCCCATGAATGCGAGAAGATGCATAGCAAAACACACGTCAGAATCCGACCCCAATACACCACCAGAAGACACCAGCACAGACACGAACACCCCTAGCAAGATATTCCAATATTCCTATGACAAATAGTTATCGTTAAAGATATGATAATGAAGTCATTAAGATTAAAATATCGAATTCTATATCGTTTGCCCAGTCGGGTGAAGATTCCGACGAGCAGTTTGAGGACACCATTCGGAACCTTATGGATCTATGGCGCAGCAAGTTGGACATTCTCGTGACGTTGTGTGACAGAACTCTGTTTCTCTCTCTCTCTCTCTCGTGTTGTGAAACTCGCAACCGAAGCAACTAATGTCACAAAGGGTTTAAGAGTTGAGACTCGATTTGACCGCATCGCGTTGTGTAAAATGGAATGTTCAACCTCAATTTACCATTTACCACCAATCCTCTTCCGCTACCGGACGCATCATCTCTCATCGTACGCACCTCACCACAAAGTGTGTGTGTATTCGGTGGGAGTAGGAGGCCACCGGTTCGGTCAAAACACTTATAAACATCCCTGTGACAACTTGTTAATGCCTCAGCATGTGAGCCTCACCGATTAGGGGGAGGTATCGGGCGAGAAAATATGGTTTTGCTTTCACGGGTACTCGCGGGCGCGCACACACACACACACACAGAGACACTGCACACCAAGATCGAGAGAGGTCTGCTGGTTGGTGCCGTTCACGGTCGCTTACGGTTTGCCTGGTTTTATCGCAAAGCTATAAATCTTTCATAGACAAAACAAAAGAATGCATGTAAGCGCATAACTTAAGGAGCTTCCCTTCGCTCCAACACTGAAACCTCTGGATGGGTGGCGATGGGCGGGTGGACAGGTTGTTCATGGTGAGAAGAAAAAAGCACCAGGAACTGCCTATTGAGGGACCCCACACTGGGGTCGTTTCTCTTTTAAGCTTCCTATTTCTATTTCCTTATCTTCGGTTCGTTCTCGAAGCACTCGCCGATAGAGGGCGTGCAAGGCCACGTGGACATTTGCGGAGGGTTCGTTTTTTTTTTTGCTGCACCACGGCACCATTAACTACATTTTAACGTAATAAACACCCGACTCCCTCCACCAGCCCGCGTGCGTGTGTGTGTGTCCCAATTGGCAGGTCGTGGTGTAAAAGTGTAAACACTCACATGCCAGGCCGCCAGGCCGCTTTTCTCTGACGAAGCCGCTTGCGAAGGTGTCGAGAAACGCATTTCAAATGCCGCGTTTGGCGGCATTCAATTCGCACTTTTGCCTTCTTTCCCCCCTTTTCGGCTCCATTCCGGCTCTAGGATCAGCATTGGGATGCGTTGTTTTTCTTAAAATATGTACTTTCTAGCTACTCGTGCTGGTAGGTACTGTTGGGAGCATCCTCGGTCCGGTCTTGGTTGAACGTTGGTTGCGGAAATGAAGAAATCTTCCGCCAAAGCCGAAGGGTCCATCAACTGCGCTTTATAAGGGTCACTCGGTGTGGTCGGCATGTCGTAGAACCGGTCGGTGTTTGGCATCGAGAAGCGTGAGGAATTTTGGACTCTTGCTCTTGCACCAGGGTTGTTTCTATCTAGGTGGAGAGATTATGCGTTTTACGGTGCATTTGCAAGACAGAAAGTGGTGACCTAATAGGTTAAGCAACCTAAGGAACATATTATCACATTGTATGCGAAACTTGCTTCAAAAGATGTTCATCCTACAAGTAAGAAAATGCATTGGAAGCTTTTAAACGAACTCATATTTCACCAAAAAACCGATCCTTCCCCAAAAAAAAATAAACAGAAAAAGGTGCTCCACATTCTACATCGAAAAAACCTGTGTCTTCTACACTGGAAGCATTCCTGGGGACCTCGAATGCATCGAACGATCGTGAGAACAAACCCCAATCACACTGCCACCGACTCAGCACTTCTTGCTTCTCCTTTCATTCGGTTCACCGTTTGCCAGACGGACACTAAATGGCTGATCCTGCGACATAATATATCATATTCCGCGAGCACGATGCGCATGTCCGACCGCGTAACGATCGATACGCAATCGGTTCCCGTAAAAGCAGATGACGCATTGCAGAAGAAACAAAGAGAGAGAAGGAGAGAGGGAAATCTAGAGCAGGCAAAAAGAGCATAATGCAAACGCATAACACGGCCAAAGGGACAAAATTGGACCGAAAAAATCCCGACCAACGACATAAAAGGTAAAGAAAGGCCCTTTCCGCTCACTCTGGCTGCATGGCCGAGGGCTGCCGAGGTTGGGAAAAAGGAAAAATGAACGCAGGACAACAACTACCGCAACAACAACCAAACAAACAACAAAAACTTCCTCCACGGATGTGTTCTTCTGGTGAACAAAAGCGCTGAAGCAAACGATAACGGCAGAAGGGAAGGAAAAAATCCGAGGAACCACGCGAAAGTGTCCGTATGTGAGTGGAGTCATTTTAAAAAATAAATAACAACCCTTCCAGTACGTGAAGGTCTGACTAGAAGAGGTGGGCAGCGGTGGGTCTTCTGTCTTCTGCCTACACACACTCTGGCACTGGTGTGAACAAACGGCTTCAAAATTGTCTCATTAGGGTTCGATATCGCACTCGCCCGATCATGAACGTCAAAACACCGTGGAACACCAGGATGCCATCCGGCAACCAGCGTCTGTCGTCGTCGTCGTCGTCGTCGTCGTGGAGGTTGTGCGGCATTGGGACATTGGGGTATCAGCGACCGCACCGCTACGAGAGTTACCACAGCAACCAGGACAAAACAATCAAATCAAGATATGAAAACGACCGCTTGCAGTTCGTGCCCAGGGTCGTGGTGCTCGGGACGTTTGATGTTGCGCCCTTATTCTTGCTGCCGTTGTTCTTGCTCGCAGTTTCCTTTTCCAGAGAGTTTCCTGTTGCACCGACGCTTATCCTTTTACTGTTCGGGGGGAAACAAAAACTCGTTGTTAAAATGATTGAGCTGAAAAGAGACTTTTGGGAGTTGTTCGCCGCGGAGGTCACACCTGAAGTCACACATGACCTCCAGCCAAATGGAGTGAAATTTCTCCTAGAAAGAGTATTTTCGACACACGCAGTGCATCTCTCTCATGTCACCTTCCCGAGGACTCGTATCTTGACAAGTCGGCTCGCCAATGCATCTCTTGCTCTCGAGACTCTAAAAGGTCCACTATTAACTTTAACACCCCTGTCCACTCAAGAAAATCCCTCAAAGTAAACGCTCAACCGGCCCACTCGTGCAGATGGGATGGAAACCTATCGCAAATACATCATTTGATATTGTACTCCTCGCTTAATACCTCGTATATGTGGTTTCCCTTTTTACGTATTCCTCAATCCGTCTCCCTTCCTTGTGTAGATCCCATCGGAATATACCAGTTGGCCAAGATGGTAAATTGTGCCTTTTTACCTTTCGAAACGAAGAAAAGGCATTGGTCCTCTTTTTGAATGTTTATGTAAAATTTTATGTCAAAATTTATATCAAAAAGGGTCCAAGGAATGCTTCGCTATAGTAGATCGCCTTCAATGGTAGATGTTCAATTTATTTACTCTATTTCTTCTTGCTTATTCGATGGACTGTTGAGCTCTCTCAACAGCGTGCAGCAGTTAGGACACAGATTTTTACATTATTTTACGTACTTTACAAGAGATCACACCGAAAACTAACGACAGAGGAAAGGATTCGATAGCTCAGAAGCATCAATAGAGCGACAGATATGTAGATTTTTGAATATTGAAGGCTATACCGATTTTTTAAGTTAGGTCTAGCAAGTCTTTGGATCTTCGTATGTTGGCGGCTATTTAAACCTTTAACAGTTTTTATACCATTGATCGCTAAGGTACTTTAGGTTCTTATTCGAACAAGGAAAACCATTTGTTCAATCGCATTTAAAGGACCAAGAATAGGTCTAAACATTACACTCTCTCTTCACACATTCTGCGGGTGGATCGAGCGCACGAGGGTAAGAGAAAAAAAACACTATAATGACACCAGAACAATGATTGCTCCCTGCCTCCATCTACATGCACTGCCGACGGGTTCTCGAGCAATGGACATCATGCCCCAAGATGAAGGCCTGGGATGGTAAATCCGCAATCCCGCAATCTCACAATTGCTACACTCACTCATTTTCACGCACTCTATATCGCACGGTTTTTGCACAGGCGTTGAAGCTCCCTTTTGCAACCCTCCACCCACCGTCTTGTCAGGGTAGGTTGCACCATTAATGCTGCCATAGCTCACCTGCGAGAAACATACATTCGGACGCGTGACGCGGACGCGCACATGTAATGAATGTGATTCGTTTTTCTTCCGAGCTCTGGAAGCTCGTTTTCGTTTGTAAGTGTGTGGTTCGGGATGGACGGTGTGTGAGTAGTGTTTTATTTAATAGTGCCTTTAACATTTGCCACGGTCATGTACGCAAAAAGGGGCCAAACAACAGCCTCCCACCAGTGCTATCTTTCGTCTTCTGGCTTTTCCTCCCACCAGCTACACACACACACGCACACACCGGGAAGAGAATCGCGATATCATTGCCCTCGAGTGACAAGGAAACGGGAACCACCGTAGGGTCACCACCCGCCAAGGAAACACCACCATTTGCCGACGGGCAAATGACACTCATGATGGTCCCCTTGCTCACATGGCTTCGAGACGACACGATGCGAAATAATAAAACAAATGCGAACGATCGTTCGCAGCTACATCCAGCAACCAACAAACCAGGCGGTGGAAGCAGCAAAAAAAATTGGAACTCGGGAACGAAACCACATGTAGAACCGCTCGGCATGGCCGGTCATTAGAAAGACCGGCGAGACCACACGAAACCGTTGAAACACGAACCGCAGCACGAGGAGATGAATGGCTTTTGGGCAGGGACAAGCGATGACTTTGCAGCAATATCAGTAAGTACGGCATACATTTTCCATATGACACTTTGGGCGGACATACGCCCAATGCATCACGTTGGTGACACTTTTTTTTTGGGAGGAGATCGAGTGGCACTGACAGTGAATGCAATGAGTGGGAAACATCTTTTAGCAAGAAGTTATGTGAATATTGCTGCGCTACTTACTATACTTTGGGGATTCGATTCTTGTTGCTTCGACCCTTTCTCCAATAGTATCTTCTGTTACTAAGTTGCAAATCAACACAGCACAACTCAACCACCATTCCACACATAAGAGCAGCTATCGCTGTGTGGTCCACCTAGCGCTCCGAAGCGTTTTATTTCATTTTTATGTGTTTTTTTTTACATTTTTTTCTCTCTCATTTATCTGCCCTCATCATGTCTCTTTATTGCTGCGCATGTCTGCTTGCCCATCAGAGAAAGGCTAAAACAAAAACCCCGAAACCCGGTGCAAAACCGTAACAAACCGTGCAACCATTTGGCACGTTCACCATTCGCCTGCGAAACATGTACATTAGAGCATGGATTTGAAATTTAGTGTGCTACGGTATGACGGCGAAGGACACTGGTCGCTCTTTCGATGTTACCAGCAACACAACAGAGGACACACGGACATGTGTGATTCTACAGGAGAAGAAGAAAAAACGTTTAATATGCTGTACTGGCGCTCTTGGTTTAAGTTTGACACAACTTTAATGGTTATTTGGAGCTTTTCGTTGCAAAAAGGTTGCAAATGCATGATGCTTACTATTTTGGGCGCTGTGTGTGTTAAACACTCTCACTAAAGTTGTTTCTTGTTTCAAAGGAAATTAAAGTAAAAGGTAAAAATCAGCTGATGGAATTTCGACCACTAGCTAGAGCTTCGTACACTTTATAAGGTCGAGAATTAGTTTTCAAGCGTTTTATGCGGCCTTGATGTGATGCAGAAATCCTAAGCACCGCTCACAGTCTAGCATGATCGTCTCTCGATACGATATCCCGGCTTTTGATTACATGATTACATCAACGCCTATCTCAACTTAGGCCTAGCAAGCCTCCTCCTTTATACTTCTTCTTGGCTTAACAGCGACCTTCTAAAGGTCATGCCGGCCATCCAAAGGTTTACTATACTTTATAGGGGACAGAAGGATAGATACTCCTTAAGAGCTGCTACTTCTACCACCAGTGCAACTCTAGCATTGGGACTGTAAATGTTCTGTATAGCCCCAGCTTTGAGCTTCGCGTGAAGAGGATACTTTAAGTGGAAAAGTTTCATTCCTCTCCGAGGGTTCCAATCATCCATATTTTTATTTTCAAATGTTGCAAGTTACAGTAGCTTAGTCGATGTAAATGTGTACATGGATGTGAACTGAATGGATGTACAAATTCTGAAGATAAATTGCACGCAGATTAACTAATTACCTCACTTATCGGCGAACCCAGGCTATCCCTCAACAACAGCTACAATGTAATGCCACACATTCACTTGTGACCGTTCACTCATCAATCAGAATCGCGACTGTTAGCAGATGATTGATGAGACCTTTTTGAATATTGACCAACCAAAATCGTGGTTCCATTCCCCTGTTCTACCGGGGAGCATATAACGCTTCAAATTTGATCAAAATGCACCGAAAAACATGCACATCCCAGTGTCGATGACTTTGAGCGAAACATTGCCCAACTTCATCTGACCCGCACGCGAGAAAATGCACGATCTTCCAAATCCGACACCCCTTTTGGGACGATCAGACCGTTGCACCAGTCGAGCGGGAGGCAACGGGCAGCAAAGGATTGCAGAAAATTAATTGCTTTTTAACCCGACTTCCCTTGGAGGCTTGTCTTCGCCGGTGCCGCGGCACTAGTTTAGCGCCTCGTGCAATTTCAATGCAGCAGCAGCAGCGGCACCACCATCAGCAGCTCCATTACTGTCCCGCAGAAACCTTCTAAGCAACACCGTTTTTTTTTTTTCGTGACTTGTTGTTTGCAGTTAGGTTGCAGTGCTCCAGCGTTCCTGATACTTCCCTCGAAGGCTTCGAAGGCCTTGGAGTTTTTTTTTTATTTTGCTATCCGTTCTTCGTTTTGTTTGCTTGAGTATTCCATGCACAATATATCCAGAAAACTAACACCAGCATCGGCGTGTTGCTACCGGCTCGAGACCACACGCGCAACAAACGACAACCACGGAGGCCAATATCTAGCAAGAGCCACTTGAAGGAACGCGCGCTCGCTCGCCAATTTCCGTTTCGATTCGATCAATTTCGCATTTAATGCAACCTGACAGGCGTGTAAACGCTTCTCTACCTCTTTGTTTGGAGGCTGCCATTACCCTGGCTGGATGGTTGGAGCGATTGGTTGTTTAGTCGATCGCTTCTACTAATCGTTTGCTTAAGATCAGTGAAACAATGAATGTCTCTGGCCCGAGATGCACCGTTTCAAACGACTGGATTTTGAATATTTTTTAAACATAATATTCAAGATTGATTTTCATTATCGCTCCTCCTCATTCCAATCAACGCAGATCGAACACGGATATTTAAATTCTTCACAACGATCAAACACAGTCTGCCCGGTTCGGATTCTTTCTTATCCAGCATCCTTCACCACGTGTACTGCTGAACCCATTACCATTCTACAACCACTTACAATTCGACAAAACACACCGAAACACTTGCATTCGAAAGAGGAAAAATCAATCTTTCTTCACCACCCGTCCACCCTTTCCGGCCGCCTTATCCCGCGAACGCGCGGCCAACAGCAAGACGATGCTCGCAATAAAAAGCGGCGCCGAATCATTACTCACGGCTCACGCGGCTGATGTGACAACGTTTCGCTCCACCACGCATCAGCCACCAAGTCCTCCTTTCCGCACAATGTTGTCGGTGCATCAGAGAGACGGCGAACGAGAGAAAGAGACCCGGGTGCGAAAATCGACCCATTGCACATGCAATCGATCTGCCTCGAAATACCACGGGCCCGCAGTTGCAAAACGCATTGCGATGTCTTTTTGGTTCGTTTTTGCGTCCGAAAAATCGTTCCATTGCCGAATGCAACATTGTTGCTCGATTGACCAACATTACCCGTGGATCGCCGTGCGTGCACTCTTTCTCTTTCACTGCTGCTCTTGCTGTCCTGCAACCGTCGGCGGGAAGTTCATTTTTCATCGCACAATGCGGCTGCCTTTCTTGCTAGGGAGAATCCTTACTTTGGGCGAATGGAGCATCGCCCAGGAATGGACAGCACAATAAACCTCCCCGAAAAAAAAAACGGTTCAGCTGTACTTTGGCTTCCCGTAATAGGAATACCACCGGGAAACGAGCTGCCCGGTTCGGGTGGAGAAAGCATGTTCGGGGTTCCTACGGTATGCTAAATATGTTATTCCTCCCGTGTCCCGTCCCGTTTCTTAGAGACACACATTCTGCACGATGCATTAGGGAGTAGAAAGCTGCTAAACAGCAATGCGTCATAGGAAATATCCATCCGAGAAAGGGTCACCAACATGTTGACCTATCAATACGGACACTGGCCACAATTGCCTCGGAGACGTCCTTATGGGCTATAAAATTGGCGGCTTCGATCAGAGTTCATCGATTTATTTGATGTAATTTTCATGAAAGCCCATAATTAAAAACTCGAATTTGTGTCTTCGAGGCGCCCTCTACGTCCAAGGCTTATCAAATAATTATATATACACACAAATCAATTCTGAGAAAGTAAATTGTAAATTATTGCTTTTGATGCTCAATCTTATTCGACTCATAGATTAGAGCCAAAGATATGGGTTAGAAAACAGAAATTATTCTTTTCAAACAAGTCTTATATCGATTTGATATTATAAAACATTCGAAGTTAATTTAGTAATATTAAGAAATTAATTATTTCACTTATAATACATATTTTTTGATAATTATAAGTTCCATTTCTACATTACATACTTAAGCAAATGGCTCTCTAGCAAGTGGACGCAGTGTATCCTGGTCCTGTGGTGTGTGTGTGCTTGAAGCCATGCTTCTTCGGCTCGTGACATTGCCTGACCTCCCGGTGCCTACTAAACATAGTGCATTCCACCCATCTAAACAAACCAATCGATCACACCGAACCCCAAACAACCGACTATCGCTAGACGACCATATCCCTTCCCTCTTACTGCAGGGTGGCTGCAGTGAGGGACACAACAACAATAAAACCAAAAGCCCCCCCTTGCGCGAATTGAAGCAATCAAATCATAAACGGCTAGACTAGGCTAGGAAAACATTGCTCCCTGAGGACCCATCTCGCGTGACTTGTGCTGCGCGCGAAGCGACGAACCTCCATCCCAGTAGAAACGTCCCGAACGCAATCATTCAATTCCATCGCCTCTTCTACCCTTGCTTGAGTACTCTTTCCCTCCCTCTTGTTCGGATGTGTGTATGTGTATGCGCACTAATCGGTGCAATCTCCACCGTGATGATGCACCGTGTGATCGCATATGGTACCGGAAGCATGGGGACGGAACAGACAGGGGGATCGCAAGTTTTGTTTGTTTACGTTTCTTTGCGAGAATCATATTTAAAAGACACTTTTAGATATCACGGCGATCACCAGACGCAGGCACGATGCAAAAACGGCATGCTATTGCATGCTGGTACTTCCCTCTTTCAGCTCCCCAATCTTCTCTCCTTCCTCTCCTAAATCGTCCGATTATATGATGTTGTGTTTACATTTATATTTCAATTGCATTTATGACTTCGATTAACAATTGCCGATAGAGCTGCCGGTGTGAGCCTGTATCGCGTATGTGTGTGCGTATGTTGTGGTTGGTGGTCATTGTGTTTTTTCGCAACTTCCTTTCTCCCGCTGCCTCCCACACATGCTCCTCACACACATGCATTCTGGTACATCGCGATCGCCGCGATGTTATGTTACAATGTAGTTTCTGCCTGCCGATCTGGCATGAATAAAATTTATAGCGCCCCCGGTCGCCGTGGTACCATGGTGAAGAAGATCTATCCTTGCATCGTAACTCGCTGCTCGAGTGTAATTGAGCAAAAACTGCATCACCACCGTGCGCGATCACCGCCGTGCATGCGAGAAGGAACCAAACGTCGAATAGACTGTGCGCTACCCAGCAGCACTACAGGCGGCCCACCGCGACCAATCCAATCGATCCGCTCGGGAAGCAGTTGTCGAAACAACAAACGGCACACAACACACAATTTCAACCTCGAAAACACGCAAAGCGCCCCTCCGGTTGGTGGTGATCGAATGGTGGAACAAGCAAAATAAAATCACCAGAGAAAACTCACGCTCGGACTCTGGGACGATCGTTGGTTTTGAATAACATATTATGCTAATAAAATGATAAATATCACTGCATAATTATGTGCCCTGTGTCTTCATCCCTTCTAGCTTGCTCTCTTTTTTTCTTGTTCTTTTCGCGACCGTTTCACCCACCCCGTACAGAACTGTGTGCTCATCTGCGTTCGAAGTTGCAGTCGTTTCGGTTTTTACGTTGGTCCATTCAATGGTTTTTCGCACCAGAGTCGGTGTCTCGCCAGAAGTGGGAAGAAAATTGTTTTCTTCACCACCTGACCCACCCAGTATCCACCAAACGGTGATCACTTACATCGCCTTTATCGACATGATGCGTCACACTTTCCTCTGCTCTTTTGCAGGAGAGAATAGGGAAGATATCGAAATAAAATCGAAAGCAGATTCCACTAATTGTGAAGCTGTATCGCCCATAATATCAATAAGCAGGAATTTTGTTTGCACTTGAGTTTGCTTTTGAAAAGGTCTATTCTGTGGAGTGGAAAATGGGGCCCTCTATTACATTGAATCTAAGGTTCGTTAAGTCGATTTTCCACGGGAATGTTTTCATGATGGAAAGAAATTATGTTACCTTTTTAAACTTCGACTTGCTACCTCCTCGTCTGGTATGTTCTCCTGTTGCCTGCTATCAAATGTTGCTGCATCGAAACTCAATCCGTTTTGGGTCAATTTTCTACTGCGAGGGACTCGAGAAAGTAGCTAATATCGAGTCTGAAATTTTTAAATTCATAAATATTACTACCAGTTGTTTCCAGGCGCCATTTTTCAAAGATCCTTTTGTCGACAAATTAATGCAACCGCACACAATCACATATCCTGCTTACCATGGCAAACAGACAACGATTTTCGATCAACTCCTTGCACCTACACTGATCTGCAAAACCATCTCATCTCTCCACCCACAGCACAATAATCCCAAGAATGCCAACTGCTAAGAACCACCCCGTACACACACATTCACGCATACATCCCCCAATCCATGACCCCGGAATAAACGCTCGACTTTCCCACCAACCGAACGGTCGAGCGAATGTCGTTCGTTGCTTATGCGCCCGCTCAAATCATCGCCCCGGGAACGTTTGATTCTGCTCCGTTGTTCTTGCTCTCTCTCTATCCCTCCCTCTCATCTCTTGATAATTGCATTTCAAAACTTCTGCCAAAAGGCATGAAACCGGGCGGTGGGGAGTTTAAAAAGATTCGCTCCGGTGCGATTAGAGATAATGTGCTTTTATTTACGACATAATAAATGTTCGAATAAAATATGTACCGTCCGGTGCAAAACTGTCCACAATGAGTGCGCGAGATGCGCTGAGAAGACGACGACGATGATGATGATGGGGTGATGTACATACAGGAGGGAGAGGGGAAGATGAGAGAGGGAAGCGGTGGAGAAGGTTGGAGGGGGTGGGGGGTTTGTTTATTATTATTATTGTTATTGTTATTACACGGGAAGGCGAATGGCGATGACGTTGTTGCGAGGGTGGTTTGGCTTGAACTATTTGTCTGTGGAAGGACCCAGTTTTGGACCCAGCGTTACAATTTGTGGAGATGTATTTATGTGATTGCATTTGTGTTTGCTTCTATTGCCCTTCCCCAAAAGCGTACCAGCGCAGATGCAATGAGGATTGATGCACGCTAAAGATATGCCAACTAGAACGTAAACTTTCAGTGAGAGAAGGGGAGTTCGAGTGCTTAAGATTGTTGCATTTTTCATTTATCTTTTTCTGTTTCAAATTCATAATAGACTACTTGAAAATATGATGAAAAATGAAAGAGTTTCCGACTCTCACACAATTTCATATAAAACTAACGCTTTAGGCAGTTTTGAATTTGGTCTTCCAGCAATAATGTTTTATAAAAATTACATCAAATAGTTCCATCATGGCTACAAGCAAGAAAAAATATGAATTTTTTCCTAGCTGCCCCCAGCTCCCATCACCAACAGATCAAATACTCCAGTTGCGCTCATTTACCCACCGCTAAGCATGTTTGTAAAGCATCCTAACCCTTGCCAATGCCCGGCTCCTACACACCTACCTGCTAAGTGTGGCTTTTAGAGGCTCGTGTCGAAGCCGCCCGTCCAATGCGCCCGCCTGCGAATGGCTTCATTTGCAACGCCGACCAGAACCAGAAGACGAACATCAAACCAAATCGTATACCTGTATGCAAAGCAAAAAGTCACCGGTAAGGATGTAAGAAGAGTGCGAAGAAAACAGAAGCAGAAGTGGTGCTTTGCACCAAGCCACCAAGTCCATGCCTCGGTGGTGCGAGAATCGGCAGGGGATGTGAGAAAAAGTCAAAGGTGTGTCATTAACTGGTGCGATTAAGATCCAGCACAGACTCGGGATGCGATCGACTTTGGATGGTTTTAGGCACGAGGAAGGCGCAGAACAGGGGGCACAACGAAAAAAAGAAGAACGACAGCAAAACGACAGCAATTAATTGCTTGACTTAATTGTCTAAATTTAACATCATCGCACTGTCACCGGCGTGTGAGGAAGATCGCACAGAGGCACTCGTAGGAAAAGATAAGAGAAAAGGGAAGAGAAAGGAGGAAGAGTATGAAGAAATCAATGTTATGTTCTTACCTCTTCTGTTTCTGGCTTCCTGTTCCACTATTCCACCTCTGGATCTGCATCCGAAATCGTTTAATCGATCACTTAGCATCTCGAAAGCATCTCAACACCGCGAACAATAAGCAGGACAACATTGTTGCAGCGTGTAGATCGACGATCGCACGAATAGAACGCTATGAGCATACACAATTTTCAAAAAAAAAAACAAAGCGATTAACTCGCCGGTGCTGGCCGGTGGGAATCAAGTGGGATCACCCAAAACGCAAATGAACCAACTCGAAGCTCGAGGTTCGTCGCTGTATCACTCGGGCAAGTCTTTCCTTTTACAGACTCAAAATGCATAAAGAGAATGCAGCAAGAACAAGAAAAAAAGCCAACCGCTGGCAGCCGAAAACTGTTGTAAAACACATTTTTATTGACATTTCGTACGTAGCTTCAGTTTACCTCGAACGGCGTCGTAATTTGCACGATTCGCGACACAACTCTCGATTGCGGCGTGCCATCTCAATCAGACCAGACCCCCGTTAGCACTGGACCCCGAACAAGCGCACACCAAAACGGCTCGTTTAGAATACGGGCAAAAAAACGAGATAAGCAAGCGGGAGAAAGAGGCCACGACAGAACGAACGATTTCAACGACCGCGCAACCGCCGGAACCCTAACGGGCTTCCGTTAATTTAGTGACAAATTATACACTATTAACTCCGCAGCAATCGTTAGAAAATTTGATGGTAATAATTAATCTGTACGCTAATAAAAACAAACGATCTGTTTCGCTGCCTCCTCGCTCCGCTTTTTCTGCCCGGTGGCTCTTCTGGACAGCCTGTCTCGTGTCACTCGTGTGGTGTGGACATGGACTCGTTTGTTGTTTGTTTGGCTTACTAGCTGCCTAGCCTAACAACGTTCCCGGTGGTTGGCTCTTGAGTCTGGGACAAATTGTTTAGTGTTTCTCCCTTTCTCACTCATTCTTTCTCCTCGCGCCGTTTTGACATGACTTTCTTTGGTACCGACGCGTACGGGTCGTTAGTTTGGCAAACTCATCTGCCGATGGTTGAAATTCACCTGTATTTTGCCACCAACTTGATGAGAAGGGATGTGTCTCTGGACGTTTCTAATACGGCAGATCAATTTCGAACTAGATTCTTGTTGATACTGGCTCTTATTTCTCGTCTACTGATAATGAATTTCTGTGCTAAAATTATTATTTTAGCACTCCTGCACATACTACACAAAAATAGCAAAGTTCAGTAGTAATATTTCGCTGTAAACTTTATATACAGGTCTGGAAGTTGCTCAAAAATAGTCATACTCCCATCGTTCTACACCTCTGCTATTCTGCCTATGGATGGACAACATTAGGAGATTTAACAGACGTCTGGTCACATTCTTAAGACAAAACTAGACCATCGAAGTTCTTCTACTCTATCAAACGAGTAAGGCTTGAGTTATATGTAGCTCAGGTAGACGAGAGTAGTTCGTATTCTTCTTGGCATGCTCAGGGTTGAGCTCGTCGCTAAGACATGGCCCGATCCCCAATCAGTTTCCAGGAACCTGAGTCTAGGGCTGCAGTCCTTCATCCACGACTTAATCCGATCTCTAACAAGACTCTAACTCTAGGTTTGACTCCACTTGATCCAGCCAACGAGCTTGCAGTGCTCCTCTAAGCATCATGCCGAATGCTGACGAGCACTTTCTTGGTGGGGCATGAGTCCGACATCCTCATCACGTGCCCCAGCCAACGTATCCTACCGACTTTGACTACCGTCAGGATATCAACACAGCCAAACAGCTCAGCTAGCTCGTGGTTCATTCTCCTTCGTCACACGCCTTGCTCGCACACACCGCCAAAGATAGTCCTTAGCATCCGCCGTTCGAAAATGGCGAGTGCATTGGCGTCCTCCGTCAGCATAGTCCAAGAATCGTACCCGTAGAGGACTACCGGTCGTATCAAGGTGCGGTAAATCGAGCATTTCGTGTGTTGTTGGAGTCTTCTGGATCGCAGTAGTTTGTGGAGTCTGTAGTATGCACGATTCCCCTAAACAATGCGCCTTCGGATTTCGTTGCTTACGTTGTTGTCCGAAGGTAAGATCGTACCAAGCTACCAGAACTCCTCTACCACCTCGAGATCGTCGCAATCAACTGATACTCTGCTTCCGAGTCGGACACTATCACGGTCAGAGTCTCTGGCAGGCAGGTATTTTTTTCTTTTCATGGTGTGGTCTTCAATCCTTTGCCGGGATACTCAGTCTAGGTCTCGTCAGCTTCCTCGTGTCAAACAGGTCGCTGACGAGCACCTTGTTTGTCGGGCATCATCATCTCGTGCTCCAACTATAGTATCTTTCCGACTTTGACTACCGTCAAGATATCTGCACCGCCAAACAGCTCAACTAGCTCGTAGTTCATTCTCCTTCTCCACATGCTCTGCTGAGTCGGGCACGATCACGATCAGAGCTTACGTTAGAGAGGTACTTTTAGGTATCTTCGTCGCATTAAACCACCATGATAGGTGAATTTTATGATAACTTCAAAGGGAAATTACGATCCGTTTGTAGCACATTCTGATGTTCTGAAGTTTGAAGTGAAGTAGTAGTTGAAATTTCCAAACTCTTTAAAGCTCGTTAGTCGTTCTAGCGTTCTTGAACCTACCTAAAATTATTTTACTATTTTTATAAGTCGATTATTCCATCTGAAGTATTTTTCTTTTTTCTTTTCATAAGCCTTCAACAATACCACCTCTTGAAGATCAAGTAAATTAAATTAGTTTGTCCCTCTTCCTCTGCTATCCGTTTTCCCTTCAGAGCGAATAATTTAAACGAAGCAAATCAAAGCAATATCCTTCGATCAATTACACATTAACATCCCAGCCAGCCTACCAGACTCCAGATCGATCCATCCGTGTAATTGCCGGGCCAATAAACACAAAACTACCCCAGTGGTCTAGTAGAAGCGCCACCTCAGCAGACATTAACCGGTTGCGCAAGGAAAAATAAAAAATTCTCATCCATCTGAAGGGTGAAGCTCCCGTCGTATGCTAATAAATATTTTATCGCCAGCAGCGAGTGCAACACGAGTACCGGGGCGAAATGCCCATTCCAGTTCAGAGAAGGTGTTCTCTAAGTAAGCTGATTAAAATATGAACATTCTTTGGCGGGTGATTGTGAAGCTTTCGCATCCAAGGGAAAGTATCAAACATATCCAGATAATTCTGTATTCGACCTATTTGTTCACCTTTTTTCCAAACCGAAATTTTTTTTTGTGTGCATTAACACCAATCCAACCAACAAGGCTGATAAAGATAAGGACATGAGCGATATTGTATGACACGTTCAATCCTGGCTTTTCTGTCGTATATCCGATTTTATGATTCGTTTGCCTTCTCCCTTACTCTCGCAATCGCGAGGACGGCGGCCGAGATTGGCACATTAAACATCAAACGGTGTAGAAATGACAACACTTTTGGAAGAAAGCTTTCCTGCGTTGAGGTGCATCGGTGTTGACGCTGACCAGCGCACGGGTAGGAGGTATGCAGGCCACTTGCCCAAACTTTTATTTTAGTATCCCCGTCCCGTCCGTTTGTTTATTGGCGCGTTTGTTGTTTTGATTTTTTTTCCCTCTCCCCTTCAATTCCCTCCCAGACTACCCCACCACATTTCACTCTAGCGTTCCCTTTCGATCCCTGAATCATCATCATCCTCATCATCGTCAGCTTCTCTCGTCAGAGGATCGTCGTAGTCGTCGTCGTCGTCGTGGTCATCATATTATATCGCTCTATAAAAATGTAGTAAAAACACCAGAAATGTTTTTCTCATCTCCAGTCCCGGGGGTGCTTTCGTATCGATCAGTCGCCTTTTGAACAAGTCTGTTTTTTTTTCTGCTCGTGCTTTTCACCCTCACCCGATCATTTAATGTTCTGTACAGGCTTAGCCGTTCCTCTGCTGTATATTTACGTTTGCCTTCCATATTTTTTTGCCTGTGATCCTTTCCCAGGTTTTTGCGACCCTCTGGTTTGGTGGATGTTTAATGTTCACTATCGTTGCCAACCGATACTGCCCCGCGTATTGCTGCTGCTGCTGCTCCCGCTTGTGCTGCTTCCCGATTGCAAACGATTCGTCAACAAACGTATCAGAAAGGTTCATAAAAAAAACAACACTAGCGACCGGGTCCGGGCGGGCGCTAGGGTGAAAGGGGATCGGTGCAAATTATATGCACATAATAATTTTACGGACTTGTGGTCACATTTCGTGGTGCAAATGGGTTTTGCCGAAATGGGAATCATGGGATGAATAGCTGCCGAATGGGGTGACCGGTTAATGGGGAATGATCTATATTGGATCAGCTGGAAAACTGTTTTTTTTTTTTTTTATCTAAACTAGATCTTGTTTTATGATGAGGATTGAAACTAGCTTTCGTCGTTTTTTTTTGTTTGCAATTTTTTTTTCAATTAATAAAATATGAATTTTAATAGAAAGACTTGAATGATCGTACAGACATGAAGTTCTTGTTTGTCCTGAACGCTACAAAACTACAAACTCAAACGAGTTCTTTCGAACTTTTGGACAATTTTAGTGTATTGGATTAATTTGTATGTTATTTAGTAGTCAATTTTGAATTTAAGAATTAATTAAATACGCTCCAAATTAAAAATTATAACCATTTCTTACGAAAGACTTCAATAATCGGCCATGTTTTTCTCGATGTAAACAATTTTACAATACGTAACATCCCTAAAACATGTTCGATCAGGTTCTTAGACACTCTTAAGTTTGGATGTTTATGACCGAAAAAATCAGCAAGACAAGAACCTTATGTTCGACCACAATCTACGCAAAAAATTATAAAAAAAAGTTGTGATTTCCTAGAAAAGACTTCGACGATTATGTACGGAAAGCGACGAACTTCTTGTTGTTTTTTAATCAAGATTTTCTTGAAATGTAAGCACAATTAGGTTTCTACAATAATAAAGCTTTGAACTGAAACCATAAAAACCAACAAAATATTAGTTTTAAACGAAAGACTTGAACCTTGAAGACTTGACTTGAAGATCTACAGAAGGGGAAGCTCGTGTTTGTCCTCCGCGTGTATAGACGGATGTCATCCCTCGCCGTTGGATATCATCCACCCGGTTCCCCATTGCATTTTATTGTCCCAACACCCTTCCCTTCCTTCGCTCCTCTCCCCTGAAACGGTGCATTCACCCCGATCGAGCACCATCCTTCGCCTAACTGATTGCCTAAAATCACGACTCTAATCCATTTATGAGCCTAATAATTTCCCAGCTTTACACCAACAACCACGATGTCTAACTCGCATTCCCCCTCTCTCTCTCTCTCTCTCTCTCTCTCTCACACACACACACACACACTGTATATCTCCCACCTCACCTGTATCTTCCTCAGTTTTGATGCAGTTTTGCTTCCCAATACTTTTACACGCAGATAAACAGTGATCGCGCTCGATTGTATTGCCATTTTTTCCACCCAACAAAGATGACCGTAACTGTGGCTGTGATCTTCCACTAATCTTTCATGACTTTCAGATGGGTTGAGTTTTTGTTGTACCGAACATTAGGATACTAAACAGCTGAAATCCATTTGCCGGAACGGTACTCATCGCCACTAACGACGAAATATGAGAAATCTATAATTTAGGAAACATCTTCTTCTACGATTGGGATTTGTCTTTCGAAAAAAAAAACACACACACACTCAAACCGATACGCTTTAAGCAGCTAAATGATGGGCTAATCGTTTTGGTTTTTAGGTTAGACTTTAAAGGTGATGTCGCCATGGCCCTCGGGTGCTTACCGTAATGGCTATATCCTGCATCACTCATTCTAACGATCGTCTGTTGGCTGTTGAACACATTTTAAAGGTAGCCTTCTAAAAGCGACATCAAGCAAGAATGTGGAATGCTTCTAATAAATAGGGAAAAGTCCCTCAACGCTTCCCAAACGGTTAAAGGATCCATTTCGATAGCTATAGAATTAGTAGAAGTAGTCTGTGTGTGAAAGAGAAAACGAATTAAAAACTGATCCCAAAAAGAGAAACCGAGCTTTAAACTTTGAAAACTACTTACAGTAACCGGGAGAAACCAACAACAGCCCCCAAGAAGCAAGATATATTGTAATGGTTATTGTTATTGCATTGGCCAAGATGAAACGCCTGTAGTTATGGTTATGCTTGCTTATTTTTCGGACTCTGCATCTGGAATCGGTTGGACTTCCAGTCGAGGGTTAGGATTTGTCGGTCGCTCTCACTGTCTCTCTTTCTCTATCTCTCTGAGGAGCGCTACGGCCATGTGTGCAATCCCGTGGTTCCGTTTCGCGCTAAAACAGGCCGCACCCAGCAGTTTGAGAGATCAATCCGATTCTGCCGCCACGGAATCGAGTTTTTCGGAGGCACCACAAACCGGTGCCGCTGGACAAACAATAGGGGAAGATGGAACAATAATTTTGCGGATGTATGCCGCGCGCGTAAAGCAAATGGATTGTGACCGGATGCACCCTGCACGGTCGGTAGTACATTATCGTTCATTGACCTTTTGTTGGAAGGAGAAAATGTTGGAAAAGAGCTTCGAAGATAAAGGATCGCAGCTTTTTGCGTTGTGTCATTCACTGATTCGGAGTGAAAGAGAATCCTTTGCTCTATAAAAAAGCGATTCGATCGATAAAGAGCTATGTGACAGTGAAATAGAGAATAATATGTAGAATTTAATTTGATTTAAATTTTTTTAAAATACTATTGAAAAGACTTGATTCAGCTGAATTTTATTATAGAAAATAATTAATGTATTTTTTACAAAATAATGTTTTACAAACAATTTTCCGCTGCTGCAAGCGCTCCAACCGTCGTTTCATTTCCTTGTGAAATATTTCATAAACTTTTGAAATGAAACGTTACATCGGGTTACAAGAGGTGTTACGCATGTCGTTACTGTCAAATCCTGAACGTCAACAACGGCTGTGTTTGTTTACATTTGCCCACAGTAACAACAAAAGCTTCTCGGTTCACCTCTAGAAAAACTCGTATTTATCTTATAATTAGCAAAATATAGAGCGAAATGGATTTATCTCGGGCACCAAATGAGAGGAAATTGTATTTGTGTAAATGGTACTTTAAAGGTAAAGATGTTTAAATGTAGAAACCACTTCCAGAAGCACTTTATATGTGTGCATTACTCACTGTTCTATTCCGTCGATACGTGCATTACTCACTGTTCTATTGTGATGTTTCGCTTGTAGCCGGATTTGCGCTCCTTCCCTTCCTGTGGTCAATCAACACGATTTGGTTCTTCAATGAGGCTTTCCGTAAACCAGCATACGATGAGCAGAAAGAGATTAAAAAATGTAAGCAAACGGGTGATACTGTTTTGTGAAGGGATTCTTATTGCGTTCCTTAATCCCGTTCCATTTTCCTCATTTCAGATGTTATATTCTCGCTGGTAGGTTCGTTAGTATGGATCGTAGCGATCATTGCGTGGGTTGTCACCTTCCAGCTGAAACGGACCGAATGGGGCGAGTTTGCCGATAACATCAGTTTTCTCATACCGCTAGGGCAGGCGTGATGGATGAGTCATGCAACCGTTACAACTAAATAATTGTACTTTTACTAGAACGTAAAACCATAATCATTGTCATCGAGTATTAACTTCTAAAGAAATAGGGGAATTATTTTTTTTTACGAACACACACTACTAAATAACGCATTATTCTTCCCTAATAAAGCATCCATTAGAAACAACTTGTTGCGTGTTGCTCGTCGTTGTTTGTTTCTGTTGCTACCTTTCCTTTGGAAGTCGTTTACCGAACCCTACTGTTACTAGCAACCAGTGGAATGTGGTTGCTACGATACAAATTTCCGCTACTTTTTGTTGGTTACTTTGTTTGGCATGTTGGCCTATATTGCTGGTTTTTCTTCAAACTTTGCTCACTTCGTTTGCCAAACTGTTCCGAAACACGTTGAACCGGATTTTCCCATCGAAAAATAATTGATCATGGAGAAAAATAACCGTTCGAAGCAGATCTCAATAGTTCCGAAAAATGCGTACGGATTACGAACGGATATACAGGGCAATGTGCATTTTACGCTCAAGCAGGAAATCATCTATCCGGTTGCGGGAGTGTTGGCCATCCACGACTTTACCACCAACAAGCAGAAATTTTTAAGGTACGTACTTACAAAGATGAGATATACAATTTTAAATTTATTCCATATCCGTTACAGATTCCCTCAAAATTGTCACCCGGAACGGATCGTGCTTAGCCCCAACCGGAAGTTCATTGCCGTCGTCGAAAGAACCAACGATAAGTAATCGCCCAACAAAAAGGCATCCTATCGACCCGATGTACTAATATTCCCAATTTCCTTCCTCATCTCAGCAAATCGATGGTAAACGTATACGAGATCGAAACGCTCCGGAAACGGAAAACCCTCCAACTTCCGGCCGACTGTCCGAACACGCAAATCGGTAACGTCTGCTTCACGCATGACTCTCGCGGAGTGGCGGTCCTGTCCGTCGAACCGGACGCCTTCCTCTCGATCTTTTCGTTCGACAAGAACGATTCGCTCATCATTGGCCGGGCGTCCAACTCGAGCCAGCAGGGCCAGGCCGTGTATCTGTCCTGCAATCCGAACGATGCCACGATTGTCGCAGTCGGTGGGTATTACATGCTCAAGATTATGAACCGTACCGATAAGGGGTTTGGCCAGATCGGTACGATCAAAGGAGACGATCTGTTGATCACCTCCATGACGTGGCTATCGTCGGATGTGCTGGCCGCCGGAACGGCTGAAACGGAAATCATCTTCGTCGAATCGGGCGAGTTGAAGATAAGGCAGCGGGCGGATATGATCGAGACGGTGGATCTGTCGGGGGAAGGAGATACGGATCTGGGTGCCACCACTTCGGCGGAAGTTGCAGGGCTGAAGCATGAGGTGCTATGTTTGACGCAGTTCGAGAAGGGTTTCCTGTACGCGATCCATAACGTGGTGCACGTGTTTGAGCGGGAATCGAACTACAACTTTCGAAAAAAGTCCGTTATAACAGTGCCGATAATGCTGTACGATGAGAAGGAGTATAAGATCATGAATGTGGCGGTGAATCAGGAACAGGACACGATTGTGGTGGCGACAATGCATTCGCAGCTTTACATCGGGATGCTGATTGTGCCCGAGACGCTGAAGGTTAGTGAGCTATTGTTTCAGAATCTGGGCGAACCACTGCATATAAGCGGTATTATCGGCATGGCTGTGTGTTCCTGGAAGCCGATCGTACTCACAGCATGTAAGATAATTCAAAAACGGATCGCCCAACTCCTATATAATTAACTGGATATTACATTCCAGCTCGCGACTTGACGATCCGTGTCTGGAACTACGAAACGATGAAGGTGGAACTGGTCAAAAAGTATCAGATCGAGATTGGTGTGATCGCCTTACATCCTTCCGGATTCTTTGCAGCCGTTGGCTTTATCGATCTGCTCCGACTGCTTCAAATCCAACTCGACGACCTGAAGGAAACAAAGAGCTTCAATCTGGCCAGCTGTACTCAGCTTCAGTTCTCCAACCAAGGACACCTGCTGGCTGCTGCCCACGGGAAAATGATCACACTCATCTGTATCTTCACATTCGAAGTGGTCCAAAATTTGAAAGGGCACAATGGTAGCATTCTTAGCTTGGCATGGTCTACCGATGATGCTGTACTAGTGTCCGGAGGTAATGATGGAGCGATCTACAAGTGGAACGTGGTGACGGGTGAGCGGCTGGAGGAGGTCGTACAGAAGGGCATCCAGTATCGTTCGATTGCGCTAACCAGTGATGCACACTCGGTGTACTCCATCACCAATACTGGGCTGATCCGTGAAGTTGCTAAGTCGGATATTGTGAGTACGTTGAGTCTCTTGCTATTGGAAGTTTGTAAATGACCTTCTTTTTCGCCCTAAAGGCACGAGAGTTCAAAATCCCCGAGCTGACACCGCTCACCGATATGGCTTTGGCTCGTTCCGATGCGATCTTGTTCGTGGGAAGCGTCAAGGGTCACCTCTACAACGTCCAGGTCCCGCTGGTCGACACAAGCAGTGGAAATTGTACCAACTTTCGCTTCTTCAACACCAAAGTGACAAAGATCTGCATCACGTACGACGATTGCACGCTAATAACGGCGGCGGATGATGGAACGCTCATCATCTGGCGCATTCTCAACAACGAAGGTAAAACGGCTCGCAGTGCTCCAGAACTCGGCAAATGTTCGGATGTACTGATCGCACGGCAAGAACTGATCGAGAAGAACGAATCCATCAACACGCTGGAGATGCGCATCCAGCAACAAAGCATGGAGTTTCAGTACAAGATGAAGCAGGGTGATGCGTTTCATTCGGAGCAGATGCGTGACATCCACAAAGATTATTGTGCTGCCATCGAGAACCTTAAGGTAAGGGATCTTGTGTTTCCAAGAATATGTTCGCTCGCTTAAAGTTTCCTTTTTTTTCGTCTTCCAGAAAAAGAACATAGAGATGGAGCAGGCCCACACGGAAGAGTTCAATTTGATCACGGCCAGCATAGCGCAAGGGAAGGAAGACCACCAAAAGGAGATGATGGACTTTGAGGCACAGTTCCACGAGAAGATCATCCTCGAGTATGATAAGCTGACGAGCATGAAGAACAAGATGGACGCGATGCGGGAGGAGTACGAGGTGAAGTTGCGTCGCTCGGCAGGATGTTTGCAGGACACTATAGGTACGTAGAATAATCTCCCTTATTTAATTTCTTAGACCGGGGACCGGTCTTCACATCAAAAAGTGGTCATTAAGCCAAGAAGAGAAATCTCTTAGACCCAACAATATTGTTATCTTTTTCCCACTAGAATCAATGGAAGCAGACCAAAAACGACTCTTGAACGAGAAGCAAGAGATCATTGACAATATGTTGAAGGAGATGGATCGTAAGCGAGCGGAATTTGACGAATATTGCCGGCAAGTAGACGTCGACAACGATCGACACAAGGTGGAGCTGCAACTTCAGTACGAAAAGAAGCTCCAAGAGGAGGAGGAAAATTCGATCAAATGGCGGGGCGAGGCAGGCGTTCTCAAGAAGAAATTTTCCACTCTAAGCCGTGAGGCAGAAGCATACCGCAAGGAGATTGAAACGATGCAAGCCCAGCACGGAAAGTTCCAGCAAAGCATCCGTGAGCTGCAGCGCGAAATAGACAGACTCCGCAAAGAACTCGCCGAACGTGACGGTACAATCCGCGACAAAGATCGGAAGGTGTTTGAGCTGGGAAAGAAAAACTCCGAGCTAGAAAAGTACAAACAAGTCCTTTCGATGAAAATAACTGAACTGAAGGCACAGATAGAACCGAAAGAGCGCGAAATCAAGGAGAAGAAAGAGTTCATTCTCGAGATGGAGAAAAAGCTGGAAGAACTGCAGCAAAACAATAAACAGTACGAGCTGCAGCTACAGGAATTTCGCGACAAGTACTGTGGTATCGATCTGGAGTTGCGTCGCGAACGGAATCGGTTCCGCGCCTCCAAAGCACAGTACCAACGGCTGTGCGGTGAAATTTACAACGTGTCCGGGTTAATTCAACGCCCAGAACAACTGAAACGCAGCGTCAAGGATCTCTGCCATCGATACTCGAATGATAAAGAGCTTCAAAAGTCCCTCGCACTCGACGAAGACGTTCAGAACGAATTTTTACGACAACGGGAATATCTCGAACGCTTAACCAAGAGCGCCAAACAGAAGGCTTCCAGTCAGCGTAAGGATGCGGGAG
Organism: Anopheles maculipalpis; assembly: GCF_943734695.1. NCBI lineage: Eukaryota > Metazoa > Arthropoda > Insecta > Diptera > Culicidae > Anopheles > Anopheles maculipalpis. The sequence goes on from NC_064872.1 coordinate 5,621,125, forward strand.
AATCTTTAAAGCTAAAGAAGGAAAACATGGAGCTCCTGGCGGAGTTGAACATGCTGCGTGAAATGCTGAATGAGAAACAGCGGGATTGTACCCGAATGGAAGCACTGTTGGGGCTGTCCAGTAAGGCGATCTCACCAAGGCAAGCGAAAGAAAAGCTGGAGAAGGCAGTTGCGGTATGTAAAAACATTTTTCAAACACATTTTGGACAAAAACTCTTACAATCTTCTCACCTCGGAGTGCGGACTAAGCACCATAAGGTTTAAAATTATTTCCCAGTATTGGCGGACGTAACGTTTGCGGCACGTTCGTACAACAACTGGCATGCTCTTTCGTCGTCATGCTCGGTACGAACGATCGCACAGAGCGCATTCCTTAAGCAAGCCCCCGTACATCCTTCCTGCACTAGTGGATCCGAGTATTTTTGCTTCGTTTGCCAATATCGTTGAAGTGCCTGCTCGGAAAAGGCTAACTGTTGCACAAGACGTTGCAGAGAGCGAACGCTAAGATCTGGCAGTTGATAGTAGTTTCGGAAAGAGTACGACCGATACCAGGAAGGTCGTCGGTCGGGCGTTAGGTTCGCTTCGGTAAGGTTGTGCATCCAGGTCTCTTGCTCCAGAGGTACCTACGAGGAAAGACAATAAGACTGACGTTTAGCAGCAGAAAAACAGGCTTATCCTCACACTTACAAATGTAACTGGATCAAACTGAAACACCTTGTAGTTCGGGTTAAGCTTGGTGTACGTAGTGGTTGATCCACCATTCCACGCCACACTGACCACCTGAGAAGGATCGTCCCTTCTAAAGTACAGGTTAAACTCATCCACGTGCGAGTGTCCATTGAACTGACCCGCAATGATATGCGCAAACCGCTCCACTATCTTCCGATATTCGCGTGTCCAACCGATAAAACAAGAATTATCGTACGAAGGAACGTGGGCTAAGATGTGAACCCGTTCGTTCGCTTGTTCCGCTTCAAGCAATGTATCGTGCAGCCATTGCAGTTGGGGCATAAAGTAATCCAGACTATAGAAGAGCCAGAAATTGTGTACGAAGCAAGGATTGTTGTTGAGTCCTATAATTCGAACACCATAAGGAGTGCGTACGGTGTAGTAACCACCTTCAGCTAGGGTTGGCCGAATATCATCGATCGGTAGCCAATCTGCCCATTGTTCGGCTATGAAATTGTACAGATAGGTGGTCCGGTATGACTCATCTACGTTATGCGGGGCGTACCTTTAAAAAAATGAATCTCTTCTTTAGTCTCATGTCTACTGTCAGTGGTTGGATATTACGTACAAATTAGCAGGATGAGATTCGTGGTTTCCGAGCACTGGATACAGAGGAACATCCGGGAAGGTTCGCTTCATCAGATCAAACACATGACGCATCGCCACCTCGTTGGTTTCGATCGATGTATTCCACGTGAAATGGTGCACAATATCTCCGGTGAAGTAGATAGCGTCGATCTTTGGATGCTGCTGACGGATGTGCTCCATCACATCCACCACAGCGTGCCAAGGTGTGTCACAGTCACGATAATCTCCCCAATACCCGGCAGCAGTCGCACTAGTCGCTGGTGCAAGATCGGGTAGCGTACGACAGCATGCTTCCGCTTTACAGTCTGCATTAACACCGACCAGATATTCCGGATCGTAGTGAATATCCGTAAGGTGGACAATGGTTAAAGGTGTTCCAGTTGCTCTTCTAGGTGGCAAATCATCTCTCGAACACGATCCAGACTGTTCGTACGATGCAAACAGTTCCCATCGAATGCCCGACGGAGGACTCATGTCCACTGACCGATACAATGCTGCCTCCGTAATACTTCTTCCGTCACGAACACAATCCTGCTCCTGCAGAAACACCTGACAGATATCGTCCGGCTCCGGGAACGGTGTCCGGTTGCGAAGCACATACTCAATCACTTTCCCATTTAGATTCACAATTCCCTCACACAGATACTGCTTGAAGCCGAGCAGTCGACAGATTCTTTTGGCAAACGTCCACACCCGTTCCGTGTCGCCCTGACCATTTACGATGGTTTCGTTGTAAAAGCTCAAGAACAGGTACGAGCTGGACATGCAGGTGAGACAACGGGTCGCGTCACGAGCACGTGCAAATCCATCGATCAGGAAATTGCCACTCAAACGTTCCCGATACTCAGGCAGTAGTTCGAAGAAGGGAACGTATTGATCTTCGGCCACCTCCGCCGCTTCTAGGATAGTTCGCACCCTTGGCAGAAGGGCTTGATTGTATTGAGCTATCCATGGAGAGTGTAGAAGAAAGTTGCACTAAGCAGGCACACACACACAAACGCACTCTCCCTCCAAAACTCACCTAGATCAATCCTGTAAGGTGATCCTCGTGGAGATCCTGCTGCATCAGCTTGAGGTGCGTTATTGAGGACGTAAAACACAAAAACAACTCCCAACGCGAAATAGCTCCCTTGAAGTACCATTTTGAATAGATTCGGATCGGATGATCTTAGCCGACCGTTCCGTACCACGTCCGATAACCTTCTGGTGGAGTTTGGTTGTTCGAATCTTCCAAACAACACACCACCAAACACCGATTCCCACACACCGGCGCCTAATCAATTCGTCTTGTTCCATCATGAGCATGATGATGATAATGATATGCGTTGATGTGTTTGCTTTCTTAATGAGCGCGATGAGGCATTGGTACGGTGGTGGTAAAGGTGAGTTACCTACCCATCGATTCCTCGACGGCGGTGACCTCGGGAGCAATTCTCACGAGCCAAGTATTATCGGGTATGGAATTGGAACACCAATTCTAGATTGAAACTTTGCATACCCGTCTGGGCAGGTATGTTAGTATGTAAGTATTCACGGGTATGCTAAAGCCCTTAGGATCACTTCCAAGCAAGCAAGGCGATATTGTGTTTGGTCTGTGGTTGAGGGTCGATCTGGCCCTTTGCCTTTAACATAAAACGCCATGTTCAGCATAGGTACCGATGAGAACTTTTCGAGGAACGAATCATCCAGCGAAATTTCGCTACTAGAACACTAGAACGACCTGTTAGATTATTCTGACTGGTAAAGGTATTTGGTTTCGTCCCGAGGTTTTATGAACGAAGTTTCCCAGATAGATTTTATTCTTAATTATGCTCATGTTAAATACATGAATTTATGAATTTAAAAATATTAGAGAAACTGTAAAAAAAAAACTCGGAATGGAAATAGAAATCGAAATAGATCTTGGGAATAGCTCTTAATTACCAACTGTAATCGAATGACCTTTTACAATATTTTCTTCTGACGACGACGAAAATACGAGTTCACTTAATGGGTTTGGTTCGATCGCTACTACTAGACATGATCTAAATACGACCCAGAAATACCATACCCTTGTGTTTGCCTTATTTTTGGGCCATGTGTTAGAGCAGTCGTCTTTAAAGTTATCAAGACCCTTGGTAAGATGGACCTTTTTGTCACAATTTCCCAAGCAGAGGCCGTCCTGGTTGTGAGTGAGTGTACTACACAATCACTCACAGAATCAGCCGTTCGGGCATAACTGGGCATAAAAATCTTTGATCAAATGTTCTCTTATGCATGCTTTTAATAAGTGAATTCCCTTTCTTCACAAAAAAATCGACGCATTCGCCCTTCAAACATGAGTAGTACAACCGAAGTGGGTCATTTCACAAATTAATCGTCTTAGTGTTTAAAAATCTTAAACCAGCCAAAATGGCTCTTTAAAACGTTCTAGTGCTAGGAAGGAGATATTAGCTAGACTCATTTGTGGCGATGTAACCATGTAATCGATCTGTTTAACGCTAAACCCAACAGGTGGAACAATCTGGATGCAAATGCTTCGCATTTCCCATATTGTGTTGCTCTCCACGCTGCATCTAATTCATGCAATTTATAAACCAACACCAGAATTGATTAATGTAAAGCCACCACCCACCTGCCCCATAATTACAGCATGAATATATTAACTAACAAAGCTTGCACTTGACCCAGTGAGTCATGTTTAAATTGTTCCACTTACCTTCCATCCCCTCCTCTTTCGAATCATCTGTAGGATCGCGATGCACTAGAAGCCCATCACCGCGAACAGCTGACCAAATTGGAGGAAATGGTACGCGCCCTAGCGAACGAGAATCAAACGTTGCGTGCGGAAATGATTGCTCAAGCATCCCGTAAACCGACTGCACCACCAACTACTCCTTGTAACAACTAACTTAAAGCGCATTTTACTGTCATGTTTCGCGCTCTGTTCTTTCGCTTTTCTACTGAACTGATCAAGAGCCCCGCCCCGCGCGCTCGTTTGAGGCAAAATTCTAGTAATATGGTGATAAATATATAATTTATTATACTTTGTGTTTTTTGTAAATGTTCTGTTCTGTAATGTTTACGTGTAGAAAAAAAAAAATACAGGAAAAGCGTAAATCATTCCAAAAGGAACACGAAATGCAAACACTTCCTTAAAATACTAACGGCAAAATCGAACAAAACAATGGTATTTTAAAAGAAAGAACCTTTCAACGGAAAAGGAAATGAGTGAATAGATTAACGAAATGATATGGACGGTCAAGCATATAAATTAAGAAACAAATTGCGATACTCTCTTTAAAAAGAAAATAAATAACTGATTGTAAAAGTTTTGTACTCCACGAGTATAAAAAGACGAACAAGTGTAAAGAAGACTTAAGAAAAACGCGATCGCGATGGGCTGCCACACACGATCACCCATTGTTGTTCGCATAAGGCATCATTTATATTATTACTAGTTTGTTATTAGTAAAAGTAGAAGTAATAGTAGCAAAAATAACACAAAAATGCATAATAAATAGATCGATTTTTGCACAGTTTTGTGGTTCTATGTGTTTGTATGTATGTGTGTGTGTGTGTGTGTGTGTGTGTGTGTGTGTGTGTGTGTGTGTGTGTGTGTGTGTGTGTGTGTGTGTGTGTGTGTGTGTGTGTGTGTAAAAAAAGGACAATACTTTCCACGTTTCCAGCCCAAAATTGTATAAAAAAATGATTGAGTCAAGCTGACGGGCTGTACCCGGGCAATACACGTTCAAAAGTATCCGGTATGATTAATACTGGGATCGGCCCGTATAGCCGACACGGATGCAATACGGGCGGCAGCATTGGCGAGCACATTTTGCTTCTGCTGGTTCGTCGGTGATTCGGTGCTAATGTTCACCTTTGTCCAGCATCGTTCAGTGCTCGATTTCCGTATTGCATCCAGCACCGCCTGGACGTACAGGCCATCCTCAAACGTTGCCGCTGCCTGTACCGGTTCTTTAATCCAGCCGGCACTTTCCTTGTTCGGATGGAACGCATCTCGCAGTGCACCGACCAGCTTGCAGAGACCTTTCACGTACGGTCTCGGAAGCGTTGTGTCCGAGGTGGAAAATTGCAGATCCTGCACATCCACGTAAAGCATTTCCTCCTTGATGGCGCCCGTTTCGGCATTCAACCGGTGCCCAACCAGATCACCTCCACGTACCGTTAGATGACCCGCCGGCCCGTAAATGACGACTTCTTGCTGGAAAGCGTTATTAGACTCGTGACAATTTATGTTGACCGTTACGAGCGCACTCGAAGTACTTCCGTCGCTTTCGAGCTCCATCTGGAAGGTACAAACATCCGGTGCCGCCACTCTCCTTATTCCGGTGTGTGCATGTGACGCGTACATAGCGTACGTCCGTACCGTTCCGTGCACCCGGACCGCTTTCCGCTCTGTCAAAAACTTTACCAAATCAATCACATGACTCCCGACGAGATTGAGCGCTCCACCGCCCATCGACTCATCGCACAGCCAATCGTACCGCTTCCGATTAAACAACGGACCCATTCGTACCTTCACATCGATCAGCGTCTGATCAAGGCACGGTCCCGGTGGCCCAATGTAACCTTCCTGGATGGCTCGCTTCATGTGCGCGATTGCGGGCAAAAACCGTAACGAGTGATTCACGATGGAAATAAGCGTCGGATAATACTGGCTCGCGCGTACCATCTTCAGCGCATCGCTCTGCATCAGCGTCATCGGTTTGTCGCACACGACGTGCTTCCCGATGCCGAGCGCCTTCACCGATATCTGCGAGTGTAGAAACGGTGGGCAGGTGATAAACACCAGATCGACATCCTTCCGCAGCAGCACATCGTCGATCTTGGCCGTATGGAACGGTATCTTCAGCTCGAGCGCAGCCTGTTCCGCTTCCTTGCCCGTTCGACCCCATATCGCCACGATGTTGAAACCTTTGTCACGCAGAATGGGCACAAGCACGTGGGTCACCTCGCCAGTGCCGAACATTCCGATTCCCGGTAACATTATTCGATTCGAACTGGTTTTCAATCACGCACGGAGGAAACACATAGAACGATAAAAACGACGACACACGGCACACGGGAACACAAAATTGCAGCAACGTAGGAATGTTGTGCGTTTTTTCACACCATTGCGAATTGTAAACAATCCAGCACACTTTGACATTTTCTCACAAACGTAAACAATCACAGCTGGTCAACAAAGTTGACAACTTTTCTACAAAGTTTCGGGGAAAAATCTATAAAAAAGAACAGTTAAGTAAATTTCAGAAAGAAATTGGAAAAAGTTAACTCTTACCAAAACAGGTGAGCAAAATAATAATTAATTTTTTAGTACAATGTTGAGTAACGTGCACCTGTCAACATGGGCGTAACGCTTCGTAACGCACTCTTTTGAAAATCAACAAATTCACCGTTACTCTTACTCAAAACAAAAATTCAATTCCCTTTTTCTCGTTGTTTGTCCCACTAAATCTATTAAAATAAACTCCATTCCTGGCTAATGTTTTCGTTTGCAGGTTATTTCGTCTTTTTCACATCTTTTCGTGTGCATGCGTTTTTTATCTTCTTTTTTATTTCATCCAAATCGTTTCGTGCCCGACTGTGCTTGCAACAGGGGCCAGCGCAATGGTTCGCATTATTCGTCCGTTTTTCATAATCATCATCATTAGCATCAGTATCAGTATCATCCACGCACCACTAGCCGTGCCGGGTTCGTATCATCATTTATCGAAAGTTTTGTTCGTTTATAGTCCACAACACTTCTTCTCCCATCACGCGATACTTTTAAGTTCATCTCATCATTCATCATCAGGTTTCTGTTTTTAGTAGCCCGCAACATGCTTAAGCACGAGCAGCAAATCTGTAATATTATGATTCTGTGTATGTAATATTGTGTGTTGTATTTTGTAGATATTTTGTTCACCCGTTCAGCTCTGCCATCGTGCTTTTGTACACAACCACCCGCACGAACGTTACTTTCGGGGTGAATGGTCAGAGCGGGGTTTTTTTACCGTTCAGTTGTTCGATAGCACAAATAATTCAGTTGCTTATAGTGTTTTTGTATAGTTATCTCAAGTGGCTGTTTCTCGTGCAACACAACATTCATCAATTCATCCAGTTGCTACGGCGACATTCAGTAACAAACGTACGTGAAACGAGGGTATTAAAAGTATCTCTTCTACACAATTGTGCAATTGTTCAAAGTATATCGTAGCTATAATTTTACTTTCCCTCTCGGTATCAGAGTAAAAAACAAATTTACTTTTACCTAGACACAGCATAATTCATTTCAAATGTAATTCAAATTATTTATCGCAACTCAATCACAACTTATCTTCGTGTTAGAAACGTGTATATGTGTTTGTGTTATAAGCATCGAAAGCTCAGAAAAGAATTAAAGAAAAAAAGAATAAAAAACTAAAATTAATTGAAAAACAAAATTAAAATTCGCTCTTCCCATCAAGGAAAAGGTGAATTTTAAAAAGTATAAAAATATTGTTTGACCGGCGCGCCCTAGCGGAGGTTGCCATATAATGAGGGTTCAGAAAAGAACGAAATAAGAAGTTAAAAAAACAAAACAAAAGCTTAAGAGAAAAACTAGATTGTGCGCTTAGATTGTGGTGTAAATTGCAAGGCGAAGTTTTTTTTTCCTTCCTATCAATTTTAAAAGAAAAATTTTTTTGTGAAAATTAATATTGCCAAAAAGGGCCAACTAAATTGAATTTCATGATAATCAAATGATGTGCCTTACAAAAGCCGCACCATACCGCTGCTACTGAAAGAAAGATTTCGAGCGATAAACTCGAGCGAAAAAGATAGAAAATGTTTCGTTTTACAGCACAAATCTACCAAAAAACCACGAGGAGCTTGTTGTAGCTAAAAAGAAAGCTCCTCCATTCTAAATATTTGTATGTCTTCACGGCCCAAATGGCGCAAATGGCCAATCCATCCTATAGTTCCTCCGACGGTCCAGCAGATGCAGCCCACACATCGATATTGTTGGCAGGAGACCAGATCGATGGCAGCTGAAACGGGTTGTACGTCGAGGAAGTCGACGACGAGGATCCGGAAGTTGATGTTCCGGATGTTGAAGTTGTTGATGATGCTACTGCCGTTGCGCCCGATGTCTGCCCACCAGAGGATGAGTCAACCGTAGAGGATGCCGAAACACTACCACTTGAAGAAGCACCGGAAGGCTCTTCGGATGAAAGTTGACGGATAAGCTGTTGTTGTTGTGGTTGTTGTGGTTGTTGCGATTGCTGCTGCTGCTGCTGTTGTTGCTGTTGGAATCGGTGCTGAAGAAGCATGTTGTAAGCTTGCTGCTGATGATCTTGATAAACAATCCGACTCGACGATAAACCGTGATGATTGGAAAAACCAGGCGGTGGAGCTACGGTTGTCTGACCGGAAGTCATTCCGCCCGAACCTAGCCACGCATCGTTAAGATTCGAAGCACGATGAGCAAGCCGAACATCCGGAACTGGTTGCGGTTGGTGCTGCTGAAGCGGATGAGAAGTCCCCGGAAGCTGATTAGCTCCTGCCGCAGCCATTGCCAGTTGAGAATGAAAGTGAAGGACCGATTCGTACGCCATTTGTTGTTGTTGCTGCTGTTGTTGATACTGATGTTGAGCGTTCAGATTGTTCCAAAGATCCGTCGAGCGCCAGCTTTGATTCATACCGCTCGACTGCGTAGAGGACAACGGTTTGTGCGAAGATAGTGACCATTGCGACAGATGTCCATCATCCATTGTGCTCGTGTTGTTCCAACCACCGTGGTGATGGTTATTGTGTTGCTGCTGATGTTGCTGATGTTGCAGATGCTGCTGCTGCTGCTGCTGACCGGAAGAATGGAAGTGAGCTTCCATAAAATCATTCTCAACAGTGCCTCCTGAACTACCAGCACTACCCTCCGTTTGTTGATTAGCACCACCATTAGCCGTAGTAAACGGATGCCCAGCAGCAATCGAAAGTAACGACGACGTAGTGATACCATTCATCATCCCAGTCGAACCTCGCGCCATCGAAGCAATGCCCCGGTACTGATCACTCTGACGGTGCGGATAATCGGCAAACGATTGCGAGAAAAAACTATCCGACTGTTGGCCACCACCGTTCATCGTTTTACCACCAGAATCACAGCCGGAACCGCCGCTCGCCAGCTGTGACGGATTGTGGATGACGGGACCAACAAACGGTTCCCAGCAGTTGGCCACATTCGATCCAAGTCTTCCCATATGACCCATCATTCCATCGATTTCCTCCCCGTCGCCATCGGCACCGTTCGCACCGGTAGGCGATTTCTTCGACGTTCCAATAGGTCCAAGATCGGGCGATGCACTGGTAGCAACAAACGGTGCAGAACATTCCTTCTCGAGTGTACCTCCGATATAGCTATCGTCCTTTGCTTTTTGTTCCGTCCGATTCGATCCACTCGTGTTGGAAGTAGTTAGCCCATTGGTCATAGAATCCTGATGCGAATGCAACGATTTTCGATAGTTTTGAGCACTTCCTGTAGCAGTTGAAACCGCCGAACTTGTTCCGTAACTCGCATTATTTGCATGAGAACGTGCATGGTTTAGCGACTTATCAGCGGATTGACTGCTGCCGGAAACCGCCGAAAGCCATGGCAAAGCTTCCATGATGGAACTAACCGTGGATTGTTTTCCACCTGCCAGCGACTTCGTAGAAGTAGTAATAGCCGGAGTTTGGGCAACGACATCACTAAATCGGGCACAGTTTTCTCCCCAAACCGTGGCACCGGTCGACGGCACTGGTACGGAAGCATTCTGCAGCAGTGTGCCAAGCGTGATCGATTTGTGCTGTTGCTGAGCGGGGGTATTAAACTGTAGCGCCGTTCCCTTATAACCCGTCGCAGTTCCTCCTTTACCGCCGTTCGTGCCTTTCTTGCTTTGGTTCGGTTTCCGCTCACGGCCAGGTGTTTTGCTGAACTTCTTCGATTGTGGCTGATGCTGCTGCTGCAGTGACGATTCGATAGCCTAAAACGATGAACAAAAAAAGGTAAACAAAAACACGGAGAATTATCGACTGATGCTTTATCAATCAAGCTAGGTTATTTTCAGCAAAAACATAGTGTTTACAACGATGCATGATGTAACACGCTGCATTTAATGTTATCAAAGTTCAAAGCTCTTTCGAGAGAGAGAAAACAGAATCACCATACGAAATAGGAGAATGAAGGCTGAAATGAAATCTAATTTTAAAGACACGGCGCTGCGCTGTTCACTCTTCCGTTTTGCAGGCTTAAAATGCTGTCTGCTCGGTAGTAGAGATCAGAGGCCTCGAGTTTGTTGACATTACGAAGAGAACAACAGTGTTTTCCTTCTTTCGACAATTGAAAAGAAATCGGAAAAACCTATGTTGCAGCGTTCGGTGATCGGATACACGACATGCACAGAGTTTACCAGCACAAACAAGAAGTGTTCGTATGACTCCCATAGGATTGTGCAACATGCACAACATTCACAATACTGTAAGGAGGCAAAATTGATCACTTTAATTAAACCATTGTCACTTTCGACTGATCAACAAGCCAGATGAAGGTGGATTTTAATCTCTCAGGGCTCAGGGCTCTCACCAAGGGTTAGCAGATCAATACTTCTCCAAATTTTAGTCCTATAACACAAGAAACCCTGCAAAGAACACATACGAGTAACAATCAACATCACTGATTGTTAAGCTGAGAGTTCCTTCGCCCTTCACTAAATGTATGCTAAGCAGAACAAATAAACCTCGAATCGATTACACCAGGGCTCGACTGGCTATTCGGCGTATAAAAACGTAGAATAGTATTCGTCTTCTATCATTTCTTGTTTTTCAAAATACACTTTATTTAAGTTACTGTGATATTTTGTAGATTAAACCATAAAATCCTTGCTGATATTATTTCTGCTCATGCAACCAATCCTTTTCAATCTTTTCAAGTTTGTCGATCCCTGTACTAGAGGGATCGATTCTAATGCCACCGAGAAAGCATGACTATATGTTGGTTGGTGTTTGTGTGTGAGTGTTGTGCTATTTGTTTTTGAGTTCTAAAATAAATAAAAACATTCTTGGTGTGCACAAGCCATCAACAACTCGTCTATGTCACCGTGAGATCGGTGATATAGTTGGTGATTGGAAGACTTGCCTATACTCCTTCTTCAATAGCCGACTCCATCGTCTTTGTGACACACACTCATGCCTCTCCTCTACCCAGGGACAGGCGGCGTAATCTAGCGCATAAACGACCGCATGACTCTGTGGCACGAGATCGTGCCAGAGCACAACGGCGGACGGCTCTTCTCTTTAGTGCGACGTAAAGAATCGTTTCTTCGTTTTAGCATGTATGCGCGCGCTCGCGGCCTAACTGCTGAATGCGCGTAACATTCCATGAAGGTAGCGCACATGGATGACCATCCAAACACGCTGCTCTACCTCCTACCACGTGCGTCATCCTTCCCCATCCCCATCCTACCCTTCTACGATCCCCTTCTGTAACCATCCCCGCAATCAGAGCGCTCACGTGCGGCACCATCCCACACGCACGAGAGTCGTTCAGTATCGTACACCGGCAGCGCGCATGCGTACCCCGATCGAATAACAACAGTAGCGCGAAATCGAGAGACAAAAAATGAAACCTACACACACAGCAATTTTAGCAGCAACGCATCGTTAGATAAAAACAAACGACTGACAAAGCGAAGGCGCGCGAGTCCCGGGAGACATCGCTCAAACATTGTCGTGAGTACGATTGTGGGCCATTAATCGTTTCGCGGCTATCGTCAATCAGCCCTGAGGTTTCCCGCTACGTCTCTTACTCTCCTCAAACAAGCGACTGATAAATGAAGCTATCATTGACAAATGCAGCTGAATCCACCACTGTCTAGCACATTTTTTAGTGGGGTTGTAAATCGAACTACCGGTGATTGTAGATTAGCTATAATAATGTATGCATTTAAAATTGATTGATTTTTGCAATTTTCCAAGCGGTGTACCCTGTCGGTGTACACACAAAATTTGACAGCGTTATCGACTCTTTAGTTTGTTCTTGTACTCAACTCTATTCTAGAATGAAGTAGTACAATATCGTAGATATTCGCTGATCGTTGGTTTACAATGTTTGAAGAAAATCCTATATAACATGGATATTGTTAAACTAATGCTCCTGTCTAGCACAGTTCAGTCTAATATCCATAACACTCAGAAGGCACGACAGAAGATATTGGTGACAAATGTTTATCGAAGGATTCCATCTCCCTTTCAAATCCTACTAGACAATGCAGTGACATATTAGGTAAATAAACGAAAGGGTTCATATGCGCTATATTCACATGGAGATGCAAGTGCATGAGGGAAGTGGTAGCCCTTATCACTTTCATTGCGGCTTTGAACCCGGAGAAACCAATGAAGTTTTGAAGTTACGTCAAATCTTTGAAAGAAACTTTCGGCTCATATTATGCGAGGCTCCAAAACCCTACTTGAATCTCGCCAATTTTGAGAAACAACGGACCATTATCAGTTAAAGGTAAAAGTGATGGAAAATCATCCATGCAACGCTTCTTACCTGTGTGCTATTTCCATTTCCGATGGTTAGTTTCTCCTGTTGGCTGATGATGTTGCCACTGGAGCTGTTTTCCTTTCCAACACTGTCCGCTGTTCCGGATGCACCACTGAAAGGGTTGATCTTCTCACTGCCCGTCTTCATACAGTTCACTGACGATTCTTGCTGTTTGTTGGCGGAAGTCACCGAGGACTTTGTGGTTCCATTTCCATTTGATGCACTCAGCAGTTGCTTCCCATTAGCACCGATGGATGCTCCTGTGCGTACCTTACTTGGCGCCGTTTCCTTGGACGACATCTGGACGCCATCCTTCGCAGCAGTGGGTGACGCTATGGAGGAATTTGTGACCACCGTCGATGTAGTTACTTCCGCCGCCGGTTTCTGACTAGTATAGGTTGTGATGGTGTTGCCCGACCGCGCTAGTTCGCTGCTGGTGACGGCAAACACCGATGCTAATGAGACTACCACCGATTCATAGCTCACGGCCGGTGGTAAGCTTTTCGTTTTCTTGACGCTCGTTTTGGTGGTTGCTGTCGCTGGAGTTGTTGTTGCGGACTGTTGCTTCGATTGATGATAGTGTTGCTGCTTCGACGTTGGTGATGGTGACGAAGACGACGAGGATGTCGTAGATGACCCGGAGGATGATGATGATGACGATGAGCAGGTTGAGGAGGAAGAAAGGGACATCGAACCGGTGGTGGACGAAATGTGCCGCACGTCGACTGGTTGTTCTTCTGCTGCGGTCACCGATGATGAGGACGATGATGATAGCGAGGACGACGACGAAGTCGAATGGTGATGTTGCTTGCTGCTGGCGGTTGAATTTGATTCAAGCACGCCGGTTAAGTCACTGGTTGAAGTGCTGCTCGGTGATCCCGATTTCCCACCGAACAGCGGTCCATTCTTCACGTTTTTCAGGCTTTCCGTTTCGGATATGGACGTTGGGGATGATGCTTTCGTTCTGTCTTTGGTTGGTGCTCCAGTGTTATCGCTAGTGGTTGGTGCCGGTTGGGAGTTCACTTCCGAACTTTGTGACTGCTGCTGCTGCTGGTCTTTCGACGGAGTTATTGAGCGACGACTCTTGGACAGGGATGCAGGAAGAGCTCTTTCCAGCAGTGAGCCAGACAACGCCTTCTGACCAGTGGGTGAAGCAGCAAGAATGGGTTTGGCCGTCGCACCAAGCTTTATTGTAAAATCCGTCCAACTACGATTGAATCGACTGGACGCGCTTTCCCCCGAAGACGCTACACTGCTCGCACTTCCGTTCTGGAATGCTCCTCCTCCTACTCCTCCGGTACCCTTTGAGTGTGTTCCATTTTTACGTTCCGGCTTACGGTTGTTTCGAGATATCACCGTGGAGGAAGAGTTGAGTACACTACCGTTGTGACTCGCCGATCCAACAGTCACTCGTCCGGTGGATTCCTTCCCTCCACCAGTATTTCCTGCCATTTCCGCACTGTTACTGTTCGAGTGTTGTAGAGCAATCTGCCGTAGATCAAGCGGCGGCTGCAGCGGACCTTTCTCGCGCACGAGGCTCAAAAAATGGATCCTCAGAACACGGTTCGAGTCGAGCACAGCGACGGCCAGCGTTCCGAACAATACGGTCGGCAGCACCACAAACAGCACCGCTCGGAACCAGTACTCGAACCAGGGCCGTGGTAGAGCCCGATTACACACATCCAACCGGTGCATTGGTACCGTGCCCAGCAGCGTAAAGTTCACCGAAAACTGATTAATGTTCGTGTCAAAGTGCAGGGTGCGTACGACGCGCGAGAGCGTAAAGTCGGGCGCAAACGCAATCTCAATCTTTCGGCTAGCGTTTGGCGCGAGCTCGAACGGCGTGCAGTCCAGCACCTTGAAGCCGAAACCTTCGCACGGTGTTTCCTCGATACGGATGGCGGATACCAGGATCGGTACCTCGCCATAGTTGCGAGCCGTAAACGTTCGTCTCGTTTCCACCATAAAGTCCTTCTTCTCTTTCTCTGCACCCGTCGACGCCGCCTCCTCATCCTGCCGCACCACTTCATGCCGATGACCTTCGGCGTCTATTTCGTACTCCCGCAACCGGCCCTCAGAACGCAACTGTCGATAATACCGATCGTAACATGGTTGAGCATGCTTTTCCGTGATTTCAAACTGAAGTGCCGTTGGTGAGCCGGGTCGCCGATTGCCGAATTTGAAGAGCGGAACTACGGCCCGTGCCTGTATCCAGGCTGCATCAATTAGTGTGAGATTGTTGCGCATGTACAGGACGGTCGAGTAGGTGCCGGGCAGCTGGGCACTGAACTTAATCGCGATCCGCAGAAACGATTGAGGTTTCACGTAGTTGACGTAGATGTCGTCACTGTCGAACAGGAAGAAGGAAAACACGCTCTCCTCGCTCAGCGTACAGTTGTCACAGGCGGTTAACACCTCCGGAGGTAAGTTGATACCGCCACCCGCACCTCCACCCCCGTCCACGATAGGTTGCCGACCGTGAAGGGCCACATCGTGCAGTACCAAATGCACGAACAGTATCTGATCCGAGGGATTGTTGATCGTTATCAGTCGGACTGCTTCCTGCTCTACCTGGAGCGTCGGGAAGAACACATTCTCGTCCAACAGTTTAGGCCACACCAACCCGACGCTTGCATTAAAATCGAACCTTCGGCTCGATTCGGCCAACACCTGAAAGTGGACGCTCGTCAACCGCTGTCGCATCTCCGCGTATTGCTGTAGCTGCTGCAACAGTTTATCACTATCGAGCCGCCTGTACTGCTCATAACAATCTAACGTGGCCATCCACTTCACGCCGAACGGCTTCGAGAGCAGATCGAAGCTACTGTAACAATCTGACGGACCACAGTGAGCCTTCGGATCGAGCGTTAATCGACCGATGCTAGTTACCGTGTCCGGATAGAGGGCGACCGGTTGGTTCGGTGCAAGCGGTCGCTGCTTGTCGGGCGACAGGAACTCGTAGCTAAGACCGGGCACATCCGTTCGGATACTTTCGATCTGGATCTTGGTCGGAAAGCTGGAGGCGGCCAACAGTGACAGTGAGCATAGCTTCCCCTGGAAAAAAGGAAATAAAAAGAAAAGAGAATGAAGCTCGGCCATCCGATACCCACACACAAATGCAAACCAGTTTGAGAAAAGTGAAAGCAATTGTGAAATGCAGCCGCGCGCAGAGGGACATTTACATATTGCCATTTTTTTTTTTCATTTTTGTCGCCATCTTCTCGCCGTGATTGTCTTTATTTTTTGCCACATTTATATGTGAACGGCAGTTTGATTTCGATGGGCGAGATTAAGGTGAGAGAAAATGTTGGTGACAAAACAAGCATAACATGTCCGGGGGGGTGGTCTCCCTGTTCTGAAAACAATTAATCAAATCGATAGAACTAACCTCAAAAACAAAGCTAACGTTCGCTTACTACATTCTTATGCGTAGCCTTAAAGCCTACTTACAGCCCACGATAGGAACGCCCGATAGGAAATCGATTCTACTTGACCGTTGCCTCCTTGTTCATTTGCAATTGATTAATGATGAAGAATGGAAAGAAAAGAACCCAATTTTTTTTTTTCGTGCTCAATAAGTGCTCCAAGGATGGCGTACGTCGACTATTTTTGTCATAATTTCAATTAACCATAACAACTATTCCTCACTGACCTCCATGCCTCATTCAAACAGCAATATGGTCAGGGCTTCCTTGTAGCAGAAAATTTTGAGGTTAAGAAGATGTTTCGTCACCGTCTTTTAGACACATTGAGTGAGAGAAACTCTACACTTTGACAAATATCAGAACTCATCCAGAGCTTAAGCGATCCTACAAAGAATTTTGGGATGTCCATGGTCAGAAAACTGCTCCAAAATGATTCAATACAACAATCGATTGCCTTGCCTGAAGCATGTTGCTTAGCAAGGACCTGGCGCCAAGTGTCCCCTGATTGACAACAGTCATTTCCTTCTGCTCTGCGCCGTACAACCATACAATCTACATCGTTATGTTGTCGACGATCATTATCAGTGCTATAGACGAAGATCCTCTTCCCTTTCCAGCTCTAATATCCCATCGTACTTCATCTCCCCATCGAAGTCCATATACACACTTTGGACCGAATGGCCCAGTTTCTATCGTCAGCATCAGCATCATCCACAACAGCGCCCGGGTTAGCAGATCCGGCGCAGATTAGTGGCAGAGCCCGGAAGAGACGTTCACTTGATAATCCTATGCGAATCCCGTGATCAATCGTGCTACAATCATCATCTTCATTATCAGCTCGAATTGATGGCTGATTTGAGACGTTACAAAACAGCTCCCCCGAGTGGAACCAACAACGGAGACAGAGACAGTGTGAAGTATGACCACTTGCAAGGTCACTTACGAAAACATACCTCGCTTATCAATCCTCGTAAAAACTCCCCACTCCTGGCCCCTCTTGGCGCACTTCTTCTAGATTGTCCACCATTCGGCCACCATATCTCATCCACTAGTCTGCTAGATGAACGATTCTTTTTCGTTGTCCATGTACTTGTGTTGTTGTTGTCTAGCGTCTCTGTGCTGTGGGTTTGATTCGGAGCTGATAATCGCCAGAACAAACAAAACGTGCCCCCATGCCGATATATAAGGAAGCATCACACAACGAGCGTGCGACTGCTCTCGATTGTAATGCAAAACCACGATCTCCAGAAGATCTACACACACAGAAACCGCATAACGCACCAGGCAAATGGGAACACGGTCGTGCAACAGAATGGACAGGAGTTCATCTGAAAGTGCAAACCGATTGAGCACACCAGATTGTTGCTCCTTTTTTGGGATGGTTTGCTGTCGCTACCCGATAAGATGGCCTGGTCTGTTCCGATATGTGCGGCTGAACCTTCGCCTCGTCTAGACTGTTTCCAGTGGACAGAGCACCCGTTTATGGGAAAGTGGGGACACAAAATTCGTTCAACACCACACATCTGTCGCCCACCGTATGGCGCTTATCGCACGACAACGATAAAAATGCAACCAGACATTATCCGTCCAGGTGTGTTTTATCGTGCCTATGTCGGAGAGCACGTGAGTATGCTTTAAAAACTAAGCCAAAAATGGATCGCGGTGACACACGTAGCATAATTCCCACACTCATGGCAACCGGGCCTCAAAGAGATCGATGCCGAAATTCCAGTTCGAGCTGGATGTGGAGTGGACCCTACAACCTATTGATCTCCATGTCTTAATGATAAGTGTCGTTTCACCCACTTAAAAGGCAAAAAAGTGATAATTTATAACAGCCACCAACCACTTGAAGGCTCTCCGGGATCCATCTTTCGAGACGGCGCTCAATGGACGGTTTGAGAGTGTTTGAGTCTTCTCTCTATCTTCTGCGCCATCGCCATTTATCATCAAGTGCAAAATTGGTGGAATTGCGTATTTGCCCGAGGGAAAAATCCAGCACGAATTTTAGACCTCATCGCTCATCACAAAGCTGATCAAATACGCACACGTGAGTCCGCCCATATTGACATGTTACACACATGATTTCGATAGTAAAATGCGTCTTTTCTTCAACGTTAGACTCTCGACGATCGGAACACACACACACACACACGACAACCTCAACTGCAGGCTGCCTTTTTCAAGGATTCAAAATGGAAACCACATCTGCGCAAACGAATTTGCATACTGAAACTGTCCAGCTTTGGGTTCAGAGGCCTAGAAAATGTCATGTTTCGTTTCGTTTCCGTATCATTCGATTTCTTGTGTGATTTTGAACAAAAACCCATTTATCATAAGTATGCAAAATAAGAGAAAAAATGCATTCTGTTCGTTATAATCACATCCAAACTAGTTTCACTAGAGTGATCTCCTTCCTTCACCAAAAGCTTCCTACACTTTGCCACTCAATCGAAACTCCAAAATAGAGTTGAAGTTAGTAAATAAATTATTTAAAAGCAGTTAAAAATCCCACCAAGCTTCTTGAGGGTGCTTCCTACTACATCAAGGAAGCCTTTATCGGAGTAAATAATCAAGAAAAAAGGGGGAAAACCTTAACGCAACAACCGCAAGTCCATGCACCAGAACTTCAAAACCACAAGGGTCTGTAGTGTTGTGTTTTCCTCCATCTCTTCACACGCATTTATCGTTCGATAAGGTCATAGTGGGGTCGTTCTCCGGCGCAGTTCTTATCACAGGCTTTATCAATATTATTAATCGAATAAGTCCCGGTACAATCAACAAGTACTCAAAAGAGAATAATTCATTATTCTGTGTAAGCCAATATACTATCCGATGAAGTTGTATCGACTATTAATAATTCCAACGTAAAAGTAACCAAATTTCCAGTATTGTTCACCGCTTTCCTATCTCGTTCCTATTTTATGTCCACTTGCGGATGCTTTACTCCTCTCTACATCTGTAACACAACTTGAAAATGTTGATAGGAATACATTCCCAAAAAAAACTCAACCAACCACTCCAACAAGACACGGTGGAGAAAAAAAGTCCTACCGCAGTTTTCAGCGAGCGAGCAACAGAACTAAAAATAATGCCGAAACGGATCTTGGGGAGATATATGCTGTACGCTGGAATGGAGTGGTGAGGGAGGTGGAGAGAAGGTGATGCTGATCCGATCGAGACTTGATCAAGGAAAGCCAAACGCACACGGGTTTGGTCGTTAGCGTCAAGTTACTACTCTGTGGCAATGGGGCAACATTTCTACTCCATATTGTTTTCTTTGTGTTCTTCTGACTCTACTCCAATTATTACAGTTTACTTTTACTCCAATTATTACAGTTTATGAAAATAGCCATTTAACGATACTCATTTTCAACGACTTCTGTGCTTTGCTCGTCATAACTTAAATTTGGTTGATAAATAACCAAAACACATGACAAGGATGACGATTGATTTTTCCTTATTTGGTGATACGATGTGCTAGATAATCTCAACCGTTTAATGACTTGCAAGATTTAAACGTATCAAGCAGCCAGAAGATAAATACTTGCTTTCCTTTGGAGTAGGCACAAATCAGATTTGGTCTCAAGACGATCATCTCACCAAAATTATTATGAAAATATAATAGAATTACAAGAAATGATCGAGTTAAAGGGTGCCCCGAAAGTATAAGCGCGATTTCTAAACGACTCGGACTCGGAAGCTGTACGACAAGCTGGCTGTGCCGCCAATCCTCATGCATCGTGTTTGACGGTGAGTCGTAAGTAACTTTTGACTACAAAACTCTTACGGGTAGTCTATCATACACCGTACCTGAAAGCCAGCATGTCGAAGAAGCCGACAAATCTATATTTCTCGAAAAAATCGGAAAAAGGCGGTGGTGTAGCAAGCCATTTGCGAATGCGGAATGATGTCCGAACAGTTTGTGACAACGAGATCCGTGAGTTACCAAGGCACACCAAAAAATCGCATTTCAAACCTGTGAAGAACATCGACAATTTTCAAAAAGATTGGAAGAAAGTGTCGAAAATCGTTCGGGACAAGTCTGTGCATACGATTTAATTTTTTGATTATTAATATTATTTTTTATTTTTTTGGGAATTAGTCCAGAACACACCACGATCACTGTTTATCAAATAAACATTCATTTTTTAGAACAGGTTTAATTTTTTGTCTAATTTTTCAATCGTGCTTATACTTTCGAGGCACTCTTTATTGCTCAACTACGCTCAACTCATTAAGCGGTGCCCAAATCAATCATAAGAGTAAATGAGATATTATTCGCCAAACAGATTAGAATCCTTAACCGGAATAAAAACTCCAAAAGAGTTATTAGTTAAAGTTTTGAATTATAATAATAACTGATCAGACAGATATAAAGTCCTTGAGAAGTTATTATTTTTATCTCTAGACTCAACAATAACTTCGAAGGCCAAGAGATTATAAACGTAACAAACTATCCTGTGTCTGTCCAAGTGAAACTTCACTAGAACCTATCTCAAATAACCTATTTCTAACGCCCAAATCCATGTTCAGGAAACAAGAATAACAACTAGGCTTAACGAGAAATGCAATCCAGAGGTCCCAGAACTATCCTTGATCAATTAGCCCACATTGCAGCTTTGCCATAAATGTCGCTATCTGCCACTACTGCTTCGTCATGGTAGCACTCTGCTCAACTACTTACACACTCCCCCACCCCCATGATACAAACGCTCATACAACTTACCGGAAAACAATCGTCAAAGCGCAATCGCTCACGCATCAGGTGCAGCTCGCCGACGGCCGTGGTAAACCGAAGCGGCGTCACGATCTCCTCGTAGTCCGTCTTGACCGTGAACCGACCCTGGTAGCTGTCGATCGTGCCGCTCTGCACGCTGATCTGGTACACGATCCACTCGCCCGGCTGCACCGTGTGGCAAAACACCAACCCATCCAACCGGAGCGGCCCACAGCCCCGCAGAATGACCGTGATGGTGGGCGCCCCAACGGCCGCCTCCGACGTGATCGCACCCTTCCAGTGGATAATCGGTATGGGGATGGGATTGGGGTTGCGGAACGCGACTAGCGCCTCGCCGATCGTTGCGATCGGCAGCACGCCAAAGTCTAGCTCCTGCGAATCACCGTCCACCTCCGCCACCGCCATCTTCGACGGTTGAACAAGCCGGGTCGGCGTTAGTAACGATGCGTCCCGGACCGTGGGCGACAGTAACCGCTCCAACCGTCCACTGTACCCCAGCACCGGCAGCTCGTAGTCGCTGATGTTGGTCGCGAGCCGAAGCGAGGTGAAGTAGGTGTTTAGGAGTCGGTGGTAAACGCCGGCCATTCGGTGAATCCGTAGCAGCGTGCGCTCATCGTTCGGCTGCAGCACGACCGGCCGGAAGTTCTCGATCGCGAAATATCGCGAACAGTTCTCAGGTACGCTAATGTTCGTGATGGACAATGGCACGTTGAAGTGATTCCGGACGACCAGTGGCCGTCCTCGCTCCTCTTCCTTATCCATCTTCCCATCGGAGGATGTGCCTTGATCGTGCTGTGACGAAGGGAGCAGAAACCGTAACGCTTCCTCATTGTACTGGATGCTTCCTTTAAGCACCTCACCGGCAAACGGTATATAGTAGACGCTCGGCACAACCTTTGCCCGTTCCGCCCCTTCCGCTCCTCCTTCCTCTGTGGTAGTAGCAGTTCCACCTTCATACTCATTCGTGCTTGTCCGGATAACGCCTTGTTCGTACTTGTACGTACTCCGACTCGTCGATTCTTCTGGACTCTGAAGTTCCTCCTGTTGGTGCTGTTGCTGATGATGGTCTCCATCCTCTTCCGTTTCCTCCTCATCTCCCATCGCTTGTTCTCCCTCCTCCGACGAGGAAAGTATACGTTCTAGCTTAAGCAATATTCGGCCACTTATGTGTCGCCGATCACTTGACAACTTGGACCAATCGAACTCTACATGCAGTGTAGGTCCGTCCGCCACCAGCACCTGCAAACATCGTACCGATTCCACATCATCCGCTTGCACCACCCAACTCTTCACCCTCACCACCTGACTGCCCGAGTTGTACAGGTCCAGACTGAGTCGCGTCACATTGCGCCCATTCCGTACGCTCAGTCCAAACTCGCTGTCGTCTACCGATGCCGCCAGTGCAGTCGCCGCCGTTGTAGTACGTCTTGCCGCTGTGCTGCTTACCATCTCCGCCCCGGACAGGGACGATGCGATGCCCAGCTCGAGAAATGGTATACGCGAGTACAATCCCGTCTCCTTCGAGATTTCTACCTCGATCGGCACGACTAGCATCTTATCGACGAGCGACGGGTTGGCCGCTCCGCCTGAGATCTTGATCCGTACGTACGCGATATGATTGCCGGGGGTGCGCGCATGAAACCGCACCCTTATCACCGTGCGCGTACTGTGTGGCGGGATTTCCCACAGCGCCTGGGGGCCTTCCTGTGCTCCGCTCGGCAGCTCGAGCTGAAAGCTGCCCCCGCTACTGTACACCTCCACTATCTGGAGCGGTGTGTCGTGCGGGTTGTACAGTGTGATCTCGGGCGATAGGGTTGCGTTAAGGGGGGCCTGCAGCCCGACGAGCGGCCGCAACCGGTACGGACATTCGATCCCTTCGCCCTGCACAACGTACCGGAGCATACCGAACGAGGTGTGCACGAGCAGGGATCCATCGGCCGGGCCCAGCTTCCGCGGGAGAAATACCACGTTGAAGCTGGTGTTGCCACCGGGCGGAATAACCTTCTCCTTGAAGTACGAGCTGGAAAATTCGGCCGTACTGCCCGAAATGGAGCCTAGATAGACGCTACGGTTTTTGTGCCTATTAAACAGCACCACCAGCTGGTTGTGCGGGTCGCCGATCGATCGGTCGGCAAAGTTAAGCTGGGGCGGATGAAAGAACAGATGGGTTGCCGCTTCCTCGCTGAGTATTTTCGGTCCCGCGCTCAGCAGCAAGCTGTTCTCGTCCAGTATGATCCCGTCTATGAGCGAGGACGAACCGGACTGGGAGCCGGATGTCGCACCGACACCGGACTGTGTTGCCCGGGGTGATGAAGATGTGCTGGAGCTGGAGGTGGCGGAGGAAGGGGAAGCAGAGGTGGAAGATGTATCTTCCGGTGTGGCTGCAACTGGCGGAAAGTGCACCTGCGATTCAAGCTGCAACAGGACCAACAGTACTAGTCCAAGGAATCGTGCCGTCCATCGATGGTGTCGACTGTTGTTGTTGCTTCGGCTCGTCCTGCCATGGTTCTCTTCACTGCCTACTGAGAACATGCTGAAGTGTGGTGCTTTGGTGATGATGACGCCGTCTTGGAACAGATGAGAGGAGATCGAGCGGTACTCTTGTGGTCTCCTGGGTACGAAACACACCGCGTGGTCGATTTTGCCCTCACGCAACGCCCCCTCACACACGCACGATTCACCTCTTCTTAATTGATTCTTCTTTCTTCCTTACTTTTTTCTCTGTCACCACACGCGAAGGAAACTCAATTTACACTCAGGCAGCAGCTGCTGATGCTACTGATGCTGCTGCTGTTGCCTTCTTCTGCTCGGATGCAACTACACTCGCACGCACTCACATACGCACACACACACACGCACGCACAGGGAGACCTATTTTGTCAAGGATGCACTCGGCGGGGCTCAAAAACGCGTGCACACACGGTTGTTGTGTGGGATATATTCGTTTGTGTTTCACACACCACTTTCTTCTTCAGCTCTCTTGCCTGCTTTTCCTATTTATATTTGTCATTCACTTTTCACCACCCTTCGCGCTATGCCGGCAATTATTTTGCAGGCTGCTGCAGCGGTTGCTGCGTTTTTTCACTAAAACTGTGCAGCTGATAGGCGGCAAACTTCGCCGCATTTGGTTGGTCAGTGTTGGTGGCTGCCGCTGGTCACGGGATGCTGCTAACGACGACGACAGCCAGCTCATATTTTCTGCCCCACAGACAACCCGGGCTGCTGCTGACGCGTAGTGTGTACAGCGTGGTCCGGATATCGTTTGCTTACAGAAGGAAAACTCTCTGACTCGGGAACGTTAAACCGCATCCAGCAGCATTTCGCGGTTCAGGGAGACCAGATGGCGCGCAGTCGTTGTTGTTCCTTGTTGGATTCACAGCACAGCCTTGTAGGTTTTGCTAATAAAAAAAAAAAACAATGTCACACACACTTGCACGCACGCACGCACGTTGTTTCGCTGTAATTTTTGTGCAAAGAAAAGGAGAGGGAGGGAGAGGGAAGACTTTTTTATAACAAGCTTGATAAGGATAGCGCCAGTCGCTGTGCTCAGCAAGCGCTCGTGTAAAATGATGAGATAAAACGGAACACACAACAATCGCGCACGAGGTCGAAGTGACACAAACAAAACCACACACAAACACACACACGCACACACGCGCTTACGCACACGCAATTGGATTTTCGACCAACAAAAAACACTCCAGCGTGTGTGTTTTGTGCTGTTATTTCTTGGAAATTCGGAAATTCGTTCACTAAAGTAGGCGATGCTTTTTTTCGGTAAAAAAGCGAGGTTACCAAAGAGTTACACAGAACCTGTACCACACGGCCATGCGTTTTCGGAAGCCCAAAACCGCCGTCTGCTACTGTAGGACCTTCTCGCACGACGACAAACAACCAGTTGCCTTCGCGATGGCTATTTTTCACGTCGCACGCGCTTTTCCTGGCAGCTTTTGCGGTCTTACCGCATTCGAGGGATTTTTGGGGGAGAGTAAAAAGTTGTTATAAGGGCAGGACGGTGTGGTAGAAGGAAGAAGCAGCAGGTACGGCCGTGTCCTTCCGTACTTGGACGAGCGAAAAGCGGACAAACACGCAAAAAAGGAGCTGCCGAGAAGCGGGGTGGTGGTTTCTGTCAACCGGGCCAAGGAAAATCATCCGATTCGCATTCTCGCCGCGTAAAACCGAACGAAAAACTACCCTCTCGATGGGGTGGATTTCGCGAAAAAGGGCGCCCTTCCCGCTGCTCTCACACAAATTGAACGGGTGTTACATTTCCGTAAATAAGTTCGCGGACAGTAAATGTGTACGGTCCGAAACCGACATCACACCGACCGATCGACCGAAATTCGCACTAAAACACCCAGCAGCAGCCACAGCAGGACGTGTGTACGTGTGTGGAACGATGGTGAAACGGGGTTTTTCTACACACAATTCTGCGCTTTCCGTGCTTCCAGCGCGTAGAAAACGATCCGCCCCGGTTTTGTTTGCTGCCGAATTATCACTTTTGGGGAAAGAGTTTTCCACCCTTTCCGCACGGCAAACCGTACCGTTATTTTCACTCGCGACGCTATTGTTTTGCCTTTTCTTGCAACTAAATCTCGTTCGATCCTGCTGCCCGATGTTTCTTTTGCAGCGCACGAACCATCCGTACTGGCCGACTGACGTATCGTCACTGAGAAGCTATGCGTTTATAGCGTCGAGTTGCGGTGTTGCAGGCGTTTTGTTGTGGAAAGATGGCGCCAGTGTTTTGTGAGGTGTAATTTTACATGGAATCGCTGCTTCAGACTGGCCTGACGGCTCTGTGTTTATTTACAATCAGCTGAAAGTGAGCAGTTCTGGTGCTTTTAAGAATTAGGGAAGTTCTTTTAGTTAAAAACCAACGTGGTACGTACTGTTTTCTGCTCGAAATAACATTTATTCATTTCAGGAAGGTAAAAGTATTTCCGTATTCTCTTTGTGTGTTATTTTTCGCGTTTATGGATATGCTGACGTGTGTGTGCGCTGATTTCCATCGCGTGTTGACACGTCGATCGGAACTGTCGCAAAGAAAACATTCACTTTTGTGTTGTGTTGCATATTGTGTGGAAAGTTAACTATTCCCTTGTTTTGTCTAGTATTTCAAGCAGCTCAACAGCTCAACATGGTTGATGATGGAACGCGTAAAGCGCTGAGTGGCATCCCGCTGCTCAAAACGAAAGCAGGCCCGAGAGATAAGGAGCTGTGGGTGCAACGATTGAAGGAGGAGTACCAGGCACTAATTAAGGTAATAGGATAGATTGAATAGCAAATCACATCATCAGTGCGTAATAAAATTCTTCTCTCAACTGATTTTAGTACGTGCAAAATAACAAAGCCTCAGACATGGACTGGTTCCGGTTAGAGTCGAACAAGGAAGGTACGAAATGGTTCGGCAAGTGTTGGTACATGCACAATCTACACAAGTACGAGTTCGATGTGGAGTTTGATGTACGTTAGATTAATTAGATCCGCTTGCCATTTAAAACACGGCTGAAGACAATTTCTGACGCTTTTCCAATAGATTCCAATCACGTATCCGACAACATCGCCCGAAATTGCACTACCAGAGCTGGACGGTAAGACGGCCAAAATGTACCGGGGCGGTAAAATCTGTCTGACCGATCACTTCAAACCGCTGTGGGCGAGAAACGTGCCCAAATTCGGTATTGCACACGCAATGGCCTTAGGGGTGAGTACTGATGAAATGTTTCCTTAGCGTTCATAAAGGCAACTAGAAAAAACAACCTTGGAAGCTAATAGAATACGTTATCCTATATCGGTGGAGCCTTCTGATGAAAGTTTTATTTTCTATTGATGCAGAGAAGTCGTCTCTAATCCTAGTCATTTTCATGCTATAACTTTTCAAATGCCAACTTTGAAGAACCAGAACACGAAAACGATTTAGAGTTGAATCTAACCATTCATTCATTTACATCAATGGAAAGACGAAGAGTTAACACAACTTTCATCAAAATAGAGCATCGATATTGAATACCGTATTCCAAAGTTATAAGCCCCCAAGTCTGCTAGCTACCCGTGTAGCCCACTTGCCTGGAATAGTCTTAAATAGAAAAATTGGAAAACTAACGAAAGGATACGTTTATTTTTTGCTCCTTTTCAGCTATCCCCCTGGTTAGCGGTAGAAGTCCCAGATCTAATAGAGAAAGGCATCATATCGTATCAAGAAAAAGGAGCATCATCCGGCTAGGAAAATCCATCCTCACATCCGTTCCCACTAATACCGGTTAAACCTTCAGAAAGATGCGTCTGTATGTTTTTTTTTATTTACTCGTTTTTTATCATTATTAATTGTTGCTTAACGAAAAGAAAACAGAAGCATGGATTATATTTACCTTCTGAGAGTCCACCAGCAGAGAAAAAAAGCCGTCGTAATAAAACAAACGGAGCAGCAAACTGTTCCTTCATTGGTACATGTTTAAATATTGTTCAGTAAGTTTAGTATGGTTTTTTTTGTTTATTTCTCTTTCACTACGCCTTTTTCACATTACTTGCTGTTCTTTACCTGGGGGTGTAGATATTACGAATAGTTTATAGTATAAGTATAATTAATTTCATTTTCTTCTTTACTGATATAGCAATCCTTCCTGATTCTGTACAAATGTCTATATCGGATAACTGCACACGATCCGGCCCATCACACAAGCTCCTTCATCCGTTCTACCTTTCACATGATTCCTTCCTCCGGAATCACACCTCCTTCACGAGGTTGAGAGTATATTGCCGAAATTCCCGAAGGACATTTCGAATGTTGTTTAAAACGGTTACTTTCTATGATTAATTTGCTGGTTGTTTGTGTGTGAGTGTATTTCTATCAACTGATGGAAGAAGATTTTCTATTACTTTCCTATTGACAGCCTGTTTTATATTTGTTTGTGATTGATATATTGATTCTCCCTCTTCAGACTGCCTGAGACTATTACACTAGGTGCAGTTTAAATTTCAAATAATTTTTCTCCGTTAATTTATCTCTACCCCGCCAAGAAGAAAAATGGCGGTTAAACACGACCACGTGGTGTACCACAAACAGGATCGCAAACAGCTAAAAAACATCAACGTTCGGCGCTCTTTTTGGGGCGCTATATATGCGTGTGTGTTCTGGGGTTATACAGGATACGAGTACCAGTTAAAATTGTTTTTAAGCAAACGTAATTTTGTCACTCTTTTGCTCCCCCATTTAGCATCCTTCTTTGGATGGATCCTCCTCCAACCTCGTCCAACACGCCTAAGCATCTTTGTTAAATGATTAATCGCCGTGTAACCTTTCATTGGCATATATCTGCACCAGAAAACTGCTTTGTAGCTAATATGGTTTAGCTGGTAGCAAATGTTTCGTTTTGTTTCTTTCTTTGTTATATGTGATTCGAAATGCGATTCTTCTACCATGTTTTGCCATGTTTGTTTTTTTTTCTGCCATGTGGAACAAATGTTTTCTTAGTTAGTTAGGTTATTATTTTGCTCCCTTTAAGAACTTCAATAAAATATTCAACTATTGCAATTGTTATGGGGATTCTTCTCTTTTTTAACTTTAACCATTTAAATCTTCTGTTTGGGTAATATTTACGATTCCGGCCACCACACTTCGTCTATGAAGAAAATAACTGTTCTTTTTTTAATTTATTTCAACATAAACATTTACATTTACAAAACGATTTCCAGGCATTATGCAGGGTAGACTTGATTTTAACAAAAAAAAAGCTTAAACCATTTCGATCGAGGTGGAATCAATAACCTTGCTCGTTATAGAATCTATGCTCGTAACATAGGAAGATTTGGATTATTCGAATGGGCAAACAGAAACCGCTCCTACTCAACCTCTGGCAAAGGCTAGAACATGGAACACAAAACCGGTAATATACCTGAATATACATATTTTACAACACATAAAACAATCTTTCAGGCACAACGTCGTTTAACCAACTTCTCGCACCAGCAGGGAAATCCGATAAAAACACGATAAAGCGAGGACGATCAGGCTAATATAATCGTTTATATGTGAGTGTGTGTTTCCATGTTGTCTAATGCAGGTCCTTTCCACCGGATGACTGCACCATTTTTAAATCATTTGTTTGTGCCCTCTTTGTAAGCGCCCGTGGGTGTTTTTCTAAAACTCTTTCTTCACAAATAAAACAGCGATCCTCGCATACGGAATTCAGAGGAGGATCAAACAAAATCAAAAACAAAAAACGAAAAAAAACCTTATAATAATCACAATGCCATGGAGGTATTATAGCAACAAAGGCCAGTCTTTACACATGTTTGGGTTTCGAAGATTGCGCCGGCAAACCTCAAAAACCGGCATCCACCACATCAACGCGCTTTTTCTTTTCGTAAACTTCGGAAGGAGTAGGTAACACTCCACCTGCCGTTGCTCTAATGTTTTGGAGGATTTGATGAGGATTTAAATAAATAAGTATAATAAATACAACGTCATTAAACGTACAGGGGTTGGGAGCGACACTTGGGCGCTGCTGACTCTCGCTCTCGATGGTGAAGAGTAAACTTTGGAGTGAAAATTTTGTGGAGGTAAAAAAAAGTTATCTTCTTCAGAATACTGCCGCCTCAATTGTGCGCTGTGAGTGTGTGACTTTTTTTGTTTTCACCTCCAAAATCTTCTTCACCTCCAAAACCTCTTACTTGTACACCGGCGAGATGTCGAGCGTTAGATGGCGCAGCACCTGGTTCCGGGCCGTGGTTCGGGTTTGTCGCGAGGATCGTATAATTTCCAGCACCAGGCTGCGACAGTCATTGCACACGGCCATCAACTCCCCGGTAAGTCGTTCCTTTTGTGGGTCAAGTCCACCGGCACCTTGTCCACCACCACCGGACGCCGTGAGCGTAAATGCTTTGGCGAAACGATTCCTATAACAAAATGGCGACCATATTAGAAATTGACCTTAAGGACTCTTGAACCGCTGTTAAGCTTAATTCTTACTTTCTGTCCAGCGTGCTACAGTTCGAGTGTGGTCTTGCTGGACTCTGCGGTGGAAGACTGTTGGGACCTTCCATGCTGCGGGACATGAGCGAGCACTTCTGCGCAGCGGTTTGAACCGTTGTAGAAGAGGAAGAGATAACGTTCGCCGGAGCTGTGACGTCTTTGGCGGTGTTGCTCGCACCGGTCACGTGATGCGATAGGGAGAGGGACAGGGTTTCGGTACCATGCAGGGTGGTGCCCGGTGTGCTGGAGGCAGAACGCTGATTCTTTGGTGAAGACGGAGCACTTCCGACCGTATTTCGAGTCTTTTAGTAAGAGTGGAAGGAAATTAGAATGCATTACAAAAAAGTGCCATACGGAGTTGCAAATTTCGGAGGAACTTACCTTTCGATCTAACTCAGGCCGTAACAGTCGCTCCATCAGGGATCGCGGGAAGGATTCGTCCACCATACTGGTAGGACCCGAGCCAGTTCCGTGCGCATGATGACTCGGCGAAGGTGTATTGGATGTACACGGACTATTCATGAGCGAAGGTGACAACAGCACCACAGGAACATTGCGGAAATGTTCGGTAGGTATTCGCATCTGAAGAAGAGTAGCATGCATCACAACATCGTTAGATCATTAGATGGAAAAGATCCTTTAAAAATAAGATCCAAGTCAACGACTTACCTTCGTATTGCATTTGTTACAAACCGTCCTCTGGCAGAGTTTGCACAGGATCCCTCGCGCGAACAGCGTGAACCGGGTGCGTAAACACAGGAAGCAAACTTTCCTCTTTTCCACGTCCTCCTTAATGTGCACATCCACCGGCAGCCCTTCAAGCTCGGCCTTGGTCATCACTGAGCGGATATGTACGATTTCTTCCAGCGTCAGGGACAATCGATCGTTCAGATTGAACGCATCCTTCCACTGGTGCTCGTCGAGCGAATTTTTGGTCCAGGTGTCCAACGATGACAGATTGCTTGCACTGACATACTCGATGGTGGTGCTACTTCCATTACCCACCGTCGCCACACTTCCGATCGGTGCCGGTCGGGACGTCCCATTCACGACGTGTGGCATTACCACGGCGGAAGGCTTTTCCTTCGGCGGAACTCCATTAGCTCCGTTCGTGGTGGTGAGTGTTGCAGGTTGCGTGTCACTCTTTAGCGCATCACGATCGGATTGACGGGAAGCGGGTCGCGATGGTGGCATCGAGTGACTTGCCAGTGGGTCGAGTTTGTAGTTTTGATTGCATCCGATGATGGTGTGCCGGCGCATGGATGCTCGTCGTGATTCGCACTGCGTGGCAAGATCGTACGCTTTTTGGGGTGGGTTAAGAAATAAGAACAGAAAGATTAAAATTAATCAGAACTCACAACGAAATTGAGCTTTTGGTGTGAAACAGTGCAATTTTGAAAAACCAAAAACAAACCGATGTGTAATTTAAAAACGTGCAAGGAAGTCAAACCACACAACACAAGCTGTAAAAAGAACATAAATGGAGAAACAGCTGATGAAAAAGAAGCAAATATTAATCCATAACAGCAATATCAACATGACAATAGGAGTGATTAA
Source organism: Anopheles maculipalpis (assembly GCF_943734695.1). NCBI lineage: Eukaryota > Metazoa > Arthropoda > Insecta > Diptera > Culicidae > Anopheles > Anopheles maculipalpis. Next base: position 5,652,680 of record NC_064872.1, read on the forward strand.
CTCATGCACGGCCTTATCTCTCTCCGTCTGTTGTGTAATACGACGATTATGATGATTTGACCAAAAAAATGGCGATCGAAATTAAACCAGTTCTTGGAACAATGAACGTGAAACAATAACCGGACAAATACGTGACATTTTACGGATGTCCAGCGTCCGTTAGCGACTCCCCTCCCTGCCTGGTGAAATAAGCTAATAAAAAAATGTCCAGTGTTATCCCCAAACCAGCTTGCCTTTCGGCATAGCGAGGTCGGATGTTCGTGATGAAAATGGGAAACAAAATGGAGCAGCTGACCCGGCACAACATCTCCTCTTCTTATTAAATAACCAAAAGCCAAGCATAATGATGTCCAGAGGAAAGCATAAACACGCACACATGCAAGCAAGACACAAACACACACACACACACACATGCGGGATATGAGAGTTAATATTTACTTTCGAGAGCTTTATCACAGAACCGATGATACTCGTCGTGGGTGATGATGTTCTCTGTAAAGTTACGAGAGTTCCGGTGTAGTCGGCGGAAAGAAGGATTAGTAGCGGATATGGAGGGTAGAAGAAAGATGATCATTAGGCTGACATTACGCTAGGGAATCCAAGAACAACAAGTATGTTAGGTATTCGAGGATACATTAGGAAACAACAGGAGGAAGTTAGGAACAATCGAGTTATATAGGGACCAAAACAACGATTTGGGGACGGACATAGCTGCTTTAAAGCTAAGCCTTCAATTTCCCGAAAAATCCCGCTTGACTTACTTGTCCTCCGCAGCACGGTGTTAATGTTGTTCTGATTGTTCTCGTTGTTGACGATCATCAGACGGTTTGTACTGTTGCTGTCACTGTTGGTGATTCCACGATCGTCGGTACTGCTGCGCTTGCCACCAACGCTACCGTACGCTATCCGGTGGCCTCCATTTTGCTGTGCTCGCTGCAGCTGTCCACTGGTGCTGCTGCTGCTGCACGTGCCAGAATCTGCGCCATCGTTCGCCGTTTCATCAATGAAGTCATCATCCTACGGACGCGGTCCCATGTTTGTCGAAACAATATGCCGAAACAAAAAAAAAAAGACGAAAGGGAAAATCAAATTAGCACAAAATAAAAATGGCTTGTTGTTTCGAAACAATATAGCCGCTTAGCATAAAAGTGGTTCGCCCGAAAAAGCGAAGGTCACGTCACCGTCACAGACCGACCGAGATTGGGAGCACAGTCTTTTGGAGTAATCGTTGGGTGGGAAAAGAGGGTTCGGAACCTTTTTGTACAATATATCTCAGCCGTGCTGTGCTTTAGAACACGGTCACGCATTTTGAAAGTTGAAGCTGAAATCTAAACAGAAAATATAACCGATCACGTTTCGGACGCAAAAGCGGTACCACCCCGACCCGAAAGAATGCTGCTTCCCGTCCCGTGTGTGCGTTAAAAAGGTTAAAACACTACCCCGGTCGACCTCAACATTTATGAAACAGTTTTGCAAGACCGGTCGGAGTCAAACGGAAGCGAGCTGTGAGTTGCAAATGTGTGAAAATTGTTTCTTTCCCAGTACACTTGGGGTGTTGTTAGGGCACAAAATGCAACATTTTCCACGCTCCCATTTGAACCCTGGGCTGGTGGTTCTCTTCATGCGAGGTGGGGCATATAGACTAATATTACAAAGTTCAAAAGTTGGACTTTGCAACAATAAAGCAGAACGTTACTACATTATGAGCTCATGCCTATATCAGGTATTAAGTAGCACCATAGGTCACTGGTGGATTTTTTGGAGCCTTCATTAAACCAGATTTTCTTCTCAATCTGGATTATACTTCAGCATTAAGTTCTAGCGAATGGTCCCTTCACTTCGGACAATTTAAACGATTCACAGCACCAGTCACAACATAACGGACAACCTTGGATTGTATCGTACTCCAGTACTCCAGAAACAAAACGACCCAACAACGGTGGCATTGCGTCATACGCTACACCAACACGCGCCTAGTTCTTCTCGCTTTTCTGTCGTCAACGAACGGTCCGGTGAGAAAAGCTTTGGCAGGTCACATAATGGACGAATTGCTTCACAATTTGTACAAAATCGTCCCGCTAAACGTTTGATCATTCGTGGAGGTTGCTCTTGAAGATGAAGAGGAGGTTTCCTACCGAAAGAAGTTAAAGAGCTCATTAGCATTACTGAGGAGGGGAAGGAATGTGCAAATGTGGAGCAACTACCTGAGTACCTCGCTCGTGCCGGGTTTTGCTTAGAAATTAGTATTTGAAAGGGCCTGCAGATATCCATGATCAGATATCACCGAGCAAATCGACATCTATATAATCAGAGTTTTCAACTCGTGACCGAAACGTTAAGCGTTATCTAACATTGTCCAAACTCTCAACTCAGCTCAAGAACGACCCTTCGCTCAACCACCCACGATCCCATACCCCATGTATTACTTGTACTTACGTTGAACAGCGAAAAGTCTACTGGTATCAGTCTTAGGGTGTTACGGGGTGTACCGCTGGTGTGCGAAAAACTCGAACGACCCAGCGTCATCGTCTTGTAGTTTGGGCCGATATAGCTGGAACCGTGGTGGAAGCTGGCGGCACTGTTACTGCTACCATTGCCGGTGCTGCTGCTGCCGCTGCCACTGACTCCGCCGAGGCTGTGTGCACCACCGCTGGTGTCGATTTCATCATCACACGATTTCTTTACGCTATCTACTTGGGTTGTGGTAGGTAAAACTGAAAGTAAAGGCAATCAGGCAACAAGACCAGAGATAGGAAGAGAGAAAATAAAGAAACAAGCAGAAATTAGAGATGGCAGTTGAAGAACAGCGATCGATTTAGTTGCAGCGTGAAGGCTACACTACCGAGACGTACAGACATTTGTACGGCTGGCGAAACAATGTCTTCACACATTTGAGATTGAGATTGTTTTGCTAACGGACTAACAACAACAACAAAAAAACAAACTCTATACATTTAATCTAATGGAACTTTGAACAGCATTTGCCACACCATGCAATAAACGAACTGAAGGCTACACAACCTGAACCCCTCGAAGAAAAAAATCCCGAAGGAAGCAAAAACATTTAACCTAATTTTTATCAGTTCAGTCGATGCGTACCAACAATTCTTTGGTACGTTTTTAGTTACGTCATGATCCGATGGAAAAGCGGGTAAAAAGAGCCACATTTCGAACCTTCATTCCATCAATAAATGTAGTAACAGTCGGCCTATGGCTTTTTATCACCGCCACCAGCGGAACATGTCAAGTTGTTGTGTCTGCGGGTTTTATCCAAACACACACATACAGACAAGTCACTCGATCAGCCCTGGCCTAGAACGAGAACGTGGGGCAGAGCAGCCTATAAAGTACACGCCTTGAGGGTCAACCTCAGAGGAGGCATTCTAGGCAACACCAACAAAAAATGGCTTCCTTTTACACCAACCCCATCCGTAGAGCAAGTCTTTGAGGTCAGGTGTCTTTTTTCACCATAACCGTTCATGTCGATCGATCATGTTACCGGACCAAAAGCAACAAGTGTAAAATCGCTCGATGTACAATGGTACGGTGAGGTTTTCTTTCTCCAAGGTTAACGCAATGGAAAAAAGATCTATTACTTACCACGTTTGGCAGTACCACAATGAGTCATTAACTGCTCTGACACCCACAAAAATTGTTTTATAGTTTTCCGTTCCTCCTCTAGAGGGGTTTTCGGAGTAGAACAAAGCCCTTGAACTGTTTGCCGATTGCTCGTCGCATTGGTGCTTGGTGGAGGTTATATAAACAGAGAATTTATTATCATTTGCTGTCAGTGTTAGCTTCATTGCAGGAGCTTTTATGGTGGGCACCATGAAACCATGATGTCGTCTTCTTACATACGAAACATGGAAACTCCCACATATATGCTTGACCACCCATTTACTTCATGGCAATACCCCCGGGAGCCACAAATTCGATTTTCCGTAAGCGAAAGAAAAAACAAAATTAGCTCAAGTAAGAATTCCTCCAGGAAGAGGACAACATAACCCGTGAGAGACTTACGGACATGTTTTAGGGCCGATTAGGTTTACAAATTCATGACCGTGCTGGAAATGGGGAGCACACGGATCCTTCTGAGAAACGAGATCTGTTACCTTAAGGACCCCGAGACTGCACGTCTCAGAAATACGGTAGCATCCGTGGATGTCTTCTCCCGGAGCACCCAACATGAGCATGGGAGTTGGGGCTTGTGTGGCAGGCACAACATCTCACTTCCGGTGAAGTTGAACTCAATTCTCTAATGGGTTACATTTTTATAAAATTGCACTTTTACGACGTGGTCCGGAACACTTGCCATAACTCCACTTCCGTTGATCGGGATGTGCAACCACACGAACGAGAAAAGCTCGTCGGACGTGATGTCGTAACGAGTTGCAAAGAATATGCCAGTCGAGGATACATTGCACTAAAAGAAAAAGCCTTCCAAGTACCCACAATTTGCCGGAACTCCTGTTTTGGCAAACTGAGAATAGGATTCTTTTCTATGTTAGTTTTGGGTAACTGCCAATATGCACCGTGTGGAAGAATCGATCCCGGTGCTTTTGGTACAAAAAAAGGGAGGGAAATAATAAAATAGATTCTTTATTTCGCCAACCATATGGTACACCACCATTGAGCAACAGTGCTCACTCAGTGCTCCAAGACGTATTCAATTGCTTTTGCAATGTTTTCGGCTAATCTTTCGCTTCTTGGCGACTGTGTATGTCAACAAGTCTCTACCTATTCCCTAGCGTGCATATGTCCATCCTAACTCTCTGGTAAAGTCCCTGGCATTGATACTATTTTCTCTGCCGTATCATTATGTCTCATCCATAGCACCCATTACATCATCATATTCATTAGATGTACGGCCTGAATCAGGCTCAAGGCAGAAAGCTCGAGAGCAGAGACGGCTCTAATCGTTCAATCAATGAGCGGAGCAGAATAAACATGACCCCATTTCCTACGCACATTGAAAAGCAATGAAAAAGCTTCATTTTTCTTTCGCATCCTGATGTTTGCTCCTCTTCCTAAACGCATCACTGGCAGACTATTTGGGACCATCTTCCTCCCTTAAAGGACTTGCATAAATCAATCGATTTTCACCACAGCACAGTCACAGCGAGCAGCGGTTTGATTCATACAACAACTCACTTTCGTCGCATTGCGCGGCATCACCAAGCGTGATTTGATTGCGATTCGGAAAAACGAATGCATATTTAATGGCCGTACCAAATCTGACACCTCTAATGGACCAGATTTCCGTTCGTCTTGGAAATCGTGCAGGATGGAACGAGCTTGATTTTTGGCTTGCGACGTCACGTGTAAATTGAGCGTGTGAAGCTTAGATGACGTGAGTCGTCTTTAAACGGACATGACGGGACAAAATGTCGAAGCGTATGTCGCTCGCATTTGATGGCTAACCAGCGGCGCCCAAGAAGCCCCAAACGATTCGCACTATTACCAAACAAGACACGTTTTATGATGCGGCTGTGGCTGTGAGCAGAAGCGTCGTGGAAATTAAAGTGACAAACCAAAAAAAAAAGAGCAACTCCCGGACATAGGTGGGAACTTACTAACGTGGCGCTCAGCAACAACTCAACCAACGGCCAGCAGTCAGGCCAATGAACTTGGCAGGGTGCGTACAAACTGCATTTCCAGTTTGTACGTACATTTCAATGGAATGATTAGCATCAGTCCGCTACGTTTTCTGCTTCCGTAAGCTAATGATGGCTTTGTACAGTCAAGGGTGTGGGTGCTTCGTTGAAAAATTCTTGAGAAACATTCTTCAACAACAAGAATCAATAATTCAGATCTTTCTCTCTTTTACGTATCGAAATAATCTGGTAGATATTCCAGTCATGGTTTCCCTTAATTGTCTCCAAGAAATCCTTCCAGTTATTTGCAAGGTAAACTCAAAAATCCTAACACAAATTTCTCTGTCTCTTCCACACGCGTGGCGTCATTTAATTCCGTCGGGATATAAATTGTTTGCACGCTATTACAGTTGATTGCCGTGCCATGTTTAGCAATTAGGGTAATCATTTTTGACGGGCCACCGCGCCCCACAAAACAAATTAGGAGCGTTTTTCTTTAGAATTATGCTTGAAACGCTCAACACAACACACTAACCTATGGTACATGCATAAATCAGAAACAGAACTCTTCTTCCAATTATTTCTTCTACATCAAACTGTGAATGACTGATGGTTTTTTTTTGCTCCTAGAACTCCCCCAAAAAAAGGAAACAAAATTATACCTGATCTTGGTTTTGGCGTTGGTGGCTGTTGGGTTGCACGTGGTGCCGCCTTCGGTACACGATTGATCGGTGGCAAACCAGCATTGCCACCGCTCATACTGTTGCTCCTGTGTTTGGCCGGTGTCGGTGGCTTCCGTGGCGATGGGGCCATCGGTACCGTGGCCGGATTATCCACCGGACAGTACGCCAGATCGCGGACCGCATCAACGCACGGGTCGCCGTCGGGTGATTCACAGTCTGCGGTCGCCGTGACAAACATTTGGTTGTAACTTTGTTTTTCGAACACTTGTGTAAATTAATGTGCAATCAATGCAAACGCAAACACGACTAGCTAAGGTTCATGAACAAGTCACTAACAAAACTAAACGATAAACGAGATGGGTTTGATGAAGTAGGAAGTGATCCTAAAAGTTGAAGTCAAACGTTCAATGCACCTAGACCGATGTGTGTATACCTGCGGTCGACACAGTCCACACTGCTTGTTACGACGTGCCGGTCGGTTGTGGCAAAACGGACTGATCCGAACGCCAAGCCCTTTCTGGAGGAAGTAACGAACGATGACATCATCGCAAAACTAGCCCTCCCCGGTCATCGTCTTGTTGGTGGATCGCTTAAGGGAGGGTCTTACGTGTCCTGAAGTTTTCCCTGGACAGAAAAAGTTGCATCAAGCTGCAAACATACCAAACCAAGGAAAAGGCTCTTTGGATGTAGTTTGAGGATGTATCGGAAAATTGCTCCCTTCATTAAAATAACTATTATCCTGCTGGCATGTGCAACCTACAAGACATCCCTCATCCTGCCACGGATGAACATCGTAAAGATGTGAGTCAGCTCCGGTGAGTCAGCTGTGTGAAATAAAAAGGGGATCAAGGTGGAATGCACAGCAGGATTCCAACTCCACAAACCACAACTCAATCGTGGTGCTATTGTGTATCCTTGGGGAACTCATAAAACCGCACACGAAGGCCCCTAGGTTCCGAACACAACAAAAAGCTAGAGGGATATGTTTATTATCCATGCTGGCCTTCTCTCTCTCTCTCTCTCTCTTCCTTAAAGGTACACACATACACACTGTAGCATCAAATCACAAACACTCCCACAAAACGACCAAGCAGAAATGCAGTGACTTTTTCTTGTTGTTCATCACACCACCAGAAATACACCACGTGAGGGACAACTGGGAAGTACGGCGAACTGCAAAAGGGACACCACCGTAATGCGTTGCGTTGGTTCGGAAAATCTACACGCACCGCACGACACGACACTTTATCGATTAATCAAAAGGACGGTAGACTTGCTTTTCCAACTTTTTATCTGCAGGTACGGAACGAACATGATGCCACCCCTCTTTGTGCAATATGGTACAGAAACTTGGATATACTTTACATTCACGAAACCACCATTCACTCACAAGCAACGGAAGAAGCAGCACAAACTGGGGTGAGAGGGTTTTTGTTCTAAATTATTGCTAAACCCAATGCAAACCAATTAAGTGCGCGAAACATAACCAACTCTTGAGAAATAGAAGCTGCTGCCGTCGAGGTAAACGCGAACATTGAGCAGTAGTGCAGGGGCACGGACAAACGCCACCATAATTATTGCAACTGCACTTGCACAGCTCACTATACAACCGTTCCCGGTTCTCTATAGCAAGCACCCTTTTCTTTCCCTCGAGTGGGAAAAATTGGGCGAAAAAAAAAGCTTCACGAAGCGGACACACGGATCGGGGGAAGTTTAGTGTCTCGCGTGGTTCACGTTCTTTCGCGGACTGTACGCGATGAGTTCCCGTGAATTGTTTGCAACCCTTCGGACGGAGAGACAAATGGCCGCATACCGTATGAGAGCGAGAGAGCATTGCCTTATTTTATGCTGAAATAGTCAAACATGCCAATGCTAGTGTTGTGTTGGTGCGTAGCTGATGCTGGCCTGTGAAGCGCGTGCGCAACTACCACATTATCTTGATTGCAGAGCGCGTAGAACACTGTGGTGGTCGTCGTTGTCGTCGCTACTAGTAACGCGAAGCGGGTGTTGGTGTCTGTGGCAACAGTGACACCCCCATCAGTAGTGCCACCCGCTCCACGAGCGCCTCGCGCCTAAGCGCACAACATAAACAAAACATTACCTCCCGTTACTACAAGGTAGCAGCAACAAAGGGATTGTGGCCAGAAAACACATGAAGGGGAAAACGTGAACATATTTGGATTGGTGAAGCGCCGGCGCTGATGTATTACAGTGTGAAACATAAAAAGAAGCAGAAAACAATTTATATAGTCCAATATTTAAAAATATTTATGCAATTTTTAAGGAGCTCGTATATTATACACTACATAAATCGTAAACAACATCTCTATCAGAAGATTCTTTTACTTAGAAAACCTTATCAACATCTAATCTGTTGAGCGCCCTCTTGCTACTTCTTTCGATTCGATCGCTTGGCCTCAAACAAAATGTATCATAATTATCATTCGTCCATCAACATACCGACCACATTACGCACTACCAGTGTATTGCTGTAGATAAAGATGTATTCAATTAACATTAAAGGCACTTCTTGCAATTGCACGCGCCATCAAACTTCCGTTTCCTATCTGTTGTGGTCACCCCTTTCATTGCTTATCGCTGGCGCATCAGTTCATCAATCTGATACCAATATGTTTCAAAGAATCGGCTACTTCAGATGCATCTGCCAACCAACGGCACATCGAAGCGGATGTGTGTGCGTATTCGTTTTTATCTAGTTCTGCTATCGAAATGTGCCTTTGATCGTAAGAGCTGGGGGCGAACGCGCTTAGTCGGCGTACGATCAGCGGGTTTTACCCGGATTGCTTGCTTCGTAGTTTTCGTTGTTGGGGGTAGTGTAGTTCTTCTCGTTGGTCTGCGATCCAAATGAACATTGTGAGGGTGAGATACTGGTGGTGAAGGTGGTGTTGAGAGGATCTGCGAGGAAGTCTCGATTGGAATTGAAACATTTACAGGTGTCGAACCAGTTGGAATCCATGTAGAATTCACATCAGGAGTCGTCCAGTTCAACGGTGGTTCAGTTGTATTCCAAACAGGAGTTGACCCAGTAGGATTCCACGTGGAGTTCACATCAGGAGTCGTCCAGTTCAACGGTGGTTCAGTTGCATTCCAGACAGGCGTTGACCAAGTAGGATTCCACGTAGAGTTCACATCAGGAGTCGTCCAGTTGAGAGGGGGATCCGTGACATTCCACACAGGAGTTGATCCAGTAGGATTCCACGTAGAGTTCACATCAGGAGTCGTCCAGTTGAGAGGGGGATCCGTGACATTCCACACAGGAGTTGACCCAGTAGGATTCCACGTGGAGTTCACATCAGGAGTCGTCCAGTTCAACGGTGGTTCAGTTGCATTCCAGACAGGCGTTGACCAAGTAGGATTCCACGTAGAGTTCACATCAGGAGTCGTCCAGTTGAGAGGGGGATCCGTGACATTCCATACAGGAGTTGATCCAGTTGGATTCCACGTGGAATTCACATCAGGAGTCGTCCAGTTCAACGGTGGATCAGTTACATTCCAGATAGGCGTTGACCCAGTAGGATTCCACGTAGAGTTCACATCAGGAGTCGTCCAGTTGAGAGGGGGATCCGTGACATTCCATACAGGAGTTGATCCAGTTGGATTCCACGTGGAATTCACATCAGGAGTCGTCCAGTTCAACGGTGGATCAGTTACATTCCAGATAGGCGTTGACCCAGTAGGATTCCACGTAGAGTTCACATCAGGAGTCGTCCAGTTGAGAGGGGGATCCGTGACATTCCACACAGGAGTTGATCCAGTAGGATTCCACGTAGAGTTCACATCAGGAGTCGTCCAGTTGAGAGGGGGATCCGTGACATTCCAAACAGGAGTTGATCCAGTAGGATTCCACGTGGAGTTCACATCAGGAGTCGTCCAGTTGACAGGCGGATCAGTTGCATTCCACAAAGGAGTTGATCCAGTTGGATTCCACGTAGAATTCACATCAGGAGTCGTCCAGTTCAACGGTGGGTCAGTTACATTCCAGACAGGCGTAGACCAAGTAGAATTCCACGTAGAGTTCACATCAGGAGTCGTCCAGTTCAACGGTGGTTCAGTTGCATTCCAGACAGGCGTTGACCAAGTAGGATTCCACGTAGAGTTCACATCAGGAGTCGTCCAGTTGAGAGGGGGATCCGTGACATTCCATACAGGAGTTGATCCAGTTGGATTCCACGTAGAATTCACATCAGGAGTCGTCCAGTTCAACGGTGGGTCAGTTGCATTCCAGATAGGCGTTGACCCAGTGGGATTCCACGTAGAGTTCACATCAGGAGTCGTCCAGTTGAGAGGAGGATCCGTGACATTCCAAACAGGAGTTGATCCAGTAGGATTCCACGTAGAGTTCACATCAGGAGTCGTCCAGTTCAACGGTGGGTCAGTTGTATTCCACAGAGGAGTTGACGATGTAGGATTCCACGTGGAGTTAACATCAGGAGTCGTCCAGTTCAACGGTGGGTCAGTTACATTCCACACAGGAGAATTCCCACCAGGAGTCGTTTCATTCCAGTTCGGAGTGGAACCGGTTGAAATATCTGTGGAGTTCGATGAAGGCGTCGTGTCTGCCGGATCCGAGGAAGAATTATCTACGTTCCATGAATTCTTCACTACCGATTCATCGACACTTTCTGATGAATCAATCGCAATCGGAACTGCATCATCAGATGATAACAAAGTTGCATTGTCTATTGCTTCACAATTCACTACGAGTACTTGACACAAAAGGTTCAAACACAATAGTACAGTAAGGCCACTCTTACACACGCTCCGAACCTTGAGACGTCCCATCGTGAGGCGTTTTCTCTTTGCAGAACGACAGTCAGTATCGGTCTGTTACCGTTGGTCACGCTGGATGGCATTATTTATACTTGACCCCAGAGCATGTATTTTATCTGTCTGTAATCTTTCTACACATCTTGCCGGCCATATCAAAGCTTATCTTAATTGCTTCGCGGATGTGATAACAAGGCAGACCCACGTGTTCAACCAATCGTTTTTGTATCGATTTTTCTAAATGAATCCAATAGTAGAGTAGAACCACTTATGAACGCGTGAAGTGATTTTTCCAGTAGTAGATTAAAAAAATCTGTTCCTACTGTAGTTCAACAACAAACATCTTGTGCTCCTTTCATGACGTCATCGCATGGTCAATGGTTTGATGCCTTGGAAATCAATACCAGGAAATGAGGACGTCCTGCGCATACAACACAGTTGTTTGTGTGTGTGATGTGTACCCACACCAGCACAGCAAGGATGCGCTTTTCTTGCCAGCTTGGCAATCGTTTGTGACCTTGGCATTTAGATCCGAAAGCTGTCCCTATGCAACTGAGAAGATGCATTTCCATTATCGACATCTCTTTCACACTTTACATGAAAAATCAATTCAATAAACTAATGTAAAGGGAGGTGTGTTACATTTAGTTGGCAATAACGTGTCCATTCTGTAGTTAATTTCTCTTCTACTACCATATGCTACGAACGGTCAAGAAATGTTACCGTTCCTAGGGAAGTAAATTCCATGTAGAAAAGCTACGAGATGGCAAACCTCGAATGACAGAATCGATAAAATATGCATTTCGTTAGAGATACCGCTTCTTCCAGAATAACAGCGACAGTGAAAAAAGCTTTTCGTGTTGGTTATTCTGATAAATAATTAAGCAGACAGTTTGGTGGGCATGAGAGTGGCAGGGTTTCCCCAAAAAGATAGTAGCTGATATAGATACAGACAGTCGGCATAGACGGCAAACGTACTTCAGACTGATATGAGTCACAACACGCTACATGAACTTCCGGACACACTTCACTCTCTTATCAACATCCTTCCAACGAGAAGGTAACACACGGACAGTGACCACAATAATAGACATGTAATAACCCAATTGAACTTAAATAAAACTTCCAGAACACATCAGAGACTTATCGTTATCGAAGCTACGATACTTTTGTTTTTGATTTTCAACAAAAAGCATCCGGCGATCCGTTATCGAGCACATAAAATTGTAAAGCATGTGTTAACACTGTATCGTACAGGAAGCAAGACAACTGATTATTTGATTTGTATTACTTTGGTTGCTTTGGTTGTTCAATGTTACAAATTCTATGAGGTATTGATAGCATTTCAACCTCTTTTTGCTCTTTCCAAGAATACGCTAGTTATCTGTTCTATCCAGCTTACTGCTCGGTGCTCTACTCGAAAGCACAGATCTCAACGCTAAAGTGAGTTATCGGATTTGACGATAAGACACGTGCTCAGCATACTTAGTTGAGCTTAGTTCCTTATCAAGCATACATCAAAGACAGCATCTTCCGGATGTCTTGACTAAAGTTGTCTGAAACTTTTCATCCATATTACGCTTCCCTGTTGCGTCACGGTACATAAACTTGTTGTTGCTTCAAAAAACCAGCTGAACCAACTCAAAGTTCCCGGTTCAAATCATCCGAATTTCGTCCAAAATTCCAACGAATAAATTTGGATTCTTTTTGATGCCCTTTTTTCGATTCGTAATATACCCGGGCTATGACTTCGGGTGAAAGTTTTTATTCCACTGGTTGGTTGGTCATAGTTTCGTAAAAAGAAGTTTATCTCCTTATCGAAGGGCACAATAACGAAGGCTGTTGTTGGACTCATGCGCGTCTCACATGCCAAGCTGGGTTTTGTTTTGGGGGGGGGGGTGTTATTATTGGGTATTTTGGTACGAATTTATAATACTGCATGTGATTGGGACCGTAGAGCATGCCCGGCACGGCAAATTTTGCTGCCTGGATTTTATATCGGAGAGATTGGATTTATTATTGTATGCTCACGCAATAAGGTCATCCCACGGGGACGATGTTAAAGGAGTTTGGGATAAAGAGCTTTCGTAGACGTCTTGTTGCCGTGGATTTATACCATGCCACAAAAAGTTGCTTAACATTTTTACGAACTTATTCGATGGATTATCCATGCGAAGAAATAGATTATGTGCTGATCCAAAATGGCAACAATGCTTCATGATAAATATATGGGACTAACAGCGTTTTTTGTTTTGAGCAAACAAAACTTGCGTTTTTTAACGTGATGAAACGTAACACTATTTCGGCAATTCCAAGACACTGTATTATCATGAAAATCGATTTTCATTCGCCTTCGCTGTACAAACTTAAAGACAGTTCTAATGCAAGCACTTTCCCTAATCAATCACGCACAATCATCATTAGTGACACCGCTCTTCTTGTCTGCTCGCCTTTAACCAGTCTGCTTAATCGATGGTTACAATTTAACGTAAACCACTTGCTTGAGTGTTAATCAATTATCATTTCAAGTGCATCACAACGAATGACGACCGCTCCTAGCAGGGGTTTAGTGAAACGAAACGAAACACAACTGGTTTCAACAGGTTATTGTCGCCATCGGTGAGTCAGTCAGGTGCATCGACACCGATGGAAGAGCTTACCGTGAAGCACGTGCTATTCCGCAAAGCCTCATGTCTCTGAGACGAAAACCTTGTTCAAAACAAACAGATACCGATGATAAACCATCAACGATGTACGACGTTCGCCATATGTTCAAGAACTCCAAACATAACTTCACGAGCTGGATGCCATCCTTCCCGACCTCAGCATCACTTTCACTTCTGGTAAGCCGGCAGCTAAGAGACTGAACTTTGTTGGACGACACCTGACCCATACTTCCAAACACAACCGCACAACCGGAGGAACTGGTCCCAAAAAAGCATGAAATTTAGCAACGAAAAGCGCAAAATTTGCAACGCTCTTCACTTCCAATCGCCGAAATAAAAGAATAACAAAACAGATCTCTTTGTCCCACGATGTGAGATTTAAATATTCGAATGTAGCTCCCGTCGTCGAAAAAGAAGGTGGGACACGCGGTCATCACGATAAATAGCCCTCGGGGTTCGGGAACATTAAACCGCTCTTTTGCGTAGTATCTCCAACATAAAGCCCCCGGACCACGAAGGCTGTCCGATTCTATCTTCTCGTCTGAACTGCCGAAAAAAGAGTGAAAGGTGTACACCCTTCCGTCCGGATGGATGCTTGGAAAGTATTTTTATTCCTCACCTGGAGATGTGTGTTTGTGTCTCCCTGGGGTGGGAATATATGTTGCGTTGTCTTGCACACAAGATCTAAATGACCCCAATTTTTGGAGCCCCAAGATTAAGGTGCTTTTAGGGAATGATTCGGAGTGAGCATATGATACAACATTTTACTCCGTTAAGAGCACGTGTCATTCTCCAATGCTTCCGTTGGCGTAACTTCTGCCTTTCTTTCTCCGTGGGCAATCTATCGGGGGAAAACAACGTGGTGTTTTCACGTGACATTTAAGCCGCTTAACCCGCTCTCTCTGTCTGTCTCTCCATTACGTGCCCCAAGTATCCTGTCATATTCGGAGGCGCCCTTTTGTAGAGCTAATTCCCATGGAAGTATTATTGATTCACTGAGACGGGTAGAATCAAGTGGAATAACTCCGGAAAAAGAGTACATTACCTGTCATACCCATGGCCAGCTGGCGCAATTTAGCGTTGAGGTTTATATAATCCATCGTAGACTTTCGTTGGATCTTCTTAGATTGCTGCACTTCACAGATTGTCTGCAATCACATCACAATGTTTCTACGAACGTACAGTTGAAACTGTGGAAATCTTGGAATGTATTTAGTTTCACTCATGAAGCACTTGTTGTTAATAATATTTTATTCTACATTCAACACAATATCACTTCATATTTCACAATCACAAGAATAATTTCTGTAGTTTCACGCACCAAACCGCTTCATTGCCATAACTTCAACAGACAGTCAACACGAACACGCGCTCGATCCAAATCTCAGCCACGACTAAAGTCCAACCGAAACCGGCATACCACGGGAAGCATAAATTTCTTGCCCACGCGGGAAACTTGCCACAGCAGCAGCATGAATGTAAGGCAAAGCACAAAAAGCTTGTGCGATCTCATTCATGCTCGTTACATTCGCGCAGTTTAAACGGGCGAGCTTTTCGAGCAGATCCGATTCGATGACGCGAGCACGCGAGCTTAATTTCATTACATGGACATAAAAGTTTAGTTTTTTTCTTCTTTTACAACAATAAAAAGGGGTTTAACTTGAAGCGAGAAAAATGACCTCGGTTACACAATCGTAATGGCAAACGGTTGATTTCGTGGCTGCCAATTAACGTCGTCCTTCAAAGCGTCGTTGTAGGCGGCCAACCACTTTTCGTTCCATTTTCACCTCTCCAGCTTAAGTAGTCCACAATGAGCAAGCAAAAGGAGGTTCACCTCATTCCAGCCCATCCTTTCAACGGATACGCTAAACACGCAAAGCCCATTTGATATGGTGGAAAGGATAAGTGAATGTCGGCACAACACACAGCCAATAAACGCGACCCCGGCAAACGAGAATAATTTATTCGATTCGTTTTCTGCGGTTTGTCGTGTAATGAGTTTTCGTTCACTTTCCTCTATGTTGTTTTTTCCGTCTTCTTCTTCCGCCTGGATCGACTAGAAGAAATCCTAGCATCGTTAATCCAATGCACGTTACGCCGGTAGGGAAAGATTAAGGTTGAACTTGGACTGTGCATCCGCAGAAATAGCAGCAGCAGCAACGGCCTACGCTCCAGTAGGATAATTGAATTTTATGATCCTGAGCGAAATCAAATATGGGAAGCAATAAGGAATTCAAAGCATTTGCCAGAGTGAGCATTTAAACGCTCCTGCAGGATTGCACTAAATTCACTAGAAAAAAAAATTATTTAATGCAGGATTCAAGTGTTTCTCTTTTAACAGATAATGTTTTAAATATTGTCAACATGAAAAATATAAATTAAAAATCAAAAAATCCCAACTAAGCTTATTTGGGTAAAAAAAAATTTGCGAAAACTTCATTTGATGAACAACCAGGCGTCTACATTCGAAAGCTTTTACGAGAAAGCTTCCGCTGACCTATAGTTTGCTTCGTTGCCAATGGTGGCGCTAGTGTAGTAAAAGAGAAGCGTCTTTCTGTTTTGATGGAATGTTGTTCACGGGGTTGTTCTCATTTACGTTATTTTATTTTTATTTTTTAGTTAAGATTTTAACCATTATTAATACTTAAGCATTTTGTTTTGGGGGTTTTAAAAAGATGGTTTTTAGCACACTTAACAGAGTTTTTTTGAACAGTATAACGAAAAACATATTGGTCGTCTACCAAAATATAAGCGAAATTCCAATGGTAGAGCGAAATTCCAATGGTAGAGCGAAATTCCTACGAGCACAAAAACTAATTCGCCAATTTCCCATCTATAACGTACGATTTACAGGCTATTAGGAGACCTTCCATCAATCTTATCTGCCCTAAACGACGTCTAGTTGCCGCGTGTTACAAGCTGAAATTAAAATATCATACTCGAAAGACGATTTACACGCTCTCTGTACACGATTAGCATCTAATTTGCATACTCTCTAAGCAGATGCCATTTTCCCTTTCGCTTTCGGGACAAAACCTAACTTATCTTTCCCATTTGCCGAAAGCTGTACCAAGCGTTTGCCGCCAACGATTTATGAAGCCTGCGAGCCTCCACCCGTACACAAAGCTACATAACTTCTGCAATTGCTCGTCTTCGTGTGGAGAAATGGACGGCAAAAAAAAGAGCTTGTGACCAGTCGGAACAAATGAGCCAAGCCAGCGTGCAATGAGCAAAAGTCTTTGACATGTTTATGAGACATTGTTCCTGGCCAGGGGGTTATGTACCACACGGATGACTTTTGCGAGCGACCCATACCATGCGTGCGAAACCCCTGAAGGACAGAGCCTTCCAAGCAAAAGATCGATTCACCAAAGACAGTTGATAGCAACAACGTCCAGACGCACGCTTAAAAAGGCGAGTGATGAGACGATTAACGTTGATCGCTTACCGGCAGTGCGCGCGTTTCGTAATTCTAAATAAATTTGTAGCGTTATATCTTTGGGACGTCTTCTGTTCCAGCAAAAGATACAGTAAAATAAAATAAACTGTCTCACTGTTTATTAGCACAACAAAAATTGCCTTTCTGCCAGCGGAAAGAGATGAAAAGAATGGGACATTTTCGGACACAAACCTGACCATCCATCAAGATGATGAACCTCACTGATAACGGTGCCTGAAGCCATCCACCCCGTTTGATGTTCGCTTTTGAAAGCAACAATTTGCATACCAACCACACTGGCTCTTAAAGGTTAGGCGAAAGTAATAGAAATGAAAATTAAATTTAAAAAAGACTGTAAAAATATCAATTAATGCACCCCTGGCGTCATTCTTGCTTTCTTCGTATGTTCATTTCTTTAAGAATAAGAACTGATTTTTCTCATCATTTACATAAAAGCATTAAATGAGCTGTCTCAACTGAGGCGTTTTTTCTGTGAATCGCTTCCTTTTTCCTTTTCGAAACCATTACTAATTTAATTTAACTATCAAAAACTAACCACCCGGGCGATCAAAATCAGTGGACTGCAGCACAAGCCACCGTCTTTCTCTTCCATAAACGTCACAGTCTATGATTTTTATGATAAACCAGACCCTACAGCAGTGTCTGCTGGGCAGCAGTGTCGACCAGGCTGCATCGTTATCGCCTTACGGTAGGTTTGCCGAAGCGCGAAGAAACCCTTCTCTTCTTTACATGGGTGGCTCGAAGGTCGAATTTTTCGACTGGGTGACAAACCAGTGTCCTCCAGCAGCAAGCAATGGGATGGTCAATCGCTCATTCAGAGGGTCGTAAAATTTGGGCCATGCATCGATCGCAACTTTATGCTTTTTCGCTCAATTCTCATGTCACGCCTAAGAATTCAATCTTTTTCCCAAAATCCAAATTACCATGAATAATTTAAGGGTTGGGAATTAAATAATGATGATCGTAAAAATGTGACACTTGGGATTGGCGTCAGGGTAGCGGGGGGAACTGTGTATGCATTTGGCTGCATTCTTGCATCGTAAAAAAATCGAAATTGGTAAGCAATCAAATTGAGGGTGCACATATGTTCTCATTCTTTTGAAGAATTTTCCTTATTATCATCGAAATGATTTTCATTTTATTAGGAACATAAAATGCTGTCAACAAAAATAAATTTCTCTTTTCAGAAATTATTTCATATTATGGAAATGGACAAAAACATGGTAAAGTTTTTGTACCAAATAAATTCGAAAGCTTTTAAAGGCTCGATTTGGAATTTTTTGTCAAAATCTCGAGTCTATAATTATCAAGACAACGAAATAAAACATTCTAAAAAAAGATGAAAACTGCTTAAACCACATAAAACATCTATCAAGTTCAGTCCAAGCTGATTTTGCTGATTATAATGCAACTGCCCGGGCGGTTGGGCGGCCCGGTGGTGCAGACGACAACGGCGCCGGTCTTCATACTTCATAGAGGTCGTTATGCAAAGAAGAAGAAGAAGAATGCAACTGCCAGGATATTTAAATGTAGTCAGTCCTCTTAAATTCGCAATATCCTGGGCTTCCAAATAGCACTTATCGTACTCATTACCAACAAATGGTCAATAAATGTCCATACCGAACGCTTCGACACAAAATGAACGACCGATTTTGGGTCAAACCTCTCACACGGGGATCACTACATTAGATGCCCGCGAAGCTAAGCTTTGCAACAGAAAGTAAGCATCAAGCATCCTCTCGGACAGGCCTGCCACTCTTCGGTAAATGCACTTTTCTGCATACGGATGATTGGCAGCAGCCGGCCGATATTGATGATGAACAGGTTTCATCAACAAAACCTCTGGGTGGAATATTTTTGCAAGCCCACTTCTCCTCTCTCCCCAACGCATGGGACATAAAGCAGCGGAATTTCGTTCGGAAATGAGTTGAGGTTTGGGTGACTTTCTTGCTATTGACGTTTGCCGATGCATTCAAGGCCTTGTTTGGCAGGGTGAAAGTTGTTCTATCGTGTGGATGCATTTTCTCACACTTGGCGTATTCCTTCACGTACGAAGAGTATATTAAGACATTTCCTATCCATATTTGTGGTGTTGAACGGATGATGTGTGATGACTGTCTTAATCATTGAGAGTAAAAAAAAAACTTCTTTTTCCTGTCTCACTTTTAATAATTAATTAACACCTCCCAAAGTGCGCACAAAGCTAAAGGAGCGCTAAGATGAGGAAAAAGAAACTCTTCACAACCTTTGCTAAGTGAGGTGTTCCCTTCGACACGTCACGAACCCGGGAAGAAATTGCACATTAAATGGCTATCATCGATCAAAGAAGAACCTTTTTTCCAACGGTGCGCGGTTGTGTAACGATGAGCTGGTGCTATTCTTTGCAGCGGTTTGAAAATAGCATTCCCATCTATCCTTATACGATATGATGGTACGTTGATGGATGCTTCAATAGAACGAACGAGACACGGCTGCGGCTGCATATGATTGACAAGCGTGACTTACAGAGCGCGTGAAATGCACAGCAGAAAAAGTAAAGAAAACCGACATGGATATGGAATTTTGCTACGGAAATGTTTAGATAAGACGGCTTGATTGTGCAACATTGTATTCTGCGCCTGGGATGTTTGTAGTGAAGAATGTTGGGAAAATATTTTCTACGGCGTAGAACGAACTAGAATCCTCATTTGGTTAAACTTCCCATTTTCTAACCCATTATGAAGAAATTCAAGACAAAAATTTTGCATTTTCAATTCTTCCAATCTGAAGCTACGTTTTTCCATGACACAAAAATAGAAATCGATCGGAAATAAAGACATTCTGAGACGGTCATTAGCTGTCCCACATAAACATCAAGCTCACGATCACGAATAAGCTGTTATCGAAGCTCCAAAATCAAACAATCGATGGTTTCGCTCTAAATTGGCACCCGCAACTATCTGGCAACTAGTTCCAGCCAAAGGAACGTAGTCAAACCACACACTCTAGCAAAGCAAAGCATTTACATACCAGGCGAAGAAGGTGGTCTCCTTCGGGGGTACATCAATTAGCAACCTGCGGTGGTAGTGTCCCATCGTAACATTAATCAGATTAGCCATCCCTCTTCATTCGCGCAGCATTCCAATACCGTCTCCGGGGATCCATAAGACTCCAAACTCCCAAACTGAAGACGTAGAGAAACACGCAAGAAACGATTTCGATCGCATCTCTCTTCGTGGAACTGATCAAACCCGCGATGAAGCGCACGCCACCCAAGTAAGGTGGCACGTGGCACGGTTCGGTCGTGTCCCATCTTTACATCGGTCCCTTTATTTCCCCTACATGTGTGTGTTTCGGTAAAGATTGGGGATGGAGAAAAACGCTCTCGCCTTCACGAGACGCTCGTTAGAAGTGTGTTAATCCAATGAAGCCTAAAAGGGTCTCCCTACTAAATCGAAAGGGAATTCAATTTTGTTATGATCAATAATTTCAGATAAAATTATTAGCTGTAAACAAAGGAGAATAAAAGGGAACATCAGATGCAAATGCATCTTCGAAAAGAAGGGAAGAGAGCGAGAGAGAGAGAGAGAGAGAGAGAGAGAGAGAGAGAAAGAGAGACATTGAAGAGAAACAACACGGTAAGCTTTTTCTGGGTGGGAAGAGTGTAAGAATCTGCCGGTAGGGATTGGCCTTCAAATCGTATTCGACCCACGCTAGCAAGGAAATTTTCTCTCTCTCTTTTTCTCTCTCTCTCTATATATCTCTCTCTTTCTTTCACCATCCTTTCCTTCCAGCAGATCTTATCGCACGAGACCTACAGACCCAGTAACATAGTGCCCGGGCGTCTCGATTCGTGCATTGTTCCCTGGATTGGATTTTGGTGTAATTTCGAAGATCTTCCGAACTCAACGGCCGTTCCACGGAGAACGGGTGAGGATTAAAAGTGGTGAAGCTAGGATGCATCTGCGGCAAGATATCGAAGGTTACAAACAACCTCGAGCACCAAATAGCATCATCATTAGCGACGGTGTTTATGGTAATGATGTTGTTGATGTTGAATTGTAGCCATTGCTGTTGGAGTGGGAGAGACACTCATATCCCAAGGGACCGTGATCACCATGACGACCACGCGTCCCTTTTTCGAGGTTGATTACGAATTGATTATGATGCAGATGCGCGCGTCTGCTTGCATGTGTGTTTGCTTCTCTCACGTTGCTTTCGGGCTAACCTAAAATCCTCATTGCGTTTTCCCTTTTTTTCGCGTTTCGTGTCTCGATTATCGTGTCTTGTCGAGTGGCCGGAGAGTATGGTGCATCTGTACATCTCAACACCTGCAAAAAAGGAGTATTGAAGGGCGAATCTGCCACTGGTAATAACCTTCATTTTCTGACCCTAGTACTACACTGAAGTAACAAGCTCTCGTCAATTTTCGCGAAACCGAGCGATGTTTCGCAAGGCGTAAAATTGGTCAAGGTGTTGGGGGACTGGATGCGATAAAATTGACCACAAATGCAGAAAATGATACGAATGATGCAAGGAACAACGTAGGCAAAATGGCGATAAAGCACAGCCGATATTATTCTTTCATCAATTACATGAATTCGCAGGAAAAAAAGAAGCGAATGGAGACCCATTCTCAATTACAAGACGATTACCATGGCGAGAGGAATAGGAAAACGATGATTGATTGGTCCTTCAAAACTTCTTTCCATCCCAAGGGTTATTCTCTCCTCCCACTGGGGAGGGAAAACAAATCAGACGTCAAAGGAATGAATGGACAAAACATCATTGAACGCCGATCCATCGATACGCCGCACAAAGCGCTCGATAATCGATTCAGACGATGTCAAGATCACACGCGCCCTTTTTCTCTCTGGCTCTCTTACTGTGTCCACGCCATCCAAAGGGAACTCCATGCTTAACGTCAACCCTTCCCAACAGGGAAGATCTAACGATGTGTATCCACGATAATCGATAAGCTGATTCAGGAATGCACTTCAAAATGGTGAAACAGAGCGAAAGAAGCAACAGCACAGTGTTCTACAAAGCAAGTGCAACTCTTGAGATGAGCACGAAATATTGAAAACGAAATATTTAGGACGAAACATTGGAGAATCGAGTATAGAACGTTGAGACATCGAATTGAATCCACGATGTCGGGATGTAACATCATTCAACTTGAACTATAAATTCAATTATTTAGTGAGTAGCTATTGTTATATTAATCTTTTTCTTACTACTTCACCTGTTTTTACTTCTTTTGTACAATGCTGTATATATTCATGAATGCACGAAAGCAGATGGAAATGAAAATAGTCAAGCACACACGCGCTCCCTACAGTCAAGATGATAATGAATCATAACCGTACAGATTGCCATGGAAAGCTAGACTAAAGGCAACAGAAATGAAATCCTTCACCGGAGCCTACTCCACGACCCATGTCTGGTTGGCGGTAGGATGAGTCGAGGTATCATAATCAGCAGACCACGGTGAGACACGGTGAACTTGCGCCGTGAGGGAGCTGTGTGGAAGGGGCAACAAAGATGACACGGATATGTAGGTTAGTCGTGTCGTTTCGAGTGTGTAATAGTTTTCTCTCCGATCCCGACCTACGATCAAGGTACCGGGGGCACAACTCTCCACCGGGAGGGAGGCTTTGCCGGCATCATGCACACTGGGTGCATCGCCATCGTTGCAAACGTGTGACCTCCCTCTCTTCTTCGAATATCTTTACCCACATTCCAACAGAGCATGTGTGGGTTGGGGTTTGATTGGCGAGAGGAGCAGCTAATCCGATGGAGTCATGTTGTACCATTCTTTCATCTTCACATGAGCATTATTATTGTTTCTTTTCCATTTTTTCCTGCAGTCGTTGTGTTTTGATGTTATCTTTGCAATGTCTTATCTGCATACACATTTTCGTGCTTATTTCGTGCTTTCTGCCTTTCTTTATTCCAATGTTTTTTGTTTTTTTACGAGCAAGTCGTGGTGGTTAAAAATTAAAACCGAATGCGTTAAAACTCTAAGACCATTGGTACAGCTACAGATAAAGTTTGATATCTTACGCGCATGATGTCACACGCACCACAGCACGCAAAATGCATGGCATTATGACATGTGCTCTTTCACCACCCTTTGGCACACTTGCGGCGCAACAGATCGAACTACAAACCGTGCATTAAAAGCACATTTTTATGCTAATGTAAGACCCCGCCGCCAACGGAGCGTGCGTATCATTGACATCTTTGCCAAACCCAGAGCACACCGAAGTGGCAACCTTTACGACCTTCATTATCATGTGTTCCAACATCAGCTTAATCGGCGTTGGTGACCAGATTGCTTCCATGGAGGGTGTATAAAATTGAAGACACACAAACACACACGAACACACGTGCTTTCGTGAAGGGTTTTGTATAATTCATCCTGAAAAAAAGTGGATGCAAGCTGTTGATTACGAACGCCGAACAGAGCCCTTTTCAATCTTGTTTTGACGCGTGCCATCATCATTAAGGGGTTCGTCGCTTTCGATTTTGCTTTTCGGGTAGAAGACAACGCACGAACATCAATTACCGGTCATCAGCATTTGAGCAGATGATGCCCGTTCGATTAGTTTGCTGGACACATCGTTTGGAGGGTTTTTTTTCTTTTTCAAAAGCGCAATAGGAGGTAGCCGACACTCTACATGATCTCGTTTTGACATCCAGGTGTCGTTGTTGAGCTTCCCCCCAAAAAACATCGCTTCACTTTCGACTTGATGAAATCGTTTGATTACGATGCAAAAAGCACCTTTCCACAATGCTCCTCACTGTTGCACGTTGTAGGCAAAGAAAATATTAAAAATCATAACTCGTCCACCACCACACTGAAACACACATGTGTGCGCCACATAATACGGTGGAAATTATGGTGCCTCCGTCGTGGCGTTTCACTCCAAATGAAATTAAAACGTTTAATTTATGCGAATGTGGATTTTTTTTTGCTCACGAAAGCAACGCGTATCCAATAAACGGGTTCCGGGAGACTCCTGGCAACAGAAGACTTCTACGGGATGATAAGCGATGAACAGCATCGGTGTCTTGTCAATAAATTTTACGCTTCTAATTATTTCTTCACGGCTTCTCGACGGCATCTACCTCGTTTGACTGTAAATGTTTTAATTAAGCGTCGAATGAAGGGAGAACGAATATTGGAAAACATTGAAACCCGGTTATGTTGATTAGATAACATTTTCATTCTTGTCTTACGCGAAACGAACCTTCTTAAGTGGTTGTTTTAATATAAAAATGGCACAAAAGAAAGTTGCAATTCGCGGTCGGAAAAGGGGTTTACTTCAATACAAATAAAATAATGTCTTTTTCCTTAGCTGTGCAAAACCCCCACTCTATAAAGCAATCATCATTATATGAAATTAACTCCACAACTCAAATTACACAATAATAACTACGGCAAAAAAACACCCGAATCCTACCCAAAAACTATGATGTGACTCTGCCTGTTTGGATCAAAGCTTCCGAAAAGCGTTCGTGTCGTCCCATGCAACCTCGCGGCGCGATTCATTGAAAATAAATATCCCTGAGAAAATTTCCTCCACCACCAATCACATTCGATCATTATTCCCCAAGCATCAGTGTGCTTCCCGCCCGGCATACAAAAGTTTTCCTTTGTAAACTCTTTGCTCACTTCCTCTCTCTCTTTCTCTCGTTCCCTCTCTCTCTCTTTCTCTCTCTCTCTCTCTCTATCTAACTCTATCTATCTCTCGCCACGGTCAGCGCATCCTTGCGCACTGCACCTCCCTCCTGTTGCGAGGTTAATTGATAATTTCCAACTGGAAGCACATCCCGCGTGCTTCTTTGAAGTATGGCTTCCCAGTGCTTTCTTATATAATAACCATTCTTTCTTTCTCATCAGTCAACCTTGACGCGAGTGCGATGAGAATGGCGGTAAAATCCGGTTGCAAAAAAAAAAAACACGACCGGCGGCCAAATAACTCGTGAATTATTGGACGAGTCGCCGAGTAGAAGCACAATCTGGGAAGAACCGAGCTTTTCCCACAGTTTCCCGAAGCGATTAAGTGCAAAAAGGGAACAGACAGTGGTGCACAATCTCTTACATCATCTTTTGCCGTGGCAGTGCCATCGATCGCGATCACGATGCTACCGAAGCACCCCAGTGACCTAGACCAGAGTTATTGGGGAGGAAGGAATGAAGCGTCAAGCATTCCGACAGCAGAAAAACAGGAGAAATTGAAGATGCTTTGTGATTGAGGAGGTAGATGGGTAGAAGAAAGAAGAAAAGCACGAGAAGTGCAGATACAAGAGACACGAAGTCACGGGCAGACATTACGGAACCGTACCGTGTGCTGCCCATTTTCTAGCGAAAAATCAGCTAACAACACTGGATGGCGTTCCATAAAGAATTGTTCAGCAGAAATGAGGGTTCGTCGTCTGTTTATCAAGTACATCTGATGCTATAGAAGTTTAAGAATATCCAATATTCAAAAGATCCCGGTAGTCAAGCATCAATTTATGATTATCCGGAGAAAAAATCTTCAAACTTCTAGGAAAAATTGGCACATGAACTTCATCTCAGTGGTTTGAGGACCACCTAAAATACACAGATTGTTCACTCGGTTGGTCGAATTCCTCCGCCAATATAAAACCGGTAGTATTTACCGTGTCAGCATCTAGTGTCATCTTCTTGTCATCTTACGAACAACTTTGTGTCCAGAGCAATACGGCAATATAGAAAGCAGGAAGGTAAACCTTTCCGACAACAGTCACATCCACCAGAGCCCATCGGACCAATATAATAAAGCCGACTCTAATACGGCCGAGGGTACACACGTAACAAGACGTTGGGGTTCATCATGATTTCCTGCGGCCGTCTAGATTCCATCGATCTTCCGGATGCCTTTCGATGAAAGGTACGCGCGTACACACGCGGAGCATCCGTTCGGACGTGCAGCGCTACAAGGGGAAAGTGAACCAAAGCAGTACACGCGCGGTAATTAATCTCCCGATGCTCCCGATGTTCTTCGAGATGAAAAGCAGGAGACGTAAAAACCGAAGTTCAAGAGCTCCGGCAGCAAAACGGGTGCAATACACACATACACACCCGGGGACCCGGAAGAAACACACTGAGGATGTTTAGCACCGGAAGAAGATTGTTCGAATGAATGTCGCGGTACGATATACCGGAATGATCTTCTTTCCTTCCACGGTATGGTCTTCAATTTTCACTTCCAACCATTCACGATTTATAATTGATTGGTTTGGAACTTCATTTCCTTCCGATGATTATTGAGCTGTTGTTCCTGGGTTTTCTGAAAGCAGCATCACAAATTGACCTCCACCGAGCGAACACTGATCGCGGGGTTCATCAACTTTGATGGTACAGTCCCTTCCGTGGGTGCCGATTGTTTTTGGACCTATTGATTGTATCGTCCCTTCACACGTCAAACAGCGACAAACAAACGCAATAAGACAGACACACACAAGCAGAGTAGTATTGTGCAGTATTCTGTGCAACGGGTCGCCCATTTGCATACTGCACCAATCACCCGCGTTCCAAACATTCCCCATCCCAAAAATTAAGGTGTGTTCTGCCACATTCTGTGGCAAGTCCGATGGCTTATGCAATGGTTTAACACGCGTACAATAACACTGTGCACTGCTTTTCTATTGCTGCTCTCGCGACAAGACCTCAGAAACCTGAACCTTCGACATCTGACGGTGTGTTGACAGGTAGCCCCGGTGCACGTCAACACACATATAGGCGTCCTGATCTGGGTCACCCTAGGTCGGTTCGAGCCGACTCTGATCGACATTCGATGTCAAAGTCATCAGCATTACATCTGAGGTGCATCTAGTGACTGGTCGATGCTTAGCTTGAAGGAACAATTAGTTGGCGACTTTTATGGTGATCGTGTGTTGGAACACCAGAACTGTGCTGTGATGGAAAATGTCCTCTCCTTTGGCTCAAGAATGCATTTGCATGCTACTGTGGAATGGTTGAATCAATGGTAAAGACGAAACAAACACATATCTACTTGACAATTTACTCTACATCAATATGACTTTCACATTACAAAACTATAACACAATTCACAAAAACAAGCACAGCGCAATACTAACACGATACTTACTGTAATTGATGTACTGAAATGGATGAAGTGGTATAGTGATGGAAAATGCTAACAAACCGCACCCTAGACAACGGGGAAATGAAGAAGAATGGCGATGAATGATGATGAAAAGCAGTGAACGAGAGCGCTGTTCCCTTTCTTTAGTGCCAAAATTCATGCATGCATTATTATCTGCTTGTACCGTATTGCAACAGAAATACAAAATGAGCTGATTTTAGGACGATCTCTCATACGATGTCTATTTCGATTAATTAAAAATGCAACAACCATTCATCAGACTTATCTATCTACCAAAAACTAACGACCCTTTCAGTTTCACCCTTGGCCTCAACGAGCAGCAGAGCTTCACTCTCTCCCGGAGACAGGTAAAATAAACTTCCAAAAAGTGGTGCAAAATGTGCGGTGAGAAAAGCTGCGGTGATGATGATAGGGATGGGAAATACAAACAACCGACAAACCGACGTTCGCACTCGTGTATGAAAATATGCTAATCACATAACGCTGTACGATGCGTGATCGGGAACGGAGAAAACCGCAGTCTCTGCGCAACTGCTACGGGACGGATGGATGGATGGGATAAGCAAGATATAAAAAAGCGGGAGGCTGGCTCTGCCTAATGAAGTCATTACGTCGCGTACTCGACACTTTATCCCAAGCCAAAGAGCACACACATGCAGTACAATAAAACACACACTGACGCGAGCGCGCGCCCGATCGAATCGAGCCAAAGTGCTTCACGGTCGTTCTGCAAATTTCTTCTCAATCTTCTGGCATCATAATCAACACCCTTCCCATCGTAGCTTACATTCGGTGATTAGCTAATGTGCAACAATGTTGCTAACAACATCATCATGCTCGTAAGCGATCGTTGCAGCAAGCAAACAGCTTATTTTTATTCTGACACATTTCGCCGATGGAACAAAGAAAGAGGCGGATGCTTTTGTGTGTGTGTCTCTCTGATGTGTTGTTTAGGCTTTTTTGCATGCATTTTCCCACGCATTTATTTCGGTGCATCCTTTTTTTATCTTCTCTCACACTCACTCACTCGCTCTCTCTCTCTCTCTCTCTCTCTCTCTCTCTCTCTCTTTCTCTCTTCTAACACAGCAAAGAAAGTAATATGGAGCAGCATCCATCCATCGGGGAGGTTTGTTAAATTCATCCTTACTTTGAAGCAAAATTAAGCCCTATGATGAGTGTTGACGTATGCATACGAAGTTGAAATTAAATCGCCCCTTGAGCTGGATGCCGGGCAGATAAAGTGTAGAAAGTGCAAGTTTTGCATTATTGCGCGTGCATGCGTGAGAAATATGCAAACGAGTGTGTATGGGGAACTGTCGTATCTCAGGTGATTTTTTTTATATTTTACATATTCATCGTAGAAAGTGAAAGGTTTTGAGCATCTGTATAATTAAATCCTCTTATACGACCGAGTGACATCGCCGGCAGAGAGTTATTTCCAATAGTAATGACAGCTACCGAAGGAGCAGAGTAAAACGCATTTCCTTATCCTAATATAGTAATCCAGAGTGACATTTGATATTCAAGGAAAACTTCCTTTTTGTTCATTTTTAATTTTAATATTTTTTTACAGCTTAAGAGCTTCATGAACGAAACATTCCATTCATGAATAAACGCTTTCAGACACTAACTACACCAGAGGAAACATCGCGGGCACACACACACACACACGTGCGGCTGCAAAATATATGCCAATCTTACAAAAGACTTCAACGACGCACCGGAACAAGCGACGAACGGTACATTTACGCGAACACTGCGGGATCTGCGCTCTCGGTGGCAAAATAAAGCCAAGCGGGATAATGAGTGGAAAAGGGCTGTAAAAGCGGCGCACCCGAGGTCTCTGAGAGCGGATAAAAACAGGAAACGTGTTTCAATGCTGCTAAGTGACGGCCGCCCAATTACCCTAAGGCGATAGTCGGCGGTGGTGATGCTGGTGGTGTAAAACGAAGCCTGGTGAGCGAGTTACAAAAGGGTAACGTAAAGGGGAGAGGGAAAGATGAGGAAAGAGTGTGGCGAGGGCATGCAAAAACAAATCGTACGAAAACTGGTTCCCTTTTCCGTTCAACAACCTGTGCCCAAACGAACGGTACTAGCGTAAGGTTTGCCTATCCGTTTTGCCTCTCTCAAAGGGGGTGGAGGGAGGCGTAAATCTATCCGTCTTTCCCACACCTTTCCTACTTCCTCCCCCTGCAAGTTGCTCCAGGGTCAGATAAAGTGAGACAATTAATCATCGTGAAATTGTTGACGGTTTGCTATTAATTTAATAAATCCCTCGGCCCTCTGTCTACGCCCTTTTCCCGCGCGCTCTCTTACTCTCACACGACTCAAGCCAACCTGCCCAATGCTTGCGCACACTCACGTGCGGCCATACTAAGCATTCGTGCGTGCGTGCCTTGATTGACACGTTCGATGCATGTGTCTCGTGCGTGCATGCGTGCGTTGCAGTCTTGTCACACCGAAATGGAAATGGCGCCTTCGCCAATGGTGCAGTGGAAAAAAAAAACGGGACGACACATTGGCCGTTGCACTGAAGCCCGGTTGAAACCTGTTTCATTCCACCATTACGGAAGCACCATCCGCGCACGCCGATGATGGAATTAAATTATTAAACTTCAATTAAGCGCCACAGCGACACAGAAGACGCCCGAACGATCAACACATTATACGTAATTAATATTGTAATAACAGTCGTAGACAGAGGTTCCTTTTTTCATCTTCTTCGCACATGGAATTTATCATTTATGACACAAAAGCAGGTCACGGATATACGTAATTAGTCGTATAAAAAAAAAATCAAGATCATGTCCAGTACACAAATTCTATACACGACTGGGATTATCATTATAACGAGTAAGGGGTAAGATGATAAAAATAAAACTTCAAGCTTAATGTTCAACATCGTTCTACATACGTCTTGACTTCAGCTTCGGATGTACCGGCTTCAGCACACGTCCTTTCCGTATCGAATCTAGCAACTGCTCGCGAGGACACGAAACTCGCTTGAGCGGTGCTGGAGCTAGCTTTCTTTCCGATGCCTGAAATGAGAAGAGACGAGATGTTTTGGTCCAAAGGTCCCGCCTAACTGCATACTAGAAGCAATTGTTTTACATACCTTGCGTAGCGGTGGCCTCGAACGGATGAACTCCAATATGACTGCGTGTGCGTCTTTCTTGACGCGCGGTGGAATGTCACCATTCACCATTACCTTGCGGAGATTGTACTTTCTGTAAAAAAAAAACGGGAGCAGAAAAAAAGAACGACAGAACAATCAAAAAAAAAGAACGACAGAACAATCAATCGTTTCTGTGTGTTTGTAAACATGGTTTTCTATTTCTGAAGGTCGATCGGTCCAGGTAAAGGGAAAACGGCACGACAGTGAACCATACGATCGATATGATTATCTCACAAATCGTGATTGGAAGCCCATGGTTGGATGATTGTGTTTGGAATGTTTCGCCAGGAGAAGTTCAAAGGGGTACTCGAACGTGAGCACTGGTCCCTTTCGAAAGCAGCTGACCACAGAGAGCACTGCTCTTGACCCCGACCTGGATCCGAGTGTCACCGTTACTCACCTGGAGCGGATATCCTCCATCAGGATTTCGTAGGGCGTCAATTCGTACTCGATCGGTGTTCGGGAGAAACTGATCTTTTTCAACCGTACGCCACGACGCAACTCATCAACGACTTGCATCCAAAAGCGGGCCTAAAATTGGAAATGGAGATCAAATGAGAATTATTAACCTGAATAATTATTTTAAAAAGTATTTTGTATTGAAAATGTAATAATAAACAAATAAAAGAATCGAAACTACAAAAACCAACTTAAAAAACTAATAAATTCGATGCAATCTCGTTGATTAACTCTACCCGCATTACAACACATCATAACCGAATGACAACATCGGAGGGGGCCCAGCATGTGTTCTCCACGCGTTGACAAAGTGGCGCCTAACCACAAACTGTTACCACTGCCGCGCAGCGCTTATGCACCGAGGGGCTCATGTTTCGTTTGGTCACATACTTCTTGGGGAATGCGTAGCGAAACGTTCCATCACGATCACCGTCGATCGATGGACCACAAAAAAAAAAAACGATAAAAACTGATCTCGATCGCGAGCGTCACAAGACAGTAGAGTGTATCAGAATTTATGGAATTTGTGATAGTTATGAAACTGGGCAGCACAACTCTACTGCTGCCGTTCGAACCGGAATGGAATTCGATCAGAAGGCAATTCCTCCCTGTCAATGCAAGGGGCTTTATACCCGATCGGTAGCTGATTTGTGGGATGAAGATGAATTTTGAAGCTTTTTAACCTTTGCTAGTATTCTAAGTTACAAAAACTAATGAGCATCAGCTTTAAACTGCCCTTTTCGAATAGGAACTCTCCGTCTAACCTTTGCTGCTTTTATCAACATCATTTATACCCAAAGTCTGGCGTTCAATATTTCACCACCATAAATCTGGATGAATCATCGAATTGCCAAACCAGACCGACTCACTCAAAATGGGCACCGTTTTGCGGGAAAAAGGGGAAAGAAACGAACGAACGTTTCCTTTCGCATGTTGCCAAACGTCTACATTCTACTACAGTGCCTAACGCGACTGTACAAGTGCTGCTTTTTAGAGATTGGAACAGTACACTTGAAGAGATGGAGAATAATGATGTTGTAGTAAGCTCTAAAAATACTTAACACTATTATTTCTATTATCTCTAGCCTTTCCCAAATGTCCCAAAGAAACCAATGTTTCTATAGTTATGCTAGGAACTGTATCGAGCGAGCAGTGACGCGATTTATGCCGCTGCACCAAACCAAACTCGTCTGTTTCGTCGCGTAAAGTGAACGTAATCTAGAACTCACCAACTGTAAAGAAGCCTATAGCGTCGCCCAAAACTAAACTCGGCAAAACATTCTTCATCGGGTCCTACCGTTGGTTTGCTTAGTCTCAGATATAAACCCCCAAAGCTCTCTACTTCTTTTAAGTATAAGCCGCTTACGAAAATGCTACTAGTGACTCAAAACTTCTAGCACTTCTAGGCAGCTGGATGGTTCATTAAATGGCGCGTCATCGGTGAGCTTTTAATACGCCCGGACAGTTTTATGTGGGCAGATAAACGGTCTGCTGAATCGGGACTTCTCTTCTACGCAAGCAGGCAGGCAAACCTCGAGAGCCCCGAGACTATTATTTATTAGTTTGAGAAAAACGAAGGTATATTTCGGTACGAAATTCACCAAAAGGTCAATAAAATGTCATAACCGGTTCAATCGCATGAGAATAGAACACAAGAACGAGATGTAATAATCACTGCAAAAAAGGAAGAATGAAAACTTCATCCCATTTGACGCAAATACCGATTCGTGCACAGTATTTCCGTCCCATTTTCCAAAGCGCAGGAGGGAATGTTACCGCTTAATCCCGGTAGTAATTCATTTATTTATTGCCCATCATCCGGTGGCGTTCAACATCAAAGCAGCATCCGCAGAATGAGTTGAAAAAAAAGAACCGTTTTCCAGCAACAACAGCAGCAGCATCTCGCACATCATAATCCATCATTTCCCAGTCAACTCGATGCGCACAAACAAATGGAACACATACCGCCCAAGCGTGTGCACTCCGTTTTCCGGTAGGGAAGGAAAAATAGAAATAAGGATCGGCGAAGTTTTTCCAAACAGCGGATGAGGAGGATTTTCATCATGATCACTCATCATCGTCTCACTGGTAGAAGGTTGTCATTTATTTTTAATCAAGCTTCATCCAGATCCACCGCTATAAATCAACGTCTAGTCGGGTAGATAGGGGTCGGAATGCTGGTTTAATGCCACCCTAGGGTTCTATTTTCTATCGTTAATTTGTGAGGTTATGCGAGTCTACTCTTGTTTGCTGCGTCTGGAGCAGGAAATTGCACCATCGAAGATAATAAATAACATAACACTGAAACAAATCCGATATGAACTCATAACTAAACAAACGTAATGGTAAAGGTGGAACTTGCGATTCCGGATAAGGAATTAAGTGAAGAAGAAAATAAAACTGAACATAAAATTTCTCTACAGAACACTGTATGAATATGTAGTTACCGAAGAATGTAATGTACAAAAAAGTTCATACTTGCAGTGCCTGCCAGATTCTTTGATCGTCCGACTGGATTCGATACGGTATGCAGTAGCAGATACAAAGATATGGTTAAAAATTCGAACAATAAAACGGATCCAGACACATCGTTGTTTTGCAGCAGCAGTCCACAATTGGTTCAATTTCGGCGATAAGTCGAAACATAATAACAGAAGAACGAACGTATGAACGAACGAACGAATGTATTACCATCACCAATCAGCAGCATCGGAGGCAGAGAGTGGAGAATCAGATATTCGGGCAGCATTCCCAGGAAGAGGAAAGAAAAAAAGCTGTAAAAGCCGGTGTGACTGTATGTTAAATAAAACAGGAAATGTAAACGCAGACCAGCCTGATTTTTAACGATCGTCAACTGTCTTGAGAGATCACACTGAGAAGACACAGTATAATCGACAAGTATCGTAAAAAGCATTAACAAAAATTACAGGGTTTTACGGCATATTTTTGAGTTTTCTAAAGATAGAGGTCACAGCGGCACTAGCCCTCACACGGCAGGACCGGGATTAAAATCCCAACCGAAACTTTCCCCCTAGGACTGACCCAAAGCAAGAAGACACTGCCCTGACTTTAAAGTTATGACCTTACAAAGTACCTGTGTCCTCACTTTGAAGCTTCTTCTTCGTGGCCTAACAAACTTCTAGGTCATGCCAGCGATTAAATGGCTTTCTAGACTTGCCGGTATCACATAGTTGAATAGACCGTCCTCACTGCGAAGAGAAGGTCTGGGTGGGATTTGTGCATCGGTCCTGCCGTGCAAAGAACAGCTCTGCTATCGCCTACTACCTTGAAGCTTTGTCATTATAAGGTAGCTCTCCATACTCTCAGAGACATTTGTCCTAAACGAGTACTAAGGTATCAGAGGACTCAACTCTCAAAAGTTGTAGAGTTCTTGCTTTCTTGATTGCTTTATCTACTTTAAAAGGAACTATTTGACACATCCTAAGCTGTACAGTACAACAGATTTACTGTATTTGATAATTTTTCAATTTTACACTTGATATTCTTGTATTTTAAGTTACTTCAAGTATTTTGAAGTAATTTTGAAATACTCCATCCCAGAAATAAAAAAGAGGTCGCAAAAACTTTGTACCCCAAAGATTAATTAAAGTACATTCTTTCGCAATCGTTACACACCATTTCGTCCGGCACCTTATCGTTCACACAATTTCGGTGCATTAACGGGCGGGTGGAGGTGTGTTTTTCTTTTATTTCGCCTTTTTTTTGTTGTTGCTTTAACTCCTTTCATCTACTTCTTCCGATATGGGGTGCTTTCGCGTGTCGTTATCGTCGCGCGTCCGAGAAAAGAGATACACAATAACTGGGAACTGCTGAACGAGACTCGGAAATCGGCAAACATTTCTTTTCGATTCCGCGACCGTCTACGCTCGTCAGTGGCACTACTTGCACGATGCAAGTGAATGCAACTTGCATTTCTGCAGTGTTGTTTACTTTTTTTTCGGTTGCGGTTTGCTGGGGTTTTTTTCTTTTCGTTTTGGATGCATTTTATGCATTTGCAAACGAACAAGTTTCCCGTTTACGCGTGTTGTTTTCTTAATAATGTATTTCCCTCCCCCCCCCCCCCCTCGTTTTTCGCACGAGCGATCGCACGAGAAGAAACAAAGTCCTTTAATTACCGGATGCAGCAAAAGAGTTGCACTGCCTACCGCTACCGGTGCTGGATGTCTGCAAATGGAACCGGACTTTCACCTTCACCCGCGTGCTGTCGCCCGTCGACGGAACAATGAAGACGAACAGGTGAAGGTGGCGGTGGCTGCCTACAGGATGACAGACAGACAGACTTCTGGTGCTTTCTGTTTGCGTCGGACTTTTATGCAACTTCTTACACGCTCGCCCTTACACACATCCTGGAACTGCTGGACAGAAGAATAGAGCCATCATACCGAACCGGAGCAGTCTGGAGCCTTTAGACTTATTTTAGGCTAGCACCGAACGTATGCTGGACACATCGCATAAGCACAAAAATCCTTTGGAATGTAAGTTGGAACGGATGGCAAAAGATTGGACATCAGAATCCTTTTTTATTTTTTTTTTTGCAGTAGGTGCTCTCCTTTTTACGAATGTCTCGTTCCAGGGCAAAAGAAATGGAACCCAACACTCTACAGCTCCTTCGAACGAAACGAAAGGAAATGGAAAGTCTGAAAGGAGGAATTCAGTTTGTGTTTTATTTTTCTCGCTTGCCTTCTGCGTCGCCAATCAACATGACACATTCATTTTCGTTCAAAAGAGCTTAATTTATGCCAACTTCAGGGTTGGTCAGCTGTCAACATTGATATTGTTGTTTTTTTTAAGTCTTTTTGATTGCGAATATGTGGATGTCTCTCAACAGAAAGACGAAACCGGGTTCGTCTTCTGCCCCCCACAATCCACTCGTTGAAGTCTTTTGATTTAAAGCGAGTTCAATTATAGCACCTGCGCGATGGGAAAAAATGAATTCTACAACTGTTTGTTTTAGTTTTAAATGAAGCATAAATTTAAAATTTAAGCTAAATAAACACCAATACCAATGTAATCCCTTTTGCAGCTGTTAAACTACATTGTCCAGTAAAAATACAAAAAAAAAGCTTCCTTAAATTCTATGTCCTAGAGGCAAGCAGAATAACGCAGCCTATTTTGGTTTTAATACACATTCCATTGGCTCATTTGCTTTCGGAAATCATCTTCACCAGTCTGGAATCAGACTGTCTAGTTCCAACGTAAAATGGATTTCAACGAGCGACAAACGACGGACTGCACACGAACGCTACAAAGTACAACAATCATAAGAGTGACGCTTTTTCCGAAGGTAATTGAGCATAATTCTGGTCAAACTGGTGCGTTTCGATGTACATATGTATGTTGGCCACTTTCACGTTCGACAAACGGTGGGCTGGAACATTACATACCATGCACAACACAGCACGCCCAGATGATTTGGCAAACCTAGGAACTGGACAGGAAATGGTTAGGTAAATTGGTCCCTTAATTGCTACTGCTGGTAATTCACCGACACCGACTGAGCTGAGCAGCTTTATTGGGAGCATCTGCAAATAGGCGAAACCCCGCAAATGGTAGTAGTTGCTGTGTCGTACCGCTTTTAAAGGCCGCTCGATAAAACTGAGCTTTTTGATTTCGGTTGCTATTCGGTTGCTCCTGACCTTTCCTTTCTTCGGAATCGCTTTGGGAAAATTAACTTGGAACCTCAAAGTCAATGTCATGGGATGAAACAGTACTCTTAATGAGCCTTATTTGTAGCTACCTTTCATCACAGCTTCCCAAGCTTCAACTTCAAACGAAATGTTATTTGCATTCCGAGTCGGAGTCTTTCGTACATCTCTTGAGTTAAATTTTGATCCTCTTTACAGCACACATTTCAATCAAACGTAGCATACAAAATTCATCATTAATAAAATATTATACCTTTTGCATTATTCAAAAAGCACTTTTTCTGGTTCTCGGTATTGTCTTTCTCTTCCTTCCTATCTTAACAATCGTCACACTTGTTCATACATTTGCGGACACGATATAATTTTACGATTTTTGGACACCAGAGAGCAAGCAAGATAAATTAACCGTTCACGCCACGATGGCTATGAGATGACTTTTATGTCTCTCGATCCATCCCATACTGAATGGCATAATTATGCCATGCTCCAATGATCGTGAATAATGCCAACAGAAAAGCATAACGGAGCATGCCGGCACGAGTGACGAATATTTGCATGATGTTGTAAGTATCTTTATACATTTGATGATCAGTTTTTAAGCATTTCATATTCTTCTTTTTTGCTTACGTTTGGTCTCTATTGCCTTCCAGTCATGGAAATGATCGCATGCTGTGCTAATGTTGCCAAATCTCTTTCGCCCAAAAAAGTTATGTCTTTCCACATTCCCTATACAGTGTAGTAAAATATAATTTTATGAACTCATTTTTACCGATATGCAAGTTATGGAATTTTTCACATCCACATGCTACAGCCCCCGTACTCCAGTGTCCTCATCCGGACCGTCCTCCTATGTACCGAAGGCGTCACAAAAGGAACATCATGGATGGTGGAATATTTTTAATAAGGACTCACGTAATGACGTTTTGTCCCATGCCTTTTCGCTGCAGTCAAAAATTGGACTCATATTGGCTCCCCGGTTTTCTTCATCATACGTTTCGAGCACGCCACTATTCTTTCACTCTGAGAGGGAGACAGAAAGGTTGGCTACTGCTGGTTAGCGTTTCAAATGCAATCTCTTCCGCTACACGAAGCTTTAGCAGGAGCATGCACACGGGTTTTGGTGTTGTGAATATTCACAAAAGCAATCTACCATCTGCCTGTTCATTTTTCGGACGCCTTTTCGCGGTGCTGATTTTGAGTTTGTATGTATTTGTGGTATTTTTTTAATTTTTTGTCTGCTGTTTATCATCGCGATTTAGCACCGGTGCGGAAACAAGAGCGCGAACAAGGGCTCGGTTGTGGATTGTGTTTTTATGTTATTTTGTTTTCATGGTTCGGCAAACAGTATTGTGCGGTCGGTGAATTTGTTTGGCAAACGTTACTTAACCATTTCTACCGAGATTATGTCATTTATTTCATTTCATGAAATAATAAGGAAAATTTTTAAATAATCCTCCATGTTGAAAGAAAATTAATAAAATTTTAAATGCCTAAAAGAAGTAAATATAAGGTTGATTATCATTCAAATTCGATCCAATCTCTTGTTTGCCCTTAAGACAATCGTATCAAAGCGTATGCAGCGGGTTGTAGATGATTGGAAAACTCGATTACAGCAGAAGAAACACACCACCGAGTAAAGGCAGCAATCGTCTTAATTATCTTCGCTATCACTGCTCGTTCACTACACTCACACCATCAAAGGCAAGGAAAGCAAACCGATCCCTTTTAATCATCACCCTTCGGTTTTCAATCAACCGTTAGCATGGGGGGGGCCGTGGCAGGGGCTTGAGTTGAACGGGCAATTAAAGTAATTGAATTAAATTAAATTAATTCCAAACAAACACTGCCCGTTGCATCGGAGAGTAGAGATGCCCTTACGTTAGACTTCATACCCTCAAGCTAGACGAAGCAAATCAAATAAAACACAGTTCAGAGTATGAGCTCTGCAATCAAACGTTTTCGTTAGTTTTTTTATCTTTTTCCTACCAAAAGATTTCCCAACGCGAACTTCACTTTAAACAAGCACATCAGGCGTAGAAGTGATCACAGGCAAGTCTAGCGATCACAGTAAAAACATGTGGAAGGATAACATTTTTCTGCCAAATGCACTGTAATTGTTCCAACTCTCATTTCCATGTCCGTTTCTGAACCTCGACAAGCCCAACCTTCCGTCGAACATCTCATTACACGGCAAAAACGGGAGACGGCACTCACTTTCTATGCTACAATTTGATTGATAATTCAATTAAAGCTGTACCTTTTGCAGTAAAATACATCGTTAAGGGAAACTTTGGTGGAAATGGGAAGATTGCGGGGCCATGTTTGCTTTGCCGGTTCGTAAACGCAAAGAGAAGCAGACAGACATGGGGTGAAGTTTGCCAATTTTAAATTGTTCCACATAATAACATTTGAATCTGCAGCAAATGGGAAATTTGGCAACCAAAGCGATTTATTGTGTGGTATGTAGTTTGGTTGCTGAAAATAGTTTAGATTACTATCAAACAAACCTATTGACTACATACTTCGATTCAAACTGTAACTGTAGAAGAACAATTCAAATGTTTAAAGTCCTCTAAGACCTACAATTTCTGGAAGGCAATCGTTCCAAAACAAAATTTTATATCAGCAGCAAAACTCACCCAATCGTTGAAGTGGATCTTCTCGAGCTCCTTGCCGGTCGTTTCCGCCTGAGCCTTTAGCCGCAGGACCTCCGCCTCTCCTTGACATACCCGTTGCAGGAACGTTCTCAGTTCGAGCGTTTCCGTTACGAGCGCCCGGCACACGGCTCGATAGTGATCTTCCGGCTTCGAGGGTGATACACGTGACGAACAGTACTGTAAGCAAAAAAGAAGGAACGAAAGCATTGCGTGAAAAATGATTATCGGAAAATAAAATCGAAACGAGAGCATGCAGGGAACTCCCCCAAGAAGAGGACTGTCATGAAATTAAAAATGGAACGAGGAGCTCTTAAACGCGTTTACTACAAAACGGAGTATTGATTTCAAGCATCATTAAG
This sequence comes from Anopheles maculipalpis, assembly GCF_943734695.1. NCBI lineage: Eukaryota > Metazoa > Arthropoda > Insecta > Diptera > Culicidae > Anopheles > Anopheles maculipalpis. The sequence continues at coordinate 5,692,329 of NC_064872.1, forward strand.
AAACGTCATAAACTACCCAAAAACTGTTTCTTCAACTGCTGTGGATGATTGCAATACGACGACGGAAAACGGCCATGATAAATCTATTTCCGCCACCTGAATCGTAAAGAAAGTTCATCCGGTCGTCAACAGCTTGTCACTCGTGTCGATAGTAACCGTGCCTGCAGATACACATACACACGGTGGATGCCGTGGAGAGCAAAACGTGCAAAAACCTTGTCAACAATTAACAGTGACATCAATTTCGTGGCATGCGTATGTTTCATATGCACTTGGGTCATTACCACTACCAGCTTTTTTTAAATCTTGCTTTACATTACATTTCGTCTGCCTGTCAAAATTGAAAGTGTAAAGCAATCTAAAACAAAAAAAAATATAAACTGCAACAAGTGCATATGCTTCACATGTAAAGAGAAGATATGTGTGTGGAAAAACTGTCCCTTTTCGCTTGAGTGGAGGGCCTCGAATATCACTTAATGCTTCCTTTCACTTCGCTAGGGCCAACCCAACCTCCCTTCGGTTAAAGCCTCTGATGACCTCTTCCTTTAGAAGCTCATTTTAATGCATTTCCCACACACGCGCACAGTCAGGGCACGATCGATGCTACTCACTTAGAAACATGATCTTTCTGGCCGCTTGCCAGCACACCCTCGGTTCTTTCGCTTGCCTAATGCAACAGTAAAAGTGTCAAAATCTTCCGCTAATCTCAAAACACATGTGCTAACGATAAATGCGAAGAATGGTGTGGCCCTAGTGCCCCAGTGTGCCCTGGTCTCACAGATTATGGCGCTTTTATACCCGGTTGACCGTTGCATGGGAGGGAAAATTAGCTTAACGATGCCATTTTACGACCTATGCAGCATTGTGGTTGAAATGTATCCCATATCCCATGGACCTCCGAAATGCTATCGTATCAACGATATCCTCTGCCGAAAATAACCTTGAGATTTGAGTACGATTAACGTGAACAAAGTAAGTTAACTGCTGTGTTTTTCCCCCCTTTGAGAATCTCTCTCCAAAATTAAACTCTTCACTTTCTCGAGTTTCTGCGGCTTGAAGGTGAAGCTTGATCGTGAGGATTAACTGGCACCCACGGGACCCTTCGTAGCTCTCGGTGTCATGCACGATAAGACGTCCAAATGGAGGTCTGCTCATCAAAATCCGAAACGTTGTGATGCTGTGATTTGAAGTAGGTTATGGCTTATTCACCCTTGCGACGCTTCAGTTGGACGAGATTTTAGTAGCAGTGAGCGTGATACCAAGTCGGTGGACGCGTGACGCGGTGCATTTGTCGCATCAAGTAGTAAAATATTTAATACCCTCATAATTGTGGCCTTTAACAAAAATCGGATCACATGTAAACAGGATGATTTATATCGCATCGCTCGCACAGTGGGAAAGCGAAGAACACGTAAACGGAAATTATTTTTTGAAATGTCCAACAAATTTAGATTTGTCTTTACTTTTAATATGGATTTTTGAAGTCCTATTCAAATGTACGATTTTTCTTATTGACTCTTTTTAGTGACTCTTTTATCTCTTTTTTTTATAGTGATTTTTATCCTATTGTTTAACCTAAATTTTGTCCCACAATTTTCGCTCTTTGTCGCAATGTTCACCATCGCCATTGAGAGGTTGTCCCTGAATTTGGTATTAAAATTTTTGTTTTGATAAGCTATTCTGGAGTCACATTACATTTCTACTGAGGAGCTGTTAAAAACTACTCCAAAATAGCCCAACCATCTCCGTTCCGGAAAGTGAAAACGGTCCCGAAGGTACAGCGTTTGAAGCGATACACATCTTCTCCATGCGTCTTTCATTACCAAGGGCAACGGGGCAAAGAGACTTTTTGATGGCCAGAGTAAAAAAAAACAGGCAATCTTTTGTGGTGACGATGGTGAGGCGATAATGAAAACGGTCCAATAGAGCTGCATTAACGAGCGCATTAAAAATGCATCTGAAACGGAACCTAATTTTGGAGCACGAACCATTAAAAATTAAGGCGGAACATACTGAGAACATTCACTAAATTGGATATTATTTTTAAACCACGCACTGGCGTTGGCCTGTGATCGGAACAGCTATAACTATTGAACACAAAACCACGGTTTCGTTCCCATCGTACGTTGCAAGTTGGGCTGTTGGGCACAACCACCAAAAACAAACAACTATTTACAAACACAACACCACAATGTTCGGAAAGCATTCTGCTGAAAATAAAGCAATAAACATTACCTTGGCTGGCAAAGTGTGTCTCGTCTTCTTGCAAATCTCGCTACCATACAACATGTAGAAAAAAATTTAAAATAAAATCCACAATCACATACTGGAGCGCGATCTCGCAGTTTCCCGTTGTAATGTGACTTCGAATTTTTACGCAACAATCATAAAATCGAACCGCCCACCCTCGCGTCCTCGTTGCCCGCCACTTTGCTTCTTTTTGAGGTATTAAATTTCCATAGCCCTGCGCACAATAATGCCCCTGGCCGAGTGTGTAAACGATGCAATTTATTTATCGCTTCACTGCTGCTGCAACTCAGTCTTTTAGCTCTCTCTCTCTCTTTCTAAAACAACCCGAAACCGAAAAAAAGACCTCCAAAACTACAAATCGGGAGAGCGAAACTCCCGATTGCCATAATCGCACCATTCCATAACCCTACTGGCCGGGGGCATAAGGCGACATAAAATATTATGCTATATTTCGATATGGCCGATCAGCGCGCATAAGGTTCCCGGGTGATCGGTGTTCCGTTGACCTAATTTTGCTCACCCGTACGAGATCTGGGGGGCGAAACCACAAGAGATCTATTATTACACATATTATTATCACTCCTTACACGATTTAGCGTTTCGAACTGTGACTCAAGGCCGTCTCGTTGTTAGGCAGGTCCTCGCTCGACGCATTTTTCCCAATTTATTGCACCCATCAGACTCCTGATTGAGACGGGTGCGTAATGGGAGTTTCGTTTTAAATTTTTCTCCAACAAATAATCATAACATTCCCGTGATGCGCGCATGTAGGTGGTGATGTCAAAGAAAAAAAAAGAAACGTATCGAGAGCTAGATTATTTAAATGGACCGTTAAAAGCGGTATCGGTGACATCGGGCACATCAGTGGCATCATTTACCGACGCCATCTTCGTCACCAGGAAGCAGATAAGACGGTTGAGCGTTTCTCGCTCGGTTTGCTACGGTGGCGTAATACAAGTGGAATCGCCCTGATGACTGCTGTAGGGCCACAGGGCCATGATGTGCGCAACGCATCTTTCAGGCGCGAAATTCACTTGCTAGGCTTTTTTGAGAAATTTGTGCCTGTTTGTTGAACCTTGCCCTGCTTAATATTCTTTCTTTTTTCTCTTTATTCGTCTTATTTCCTTATGACTAACTACGCGAGGGTGCAGTCAACGTTTTCTCTCTCTCTCTCTCTCTCTCTCTCTCTCTCTCTCTCTCTCTTTCTGTTTTCATTCAAACTTCATTCCCAGACCACCCGCTCGAAGATGGAGGAGGTTGTGTGGCGTATCCTCCCACTTGCAAAAGGGACGCGAGATTTCGTTTTCCGTCCACTGTAGGGCATTAGGTTACGAAACTGGTCTTCACGGCTGCCACCATTGGCAACGGCAACAACATTGACGACAACGACCTCGCTAGGTCGAATTCCAAACGCGGGCGCGCGCGTAGGACAGTGTAAGGGAATGTTCCGTCTAGCCGCACTGTTTTGCGGCTTTTGATTTGGTGTGGTAAATCCGTCTCTCCACCCACAATCTCTCTCCCTCTGCCCTAAAGCGCTGGCTACCAAAGCAGATGTCAAAAAAAAATATGTCACGTGTTTGGGCCATGTTCGAAGGTTATGTCAGAGCTTTGGTGGCCTCATAGCTTTTGGGGCGCCAAATGAAAGCAAAAGCAAAACGAAACTAAACAAATACCAGAAAAGCGAAAAAAATCAGTCAGAGAATACCCTTAGAAATGGAAGGGAAATATTGAACACTGTGTATCGCATAACACTGGACGACAGATACAGAAGAACTGTCAAAAAAATGTGTCTATTAGCCGAAACCGGTGGATAGACACAGTTGCAGAAGCAGCTATGCTTTTGTTTCCACTATCGGAAGGCCTGCGTAGATGGGCTGCTTTTTTTGTGGTGCTCAATACCTTCTGAATCAGCTGTGCTTTTTCGGTTGGGGCCGGAAATGATCACCATAATTCACAGCCTCCCTCCTTTGGTAGGGAGTTGGCATTCCTTTCGTTTACATTGTTGTTTTCCCCGTGGACTACACTAATCATCCAAATGCGCTACTAGAGCGCTTTTCAATTTAACTAATCACTGTTTGATAACATTGGAAACACTCATTGGTCACGTGACAGCTGAGATGACTTTCGCTTTTAACAGGCAAAACAGGATAGAATTTATAATTTAAAATCCATTCAAGACTTTAAACTTTTTTGTACGGCAGCATGGAACTGAACCAAATAAAGGTATTTTGGGATGATTTTACAATATTTTTGAAGAATTATATTAAGTCTACAGTAAAACGTGATTAGTCAAGGTGGGAATGGTGTCACATATTAAACAGTTTGGTTTAAGTTTTATTAAAAAAAAAATGGCGGTTTTAAGACGAATTTCGGTCGATCTTAAAGCGATCTTATCGGGGTCTAATAAACTGATTTTACAAAATTAAATGTGTGACCTGCCTAAAACTGTCTCTCTTCTTAATAAACATATAGAAACCCCCTGCACTTTATCATTTACAATGTCAACTAACCTCCTTTACCCAAATTCATTCTTAAATTAAAGCAAAACAAACTTTTCAATACCTCCAGCAATCCAATCTCAAAAACAAACCAAACTGATTTACAAGTCAATCACTTCCTTTCCATAAAGCAATGCTAACTGTAAGACACTCGTGTACTTTTTTTGGTGCTACAAACCGATTGTTCGCGCGCCACATCAAACAAATGCGTTTCGGTTCAGTGAATTGCTCCAGACATTGCTACCCACCAGCTCAAAGACAATAAAGCAGCATCCATTGTCACAATCGAAAGTATAGGAACGAACCGTTAGCAAACTACCGGTAAACCCCCCACCTTAGTGTATAAAAATAATTCTCTCCACTGTCTAGAAAAAGAGGTAAGTTGCGATTAAGGAATGGAAAAAATTTAAATACACATTTCAGTCAAGCACATTAGTAACACCGGCCCTTGCAAAGAGTTGAACCGCTTTTTTCCATCAAATTGAATTGAATTGAGCGGTTCTTACACGATGTACTGGAAGTACTAAATATCTGACACTTCCATGCACGCCCTAGTTGACCGTTACCAGCAGCAGCACACCAACAATCAAACCACATCAATGACCAACTAAAGGAAGCCGACGATGATGACGACGACGCCGCCGACGCCGCCGACGCGCGAAAACCAACCGTCCAGAACAACTGCACAGCGCCAGAAAAATGCCCAAAAACGGTACCCCCCACAGTTGGTACGATCGGGCGGGTTTTAAATTACGGTTTTACCACTCAAGTTCAAAGACAACAGCGCCGTAGAGGTAAGGGAAAAAAGGTTGGGAAAGGGGAGACGTGGACCCAAAGTTCAAACCAGGAAACCCAGGAAGTGCACAAGAAGTCATTTGCTATATTGCTTCGCTTCTCAAACATCAACAAAGGCCTTGAAGGCCAACAAGAACACCGGGAATTAACTTCCTCGAGGGCGTGGATGTCTTTTTTGAGCGGGAAGAAAGATGGTGAAGTCATACAAGGAAAAAGGGGCATGGGCGTGGGGAGGAACCGAGCCAGGAGCGAGAGTACCGATTGAGTAATTTAAATCAAAAACCAGGTAATTTCCCATTTTCGGTTACGTTTGTCGGCACGAGTCAAACACACCATTGCCCAGAGGTGGGTGGAAAATCAACAAAACTGAAGAGAAAAGAAAACAAACTCCCCTTTTTTACAGCAAAAAACGGAGAAGAAAAACAAGTCCACACTGGCTGAGTGATTCGACCGATTCGGTGACTGTACAACAGTTGGGAACTGGCCAAATTTCCTTCTCCAAAGTTCAGCATTCGACATACTTTACAACGGCGGCTGATGGAAAAACGGTTTTTTTTTTGGAGTAAAATTGTCTCCGAACAATAGATTTCCGCAGCTTCAACCACAACAGCAAAGACGCCAGAAGACTTTTCCGCAAAAAAAAAATAAAGAAAAACGGTAAAGCAAGGCGCACAATTGTGAACGTTATCGGAACGGAACCGTGGAATAAATTTTCGTTGAAGAATAATGTGTTTCTATTTTCTTTTCGCGTTTTGGGAAAATTGTTTTCCGCCTATTTTTAAGTATGATCAAATGGAAGGTTGTACGGGCGTTTAGTGGCCACAAGTTCCGTTATGAAATGTTTTCTACATGCAAATGTAAGACAAGAAAGCGATCAAATGTTCACTAAGGAAAAACCTCTCTGTGATGGAGACATCAGTGCTGCTCAAGCGAGCGGAAAACTTCTTCATTACTCCCTACCGGAAAAAAAACGATATAAACATTACATACACACATTGGTTCACCTGATTGTATTGCACTACCAATCATTGTTACAAAAAAAAAATCCATTAATGTTACAAATCCGTACACAAGACACAAATACCTAAAATTTGAAAGACGAAATCGGCATACTTCGGGTAGTTCGTTCCGAAAATTTATGCAAACAACCTAATCCCTCAAAAACTGCCGCCGAAGCCTTACCGTCGATAAAGTCGGTAAAGTCTAAATCCTCCAATCAGTAGCTGAGGATGTCATGTTTCTTGGAAAGCGCCAAACAAGACTTCAAAAACTTCAACTCCACGGACGAACATTCCAATTTCAACCAACTCCAAAACAGCATCCGGTATTTCACGCCGGAGAACAACTCCCCGGATCCGAATAGTTCGTACCGTCGTAAATCTTACGAAAATAACTTCCAAGCTTTGGATGAACGAGCATAATAACATTGACCATCGCACGAGGTGGAAAATAAAAACCCGTCAAAACTAAGAAATCATTCCGAAACTATCCGGCAAAACCATCCGATCCGAAACGGCCGATGATGGTGGTGTTTGCCGGAGCTTGATCCGCGATTTTTCTACCAACAACAAATCTTGTACGAATGGCTTGGGCAACTTTTATCATTAAATTATGCTAATTTTAAATTATTACCCATAAAAATCCGATCCGATCAGCTACCGGACTTTTCGCTCATTTGCTCAAGACGTCTGACTGAAAAGACGAATCTGGACACGGTAGTTTACCGCGCAAGATGCATCCACGATGACCTACGAAAATAGGCCAATAACCACTTTACTACCAAGCCCCCCAAAATGCACTACTTAGGAATAGGATTATCTGCCCCACACGGTCACCGAGTGATCATAATGACCTCCGGATGCGTCTATTCAAGTCCAGAAGATGTTCTACTTTTCAGCACACCCTCACACATCTCACCCCAACGAAGGAACAAGATATCTTCATTATGTTGTGGTGCCCCGAGAGCCAAATATAAAACCCGCACCTCCTAATGAAGCATAAAATATTCCAACGAACCTTGGACAAACCTCTGTCTCTATTGGACAGACCTATTTCTGATCAATCATTCAGATCGTTCATCATCGAACGATCGGGAGAAGGTGAAATCTGCACAACAACCATGCATGCCAAACATGCCGTGACGATCGGTGTTTGATCGAATTAGGAGAAAGTTTATGACTTAATCTCTTACCGGCAGGCGACGCTAGTACTGATTTGGAGATGAATGATTTGCAAAACGGGAAAACGTGTGCTGTTCTGCGGTTGCTATCGTTCAAACTTGTTGTTTGGGTGAGCACATGATTCCTGCGGTAAACTCATTCATTATTAGCCGTGTCCTACTTCTGGACCACATCAAACTTTAATCTGAACGGACCGGATGAAGTGGTCGGATTCTGCTGCTAATTAATTTTGTAACAAGATATAGACCATCGGAATTGCTTTTATAAGAGATAGGCAAAACCACAATCGAGATTCAAACCACCGATCATGCCCCAGCCCTAAGAGGAGGTCAATATGCGCTTAGCTCTGCTTTGAGTTGTGTTTGTGATGATCGATACGCAACCACCGGATTCGGACGTCGATGGGAAATTTATGAGTAATTTATTTTCATTAAGCACTTAGCTCTTCGGGCAACTCTACCGACGGAACCAACCAATATATCTTCTTCGAATGCAGTACTCGTCTAAGGCTCATTAGAAGTTTTCCCTACAGCTTTCTCTCCTTCGGTACAGCGTTGCTAATCGATTTGTGTGGACCTACTTGGAAGTTTGAGGTACCCCCCTCCCCCCACCCCAATCGTAACGAACCGATTGGTTCCATCGATGTCGAAGGTTAAACGGATCGAAAAAGTAGGTCAACACTGTTTGCGCAGGAAAGGCTGGCTGGCTAAGGGCTTGATAAAATATTTCCTGCACATCAAATCATAATGGTTTCGCTGTACACACTGATGATATGAACTTCAAACGACCTGATGATGTCTTGTTAACTTTGTGGAGTGGGTTTTTTCTTCTTCTAATAGACAAACATAATGAATCAACGCGAGAAGCGTTTGGATATTGAACACCACACGACGGAGAATCAACACAAATTCTTCCGAACAGTAGAAATAGAAAGTTAAAGTTCCCACCGGCCGGCTCCAACGAAGCGTCGCCTTACGCCGTCATAAATCACTGTCGCCACACCGTACAAAGCGCTTCACGATTTCCGCATGCCTAGAATATAATCGTCGACAGGTTGGGCACGCAAGGAGAACGAGAACGATATGGATACTAAGCTAACCGCGAACATGTCTGCTGCGTTCGTTCGCCGTTGCTAGCGGCGCCGCCAATCGCTGACGACGTGCCTCAAAGGAGTGGCTCTAAAATTGAGCCGTCCGGTGCACAGTGGTTGATGGTTATAATTAATATGTAATTTATCTGCGTCCTCGTAAGTCCGTGAACATAGTTCACAGACGGCGGATAGGTTCCAGGACGTTAAGAAATTAACATAGTCTTATTAGATTGGCTATTGGAATGTGCAACATCTCACTTGGAACTATGAATAAGTACTCTGCAGAAATTTTATCTTGATAGAGCTGCCCAGTTACGGTGTGCCGCAACTGCCATAAAACAAATATTTCTGTACTTGAGAGTAGCTTGTTAAATGACCCACAATAACAACTCATTCTATTATTGATCGCAGAAAAGAAGGTAAACTGAAGATGCTACAGGACAAACAAGGTGTCCGGGAACGTCTAAATCAATAATTCTACCGTTAGTATGGAACAGCAAACAATTGACTATACGTGGGAACGGCTTCCAGAGATCTCCACAGGAGTTCCAAAAAAAAAACATCTTCCATATAGCTGACCTACCAATGCAGCAGATAGCTCACTACTGCAGCCCGTTTGTTTGCCTTTTTTTTTATTACGATCGCCCACCGTCCCGAAGAACTCCAAACCCGGTGTCTGGGGGTGTCAATAGTAAACAATGCGTACAAGCTGTACTCATACCGGTACTTTACCGCTACCAAAATGCCGAACAACAGCTTCAGAAGACACTGAAAGACACCTCGTTCCACGGCAAAGCGCTTTGACGCCCTCATGCGTACAGCGTCCAATGCCTCCAATGAGGCCACCTCCACAAGAATAATTCTCTTACGAAGCCAATCCACCAGATGCGCACACATCTTACACACGTAACTTACTTTTATGTCATTCCCGCTTTTCTTCTCTTCGCTTCGCAATCATTCGCGCAAATTCCAAGGCCATCTCGGAAGCGCGGAAACGGTTCCGCTGACGTAATGAGCTGGCGCCTGTGCCTAACTTTAAACGGAAGTGGATGAACGCTTCCACAGATGCTTCTCCAGGTGGGCGCGCGCTCGGGTGGAAGTGTTGCGGGGAGGAGTTGCGTTTATGTTTTCCCGAGATGTATATTTTTCTACCTCTCTTTTATTGGCGTTGACCAACAGCTTTCAATCAGCTGGTGGTTTTTCACTTTCACTTTTTTCCGCCCACCACCAGAGGTGTGGTGGTTGATTTGATTTCATTGTTAAAATTGGCAACGGAAGGACTAATGCTTCGAATCCAATCCCACCACCTATTTACCGGCTGACGGGTGGGCTCATTATCAGTAGCTATTTTCGATTGCAGACATACTACTGGGTCGTAAAGAGTGGTAGTCAAAAGAGGCCTTAGCTTCGCAATTTAGCTTCGTGAACGAAACGACAATGATGCGTGGGAGAATGGCTATCTTTCGCCCGATGGATTCATGCTTCAAGCCTCGTTACAGCTGTTCAAAATGGAAAGAGCTGTTCGCTATATGTGCTCCTTTTCGGTGCATCAGTCAGTAGCATGTACGAACTGATTCACTTGTTTGCATAAGGATTGCATAAAATAGGCTTGCGTGCGGCCCGGTGTACAGTTCCGTACAGTTTTTGATCGTACCAAGCTATATGCTCATTAGCATAGGAGCATATAGCTTGGTACGAAGCTGAGAACAATAAAACCCAGAGAAAAAGTGATGAAGACAGTTTGGTTGTCTAGTTTTTTAAACAAACAATGTGTCTAGCCAACATTAACGCCCGTATCAATTGGAGAAACGTCAGGTTAATCTAATGAAAGCTTTAGAAGATTTGGATACGAGCAGTGCGATGAGATCAGCGTCCAGTACGTAAAGTTTTCCATCTCGTTTTCAGCCAACCGTAACCAATATCTCAACGTTCATTCAACACCTTTTCACACCTCACTAAGCGCTGAAGTTGCGGATAAAACGTGAAGACCGATTGTTTGATTTTCCCTCGGTCACATCTTCTACCACACACACACACACGGTTAGGATGAAAGCAGAATACCCAGGAACACCACCAAAGTAACAAACCGTGTCATAGCGCCGCAGGCGTACAAGCGAAGTAGACGCGAAATAAAAATACGTGTCGGTATCATTTTTATGCAACAGAGTCGTCCAGTTTTAGTAGGACAACTTTAATGGAGAATACTTTTAAAGTTGTTTCACGCTAAGTGACTACAAACAATCCTACTATTTGGTCAAGTTCAGAAAAAAAAGATTTCCAAGGACACCGTGAAGGTGAGCACTGTTTTGGTCACTCAATATTATGTAACATTTGTCAGACAATTCCTCTACAATCCTCGCGACGATACGTTACTGAATGTTTCCTCCCATCAGTTAACGTCCGGAAATGAATCTTCCAGGCCTGTCTCATCCTGCGCTGGTGATGTCTAAGGTTCCCACGATTACTTTAGAAAACCATTCACACAACTCTGGTAAAGAGTTACGAGAGATCGTTTGCTCATTTCAAACAAGGCATCCCGAACGGAGAAGGAAATTGGCAGTAATCTGTATTTTCCTCCTAACGTCTAAACTCCACTCATCAACTCGTACGAAAAAAGGGAAAAGTTGTATACAGTAACCTTAGTGCACGTTTCCCTTTACCTAGAAGTTCGACTGTTCACATGAACAAAAAAAGCGCTGGATGCGTTTGTGGCACACCAGAGCGGCAGCAAAAATGAGTTGCCCGGCCCCGTTCGTACCGAAACTTCATTTACGTGTGGATCAGCCTCCTTTTTCACTCGTTGACAACAACACAAAATCGACGAGCAAACCCGTTCACTTTTTCTCACTCGAACGCGGGAAAATTGGTGCACGACGAGCAAGGGGGCGAAACTTTGTACACAGGGGAGTGATCCCCCCATCAAGGGTGCAACAAGACAAACGCATCGGAGAGGTTTTCGCTTTGTCGGGCGAAATGAAATAAAAGCGAAAACAGCTCCCCAATTAGCTTGCTTCGGGCAATGTGGCACATACCGAAAAGAAGGACTCGGACGAGCGAGCGAGGCGTCTTCTTCCCGTTTCTGCAGACCTAGTGACAAGCTGGTGAGTGATGGCATGGGTGGGAAAAATGAGAACTGCGACTGAGAGCGAAATAGAACACTTAGGGTCGTTAGCTGCAAGTGAAGACTCAATTTCAATCACTTCCACTTCCATACCAACGGCTGAAGACAGTCCACAAGACCTTCAGGGAAAGTGTGCCAATATTTCTAGCATATCGTATACAATGTGTGCTCACTGGCTTCCATACGTTCTTTCTTAGTAGATCGAGTATATCTATCAACCCACAATCAGCCAACAAAACTTACCCAAGAAGAATTATCCTCACCAAAAATCACAACACTAAAGTCTATGTCTTCATTTGGAAGGCTTTTGAACAGTCTCCCAAGATAAATTCATCTTAATCTCATACAAGCAGGCGCAACAACTTCACACAGAAAGAAAAAAAAACCCACAGACATAAAAGCACAGCATGTCACCTACATGGTCAAACGAATGGGATGGTTCCTTGAATTAGATTAGGAATCGCCGAACCTTAGATAAAGAGCACGCATACATACACAGTTTAGGAGGTAGCACACTTAAAGTATGTCTCTAAGCCACCGGTGCTTCAATCCATCGAAACCAACGATCTCCCAACGAAGAGAAAGGACACGCACACACACAAGAGGAAGAAAGGGTCGAATCTTTTGTACGCGTAATTAATCGTTCATACGACGCGCGACTTTGACGAGGACCGCCAAGAAAAACACTTTTGCCTTCCGATACGATTGTTCGACCAAGAGTGAAGACGTGCTTTCACCGCCCCACAGATGATCGACCCGGTAGCTTACTTCACTGGCTACTCGTCCAGGACGCACACAACACAATTTCCATACAATTTAGAGCGCTCCTTTTAGTGTGCACACCTTCACCATTTCTCTGACTGGTAGTTGGGCGCTGGTGGACACAACCCTTCTGACGCCTTACGATTCGAAGATCAATCGCACCATGCACACCCTCCGTATGCGGGGCGCTCGATTACAAAGCAACGCTGAGAGAAAGGCCACATTCATCGACCGAATGGACCGGCGAAAAACGCGCGGGGTTTGGCTTTTTTTTTTTTTGTTGTTGTTGCAGACCACAGGACCCCGAATATATTCACACTCACCTCCAGCACGTGATCCAGTTCTTTGGTTTCGAGATGCTTTCGCTCACCGCCACCGCAACCGTTGGCGGCTACGCTTACTACCTCCAGGCCGAGCGATCCCTTGCCGGGCTTGCAGTCGTCGTCGCTGTCGACCGTCACCAGGTCCTCTTCCACTTCTTCCGAGTCACGCTCGATACCTTCGTCGTCGTTATCTGGGGAGAGGAGAGTAACAAAAGAAAAATAAGTGATGTTTTCGAGCAGTTTTTCGAGAATAGAAAACAGAACGCAACGAGCGGGCTTTTGAACTAGACAATCACTATCGGATTGACGCGTATCGATAAGGTGGTTCTGATCGATTGGGTCCTACGAAAATCTTTCCAACAGATCGATTCAGGCTCATCTTTGTTTGCAGATGATGCTACCCCGACATCACGAAATAAACAAACTCCAATAATGATTAATCATCGGGTTTTATTTCCTTCGTTCAAGTGCATTCTACCAATTTGTCTGATTTTTATCCTGGTCACGGCACCAGACAATTATTTCTTACACCAGTGCTTAGTTGTAACCCCATATGTAGTTTAGAAAGAATTTCTCGTTCCACCTAAATATCACCCATCGCGCATCGCCTCGAAACGTTCACTAACGGTCGTGTTTATTGGTTGGATTAGATCGAATTTATTATCTTGCATACTCTTCCCACACCTTAGACTCTACCCCCCCCCCCCCCTCTTTGCTCCTCCTTCACCTAATGTAGATTTGCATTCCTTTCTCCTTCACTCACACAGAGTGGTTAATGATGCACAATATTCAAAATCAACACCAGAGATCCTACTGAGATGCAGATTGGATGGGAGTCGCACACCGGCCGTATAGCAAGCACAGGTTGCAGATAACTGCGAAACCGAAACCGCCAACCCCTGCACCAACTAAAACGTTAAACATCGTCGAAGGAGGAAACCGTTTTTCACCCCGTGTTGAGAGCGATAATGTTAATAAATGATCCCATAACTTGTACCGCGCTCGTGATGCTTATGCTCGGCGATCCTTTCCTTGGATTTTATTCCTCGCTATCGCCATTGACTGCAGAGGCCGTTGATTTGAAAATAGGCAGATAAACGACGTCCTAACATTCCAGATAGTGTAGCTGCCTCGTCACTCGCCCCTGCACGCCCCTGCACACTCCAGATACATAGAGCAACGCACATTTTTATCCACACCGACTGGGGTTCATCTGAGCGATCGAGGAGCGATTTCCTTTTGGCCTGAGGAGCGGAACGCTAAAGGGGTTTGAAATTGCTACGAAAAATTTCTTGATAGCCCTGAGTGTTCCTGAATGCCCCCTTTTTTTTTTTGTTTTTAAGGCGCTCAATTCAAACACCAGACAACCAGTCAACCAGTAGAGAAGGTGGAGTTCAGTCCAATTGGCTAATGGAGAATGGTATGAGCTAACAGCACTAATGCATTATTTATGTTATACGTTGCAACTACGCTATAAGAAGCTGCACAGTTAACGGTCGAGGGAATACGTCGACTCATAACCAGCCTCAAACAAGCAGGGAAAAAGGGGTGAATAAAAACATACACAGGACAAAACAAACATCACCCAAACAAACTCACCTTGAACTAACGAGAGACAAATATAAGCCACCCTTAGCCACCCTCCCAAAATGACTCGGTATTTATTAAGTAGATATTAAATTTAATCAGCAACATATGTATCTTTCATCGCACTGTGAGAAGCTAGGGAGATTGTATTTATCTTTTTAGCTGGTTAGAAAGAGCAGGGAAAAAGTTGCTGGTGAGGAGTAATGCAGCTCTAACAATCAACGCATACAACATTAAGTCTACTGCAAAAAAACATTTCAATTCATTGAAAGCATCATGAAAACAGTTAAAGAAACTTCTGGCAGCTTCTGGGATAAGCACAGATAGCTTTAAATGGAACAATGTGTAACTAAATGGGTACATTACTTTATAATTTATCCAATTTTCTATCCTTCTTAATTGTCTTACTTACTTCTAATCTTCTTTACAATGATGACGGATACAAGTATTAAGACTTGACTTTGTCTTACACAGTTCGTCGCATAAAAATACTGGATGAAGAAGTTCTTCAGGCTACTGAGTGTGACTGTTTGATAGCTAACTCCCCACAACATCTGTGTTGCTGTCGATGTCAACTATTAACCCAAAATAGGTGAGTTTTACTTTACTACTACTCCGTGTTACTTTGAAAGGCTCAAATCAGATCAGGATCTGAACTGATTCCTGGATGATTTAGGATTGATAGAATTGAATGGTTCCTGAGGTTTTCACCTTTGTGTCTTGAATGGTCCACTCTAGCGTCAGACTTTTGAGGAAGTGTCATTCTCTAATAAGCCTAGTAGATACACCGCTACGTTGACTAGGACTCATATCCCTGTGTGAAGCCAGAGCCTTGCAATCTTCTCCATAAGTTATCGCTCGGTGAAGATCTATCAGTCGCCTCAAAAAAGTTTTCTAATTTATCTTTCTATTATTTATTTATCTTCTAGGCTTAACATCGAATGGTTTACTAGACTTTTTCATATCACGTAGTTAGATTTCCAGTCCTCTTTACAGGGAAACGGTCCAGATAGGGTTTGAACTCCGGTCCTGCTCCAACAATGTTGCTAAGTTACCTTCTAGCTCCTTAGCAGACGGATGGCTTTTCCAGATTTCTAAATGCTAGGAAGCGGTAGTTTATTGAAGTATGCTAGTGTAGCCCCTCAACATGAGACCTCACACAAGAGGACCGCCGGCTGGGAACTGACCACCATTTTCTCCAGTATCGCTCACTGTCTAGGAACTTTAAAATTAATTTCACGAACGAACTCCCACGTAATTAATTTTAATAAATTGCTTTCAATGAGTAAAACCACAAAGCTTACACAAACCCAACACCGAACACACATCCATTTTACGATCACCATTAAAAACCCGACAAGTAGTGTCATTGATAGTAAAAAAATATTCGATTACAAGCACTTAACCGTACGCGATCCGCGCCGGCGACAAAACAAACAGTGACAACAAGAACGTCAAACATCAAATTCATTCACAATAGTCTATTTAACGCCATTACAAATAATGGGCACCGTACGTAATCATTGGCACACAATATCTATCAATTACTTGCGCTGAGTAATAACCCTTGCACCGCTCGTTTTTATCCCTTCTTTTTCGTCTTTTTCATCGCCAGTAACGGCTTGATTTTGTGCGGTTGGTGAGTCTGCTTGCACTCTCGGCCACACACTGCACACTCTGCAACGGCTAAGGTGGTTTCAGTCCGTTCAATCTCCGTGAGTTTTTATTTTCTTCCATCATGTCTTTCCGCTTATAAAAGATCAATCAATCGCGCACTCCTACACCGGCCCTGCAGAAGAAACCGAATCCTAAGTGACTCGGTGTGACACGGGCAATTGCAACACGCCATTATCATGCAGCGCGGCACGTTCTGCTCTTGCGTGCATGTGTGTGTGTGTGTGTGTGTGTGTGTGTTTTCGCTGTGGTAAACCTGCCAAAATCGATAAATCTTTAGCATGTGCAGTGTCTCGCACATGGACACATTCACGCCCCGCATGTTCTATTCGTGCAAGAAACTTTGCCAAGTCGTGTTCCTTCGCCCGCGAAGGTTCTTGTTTAAGCGCTTGTGGCGCTGTGCACCACACACTTATTTTCATGTTTCGCTGACACCCGCCGCCTGTGGCGCTCACACAAATACGAAAAACCGAGGAGATAGAGCAACAACAACAAAAAAAAAACCCACTGCAGAACGCAAATGCTATAGGTGTTGTGCAATGTATGCAAATTGTCGCCAAACACCACACGCTCCAAATTCCAGTGAATCATACCACAGCGCAACCTCGGGCGGCATCCGACAGCAGAAGGAGTAGAAAGAGCTTCAACAAGTTCTTTACCGCTTTTACTGACGATTGTCGGTTGCTGCCCGAGGTTCACTAACCTTTGGGAAAATGGACTACCGTGGCCTAGACGGTTCGGAAACGGCAAATGCATCTTGTGAGCTGTCACTTTTCAAAGACTCAACGGTTTTTCTTTCCCTTTTTGACACACACACATACACAATCTCAAGCAAGCCCAACTCATTCATAAAACGTTTTCCACGAGCGCAGGAAAAAAAGCCAAGAAAAACAAACTGATCCACTGCAACGCGACGGTGCATGTTGGCGATCAAAACGCTGGTGAACGAGTTTTTATCCACCTATCTTACCGTTTAAATGAAAGATTTCAATGATGGCTAAGCTACGAACTCCAACTGTTTTTCTTTTGCTTTTTTTGTTATTTTTTGTTTTCCGTAACAAACAACTATACTCCCAGCATTAAAGTGTAAGAAAATAGCAAAACTTTGCCTTTCAAGTTTCTTCACCCCACCGCAAAGACCGCCTGCTCCTCCTGCCTGTTAAACGGTACACTCTGTAGCAAACGGTTCTATGTGTCACTGTAGAACGTTTTGCTGGGTCTGGGTCGTGCGATCGTGCATCATGCAACATATAAAACGCAACGTGCACATTTCATCTAGCGCACACGCACACACACATTTCGCCCTTTATCCGGTTGGCCGCTCGAACTGCCGGCAGGAACCTGCAGTATTATTGGGCGCGATGATGGGCTTGCCCTAGTACCCAACGGCGCATGATTAAGCGGCTGTCGCTCCGCTTGGATGCAATGCCATGGGATTCTCGGTCAACCCAGTCAGACGGTGTGTGTGTGTGTGTGTGTGTGTGATGTATTTATTATTGTTACAGTTTTCATTAGATCGTTTTGCCCATTTTTTTTACAGCACGCGCAACTACAAAACAAACCACCGTCGCCGTACTGCACCACCTTGAATGGCCCTTAGTTTTGTTGTTGCTTCCACATCCGCTTATTCGCGTGCATGTCACTTGCTGAATGCATTTTGCACGGGGATATGTAGGATTGCGTTTCCTTTTTTGCATTCGGTTTTTTTTTTCTCTTCCCTCCTTCATCTATATCAATGTTGCAAGGTGAGGTAGAACACAGGCACAAAAGGGAGAATTTACATTCAGAAAAATAATAATAGCCAAAGTTGTTTGCCTCCAACATCCAACCAAGGCATCACCATAAGTTTGTAAGACCTTCCGAGAATATTGCACACCTTCTAAAGGTTATCTTTTCCGTAGCATGGAAATATCATGAGCAATCTTTACTACACCCCATGTCAATTTGTTTTGTAACTTTGTTAACATTATCCATTAAGTAATTAATATACTGCTTTCAATGGCAAGCGATGAAAAAATTATCAACTGTGCTACCAAATAAGGCCGAGTCGAATCACAACCAAGGCTACTAGGTACAACAAACATTAAAAAGGTATACAAACTGTACTCACACACACACACATGTGCCCCAGCGCCAGCGCGGTGAATAAAATAAAATATCGATCTTACCCTGAGGCTTCCATTATCGTGAAGGTCACCGCAATTTACCTTCCCGGTTTTTGGCGCTGGTGCGGATTATTGCTCGCCGTGTCCGTGTGATTGAAAGTGCGAAATTATTTTAACTACTAATATACTTAGCTCGGCTCGGCCACTCATGCCAAGAACGAACCACACCCCTGGGGAAAAGCAAAGCACACATAGGCAAAAACCCACCCAATACCGATCGATTCTCGGAGTAACAACCGCCCCAAAAAGATCGTGACCATTGATCGAGCGGTTGAAGGGTCCTTCCTACTCAATCGGAGCACCGCAAAACAACACGTCGTAGGGTAGTTTATTAAGGTCTTAATAAATTGCGCTACAACATGTGCGCGCAAATGTGAGCACATGAATCAAAATGTCTCGCCCTTGCTTCAAAGCACCCAGGACGAAGTTAAGCAAATTCTTACAGGTACAGGTTTGCGTTATTCAGCGTTGTGTAAGATTATGATTTTACAGAGCTTTCGAGACGAACTTCTTCAGTTAGTACTTCTATCCGTACACTTCTATCCGAAAATGCTAGACTTTTGATTATGGACTGAGGGATTTATTCAAAAATTTTAATATTGACGCTCGTTGGTCAACGATCGAGGACAATCGAGTTCTTCCATCAAGCTTGGTAAACAACTTTTCAACTCGAGCGGTCTTTGTGTGTGGTCTAATCGATCTGTTTAACCAAACAACAGTCTTGGGACTAGGAGCAGCCCATTAAAATTCCGATCGTGGTTTGTTTGCACATTCTATGCTTTAATAAACATATTCTTTTCGAATGAATTTATATTACACCCTCAGATCCAGTGGAATTCAAAAAAGCAAAACAAAACCGTCCACAAACATACCTTAAAAGGATTTTGCTTCATTGCATCATACAACTAAAGGAACTTCCCCGAAAACTCATCCATATTTAATGCTACTTATGATAGAAAAACCCCATTTTCCCACCCACCGTGGGGAGAGCAGTGGGGGGAGTTCAAAAATTTCAAATATTAACACTCACAAGGTTGCCGACCTTAACATCGCATGGGACATGATGCCACAATAGAAAGCTTCTACTCAGCATAACAAATTCTCCCGGCAACCCGTTCGCCGAAAGCAAAGCAGCAAAGCAGTAGTAGTTAGTGGTTTCGCCGGTGACGGCATTGAATTTCACGCCTACTCGCGCGTCCATGTTCCAGCCACGCAATAGAAAATGTTAAAAAAAACTCCCCAAACTTATAATGAAATCAGTGGTGTGTATGAAAATTAACTTCGCCCCCGTACGAGTGCAAGGTTCGTGGCAAATTATGGAAATGTTGGAAAACTTCATCTGACACCTGCAGTTCAAACTGGCAAACGGAATACATTACCACGCGCGCGCGCACTTTCGGGTCGTTGATGGTGTGCGCTTTTGTCTCCAAGTCCACAAAGAAGGTGGTGAAAATCAAGGACAGAATAAAAACCAAAGGATGGAATCGGTAGGGGGGCGTGTGTTTTCTTCTCTTACTACATTGAGAATGAGAGAAACGTTACTTTTCCACAAGAGTTCGTTCGAGTTTTGTTTAAAGATGCTACGAAAACTCCGACCTGTAGTTTCGCATAGTTCACACATAATAATTCCTCGCAACAACACAAGCGAGCAGTGCATGTCGTATAATTAGCTTCATTGACATCTTCAGGGAAAGATAATCTGAGTTTAGAAGAGTGTTGCAGTAAAACTAATTAAAAACCACACATTCAAACACCTTCAACTCGTTAACTCCCGACCGTAGGTGTTGCAGTTATCCATGTGGGTAAAATCATTAGACAAAAACACCCCCGAGGAACACTGCCGGAAATAGCCGAACCGTGCAGCGTAAGAAGCCTCCAGCGTTGCATGTACTCGCCCGTTCTCATTTTCCCACGATTTTCATGCTAAAAATGAAAAATGAACGCATTAGTCTGGGACAAGTACACACAAAAAAAAGAAACAGAAACCACCAACCGAACTGGATGATAAACAACAAAGAAATCACGCAAACGCAAGACATCAACGCACGGCAAGCGACGAACGTTCTCTCCCGACAAACCTACTCCCTTATTCTTTCCCTTTGTTTTTGGTGGCTGTAACTTGCCTGTAATCATTTTCATCATGCTGATCATTAACGAAAGCTAATGTGTGCTCTTCGTTTTCCCTTTCTCTCATTCCTCTTTGGTTCCCCTTGACGGGTACAAGCTTGAAACATAGACCCTGAGGCTGTGTACCTGACCTCCACCAACTACTCACACGACACACGTTCTGGAACATGGGAACGAAGAAAGCAAAGAGATTGTGTGGTGAACCACACACACCACACAAAATCTATGCAGTCGAGGCCAGAACACACTTTACGAACTGCAGGACTCGTCCGGATATTCTGAGGAATGGGGCGGCTGTTTTTCGCCTTCTTTTTTGTGGTTCATCTCGACACAATGCAGATTCGCGACGTGCGCCTGCAGCTATT
Source organism: Anopheles maculipalpis (assembly GCF_943734695.1). Lineage (NCBI taxonomy): Eukaryota > Metazoa > Arthropoda > Insecta > Diptera > Culicidae > Anopheles > Anopheles maculipalpis. Next base: position 5,713,266 of record NC_064872.1, read on the forward strand.
TCCTCATGTTGCGTCAAGTCGTTGTCGCGATTTGTTACTCATATGTTTATGGTGTAGTCGAAAAGCGTAAGAATAAATCGTTTCTCGTACTGTCAAGAAGAACTCCCCAGATTCAACCGGGACGGTTGTAAAGTTTGAATGAAAATATATCTCACGCTAGTGAAGGATCTTTCGTATGGTAGGTTGAAGGAAGAGTATGAGGTTGAGCCCATCATCAACCTTCATCCATGTCCACAATTAGGTCATCGCGGGACATCCATTAACTCTGAACCTCCTCTTCGCTTGCTTTTCGTCCCGAAACGAAGTACTTACCTTCGGATGTCATGAAGTCAATCAGCTCCTCGAGCTCGTGCGAGATCTGGCAGTCTTCGCTAGTGGGCAGGTTGTAGTCGAGCGCCCGGTACACGACGATGCCCAGCTTCAGCAGTATCTGTGGATTGCAGAGAACAGAAAAAAAGTGGTGAAAACTCCGATCGATAAGAGCGAGCAATGGGCAGGAAGGTGTATAAACAAACATCAAGATATCGTCGACCGGTCGGTAGGTCAGTGGGTAAAGCAAACGTCGTGCACACACACACATAAAATCCGATCGAGGTAAACTCGCAGCCACCGAACACTTCCAACTAGCAGAAACGAACGTTCGCAAGCCCTTCGGACCGATACCGTGGTGCGCCCGCCCAAACAGCAAACAGGTGAAAGCGTATCGCGACCCACCAAAGTTTTTCTTTTCTCCATCCCTCTCTCTCTCTCTCTTTTCTCCGAGCTTTTTCTTCCGAGCTTGTTAGCACAAATCGGCAAACTTCAGATAGTGAGGAAAATGCACCGAAACCACAAATAAGGCGCGTATCGGGAACGGAGCTTGTTAGGGATTGAATTTCACTGCCCAGTTAAGGCCTCAAGGTTGATTTCGGGCTGATATACCAAATGGACCTCCCCTTCTCCCTTCTCACAAAGCCTCCCTCTGCCTTTCTATTCCTCTCTTTCTCAAGGTTGTACGTGCACGTTTTCTATGCGATTGTCCGGAAATTGATCGTTCCAAATTGATCAATGAAAATTGGGCAACTAACTAGAACGAATAAGTGACGCATTAGCTTCACACTCGGATTTTTTTTAACTGCATTTGTGTTACTTTTTAAGGTTAGTAAATTTGGTCCAAATTTCTATTTTTATTTTCATACTAAATGTAAATCTGAGGTTAGTATGAAAGCTTCACAATCACCATATTGTATTTCGGTTAATCGAAGAATTTTTGTATTCGATCATTTATTGCACAATATAATTCTATAACCTTCAACCTGCTTGCTCAATACATAATAATTTTTGTCCCAAAATACCACTTGGAAAAAAAATACATAAACAGCCACTTGTACGTGCTTGATCCTCTTCTGTCCCTCTTCTGTCTTCATGCGCGAATTTATCCAAACATCTTTAATTCCGCTCTTGACAATTAACAGATGCTACATCTTGCTAATTAATAGACTAGGCATGAGTTTTTTTGTGGTATCAAATGCTCGCCGATACTTTTTGTTCGACGAATTTTATCTATGCAATGAATCACTTGACGCACACAAAACAGGCGATTTTTTTTTTTTTGGGCATCAAGCAAGATAAATAAGATACGTTGTAGCGATTCATTTATTAAAAGTTGAAATGGAAAAGTTGGTGAGTAAAAAAATATTTCAGGAGAAAAATATTAAGAAAGCGTGTATGGTTAAAAGATAATCTCCATTGCATTGCTGGAATAAGTTTATAATTGATTTTTCACTAAGCAACATTAATAAAGCAAATTTGGCAAACATTCGTTAACCCTGAAAATTTACCTTTGTAAGCCACAAAAACAAAAGATCAATATGCAAGCCCTAATATGTTAACTTAATCTATGAACAATCTATTATAAGATTATTTATGAATGAAAGTGAAATTATGCACAACCAATCATTAATTATAATGATGTGTATCACAACATCGCAAACGTCAGCATTTAAATTGAAAATTAAAAATCTTCACATTGCGCATTGCATAAAAACAGGCGCAAACACGAATGAAGGCAATTTGTTTTCTAGTAAAAGAATTTTCTGAAACAATTTCAACGTAAATTTATCATAAAATATACCACACAATTTTATGTGTGAGATGCTCTTAAAAACTAAAACCAGCATGCAGAACACTTGCTTCATACCGTAGCGAACAGAATCGAAACGCTCCGGGAGCTTCTTGTCGATTGATATCTCACGACTCTCGTCGATCAGTAAGAGTGAAAAATGTAGATCCACAATTTAAAAAATCTCATCGACGAAAAAAAAAACACGCCTCCTCACGAATTCTTCAACATACAAAGCTACAATCGTGTTGATCTGTCTGGAAAAGCATTCTCTCCTCATCCACCACCAAACTTTAACTTCCTCTGCACGGATTATACTCTACTCGAGGAATTTGAAAAATGAATAAACAGACCAGAAATCATGAGCAGGTGGTAAATATCGACCACGTTCATAGGGGGGGGGGGGGGGGGGGGTGTGTGTGTGTGTGTCAAGAGCAACCCGCGTGTCCAAGAAGGTGTAAAACAAGAAGCGAACCAGCCGATCAACGACGACTGATTACCGGCTGATGGATGGGCATGATCAAACGAGAAGATAAACGTGTCTCGAGGATTGGATGGAGTGTGTCGAGAATACCAGACGAGAATATTCCCATCGAACTGGGAGTGGTAGTGTACTGCTATTGAACTGATATTGAGCTGATCCATTGAGACATTCCTTTGCCGCTTAAGAGAAGACCTTGAGATGTTTTGAGAGTTTAATCTTTTCCTGGCTGAGGATTGAAGAACAACATCGAGTGATCCGCTGGAATTTTTTTGAATAAAGTTGGTACAATTTTTCTGGCTGGCTACAGTGGCTACAGTGTTAACATCCAAAAATTGCAGATCTCTCTCTAATCACATGCTCGTTACCAGGCCAACATTTCTATCTGAAAAGATTAATCGCACAAACCGTTTCGCCAGACAAGCCATCGGATCGGACCTTTACGAACATTTTCACGCCAAACCTAGTTGAACCTTGCGGCTGGTCAGAATAGCTGTTCATAGACATTTTCCCGTTAGCTATCCCAGGGTTCGATTTCATCATCGTCATATTGCTATTCATCTCACCGGTTAGTAAAATCACACACGCAACCGCAGCCATTTTCCGTTGTAGGTCACCGTGAGCCGTACATCAATCATGGCGACGGGCACGCAATTTTCGGGAAAAACTTCTACCGTAACACCATCAAGAAAGTCATCGAGCACGATAAAATGAAGGCGGTAACAATCTATAGCGGAGAACGGAAACACACAAAAACCGCAAACTCATACTGAACGCTGGCACAGTTTTAGAGAAAAACACTAGAAAGAGGCAGGCACGCGTGATCCTATTCTCGTACCATACTAGCCTAAACATTCTTGCTCCACAGCAGCATGACGGTAAGCTTTTGTTCATTCACAAAACTTCCCAATACTATGATGCTAAATCATACACAAAACCACGGCCAGAACATCTGAGGCTCGTCAACTTTAAAGGCATAATTGGCGGCGGGCGCAGAAACAAACGCGCAATGTGGCGTTAAATTAACCGGTGCGCACATCAAGGTATCAAGTTGTCTGATGTCTATTATTATGCAATCAAGAATTTGGCCCTAGCATATTCGGGGGCTGCTTGGGCATCAGAATAAAACAACGTCGAGAAGAAAAAAACAACAAGGTTCAAAGATTGCAGGATAATATCTTAGACATCAGAAAATTATAGGCTCCATTTTGGGACCACCTTTAATGAGTCCCGCCGAATGTCTGAAGCATGGCAAGGGAGTTAAGAAGGTCGACGGCAATTTGCAACCATATTTGCTTAGATGTTCTTGAGATGGCCTAGCAGAGGCCCTGAACAGTGTCGCAAGGTGTACTGAGGGAAACACTGGCAAAAGAGATGTCATTTGTATTTTAAACGAAACGGTTATGCATACAAGATCTTTACAGGAATACCTTCGTAAAATCACCTCTTATACGTACCACTTCAAATGCAGCTATGCAAAAGAACTGTTAATGATTCCCTTACATAAAGCATCAACAACATTGAACGTGGTACAGTTAGATTCCTTCGTTTAACGGTGGTCTGACCGTCACTGGATATAGACTGGGTTTATTGATTTACGACCAGAACGCTTATACGTTAATGAGCTATTCCCGCCCTACCAGGATACATTGGGAGGTTCAGGCTACAATCCGGTTAGATAATCTTGCGTTGACCAATTAACGGTTTACATCTTTGTGACTCAATTAGCACCCCAGATATTACTCGCCGGGAAGCGTACAGTTATGGTGCTGGAACTTCAGAAATTATAGGTAGAGAAGTTGTCGATATCTCAAATATCCTAAGGGCTCAAACTCTATTCAGATCGACGTGTTTAAGAGAAATAGCAAAATAATCAGTGCATTATTCACACTTCAAACAACGTGTACAAAGAAATGCCCAACACAATGGCAACATCACTAAAGATTTGCATCTTCTTATCGGCTGAACGCCCCAATTGGTACGGATTAACAGTAGCAGTGCCAAAACAACACCTTCAGCCTACAATCCACCTCTACCGGGCTGGCCTGATCACTTTCGTTTGGCAGCTTTGGAAATCTGACCTCTTCGCTCCAATAATTCTACACTCGCGGTTGCCTCCAACACGGCAGCAGCAGCCATCATCTCGTAGGTCAAATATCTTCAAAGTTTGCAGCGTTGCAAACGCTACATGATGCTTTAGGGACCTCTCGAACATACTACCAGCCTCTTTTGGTTTTGTCAAATACCAAAGGAAATGTGGCAATTCCCGTGTTTTCTAAACCCGTGGCATACGGTCTGAAAAGGATTGTTTTTCCTCAAGCGGAACGAACAATGGAGGTTAAGTAGACAAGACAAGGGGAGGGGATAGAGAAGTGCAAGGGAAACATAGCACAAGTGCCGGTGTTGCATCGTAAAAGTCGGGCGGTAATGCACGCAGAAGACGCCATTTTTTCTCCGTTTGCTAAAACAAACGGATGCACCATTGCGCCAGCAGTAGCGCGGTAGCAAAACAATCGCGGCTTGATGAGGTCTTTCACAGTTCAGCAATTTCTACAAATAACACTGTCGGTATCTGAGTGTAGATATCTAAATCGTGGCATGGGTTTATCTGCTTTGATCTAGGTGCTGTACATGTGTATATGATTGCCAACTTCTGATCACTTGGAATTTTTTGTATAGATTTCGCTAATGGCCTTAACCTGTTCGTATCGGTTGGATGAAGATAGAGAGTGTTTTAGATTTCCGTGGATTTATATAACTCAATTTACTAAAACATCTGTTAAACTGAAACAAAACTTCAAAGAGAATGTTGTCTAGTTGTCCACAAAATATTCCACACGAGTTTCTAAATAATTCCTAGACAACAGTTAGGCTCAGTTTAAAAATCAACAATCCCTCTTCTTTTCTTCCGGAACTACATAAACATACAAGGTGAATGGCACCGAAGTGCCAACTTCATGCCCATGGTAAGCTAGTACGCAAGTTCCAGCAAACAGACCGTAGGATGGTAATTGGATGCGCTTCGTACACGCCGTCATCGTAGTTCAAACGGCGTTTCACCAGGCCAGTGACATACGACGACTATTAACCTAGCTCCCCGAACGAACCTCTCATACCATTCACTCTAGCAGCGTGCCGGTAGCTTCCATCCAGCGTAACAACCTACAACAAACCAGGGACATAGATACCGAAGGCATGATGTGTCGAATCCAAAGCAAACCATCGACAGAGCACCGCCATGTTCAGCCAGCGTGTTGCATTTCGAATTTCACCGCACTTTTCTCAAACGTTGTCGGAAAATGTCTCCAAAGCAAGAGAAAACCTTCCCGACCCGACCCTTCACAAAGGGGGCACACTTGAGACAACTTCTATAAGATTAGGTATCCTGCCTGCTTCAAGAAAATCAAACAAACTTGTAAAACCGGAAGTTACTCAAAGTGAAATTGATACAAAATTTCACACCGACTCATGGTAGAGAAGTTCGATCCATCAGCAACCGATGAAGTATAGTTTTTCGAGCCTCAAAGGGGATGAAGATATTGATCTTTCTAATACCGGCTTAGATTAAATAAGGGTCAAGCTCTATAGCCGAAATGTGCGACTATGCCCTGTAGATAGTTATACTCTTTAAGGAAAGGTTAAAAGGTTACGCTATCGATGAAGTTATCCAGCGCAACCCAACTTCTGACTCCGCTCACTTTAATATACTCTCCCCTACTCCTTTGCCATAATTTTTCGGATTTGATGGCAATAATGTTTGGGTAAAGTGACTCAACTCCTCGCTAGAACCCGGCGCTCCAAATGCACAAAACCCAGACTGGCTGGAAATCGTGTCCCAGCTTCCTTGGGCCGTGTGTTGTAATGCTGCGAAACCTTATAACACTGCTACGAAAGGCTACGACGAAATTTCGACTCAATTTCGACGTTCCGAAACCATTCTGGCCATATTTCTTCCGAACCTCCACCTTCACTGAAAGCAGGCAACCCCTAACATCACTCCTTCTTTGGGGCACTACCAACCAATTCAAGACATGTCGCGTTGTGAGTGTATATTTATCTCTCCGGTCTAGCAGCACCAAGTACAACCGAGGATGATGGTGACGATGATGGTGCGGTCCAGAAGGATGTGGCGGAAGAAATGAAAACTCTAAAGGAACAATGAGCTCACGGCGGCGACTCAATCGTGATAATTTATGATCGTATCTGTCGGTAACTTATTCACCCTTTTCGCGTTCGGTGTTTCACATCTCCGTGCCATAATTTTTGTGTACTGTGTTGCTGTTTTTCTTTTTTTCAGAAATTCTGTGGTCTGTCTACACTCAATTATCGTGCGATGATTATTGGGAACTGCACCACCGTTAACTAGCTATCTGGCTGCTGTGTGATCGTATCGACTGGTAGTTTATTCCATCAGGACCTCTTCTTACGGGTCAGTAGGACACATTTTCTAGGTGACAGATGGTGCTTGGGCGTTTTGCTTCAGAGGACCACAGAATTCCTCACCCAATGAACCGTAGGGTACGCGCTAACCACAAATCGTGAGTTCACAAATGTCACGCAGAGTTCCAATTTGCGTACCGTGATCGATTTGACCTGTCTCTTCCGAGGCTCCGAGACCCAAAACAAAACGACACCACCAACGCAAAGCACCAAAGCTCCGTCATGGTTTTTAACGATCGCGGGAAGCTCTGTCCGTGTACACACAGTGCGTGCTCAGCTGGTCATTGCTCACAATTGTACTCACTCTTCCGTTTGCAAACGGTTCTAGGCTTGAATGTGCGTGTGGCAAACGACCAACAAACAAACGGTACCACAGCAGAGGGCTGTTTTGACATTGACATTTATCGCCATTCGTAAACTCACCACCGACAAAGACAACAAATCGATAAATGGACCTAAACTGGGCAAAAGAAATCTTCCTTCCCCGGTGGAGCACGGAACAACGAGCTCCAGTTCTGTCAATCAATCGATATCGGTACGCACGTCGCGTGCTGTGGGTAGGCTGAAGACTCCCCGCCGCTATATGACAGCCTAATGACAGACTGTCATTCTGAAGGTCCAGTGTATGCGCAACCCGAGACCGCCCTAAATCGATCTTCTTCAGACAGAGTTCGGCACAGTTGATCGATTGAGAGCGCCAAATTGCGTATCCATATCGACCGCTAGTGTACGTTACATGTTTTGATACGATAAAGTTTGGAAGATATGGTCAACGAGGTAGAATTGCGATAGCAGGGTCTTAGGAAAAGGGACACAACATTGTGGCCTTTCCTGTGTGGCCTTCTTGTCTGCCATCTGGCCATCTGTTTTGTTTTTTGCTGCTGCTGGTGTTGTTGATAATTGACACGTGAATGTTCACAACCGAGCAGCCATATCGTAAGTGATATTAATATTTGCCTACTACGCACCCATTTGCGATCGCTTGGCAACCGCTCTGGCAACGCTCTTATCTATATGAGGAACTGCTTGTTTATCATGCACGCATTAAGTGACAGAGTTGTTTCAGAGTCGGTGTTGGCATAAGACTACACTATCTCGCTCATTAACAGCATTGATTTGGTAGTTCTAGACAAACCAGCGTCATCTTTAATGTACGATTTTTTACAGCTTATTCATTAAACAGATGGTGATTTCTTCGAAAACAGACCATCAGCAAATTCAACTCCAACTCCAAATCTTAAAATTTCATTACGGATCTAGTCCATTGGCACAGTATCCGACGCAACGTCGACTTCGACTCCGATTTCCTCAATACACATGATGCAATCTCCAGTAAGATGGATTCAATTGCTGCAGATGTGATTGAAGATGTATCCATTTGCCTCATCAGCTGATCGCTGATTGATAATTATTCATGGCTAGTTATCGATTGGCAAACGTAAAGGCTCTTCTCTGGAATTGCTTTGTGGCTAATAATTATTACCCAAGCTCCAGAGAGGAGTTGATAGTTGATGCTCTTTCGCTTCGAAGAAAGAGTTATTTTATTCGCCAGGTATTACGACATAGCAATTCAGACCACCGCCAACTAATATCTGAAATCTGAAATAATTTAGGACATCTTATCTCTCAACTATCATAATAGCATCCTGTGCCAATGCTAATACAGACATTTCACATCCAAAAACATCACAGTCATGAGTGGTAATGGAAAAGACATACGACTTCCTTCTTCCTAACAGCAGAACGATAATCGAGACAATTACATAGAACAAACTTTCTAGAACCCTGTCCAGCTAACAGACCCCACTCCTTCTTCATCACTGGTGCTATAATTTATGTTTACCAAATTATTACCCCTCAAAACACAAAACTCCAAACCTTTAGAGAACACCAACTTGGAGCGCTATTATAAGGCGCCTGTCTATTATAGAGCTGAAAAAGTAAGATAATTTGGGGCTTTCCATCCAAGAAAAAAAAGCACCCCGTACGAAAGGTAAAAGAACTCATCATCGACTAAATTAGGAGCAAGGGAAACCTCCTCCCAAAGAGTGCGGAAATCAAACAGAACGAATCGTACCACCGAACAACCACATTCTAATAGCACAGATGGAAAGTCGAGAAGCACTCAAGAACCTTCAATTTCTATTTCCTTCGCGTCAACCCATTCAAACTTGAAGCCTCGTGTGTGTGCCTCGCCTTTCTAAAGAATACGGGGCGTACGAATCTGAAACCAATTACAAAATTTGTAAACCACCTTCATCCAGCGTTCCGAACGCGCTACCAACCACGATGCATGCTGCTGCAAAACAGATCGAGAATCCGTATTGTTATGCCAAATAACGTTCATTGGAGGTGTTTTTTCTTTCAACTGCGCCTCACTGCCATATGTGCGCCAGATCTCACCAGGCTCAACCAGCATGGGGCTGCACTCCAAGAACATGTAAATGGGTTCATTGAGCTTTCCGTTCGAAACAATGCGAATGGTCGCCGTACAATGACCACCGAACACAGCGTACCTTCATCGGTTTTTTCTGCCCAGAATCCATTTCAGCAACACACAACATATCCTCCACGTGCCTCCACCAAGCCCAAGCGGCGCCGATCATTACCTTGCCCACTGTTTTTGGGAGGGTTTCCCCGGAGATTGGCTTAAGAACCTAACTTCCCTCCATGCCGTGGTGCCACATACGGCGAGAATGATTCATACCGCAACTATTAAACTAACTCCAGCCACGAACCATTCACGTGCGACACGGTCTCCTTTTGAGCTCTTTTGACGTAATGGGTTGAACGCGATGCAAGGAACGCGAACTGGCAGACCTACCAACAGGATTGCGCAAGTAGGATTCTTGCCGCGCCAGAAACACTTCTCTGGTCTTTTAGAAGTACCAGCCACACGTTTCTTTCGACTCAAGACAAGATCAACAATGGTCACTTAGGATTACCAGATCAAACATCAACACAGTCCAGGCATCCTCGTTCTTAGTTTACATCGCCGCCACAATGCAGCATTGTAATGAATTAGCAAAAGCACTCCTTTTAAATGTAATGCACAAATTTGTTTTTTTTTTAAAGACTGAATAATGAAGCAGCAGCAGTAAGAGCGTCCTGAAGCTACTCATTAAGAATTTAAGTACATCTTCAAAACAAAACGCTTTACAGCATCCCACACCAAATCCCTTTCTTTGGCATTAGAAATTGCAAGAACCTTCGCCTCGTCCGGTCGTGTTCCGCCCGAACACGATCAGCCACCAACGCCGCAGGTGAACCAACTCGGTCTTGGGAGACTAGTTAAAGAGTTAAATGACCATTTCTCAGAGTTCTCATAGATTGTTTAGCTCCCCAGAGGTAATGAACAGGTTTCGCTACACACGAGTTTGCTATTTAATTGCAAATGCACATCACGCGGTACCCAGAGGACAGAATATTAAATGAAGATCACATTCGCTACCGTCGTCCAGACCAGTCGACAGAGTGCATCGTCACACCGCACTGGTGAGGTTTGGTTTTGTCCCGATCAATTGTCTGCATGATGCAACGGGCAACTAGGAAACACGACCGAATCGATTTCTCCCGAACGATTATGCCATCGTCAGGATAGCCTGAAGTCAATATCCACCACTGCTGTTCCGGTTGGAGGCAACAAAAATGGTGAAGACGCGAGACAAATTGCATAACACAAAGAACCCATAAAGCGCCTTTTTTGGGAGAATAACTATCCAACCACAGCACGAAATCTATATGGGACCTGATTAGTGTTGGCAAGATACTTCCACTAATCCAAAAACTCCCTTGAGATGATGGGCACCTTTGGATATGCTTTGCTGACTGCTAAACCAGAGACCAGAGAAACCAGAGAAAAACGCATAAATTTACAAATCACAACTCACATCTCGCTACCCCGGACTGTCCTGCCCGAACGTGACTGAAATGGAAGTCGCGGGCAGGTATTGAGGATCGGAAAGGGACGTATTGTTTATGCTGCTGTTTTAATGTACCATTACTTACTTCGTGTCTGCAGCGAGCATTGGTTTTCAGCGGCAGGGACGCCACATCCGATGTACACCTTGAGGAACTTAGCAAGGGTTTGCTGTAACCCATTCTGCAAAACCCACCACGACGTCCAACTCCATTTCCACCAATGCCCGACTCGAGGTATGAAAGCAACACTCAACACAGTGGTTGGGTGACAATTTTTGGCGCCTTAGTTTGCGACAAACCCCAACGGCCCCAACACGGCTTACAAGCAAACCCAGGGGCCGCAAAAACTCCCGACGCATAAAGGTCAGCAGTGGCGTGACCCGACAAACTTTGCTCGGGATTGACGATTCTCGCGCCTTGGGGCTGGCGCCAAGTTTAGTCAATTGAAAACGAGACTCTCATGAATCATGAAGCTGTAGATCACGAAATAAATACATCATTCTCGCCGTAAGCTGGATTCTACTGAGCGTAATGTCAACACATCGACCAGCCAGCCCAGATTGGGACCATTTCAAGGTGTGGAAGCGCTACATGTTCCTTCAACAATTTATGACAATCATCTCCGGTACGTCACTTTGGTGACTTTGATGATTGCTTCAGGAAACTCAGGAAATTTTCGATCCGAATTCCGGATATTCCAAAACGACAATCAATCATTGCTATTTGGTGTTTTTTCATCGTGGTTCCAAAAGTCCACAGAATAAACAACGTCACACGTTCCGTTATCAGGAGAAAAACACGCACAAATCGAGATAACAACTGTGATTCCCGGAATGTCGCACAAGACATCAATTTGCCATAATGTCATGCAGACTATGTACGAATAAAACGACAAAAAACTAAATTTCCCAAACACCTTCACGTGCTTCAGAGACGTACAACAAAAATGCAAACCGTGCCGCAAGACACATTTTGAACAGTCCAACGCACCTCCCTGAAGTGCTATTTTAGGATGAAGACACCGCCAACTGGTCTCTATTGGATTGGGTGGGGTGAAATTAGTGTTCGCTTTGGGGTATTAAAAATAAATTTGTTCCCATCGGCTAATCGAACATCGGTAGCGAACACACCCCGGACCCATCGGTATGTAACGCACGCGAGGATATCCGACGGAACGGGCGAGTGGTTTCCCCCATTTACAACACGCAAGCAACACGGAGACACAATAAGATATTGCATCTTGGAGAATTGGTGTATTTTGGGGACACGTTTGGCCTACTAACGGTCTACCCATATGCCGAGAGGTACAACACTATTTCTGGAACATGTGACAAATAGTCACATCGATTGACCTCCCAAGTACGAATCGTTTCTTTACCATTTCCCAACCTAGGCTTCTAACACGTAAGTCATACGATTTTTGGAGTTCTGAGCGATTGGATTATATTCATTTGATATGGCTTCTTGGCAAGAGACATATTATTGGGGGGAATGTTTTTGCATTCGTGATCCGTGATTTGTGAAATTTGATTCTGTGTTATAAATGTCGGAACACCGGAATCGCAACAGCATTATTGATTTACTCTCACTACGCGCAACAGCAACAACCAAAACCCGCGCAATGCGGCTAGTAATAAGCGGTTTCAATCAAAACTTTTTTCACCAAACTTTGGCCCGCCTCTTGTATTACTAGACGAAAAAGAAAAATAAAGTATCTGCAGCGGACTTGTGTTTGCAATATTGACGAAAAATGCAAAGTAAGGCAATCTTTCGTCATTGACGCTGTCAAAAGCTTGACAGCTTTTGAGCCTCATTACCCGCGGCCCGAACAAGAAAACCGGCACCGGGATCCGTTTTCCAAAGCTACTACACTGGATGAAAAATCGTGTAGCCGCCGCTGGCAGCGCTCTTTTGCGCTCTAGCGTGATGGAGAAATTGCTCGCTTTCGTCCCCGCCAGGTCAAATGACCTAACGCTTAAACGAGCTTCTCTCTTCTTCGCTTGCAGATATAGCCCAGGTTCGGGGAGGCATCTTAAGCAGCGCTCCCGAGCGCTCTTATTGAACGATGCATGTTTAGCGACACTTAGGTCGTTTGAGTAGCTCCAGCCGAAACTGGCCCCAAGCTTCATGACTTTGCGTCGCGGCGAGCAGTCGAAGCCCGTGAGAAATTTTCCTAACCGATATACCACCGGACACCACCACTAGTTCCCACTGGACTGAGCCCCGCTTAGGACCACCCCCTCCCTGATCGGTAGCGCAACTTCACAATCAACTCGCAAAGATAGGAGTTTGGCAAACATACCGATCCGATTGGGGAAGACAACAGCAAAAAGAGAAATAGTTGAGGGCGGTCGGCAGGACCTATGGAAGTTCCGAAAGAAGGACCGTAACGCCTTCCACGCCGGCGGCTACCAATATCCATGCACACAAAACCCTGTAGCGGCATCAATCGGCGGCTAAACTATTGGTTCGCGTTTTGAAATGGTAATACTTTGCAGTGTTTATTTGGCGAAAAAACACCAGTTACCTCACCGGGCCACCAGCCTACAGACCAGAAGGTGGCAATAGCCAAAAGCCTCTCCCCCGACAGTTTTTTGCAGGGACCCTTTCGTGGACGAAACACGGCAAAACCGAGCTGGTCATTCGACGACTTTGCCAAATGCTGGGCTTTCTTCTTCGCTCGCACCATCGTAGCGCGCTGCCAGCAATGAAATCGAAAGTGCACGATTTTAATTGTCGTGATCAATTAAAATGCAAACTTCCCCACCGATGTTTAGTCTCTGCATTGCGCACTTTCTGCGCGTTTTCATGCTACCGTGTTGCCTGCCTTCGACGCTCGACACCAACCAAAAAAAGGGGCGTCTGCGACGACTGCGGAAAAGGTTATTTTGGCTGTTTGTGCAAAGTTTGCTAAATTGATACCAACCCCGCACACACACACACGAAGCACTCCACGCGGCTGTGTAATGTAATACGAGGTTGCGTACCGAAGATGGACGTTTTTTTCCTGTTTCATTTTTTGACCAACGGAAATGTTAGGCGGAAGTGCGCCTAACAAAGGTTTGCGGTCCTCGTGGATGTGTCCGCCCTACCGGTAAAGATGGACTGGCTACATGTAATGGACGATGGCTTTTCCACGCACACACACACACACACACGTCGTGAGCCTAACTTTCTTTTTTGGCCAAGAAATTGAGTGAGGATCCAGCATCTGGTGCGGTATGCAGCATGCAGAAGGATGTTATTATGTCGAACATACCAACACGAAATTATCCGCCGCATTGTTGTATCTCCCTCCTATGAAGAGGCAAGCAAGCAGAGCTCGCATGTGTGCAAACAATTTTCCAACCAACTTCCTCCGAGTAACTTACACCGAGCGTAATGCTCCGCAATTTCGTGTGTTGCAAAATATCATCAACGGTGACCAATTTTCGAGCAGTTGTACCGTTTATCGTATCGCCCAGGCTCTGCCTTCGGAAGACCTCGCACGGTGCCTCGCAAATGCATAACCAGCAAAGTTCCATCAGCTATGGTTCCATGTGGTTTCGTATCGAAAACGAAAGTGAACTTCGCCTTGGTTGCGATAACACAGCCGAACGTTACATGTGTCTACACCTACGGCCTACACCTTGGCCCCCAAAATCTTTTTTTTTTCCTAACCCGTCGACACGGGGAGACCACCGTCATGGAAGCAAACACTAATGCGCACCCTTGAAATGTCTTGTCCCGGGCGGGCGGACCCTACCAATCAAGGGGCGGAATGGGAAAATCACCACACCGCACATAAGCGAATAAATGATGCACCACACAAACCGAGCAATGATCGGCCATCGAGACCTTACCAAATTATACCACAAGCTGATGGTTTAAGTACGGCTGGCAAACGCGAAAAGACAAGTGAGTAGAACGTGCGTGTAACCGCTGGTAATGCTTTTACAGCTTCCAGCGTAATTCGGCTTTCTCCGGGTGGTGAAGCTTTTGCGCGATATTGCGTCTTGGCACACAGAAAGCGTTATCTGGAGGTAACAACCATAGCGAGTGTGTGTGAGTGTGTGTCCAACAGATCCACACTTAACGTACCGAAAGCTACTGATTCTACTTAATAGCTGGGTGTGCGGTGTTGAACATCGTGTGGTAATACACCAATGAGATAATCACACTACACCGAACCCTAGCAATTCAGTAGCCAACAAGATGTCTCGTACGCTCGTGGTTATTGCATTAAATTCGCAACTGTTTCGCAGGCGCCCACCTCTACACCAAACAATGCGGCAGCCATAGGCTACACCCTTAACTCCTTGAAGCTCCGCATAGCAAGTGCTCCTTGGCAAGCCCGAAGGTGGCGAAGCGCGCGTGTATGTATAAATAATCATTAATCATAGTATTTTAATGGTGAATGCATCGAATGCCTGAAGGCTAACTTCACATCCTTTGTGCTCCGAACCAACTCTACCACCAATAAAGGTGCTCAGCAGACTCTCTCCTGCTTTAACGAACGCTGTAACGAGACCTCTTGCAAAGAATAAAGCAAGGACATCTCACTATTTCGGCAACAGTGTTCACAATATCCTTAGTATTTGGACAACATTTCTTCGCCATGCCTTTGACGTTTCACTTTTCTTTTCCAACTAACTAATGGCTACCTGTCTAACGCTACTCCTGTGCACTTTGGATTCTGACAACCGTAATGGAGCACCTTTTCTAGTCTATGCTCGACAGTTTGATCGCTAGTACCTTTCAACCTAAACCGTCTCGCCTAGAGAGGGGTGTGCTCGCTAGTAACAGTATCTACACACACTGGAATTCCACAACTAATTGTTGCGAACGGACAGCATGTTACTGGGGGTTAAGCGACGTCGTCGTCCACCGATCATGCACATACGCTGGCACTCCTTGGTCGCCTTTGCTCCTACCCACGACGTACGCTACAGCAGAGGTCCTCCCCCTCCAATACAATGACCGTGAACTTTCGCCTACTCGAGTTTACATGCGCACAAAGCAAAGACAACTGCCCCCGTAGGGAGCGCTTAGAGTACGTGTCAACTCACGCGCATCGCACCACTAAACAGCATCCCTGCTTCAGAAGGGTGATCATTGCAGGGCGTCCAATTCCGGGCTGGGGTTGAATTTAATTCCAATTTCACCCATAACTCTGTGTGTGAGTGCATGTCATGATCTCGTGATCACGCTCGTTTGCGTTTGCGCGATGCAAAAAAAAAATGCATCGCGCGACCTATTCGATCATACCGGGCATAGACCGGGCGGGCAGGAGCCGGCACATTCCGAAACGGGACGCACGCCAAAGCCAGCCTGCCATCTGGACAAGGATGACAACGATCAGGGAAAAACTGTGCCATCAGCAAAACGTGCATCTAGAAATTCGAGACCGCACACCCGGTCGAGTAACGTCCTCCTGTGTGGAAACTTTCGCTCTCTCGGGGAACTCTCGGATGGGAAAAAGTAGATTTACCGCTTTTGCTGACCATAATGCATCATTGGATATTAAACGAATTCGACAGTGACTTGCCACCAAGTATGTTGGCAGCAGCTATACGTGCCGGAAAAGTGAAATTATATGAATTGAAACGTGCGTTTTTATAAATACAGATGATAAATGCACGACTTAATCTAATAATTCTCATGACCCCAAGAAATTGACCCCTTCCACTCAATCCTATCAATCGGTGCCGTGAATCACCCAATAGGTCAGCGTGACAAACATATTGGAAAATCAATACATATACCACCAAACACTCTGGGCAAAACGCCACACGATTACACTATCTTTTACGATGACCATCCCTGAACCGCCAGCGTCATACTCACAGCACACAACGCAGGCTGAAATAGGCCATAAACACGGTCGTTAAATCGATAAAAATAAAACAACCCACCCGCAATCCTCCACAACTCCCAGTAGGCTGAGAAAAGTGAGGTCGTGGTTGCGGTGCATCGATGACGTGAGACCCCCAAAAGGAATCGAAAGCCCCCAAACCACCTTTCATCTAATCAACCATTGTGCTCCCATGGGCATGGACATTCACGATACGCGTTCGGGCTAGGACGGAACTAGCAGACTATGCAAAAGTCCAACTGCCATCCACGAACACTCACCAACAATCGATCGAGCCCTCTTGGTGGAAGATATGGTTAATCGTGAGTCGCCAGATCCCAAATATGGGTCAAAAGAATCTTTATTCTCACGCCCCCAAACGATCAAGAGCGCGCCTTGGGGACGTGAACGGAGAAATTATCTTCGGTTCGGGAAGTTTCTGATACGACACATACACACACACACACATGCATAGCAAACCGATGGAAAGAAGCAGTATCATGAATTTCACTCCGGCCTAGCTGACTGGGACCGTATTTCACAGCCTCTCTAGATGCCCCCAGGGGTATAGAAGAAAAGCCTTTCTGTCCTCCCGTGCGAGCCAACCTTGCACACTAGTTGAACCGTGTGTGTGTGTGTGTTGGTGTGCTGGCTAATTTGGAACCACACGCCATTGCAGCTGATGTTGTGCCCCTGGTGGTACAGTGCTAGTTTTTGCCATAAACCGTTGAGTGGAGTTTTATTGAAGAAAAATATGGAAATAATCCAACCGCAACACAGCTAGTGCAGGCATATAGCTCCGGGGACAGAAAGTTGCTGATTCCCATAGAGCAGCGATACTATGCCTAACCCTTGCTTAACCGTCTGCTTCATCATCGATCGACACAGCGAGCGAATCTTCACCGATCAACAACACCAGACCTTCCTTCTCTCAGCGCTATGAGCTTGTGAGTCATTTACCAACCCTGGCCGATAGCCAGAAGCAACACAATACCGTCCAGATCAGTAAAAGCATGTTCAGGAATGAAAACTTCGCTTCATGTAGCCGGACTCTACCGCTTTCTTTTCCTTCTGTTTAGAAACAAAACTCCCATACACTCGCTGGACATCATACCTTTGCCGAAGCACACACTCCGATCGCCAACTTATTTCTTCCATATCGGAGAGCGAGAATCATGCCTGAACGAACCGTCTTGAGACTCCTAGGCATTTTGGAGCTCTATTTTGAAGTTCGTCCGGCGTATATCCCCGACCGAACATTACTACCCCTCTCCAAACTATATGACCCTCCCCGCTTGAATGGTGTTCGTCCATTCGCTCCGGGGCAGAATCGATCGACAAGCGAAGAAACCTGTGAAGCCCAACTTCAAACACATTAGCACAAAGTCTCGATCACTTCTCCTTTCCCTTTCGTACACGCTTTTTCCATGCTTCATCGAACCTTTTGCTCAAGATTACAGGCAATGATACACGCGCGTCATTGGCTAGTTTTCCTCCGTCTCTATCACACTCTGATACTTTACTCCCGTTCGAAGTATCGTTCACTATCGAAATTCAAAATAACACACCGCACGGACGTTGTCTATGCTGCGGACAACCTTAAATGCCATCGTAATCACAATGATTAGACACCGAACGCCTCCGCAGCCTAGATTGTTTAACCTGAATGTGATCAGAAGGCTCGCACAGTTATCAAAGCCCTTGCACGTTGAAAGTACAGCACTTTAGAGAGCTCGATCTTGAATCCAACCTAGCGGTCTATGCAAATCTGCTTTCTACACAACACTCCAATGAACATTGATTTTCATCTCAATTACTGCTGCCACACAGCAACTTTAGCTGCCTGTGGGGCAAACCGAAAACAGAAACAAAGTAACATTTTTTGTGCACACAAAGGACCTGTCCGCGCACGCGCGCACAGGAAACAACCTGTTCGCCCTATCAACGTCTTGGACCACTCACTGTCTCGGGAACACAGGGACGATTGGTGCACGTAGCAGTAATCATAAATAGGTCATCCGAGGGACTGGGGACCATGCAAGGAAGAAAGCCTCACTCAGCAAGGAGATTGGTTGTGAAATGGCTGTAGTTGGTTAATTTTATTGCTTCTCCAGGATGAACGCTCCCGGAGGGAACAATTGCCCCAGCCTGTTGTGGCCCAGTTTATGGAGAAAAGAAATGTAACCCTGATTTGTCGAAGGGTCGAGAGGAGTCAAACCACAGAATTGTTACGAACTAATTTACCTAAATATAGACACTAACTCTGCTCATCACTCAAAACCAAACCTTGGCTATGTAAAACCGGACGGGAAGATTAGCCAAGCCTGGGAGCTATCAAAAGTGAAAGGATGTACAGATGATTGGATGCGCGTTGCACTCAATTTTTTTATGCATTTTATCATTATTGATCGTTAAGAAATTTATTTTACCTGACCCACCAAACCACCAAAGGGTTCCAACACATTGCAATAAATCAATCCAATACGGTAATGGATTATTTAAGGCCATAAAATGATAACCTTACAGGTTTCAAATTTTACTGCCACGAAACAAAAACGAGTCCTAACCAACCAGTGGGCAATAACGACGAGTACGAAGATGTTGTGGACTTCTTTTTACGATCAATACGTTCCTTACATGTACACCGGAAATTACATACAAGAACAAAATGGCCAACGCCGATAGGGCATGCATTGGAGCGCCTGTGAAAAAGGGAAGAAAATGGAGAAGTGAACGGATGAAACAAACCCACGAGACCTGTCACGCCGGTGAGCTGCGACCACCAACATCTTGCGGGACGACAATCCTTCGGTATATAGTCATCCAATTAGACGCATAAAAAATCTAGCCATATTTCAACCAATTTTAAGACCTTTCTCCTTTCGACCGGTCGCGCCTTCTCCACGATCACACACGCACACACACAGGTGCCTACCGCTATCCCATAGCATCCAACCAACCCTGGGGATTGGTGCATTCACACGGACCCAACCCTTTTTTGTTGTTGAACTTGACCTATCCACGGTTAAATCTTGTATGTGTTCCTTCAACATCCATAGGTCATTCGCTTGAGGAGGGACAAAGAATCAATAACTTATTGGAATTATCGCTCTCGTAAAATTCAATCCTTCGGATTCTTGATCTTTGATCCTATGTTTAGGCAAGAATGTCTCAATCTCAAAGGGAACCAGTTGAAAAGGAAGTTCTCCATAATAGGCGTCTAACCTCAATCAAAAAATATTTGTTTGTAAACAATTAGCTAATATCTATTCATTAGGATCTGTAAATAATTAATTAATATAAAATCAATCATTTGTCACTTCAAACAAATAATTAAACCTAACAGTACCTTACATTAAATTTTACAAAATATAAAACCAAGTTGTTGCTAACACGGATTTAACTTTTCAATTAACATTCACGACATTCTAGCACTGAATGGTTGAATGGTTTCCACTACACAAGCGAAAGGCCCTTTCCTATCAGCGATAAGCATCGCAACCACCGAATTCCACTGCGCATGTTGTTGCTGTTTCAATTATCATTCCAGCGACACCAGTAAACCGATCGCGCGCCGATTTACGTCTCGCAGTCAAGCCAACCGTCAACCAACCATTGAGCAAACCATTCATTCAACAAAACAACTGCAAAGAAATTTAGATTGGCAATCTTAAACCTCTAACTGTATGCTCAGGAAGACCACTGCTACCACGCCGACTCCGGTGTTTCAAAGCCCACCAACCCTTCATCAACTCTTCCACTGCCTGTGCGAATCCGCTCCACGGAAAGTGAAACCATCCTTTTAGCCATTCTTCACTTTGCTGCGAGCTTTATTGCACTCTAAACCGGGCCATGCGCTCAGGATCCCCCGATAGTCGTTAGCTAACGTACGCACGGCTCGTAACGGTTCGGTTGGCTTGGAAACTTCGACGCGATCAGACGACGAACTTGACCGTGACGGCTTACTCAACGCGACTTCCCGTGGTCATCACAGGGGGCAGGTATCGCCGACCTGTGGCTATAAGCGCCCCCCCCCCCCCCCACCACTCTAGCAAAATAATCGAACGGATCAAACCAACAACAAACTAACACTAGAAATTCATGAGCCACAATTTGCGAAACCAAAAGAGAGAAGGCAAGCACGCTAAAAGCTGTTACATTCCCGGGTAACGACGACGGAATGGAGTCCCGGAGTCCCGAAAAAATACCAAAAACCGTTCATTCCGCGCACATCGCGTTCCGGCGTCTAACGGGAAATGCAAACGGAACGGCACCCAATGTCCGGCATTCAGCCGCAGTTTTAGTACGGCCGGGGTCAGCGGCTATAATTACACGATCACGATAGCGCGAGTGGCTTATCTGCCACTTTTAATCAGATGTGATTTAATTACACATTGAAACGCAGTCACACTGATGGGGATTTTGGTCCCGTACTGTCGAGCGTGCACGCATATGTGTAGATGCGCAAGCGAAGATGTTGAGAAAGGACGGCGATCGTCGTACTTGTTGACGATGTTTGTCTCGCGCGGTGGTGAAATCGTTCGTCAGCGATAACAACACAGATGAAGGGAGTAACGACGACGACTCTCGAATGCGATACCGACATATCTCATCTGTGGTAATGCGTAATGTGGGCCCCCATTCTCTTCGCACGGTCGCGCATGGATCCTCCATCTCCGTATCATCTTCGTCGAGTGTGGCAAAATAACGACAAATACTCACCTTTTTCTGGGTCGATGGAATGCACAGCTCCTTATCTGTGGGTGAAAAAAGCAGAGCAAGAAAACAAACAATCTTTAGTACATATCAGACACTCTTGCACAAGGCTGTTTTAGGATGTGATAAAATCAAGAGACGAAGAGAGCGAGACACCAACAAACCTTCCCCAACGAAAATAATATCAAGTGATAAAGCTTTGAGTTGCGTTTTTTTGTTCTTCGATGTCGTGTGCTTTTAATTTGGAAAAACACACATGAAAAACGGCACAATACATCGATGGCAGATCCTGTCGACCAGTTGGAACCGGAAGATATGTTCAATATTTAATTAATTAGCTCCCCGGTAACGGTCTTAATGAGGCGTGAATAGAATGGATTAAGGCAATCAAAGTCATCAACACAAGCCTCATAGATCCTTCCGACCGTTGCTGTGACCGGTGTTTGAATCTAGCCAACCCTCCCAGGTACGAGATAACCTCACACTAAGGCCATAAATTGTCCCGCACTATGCTACATTCTTTCTTCAATCAAGAATTTTATCACGCAAGAAGCGAGCGACTCATTAAAATAAAACGCATCGTAATGATGCAGTTCTCCCGGGAAGGTTCCTCTGTTGCGATGTGCTGACAGCTGTATTTTCCCCAGACCACAGTGGGTTCGATCGTTTTCTATGAAGCCTTTTACACCCTTCGCCTATTAAATTTTGTGGCAGAGGTCTCGTAAACCGAAGAACAGGTGCCGAAAAAACAGAAGAATAAAGCAGAGCGAATCTGAGAAATCCCTTTTTTTCAATCGAAAGTCAGAAAGAGCATGCGGAGAAAGAATTCTTGCCCACCGGAACTCTCCTCAAGCGGTGGACATTGTCTGTGAACTTACGCCGACGACTAGGGTTCAGAGACGAGTGTCGAAAGCACTCCAAAATTAAGCGAACTACACAAAAAGGATTGGAAATCGGAAAACCGGTCGTTTCATATCACCGGGACATGTTGGTTGCAAGACGCCAAACCGGATACCGTAGACCACCACCATTCATGTTACCTCCCGGCGTGAGGTTCTGAAGATTGGGCCATCCTCTCGCAACCGATATCCGAGGGCTGATTTATTGCTGTCCACGTTTGTCCCGGGACAACACCAAATGCATCGACCCCCACACACCATCCGGGAGGATGGTAGGAGAGATAGTTTGGCAGCATAACACAGCCTCACCGGACGTGGATTACAATTTATTCAACAGCAGCACACCGCGAACACTTTAATCACTTCTCATAAGCAGTTCTGGAGGAGTTTTTTTTACAGCTTTTCTTCATGGTTTGTTGCTTTGTTTTCCGCAGTCGCAGTTCCAGCAAACCGAATCAGGAGTCCTCGCCCGTGCCTGACAGGCTACCGACAGCACGGCGACATGATATCTCGCAGAAAGCCGCGCAAAGGCTACCGACAGCTTGACAGCAGTTGGTGAGCTAAAAATGAAAGGTGTTGTTACCGGCACGGCGGCTGGTTGACTTGTTTGTTTGTTTGTTTGTTTACTTAATTATTCACGATTATTTACTTTACCCGGTGGGATTACAATGTTGCCATCGGAGGTGTGCACAGTGTAACGATCTCTCATTTTTGCATTTCAAGTTGTTCTTTTTTTTGCCTCATTGGCAACTGCAACTACTCGTCTTTCCTGTGACGTGGGTATTATACTGCTAAAGTTCATTGGCAGCGAAGTTTTCTCGAGAAAAGACATTGCGGAGATGCTAAAGGGCTGATCACTTGAAAAAAGTCGTGACAAAATATATCTTGTAGCTCCATTTGTAAGCCTCGTGTGAGTGGAGTAATTAATTCGTAATCAAATTACCTATTCCATAGTCAAGAGTTGTGTGATTTATGAGAAATCCTAAGAAAATAGCTATTCTAATCTACATTTTCAACCCATGCAAGCACAATAAATTGAAGATAAGAGATGTTTCCGAAAGCCCTTACCTACTTTCTACACCCGTATTTGATGATTTACCATCACACAGCGTCTGGAAACGAGTACCATAAATAGCTCGTAACCAACGTAACCTCCAAAAAAATCCTAACATCTTGCAGGTCAGCTCCGGCTCCATCAGCGGGGGAGGCCATTGCTCTAGTTTACCGAGTGCAATGTAAGGCGCGATTTCGTAAAACGTAAACATCATCTTCTACTTTTGGGGCGGAAACTGCCCAAGCTCCATCCACCACCACCGCCACCAAACATAATGCTAGCTACTTTTCCAAACCTCCAAACCAAACAGCTGGACCTCAACAACTTCGCGAAGAAGTCATTTGCGCGGCTGAGCGATTTTAAAAACCCTGGCCTCGCCTAGACAATCGATAGAGTTGGCGTGGCCCGTACGTCGATTATCGTATCGCCGCTAATCACTGCTATTTCGTCTGATGAGCCTCACATTGCAGTGGGCTCTTTGGAACTCTTTCTTTCTCTGTTTCTCCTCTCAACTTCCTCGTACTGTCAGAGAAGGGCAAAGCAGGAAATTCGCCTGTAACAGGCTGCACTAAACCCATCTCCACACTAACCTAGATTCTAACCTCAACCTACAAAAACTAACCTCGCGGAGTTACCGTGTGCTCACTTTTATTGACCATCCCCTGCAAGCATTTAGCCTTTAAGCTCCGGGACGTTTAGTGTGCGCGCATGACATGAAGCAATCGATGGGAAGAGGGTGAGCTATAAAACAAAACCTCTTCAAACCAACTAATCGATCCGTTTCTGCAGGGAACTGGAGGACTCATTTGGTCTTAAAATATAATTCCACGCCAGACACGTAATTCAAAACCTGGCCTGGCCTCGTTACTATCGCTCACCATCAAAGTGACATCATCCAGTCTTCCCGCTCTGCTGTTACGTGCACTTGGAGTGCCCGACTTATGCCGCGAGAAAGCCTTAGCAGTTGTTCCACTTGCCCGGCTACGATATCAGTAATTAATTACTTCCAGCAAAGCGCAACAATTGCATTGTTCTAGAAACCGGTGCAAAGCTCACAACAGAACGCCACTTCACAGTGCAGCCAACGGATCGATCAGCTGCAAAGCCCGCTCAGTAGTTTCTTGGACGAGGTGGTTTCACCGAGTCCCCATTGCTACAAGAAGGCGCGTCACTCATTGAGCAAATTCTTCGCATAGTCGCGTTACACGCCGTACCCCGTTACAGGAAAGTAACTCTAAGCGCACCTCTTCCAGTGTCAGCAGATATTTCCCGCTACAGTGAGAGCAGTTCCTACGATTCGCTTTATGCAATTCAGCAACAAGAACACCACGAATGCCACCACACTACAGCAATGGAACGTAAAGTAATAAACTGAGCATTAATTTTAAGTTCCCTTTTTTCCGCGATAACACTCTTTAAAGCTTAAGTTATTCTCTTGGCATGAAAAAAGAGACCTCTGCCCCCCACCCAACCATGGATATGGACGATTTATATCCGTCGAAATGATTTATGTAATTAATCTACCCCATCGGTAGTTGCTTGCGTGGTGCGGCGTCGCTACTTTCACCCCAAATTGGCTTTCGCCAAAAAACTGCAACAAGTGCAACAGAAGAGGCCCATAACAACAGTGTGCAACCTTTTACATTTGCGAGAACGGAATCCGTCGAATTGGGAGCACACAGTGCAGTGCAGCAGGGTTGAAAAATAATCACAGGTTGCACAGCAGTGGAGAGAATTCTTATCACGTACCTTCATCAATAGTGAGGGCTTTGGGAGTTGGAGAAAAATGGATTCCTTCCGAATTATGTGGCCCAAGAATTTCTCTTTCACCGAAAACTTTTTACACTAAATTGGCGATTGTAGTAAAAAGCAGGGAGGCTGATATCATCCTGGTATTAAGGTTAATGGTCAAGAAGATATCCCCGCACGCAGAGGATAAGCTTTCAGATCAACTACTCCACTGCGGTATATTTTCCTGACACAACTTGAACATAGTTAAGGATAAAATGTGGACGATGTCATTCACATAGCAGCTTCATCTCATTTAACTGGACCAATCTTCAAGCACACATAAAGTCTGTACTCTATCTCTACTTCATTTGTATTTGACAACCCGGACACGTAATGAGAACAGATCAACAAAACGCTCACACAGTACACCGAAAGGAAAACCTAAACAGATCTGATGCACAATGAAAACAGGAGCATAGGCACCCCAAATCCCATGACATAATTGTGCTGTGCGCGCTCTAAAGTAAACCATAACCTGCTTCGCGCAGTAGGTTAATAGAAAGGTAAACATGATTGATTAGCATCTTCCTTGCCAGCTAACCATCATCAGCATACGTATGCAAAACACAAATGTGCAGCTGCAGCACCGTTCGTCGAATCGTTTTACTTTCCCAGCGCATCGCCCAAGAAAGCAACATCGCCGAGCTCCATAACGATGCGGAAAACCCTGCTCCAGAAGCAGCGCGCCGTTGGAGAAAATCCTCTCCTTCTCCGTAAGCGGGAAGATCGTTCATCACCCTCTCGGTTATGCATCTGCTTAACCATAATTATGATGTCGAGAGCCCGTACGATGCATCGCAGCAAGTTGTGGTGCGTGTGTTGTGTTTGGTGCCGAGAAAAATCCACACAACTGGGGTGTGGATCACTTTTCATCGGATTGGGAAAACGTTTGTCCCCCCCCCCCCCCCCTTACACTGCCCAGCTTCCAGAATGGAAAATGAAGTGCGATGTTAAACATGCTCCGCGTGCACTTGCGTAAGGTACACGTTTGCACAATATGAGAAGTGCGTCTATCCCTTACCGATTTATAGACCAATTCGAACTCTTGGTTTACATTTCCTACCCGTGAAAAGCCGTGAAGACATTCTATAACCCAATTGAGTAAATATGTTTTATGTGTTTATTCCTCGTGTCTAAACGATGCTGAACTAATTCCGATCCCATCCGTACTTCCTGCTATGAAACACCATAACTAGAAAACATGAGGTCGTCTTACACAATGAAACAACGAGTACACCCCTTCAAGGTTAGACGCATTTCCCGTGAAATAAAATCTACCCAGAACAACATTTAAAGCGAAGAAAAAGTTCAGCAAGCAAAAATCAATTGCTGTTGTATCAACAAGCTCTAATTGATAGCATTAAGCGACACCAAACGAACTCTCCGGCCTATTAAGGTCCATTAACAAGCTTTACAAAAGACATACAAAAACTGATCATAAAAACACATTCCTTGCAAACAATCATCGTTCTAACAAATCATCAAATCGTTTCGAATCTAATGAATCTAATCCAATAAAGCAGCCGAGACCGGCCACCCGTGACGGGATATTAGGCCGCTGGCGACATACACCGGCCGACACGCGAATTTTGCCGCAATTTTTGCCTCGTTCAACGAAAACGAAGGACTTCGAGCAGTTTTAAAACCGTTCGAGCTACTTTTTACGCTTCTTCTCTTTCCCTTTTCCATTGTCGTACGTTAACCTCAAAGTTTATGCGCTACAGTTATGGCCTCGCGGAACACGATTAGCAGCCCGTGAGCTGTAACACAAAACGAACCAGCAATCGTTTTTCCTTCGGTGTTGGAAAACTAGCACCCCACATGTCCGGTACAATACAGTTTAGAAGTTTAAAGCACGTGCAGTTCTGTGCGTTGTTGGAGAAATCGATATTTCCTTTATGCTGGCTGCTGCTGCCTAGGTTAGTTATGTTTGCTTAACGAGTCGACTTCATTACTTTCGTTTTATGGACCTGCCCCAGCTTCGTGGACGTTGTCTGGAAGCTCCACACCACCGAACACAGTGACGTCATTGTTGATCGGCGGGTCGACGTCATGCTTTTCGGTCGTAAAATGTCAAACGCTGGAGGGGAAACGCTGGAGGGGAAACGCTGGAGTTAGGGAAAATGGTCGCACTTGCGCAATACGACAACTGAATGCGGAAAACGGCATAAGCAATTTCCTTCTCGATTGACCTTGAAAACAGCTCGAATGGAGGGGTGAAACATTAAATAGTGCTCGAAACAAACTCCAACCTTTCCAAGAGCAGAACGAATTAAGACATAAAAAATCGGTACACGAATCGTACGCCCACCTGTTTATGTTGGAGAAGCGTTTTTTTTTTCTCTAGTTCTCGATAAACATAATCAAATCAGAATTATAGTTCTCCAAACTTTGTACTTCACCCTTTTGTCACGATTTAAGCACAAACATGGGCATCATGGCATATACGGAGGATACTTCTTCTAGGGCGTGACTTTCTCCCCAATAATATTGTGGGTTCAAGGTGTTTGATTTTTTATTCCTACCCAGTGAAAGCGCACCTCATCAATCACCCTGGACGCTCAGTTGATCATGACCCAGCCTCAACCGCTTTTACCCCTTACACGAAACATTGATTTCTGTTTATTGTTGTTTATTCTAGGTCCCACACTCTACTCTCCCCTCAAGCTTTGGGGGTCGGTGACCATCGCTCCCCGTGCCGGGAAGAAAAGCCCACCAATTTCTGGATGCGTATGGTACATCTTTTTTCTGTTTTGATTTTGTGTTTGTGCTCGAACCGGCCCGTAGGTCGTTTCGGATTCAAGGGCTCTTCGGTATTCGTGATTCGTGACACTACTCACGTATCGATATCATGTTCACGGAGATAATGATCTTGTGAGCAGGGATCGAGCGGAGCAAAGAGGCACCGGGAGTTTGGCGGTTGAGTGGTTTACAGCTGTGTGTGCCGCCCCAAGTCACGAGTCACCCTCGCTAAGTGGCCACTTAAGAATTTACGGTTTCCACCACCATCCCGGGCGTTACATACGATCTTCAAGTGCACAAGTGCGCAACCAAAGCTTTGTTTGTGGACGCGTGTGCGCACGTACGCAATCAACAGTCAAATCGCGTGATGCATCTTGATGTCCAAAGACCGACCGCCAGCCCGCCAAGCGAACGCGAACGAAAACTATTGCATCCAACAAAACGGTGCAGCCGGTTTTTCCGGTCACGAGAAGGAAGTCGGCTCCAACAATAAAGCAAACAAAAACTGGACTAAAGTAAACAAAAATTTGGTTTATAAATGGATAATTTTAAGATTTACGCATCGAATGCATAACTACAAAACCTCACAATATCGTTTTGGTTGAAATACTCTAGCGCTATGTACTTGTGTTAAAGGCGAATAAATTTTACGCCTCGTTGCACACTTTTTGCTGAGCTTTGGTGCAGTGCAGTGGGTCATTAAAGCCTCAAAGCCAGACGAAGGAATGATGTATAAATGAGGACAACACCGCAAAACAATGCAACTTCCTGCAAATCTGCACGATTTATATGCACAAAAAAAGTGAAATTTTAAATTCTCAGAGTCAACAGTAAACACAAATAAAATGGTCCTACACATTCAAACAAAATTGATACAGGGTTTACCAGTTTTAAAAATAAAACGACTTCAGGTGTTTCAACGAACTAACAGTGCCATTTCAGCAACAGTGTTCATTTTAAATGAACAACTTTCGCATATTTATTTTGTTTATGTACAATTGATTATGACGGTCCAGTGCCGTATTGTCAACATCGCTTGTGTTGAATAAATTGTATGATCTTATTGATAAGGCATTTCCTCCTTACAACCTACGCATATGTGTTACATATTTTTTGATTATTATTTGTTTGAATTCTTGCCATGATATGCGTGCTTTACATTTGTTCAATCAAAAACTATAACTATAAAACTATAAATTAATTCATGTGGAGAGAGTAGCCGAAAAGGGTGTGATTTTTTCCATTACAGGGCTTACATAATTTTTGCTAAGCTATTTCAACCCATAACATAACTTGCAATTATTGTAGAACGCAGTCAGATTCGGCATCTCGATCATGACTATGTTTATCCTTCAAAGTTCTTGGATTGGACATTTTACACTAAATTTACAACTATTCTTTGTTGCACCGGCGTTCATGTGAAAATTTATCTTGAATTCCGCATTGCTTAATCTATTCTAATGCCTTTTCTGCGGGCTGGTAAACCCTGTATTTGTTTTTTTTTTCGGCTATTGTTTTCACAGTTTGCAAATTTACACTTTTATGCGAAAAAACACAAATTTTTAAAACCCACTCACACAAACACTAACACACGATTGTGTTGTGAAGTGTCTCAACAACCATGACGGATTATTTCGCTTTTAGTTTTATTGACAGCGCCGCACACTCAAAACCAATTCGTTTGCTCCAGCACTAGAGCGTGCTGCTTCCGTCACCTGGCAGTCGTGTGTGCAGTGTTTTATGTGCTGTTGATTTATAATGCACACAAATCTTTCAGCTCCAGCACCGATAATGCTGCCTTTTTTTACTCTCTATGACAAATAGTGCCATTTTAGCAGTGCAGCAAGTATCCCAAGTGAGACTAAGTTCAATAAAACATGACTCAATGAACATCAAAACTACTAAGTAGGATACGGGCGCAAACGGATCACTACACAACGTTCACACACGTGTTCAGGAAATGTTTAGTTGACGGTAATATATGATAGGATAATTTATAGAACGGTGCAAAGTTTTGTGAACTAAAAATACAACTAATCAACAAACAATGTATGCAGCAAACGAAATTGATTCCTGTTCCTTATTGCCGTCAAAAGAAAAAGTTGACGGCCAAACGATTAACGATAAGCTCTCCCGCATCACATCCCGTTTCGAAACATCCAATCTAACGCGTTGCGAACTTCGTTTTCATCGTGCTACAATTTAATTACAATTTTTATTTGAAAAATAAATCCTTGGACGTCCCTCCGCCAATCGGATCGATCTAGGGTGGCACAAAACTGGAACTCTTGTTGCCTGCCTTGATTGGCTGCTACTGGTTTTCATGGAGACTACGCAGAGCAGGTACTCTTGATCGAAAAACCGAACTAAATGAAGATGCCCTGCGGAGGAAAATGGATAGACATACCACTATCCGATGACAGCTAACATGCCACACCACACGGATCCGATACAAATCTAGCTAAACCAATCGAGGTGGAATCATTTGGACCTTTCTGCAGGTGCTGTCGGGAATCTCTTCTGACACTTCAAACTGTCGTATAGCAAGGGCCTTTAGAAAACACTGGTCAACACGACCACAGATGCGTTCGATCGGTGCTCGATGATCGATCGATAAGATCTACATGCGATCAGCAACACTCTCACCCTCTCCCCCACGCGCCTTAAACTAGCCTCTATCGGACCTGCTACCCCACCTTGTCCACAAGGTTCTCTCGGACGACGAAAACAAGTCGGCGGCTCTCTCGCTAGGTCAGTGCAGTCAGTTGATTGGGACATGCAAATGTAACTGCCGCTACCATCATCATCTCTCGCTACTTATCCGTGGGTAATTGCCCGAACCCGTGTAAGACTGGAAGTGCGGTTAAGCTGGATAAGTGCAGCTCGTCAGCAGCCCCGGGGACAACCTCGACCTAGACGCGGCGGCAGCAATCTCTCGCCAGACCTCGGAAAAGTGAAGTTCGCTCCGTGCGACAATACCCATTCGTCATGCAGCCGTCACACGCGCCGTGTCAGGTCACAGCCACCGCAGAGAGGTTTACACATCGACGAACGGGGGTCTTGACATTGATTTATAAATTGCATTTACCGAAAGGCCGTTGGCAATAATCTCGGTCGGGCTCGGAGGCTAACTGGCTAAAAACAAGTGTGTGCTACTGTAGTTACAGCAAACGGGGCGAGGACACATACCGTTGCCCCACAATCGCTTCACTCTCACTCTTGTTGCGGAGTTTTGTTCAGGAAAGGAACAGGAAAAGACCACTTTCTTTCACCGATGATACAGACAAAACTGCCGCTTTTGCACAGCTTGAGCCGGGATGATCATCTAAAGAAACCTTCAGTTTTTTGTCCAAAATCCGTTCACTTGATGAACGGTTTTTCTGCGACACGGAAAAAAGGTTTCGTTTTCAACCAGAAGAATCCATGTGAACAACAAAGACCTCTCCCCGCACACAAGAATAGGTGTCGGAAACCGAAATCCGATATCCGATGACACCCTACTGCGAGAGTTGCGATAGTAATTAACTGCGGTTAAATCAAAACTCACTCCACGGCTAAGAGTGTTGACTCTCTTGACTCAGCCTTTTTACTTTGGGCCCAAACAAACATAAAAAACTCCAAAACCCTCCAACAACACACCCGAAAGGCGCATGGGGAAAGTCAATTAAAAGTCGTTGTTACCTTCACCTTCGGGTGCTTTTTTTTCGGTAGCTGTCACAGATCGACCATGGCTAATCTCTGCCGGCTGGGAAATGACGAGCTCCGATAGGGAAACGGAAACCGTATTGAACTGTGGCTCGCCATTGGGTGTCGAGTTACCGCCGGTCAGGTGAACATGTCAATAAGATCGCAAGAGCTGTCCAAACACTCCACAGACTTGGAGCAGATCAGCTTACAACAAAAACTGTTTCGGACTTATTAATTCATTCTCTTTAACCTACTTTAGCTACATAAAAATCATCATACACATCATGTAAAGCCTTACTTTGTGCCTCATCCTCCATTGCGATGAAAGTTTGGACACATAAAAAATAGAATAAAAACTATAAATCCTCTCTTTTGCTCGGTCGATCTCCTGCGGTGCGCAAAAATGTGTAATTAGTGTCCTACGAGCTATGGACGCACACCAGTTTGCCAGTTTGTTTTGCTGTACCTTTTATTAGCACCAGACCAGAGCGAGATCATTATTGCTTTACGTTTGCCATAAATCAGCACTTCCTGCACTGCTTTAGATTTCACTTTCCAAAGCCACAGTTTACATGAGGGACTTTTTTGTTTTGTTTCTTAAAGTATTAAGTTGTTTTTGTTTTATTCCAAATTCCTTAAACAAAAAGTGCTACACCAAAATCAAAGGCACGCACCGAGGTACGCAAAAAAAAACCAAACGAACGTGAAGTGCAAAATGTTGAGAAAACATTGGTGGGTGGGAGTGATTTTTCTTCGGCCACCAAATGCGAAATTAAACGGGGCAAAAAGAGTGATTAGCAAATGGCCCTCTTCCCGGAAGATGAATGTTCATCCGGAGGCTTCCGTTTTATTTTGTTTCTCCCGTTTTACGTTTGATCCATCGGATGATGATGGATCTTCAACCTAGCAAGTGAATTCGCACACCAGTAGCAGTTTCCAATGCATTTGTTGTGTTGGAAAATAAAATCGAACAAAACAAGTGCAGAATATAGTCGTCAGCTAGACGGTGAAGATGATCAAACTTTGAATGGTGGTGGGTGCACAGATACTACCTCTATTCGCAACACGGAAAATTGCAATTTGTGGTTTGTTTTTGTAGCCACGCTTTTCCTTTTGTTTTACATTGCACGCCAATGACCGGATGGCTCGTTAGTATGAGATGAATTTTAACGAACGAATCCGACACATTTGGACAAATTATGACTTCAATCGGCAATCAGATAACAACGTTTGAGGGGAATTATTTGATGGATTGTTCCTATTAGAGGGTTTTTGGATAATTTTACCAGAAAAACAACAGTTGAGACAATGGCCACACATTTATGAGGGCAAAAAGAATCAGTCAAGAATAAACCAAAAATTTGTTATTTCTTCGTGTAAACTTATCTCAAAACTCCTATAACTATATTTAGTTAATACTCACTATTAATAAAATGTTTATGTTTATTGCTCAAGACAAAATAACACCTTTACAAGTCTGTCCAGGACTTTGCCTTCGTTACCCACTTTTGTACTTCCTTTATGCAATTCTTCTTCTTATCCAACGCGAAACATTCTTGTGATGCTACGAAGCATTATCAGGGACGGACCGCTAGTACGGTTTTTTCATATTTTTGTACTCATGTTTAACATTTCTTTTTTTCCTCTCTGTCTCTCTCTCGCTATCTCATTTTCATAAAAAAGCATGCAAAACTCGTTACATGAGTCGAGAACTTGTTCTTGAGCATTTTTTTTCTCTCGACCTGCCGGAATGTACCACACTTCATCAATAGCAGCAGCATCCTCTCCGCATCCCCACAACAAACAGCAACATTCTGTAAATTCTTTCTCCCCGGTAAAAGAACCGGTCCTTCCTTGAGTGTTGTGCTATGCAGCATCAGGTCACACAACTTCCTGCTGCAGGTGCATGGGAAGATATTCGTCTGCATATGATCATATGCGTAGTACCGCATCACAACGATCCGGATGCTTCGTACGGTGGTATCGGTACGGTGCAACTCTCTCGGCAAAAAGGACCGGCTAGCTCGTGAACATTACCGCACTCACTAGGCCAGATTCCACGAAATTAACGGTAGAGACGGGTAAACGTTGACAGCATTATCAACGGAAAATGAGCATCGGAGCACACAATCAGATGGTAGCAGACTGCAAGCTCCCTATTACAATTTAGCAACACATCGACCGTGACCCTTTAAATCTTTCACGCCAGACTTGAGCGAGTGAATAGTGCGCCATCGAAGAATCGCGGTACTATCCAAAAGCTCAGAAGCAAATGCATGTAGCTAGCGGAACCGTACACATTTGGAAAGTCATGTTCAGAACAAAAGTTACGTTCTAACCACCAATGCAAGTAGGGGGCGAGATAGAATTGAGTCCCCATTAAGTGTTACGCTTTGATGAACGCGCGTACAACAACGCCGCGTACACCGGAAAACAGCTGCCCTTTAACGACGGGAAAAAAAACGCCAGAACGCCGGGGAAAATGCACTCAGAGTGCTGTAATAAAGCCATCGGTAGCAACAGGAACTATGGGCAGCCGGTTTATGCAAGGGCTTACAAACTTTCCCGTACGGAAAAGGTGAACGTACCTGCTTTTGATCGTAGCGGTATCATTCGAGTTAACGCTTGAGTAGAATGGTTCTCTGACTAGTTCTGGAGATAAGAAGATTCTCGTATTTGTCGTGATTCTTTGCCAAAGTAGACCTATTTTGAAATATAACTTATTCGCTCCAATATCCAACATGACACTACGACTCTATGATTTGTCTTCGTTGGCTCTGCGACCTGAAAGAATCCTGCAATACCAATTCTGATACGTTTGGTGCACATCTACACAAATATTCTCCATCAATTCCCGGTACAACCTCTCCAATATTTCTCTCTTTTTGGGAAAATTATAAATAATTTTTATTTCACTCAGGAACAAGTAATTCAACAAAAACGACCATGTCCCTAAGCTGCTTTTCATGTCCGGGACATATAATGCTACTAATCCCCGAAACAGATTCAACTTCTTTCCCCCATGCCAGCAATTATGTTTTTCTCGAAGCACATTTAGGGTCCCATGTCAATAACTTGAATCACAGTAAAATCCTCAACTGTATATGTTGATGTTTGACGCACCGTAACTTTTTTTACAGTCTCGCGTATCTTCCCGGACATTGTATGCAACTCTCCCACGTATGGACACTTCACATACCGCTATTAAAAATTATATTCTTTTCCTTTCCGAAACTTTTCGGATCCATCATCCCCGCCCATAGCCGCCACCTCCATCGTCCCCAGAGGCCTGAACGATCATCCTACATGCACTGAATGCATTTTCTGATTGTTTTATGACGTACAAACAGAAAAAAAAAACAACAAGACGCACCCACAACCCCACAGCAATTTAATTACAAATTTTCATCACCACCAGGAAGGCTGCGAGCGAATGGCGAAGGAGGGGACGGTAGTCGAAAGATGACATCCCCAGACTCCCCCCACAAAAATAGAGGTTTCAATGTTTCCGAAACTGTCGCCGTAAAAACTAACGACCAGAAAACTAACCACACTTAGCTCTTACAACTGATGGCGGGAAAATTCATTTAAAAAAAAATTGCTTTCGTACGCACCGTCGCCGCGAACTTTACTCCTCTACCATCAGACGAAGCTAAAACCTGTCCAACAAAACAGTGAACATCGACTGCGCGTGCCTCTTCCCGGCGGCCCGCCTGGCTATGTTCATCGCCGCAGGTCACTTTTCCCATTGCGCGGGAAAGCTGTAGCGTGTAGTTTTTTTTTTTTGTTTTTCGTCGAGATAAAAAAAAAACAACTTTCAACGAAAGTGAAACACAAGTCTGATCGGGTGGAGGTGCACCATGGAGGATGGAAAAGTTGTATCACCCACAGTGCCGCATTAGTCACACCGGCACCGTCAACAAACCGCCTCCGAAGAGCGTCTCCCACACGCACAAAGGGTAACCCCACCCGCACAGGGCCGGTGGAGGGAGTGAAAAAGGGCAACTAAATAACAAACTACTACCGGCCGCGCATCGAGAAAAGTGATGGTGAAAAATTTGTAATTTATAAAGAAGAAAAAAAAAACACGTCCAAGCACGACCAACAAAACAAAAAGCCGCAACATGCCGCCGTCAAAATGCGAAGGGAAAATGGCGTGCCAAAGCCACCACCTGCCGATGGAAAAGCCTAAACAAACGCGGCCCCAAACCGGCCCGAAAATATAAATACCTTCAAACTTTCCATCGCTACCTTTGAGCAAATTTGAAGCAAGCACGAGGAAGAGGGGAAAAACTCGAGCCCACAAAGCCGCAGCTCCATTGCCTAATGACATTTCTAATTAATTCGAAAGCATAAAAAATCCTGCACCCCAACATGACAGTGACGACCGGAGGATATGGGGTGTGCAGTGTGGCATCAATGCAACATAGTTTAGTTTGTTTTTACCTGGAGCGAAAGGTTCAGCGGTTGAAAAATTGTTTACAAAAATTTCAAAGTGATGCTCCAAGATGGGCTAGGTTTCATTACGAGGTACAAAATCAATTATAGGTAACCAATATACTCCTTTTAATGAAATTGAGAGTTCACTAGTTCACTGAACCGTGCAATGAAAAGCGAAATTTATGTCTCAAGGTTACAGTTCAAGTCAGTTGATCGTTCCAAGGAGGCACGATTCATTAGGCTTGATTTTTATAATTGATTGGACGAGTTTTGGGCAGATATATGTGCAGAATTCTCAATCCGAACAATCCGGGTCATACATAGTGACATCAACATCCAATATTCCTCAATTTTCATGAGTCATCTACCTCCCAGCTTCTTAAAAGCGAAAGTACTCTCCTGTCCCCTCCTCCTAGAGCTCCTGCCCCAATATATAGATCACACCACCTATCACAAAAAAAAGTTTAGACAAAACAGATGACGCACCGTGATCCATGGGAAAACTCTTCCCCATCCCTTTTTTCACATATCATGCCGTGATGTGAAAGGCTTTCACTTGCAGCAGCAACACGCACGCACGCCCCCAAAAATGCATGATCCATGCAGGGCGAAGAGTGACAACATGACTGCCTTGGCTCGGATGATCATCACGGTGATTGGGGCATTACAGGGCGGCCATATATGATAGCAGCAAAAATCCACCCACCCCCGATTATTATCACCGCACACACATACACATCTTTTTTCACAGGCTTTCCCGAAAGAAAGCATCTACTACACTAAACAACAGCAAAAAATCTCATCAACGTCAAGTCCGCATGTGAGCTAGTGTAGTAGATAGGTGATGCATGGGTGTCTTTTAATCTTTATCTGTCAACAGTCAAGACGAGCTGAGGGTGGAGGCACACACACAGAAAAAAAACTAGTTCCACACACTACTATTCCACGCGACTCATCTTGCTGTTAATTAACGTACCACAAATCACGCCGAAACGCAATCATGCCAACGGGTCTGGTTGAGCTTCGATGAGGGAAAAAACAGCCCCCAGTGGGGGCAGTGTGGGGACACCAGGAGAAGTGAGAGAAGGTCGTTAAGAGTAACTGTGTGTAGAAAGTACCTCGAGGGCGGGAAATTCTGGTTTGGGACTTTTTCCCCTTCTTTTTGTCACTACCGGACACCTCGATATGTGTCATCGAAGTGCTGGAGGGTGAATGCGTGCGCGACTTATGGGAAATGGTGAACAATTTTTGGGATTGATCATCAAAATGAACCAGAAGTTCCTTGTGGAGATGGCATTTACTACACCCTCAGATTGCTTATCCAGAAACGCTCTCTAAGTATATGCGCCTAATTGGATTTCCAAGCAGACCAAATTAAATTCCGGTCTTCTCCACACCCCAAGACAATGTTCATAAAGTTGGGCCTAAGAAATGAAACATTTCTTTACTACCCCACACCACACCCAGGTTCCAAAAGTTATTTCATGTGACAAAACGGATGTGCTCAAATCTGACGTTTTCCCTACGCATTTATTGCACAATATCGTCACCCCCAACATCAAACCACACACACATCAACTACTTCGTCATGTCTAGTGAAGCAATCACCATAACCATAAAACACATGCCCATCACATTTTCTGATTTCGGCATTCATCACTTAAGGGTGTTTTAAGCCACTCCGGAGCAGTAAGTGCTCATGTATCATACATTTCTGTCAGATCTCCGCACAGTAATTTGTAGGATTTCCGTTGTCTCTTTCGCCAGCTTGTTCAACTACTTGCCGCGCTCATAAATTAATTGATCTCATAAAAAGCAACAAAACTTTACGGACCACCAACATCACCGTCGTCCATCACCAGCGTCTCTGAGCGGAATTCGAATCCATCATCGTCACGTGGCGACCGCCATGCTCGGTGGAAATGGTAGATGATATTCCACTCGGAGGGCAACAAAGTTAGCCAAAATGTTAGCGTTCAATTGCCAAACTCCTATACACTCTGCCGGAATGCTTCAATGATTTTAGGAACGGCGCCTCTCTAGTCGTTGTTTCTCACGCCAGTAATGTCTGATGGACAACGGTGGAGCGTGGCTGTAGAGTCTTCACCTGTAATACGTCCCTCATGACGTAAATATGTCGGAAGAGACCTCTTAGTAATTTTGCACTCCACCAACAAAAAAAAAACAGCCAACAATCCCCACAACACAACAAACATTAGCCCATTCAACGTTGCACACCAACTACCCAAATCTTCGTCCGGAAGCGATGAAACGAGAGCAATCACTCAACGTCGTAAAACTAACTACCCTGCGCCACAGGAAAAGGCCCATACCGACCACCAGCAAAGGCACGCAACCCGGCGAAAGGTGATCCGAGATCGGAGATCTACATTTTGCCACTACGGATGTTTGCGCAAAATAATGTGCGCTCTGCTCCAAAATCAAACACGCAGAAGTAGTGGGGGACGGACAGGGCGGATGAAAATGCATCACACGAATTAAATAATACCAATAAAACAATGAAATTACAGGTTGATCTGCCTTTCCAGCGCGTCAGTGTCGTGAGCGTACGGACTTTAATGTGTGGGAAAAGTGTCCAAATGGGCGGTAAAGGTTCGGTGTCACAGGAAAGCCATTAACAACGACCAAGGTGTCCCAAATTCCGGTTTAAAGGTGAAAAAGCAAAGGTATATCCCGATTTTCGTCTTCACTGTCAAGATCATCTTAAGCACTTCGTCGAGTAGCTTCATGCTCAGTGAAGTCGCGAGATCTTATCGTTTGTAGGGAGTTGAGGGTTCGAAGATTTCACGCCATTGAAAACAATTATGAGGACACTTCCAAGGGAAGAAAGCATCGTAAAACTAGCATGCAAAGAGAGATCCGAAACAGAACTACACAACTCTGTTCGTTAGAATAAAAGAAATTCACACAGTACTCTTCCGAGATCTTCAACGTCTGATACGCAACACCATCACCTAGTCTAACTGTACACCTTAAGCCGACTAGTTGACACTTGGGCAATCATACTTAAAGAAGGGGTGTCTAATTAGCTCAAAAACGACCCTTCATGACAGGACTAGATCTAATCGTTGCGATGTACATCAAGTCCAAATTAAAAGCAAAAGCCCTATTCTACAAAGGGTTAGAATTCTTCCGTTCAATTTCTTCACAAAAACCTTCTAAAGTTCGTTCTGCATCAATCCTTATTAGGTTTTTCTGCTTCAACGTCGCATAAGCCCATGTCCTACTCATCCGCCGGAAGACAACAATTCAAAGACACACTCGACAGTCTGATGAGCGACACTGTCCAGTCGGTCGGTTGAGTGTGAAAGCTCTAATTAGCACATCGCCCATTGTTCTTGGTCGATGTGTTTGCCCTTTTTGCCCTGTCTGCGAAAAGCGAAATTGCCTGAGCATAAATTATTCTTCACAATTTTGCTTTCCAGCACCCATTACAGTGCGTTCTTGTGTGTTCGAACAATCGGCAAACATCGGGTGCGTGAGGGTGGCCGTGCAGCGACAGTCATTCGCACGCTGCCAATATTATTCAGGCCACTGACCTTGACCATGGATCGACCTGGAACATGTGCTGCGGTGCGAGTTTTAATTTGTATAGCGATGGACGGCTCATTTCCATTTCGCTACGGGCGAGAGCAGGTTTTTTTTTGTGTGCCAGCTGCCATTATTTAACGTGTGAGCGGCAGGCGAATGAAAAACGAAGAGGCCCAGTTTGGTGGACAATTTTTAGATGTTGGATTTTCTGTCGCTTGTTAAGGCTATAAAATTTCGTATATTCTGTGAGTAAATTAGGGCATGTACTGGAGCAATGAACAGCCAATTAATCTATTGGTATCATAAAGTTTGGGGTCATTTGCAATGCTACAATGCACGAACAGCGAACTCAGCATGCTAATAGACCTAGACCTTATTGAGCCTGAAGCAGTATCCAACAACTGCAATAGGTTCAGTTTCCAAATCTCTTCGTACGATCTCTATTCTACTGACGTCTGATTTCAGCAAACCGGTGTGATATGATTCTTATGCAAAAAACGATTGTATAACTGTATTTTGCATCATTGTCCCGGTACATCGGTCCTTTTAATTCTTATCCTTCTTTCAATCTTCAACCTGCACCACATAACACGAGAGATCTAGCAGATGCACCATTCCGGATTGTCATCAGCAATCCACCAACAACAAGTCGCCCCCCTTGGCATTGTTCTTTCCAACCGCAACACACAGATTTTTGTTTAGCCAACTAAAAGATAGCGAAATACAAATTCACCACACATTCGATAGTGGCGTGGTTTTAAATACGTCCAAACGGCGGAAGCATCTAAATAAAGCATCAGCAAAAACCCATCAACCAGCGTTAGCGTAACGAGGTCTGGTAAGGAACGAAAACACAGGTGGCAGAGTAGGATACACTTAAGTGAAGCACAAATTTGTTTGTTTTCCACGTTACCGTCCGATGGGTTTTGCATGGATCCCACTCCTATCATGCTCCAGCGCAGCGACCTCCGTCTCACAAGAAAACTGCGCGCACGAAGCGAACGACGATGCGCAACTAAACTGATCGTTTACCTGTGCAAGAAGGTGGAAAATTGCATAACGCTTGTGTCCTCCCCTTAACTTATGTAGGCCTTAAAGCTAGGGATTCGCGCAAGAAAATCTCTGATTGCTGCTCTGTTTGTGTGTGTGTGTGTTTGTGTGCTGGAATGCGACCTAGGCAGCGATGGCTCCGCTAGGTCTCGTGCGCGAATGCTCGAGGTCGTCTTTACCCTAGCGGACCTTCTTTTACACACCACGGACCGTCGGAAAAGGGTCGTCACAAAGAGCGTTTTAGTTGCTGATAGAGGACAAAGACTCGGGAGGACCTGGAGCATGACATTCGCAACGTCTGGCATGGGAATTCGCTAAAACCTACGCCCGACCTTCTGCCTCTCGGGAAGGTGGTTAGGATAAATACAGTTAAAATTACTTCAACAAAAAGACTGTTAAACTATTGCATGGGAAAGACTATTCTAATGGTCTTTTAAATTCTTTAACATTCTATAATCAAGACGTTGGTAGAAGTGAAGTCTCACATGTCACTACCAAGTAATTGCCCATCGGTTTTCCAACGGGTATTTAATTAACCTGGGATAAACTCTTATGGTCAATCTAGTAACATAGAGATAAGCTCGGACTGATGGTTTTAGTATCCTGATGACGAGAGCACTTCTTTTTGAGATAATTCTATTACAATAACAAGAGGTCCTTACTCCTTTTTTACACACCAATGGATAGTAGCCCCTGAGAAAGGAAAAGAACGGCACAGGTAAGATTCGATACCCAATCCAGTCGTGGTAAAAACCAGGCCCTCTAACCACAACGCTATCGAGCGGCCTCCTCATTAGCTGGCTTATGATCATGAATAATTACACTTGCTGGGTCCTCCTAAATAAAAAATGTCGAGACGACTATCAAAAATAACAAAAATCTTAACTTACTTTCGTCGCAAAGTCTCAACAATTTCTGAATTACTTTTTATAACCACACCCTAATTTCAACGTACGACTTTATCGTACCCCAATTATGAAATCTGATCGTATGAGTCCGAGTAATTACCCAACATTACTCAACACCATTCTCCATGGTCAAAGTCCCCCAAAAGCCCGAAACACGCTCAAGTAAAGTAGATCAATTTCCCGAAAAATCCACCGTTCGGTGTACTGCTTTTTGCGGTTCCCTTTTTTTACAACAACACCAGCTGCAAATCGGCACCACAAACTAAAACTACAAATCGTCAACCGCACCACGAATTAGATCGATTTAGTCAGAGCGATTTGCTTTCTGTCTCTGTCTTCTTTGCTCACCACAGAAAAATTTAAAAATTTCCTTCTCGTCAAACAGTTTTACAGCAATTTGGTTCCCGGCAGGTTTTGCCGGCCATCGCCACCCGATTCTTTTCATCTTCAACACCTTAAGTGATCAAAAACAAAACCATTTACACGGCACACCGCGCGGCTTCCCACTTGCTGTGCACTTCGTCTTGTTCCGAATCTCCAACAACAGCACCTTAATAAGGTTTTGCTGCCTTTGCTGGTTGCCCGCTTGCGGCAGGAAATTTAGTTGCGGAAAAGACGAATTTAACTTCTTTCATCGGTTCCGTCTATTCCCGCGCCTTGGATACTGTAATAGCGACCAAATGCAGGCGCGATCGGGGAAAAATTGGAGCAAACTTCTGTTGCCGTTCTGGTGGAGTACTACTAGCAATAGCGGATTCCTTCGCTTTGTTTCTCGTGATACGCGGCCCGTCGGGTTTCGGCTTTATGTGAGCTTCGCCCAGCTTCATCAACGGTGTTACCGACACACCGGCTTCTCCGGATTTGTTTTCGTTCCCTACTCCAACACCGAGATGATAGATTCCGCAGCCTGTCTGCCCGGACGTCATCGCTTGTATTCCATTAATTCACTTACTTTCGGGAACTGGGTCAAACGCT
This sequence comes from Anopheles maculipalpis, assembly GCF_943734695.1. Classification (NCBI taxonomy): domain Eukaryota; kingdom Metazoa; phylum Arthropoda; class Insecta; order Diptera; family Culicidae; genus Anopheles; species Anopheles maculipalpis. The sequence goes on from NC_064872.1 coordinate 5,755,856, forward strand.
TGCGGGATCGCGTCCCTTGCGGAAAGGAGCCACACTTCCCAAAAGCAATGCCGCAGCTTGTAACGGCCAACCAAGAAGTAAACCCCCCCCCCCCACCAAAAAACGGCATGCGCGCTACATGTTCCTTCCATCACCTGCACGCATATTTATTTGCCCATCAGATGTTTGTCTAGAGCACCCTCAAAAAGCTAATCCTACCGGTGAACGTCACATGCTCTCTGGGTTTGCTTGTGATGCGAGCCAGCCTTTTGCTTTTCTCGCAAGTTCAAATTAAAGAAGTCATATGATGTCTATCCAGGCAAAATCTAGCCCACCGGACCCCAATTCCTGAAGCACCCGGGTTTGATAGAACGCTCAACCCCAACGCGGACCTCCGGCGCATGAAGCAACACTAAGGAGTTTAGGTACGTGTTCATTCGGAATGTGCCCCGTCACATGTCAGTGAAAGATACGACGATCAAATGCCCTCTTCTCTGGAGCTCTCGCCGATTCGCAATAACTGTTTTTAGGCACACGCTCAAACCACCACGACATCCTCTTTGTCACACACTCGTCTTTCTTATCTTTATTCGCTGCTGAAAACAACAACGGTCACCTAGGAAAAAAGCGTACAAAAACATGAAACACCTTTTGGTCGATTTCATTCATAATCGTCGACAGCGCAGAGGCAAGCTCGGAAAGCATCGGACGATAACACAGTCCGGTTTCAGCCTGGTCGCGAAAAGGATACTTCTTGGTGGAGAAAAGGGAACAGATAATAATTGGGGAGGAGCAGCCGTTGGCAGAATATCGAAATCTCGACTCTACGTCCACATGAAGCTGTGGAATTTGATCTGCTAGTATCTTCGTTCCCAATTTTCGATCTTTTTTTTCCGAGCTCCCCTTACAAGAGAACGAAACATATCACATCACACACGGATCACACAAATAGTTTGCACACGTTCGGCGACTAGTGGAGCATTTAGTCTATCCTCCAAGCACCAGCGCGAGACAGGAACGAGACGTCGTTTGGATTGTAGACCTGCTGCTAAGCTCATCAAAACGATTAAAGTCGGAGCCGTAATGGCGAGAGGGAACAAAAAAATTATTCAACTAAGCATAAAACTGTTCCGTGGGGTGTCCGGTGACATTTTTATGGACCGCTTCCCAGCGCAGAACCGGTCAATGGGCGCATGTTATTGTGCACGATTATGAGCAAAACGCAAAACTGGACTCGGAGGACAAAGCATCTAGAGTCATTGACTTTTTAATTATTTTAAATAAAATCCATTTCATGCCATCTAAATTAAAAGAATTTTGGCACATGTTTGGCTCCCTCCCATTAAGTTTCTTAAGTCTGGATACGTCCTCCAATTTTTGCACTAAAGAAAAACACAAAAATATTTGCCTAGTTACATTGGAGGATTGTATCATATCACGTGACGAAACACCGAGAAGAAAAGTTACATTGTTCCGGCATGCGAATGAAGAAGCCAATATCAAAGCGTATGATGCCGCAGTAGAAATTTTCCCTGCCGTTTCTGTCAGGTTTCTTCCACTCCGCTGGTCCGCCAAAGGGATTAGCGAAAGAAAGCAGCCGCCCGCCCGAGATGAGATCAGCCGGTAGGCGGGTGTGTTCACCTCCAAAAAAAAAAAAACAAAAAGTAAAACTAAAACACATCTGACAGCAATTTTTCGGCCCCACTCCCCATGGTTTGACCGATATTTTCTGATACGATATCGGCCGGGGAACGAGCGAAATCTGGATGAGTCAAGTCTTCCCATCGCTCATTTATGGTAAAATCCAATCAACACGGAGAACAGTTATAAACGTCGCCCGTCGTCGTGGAATTCATTCGCTAGTCAATAATTTGTGCGTGTGTGTGTGTGTAGTCCCTCTATCTCTCTCTCAAGCCAAGGTTTATTGACTTCCGCGTCGTATAATTCGCTGATAATACACCACAAGATGCGGAGGATTGTTCGAAATGCATAACAAACAATTTATTAAATGTGAAAAAGTAGGCATCAACATCTACACCCGCCAGCAACAAAGATGCACGATCCTTTTTAAGGGGCAGTGAGAGAGAATAACGCTTTCAGATGTTTCGACAAAGCTGCTAAAATAAGCCTCTTTCCAATTAGGGGAACGTGTGAAGAAGGCGTATCAAGACGCCAGCTTTTATTACAGCTAAGCATTACCAAAAAACATCTATCTATGAACCCGGCGGATCGATTGCTTAGATTCGATTCACGATTCGACAAAAAATAAACATTTCTTCTTCAAACTGTTCAAAATTCTTCCCCTTTAAGAGGTCCTCTCTTTTTAAGGTTATATCGGAGTGAAGGAAGAAAATCTTTTAAGAAATCTGTTGAGAGATATTCTGAAGCCCGAAGAATTTCGAAAGCATCCGTGTCTTGTTAGGGTGTCACGTCACCTTCGAAACCGAACCGAACTGAGCGTATTTACGACTCGTTAGAAAGAGGTCACAAATTGCATCATTTACTGCAGTTGACTGCAGTTTGACACACACATGCATTAGGTTGGTATGAGCTCTGAAGAATCTGAGAGCTTCACACTCGACACATATATTTTTAGTTCCTCACCATATGTGAGGACCACCAAGGAAGAGACTAAATGATTGAAAAAGTGAGTTGCTTGATTAGTTCTTCAGGTATTTTGGTTGGAATTGACAGGATGCCTTTGAACATTAGTCCAAATATTTCACACCATAAATCTCTTGCTTTTGCTTCGAGTAGGATCAGACATTCAACAAAAAAATGTAACTTGACAGTCGGCCAGAAATTGTGTCAAGGGTCTTCATGCTGTTTAAATAACGCTGCATTAACCCAAATCAACCCCACAAGACAGATAACGAACTGCACATTAACACACGGTAACGAACCGCACCGAACATTAGGCGCAGTGGCAGAAAAATCAATTTTTCCTTCGTCACACCGTCGAGAAATGGTGAAATTTAAAACAAGCAAAGAAACAGCCACATCTTCTACAAAACATCATCCCAAAATGTGACAACAAACCGTGCGCGCTCAACCACCACCCTAGTGTTCGTTCGTGGAGGTATGAGGAAACAGCCGCCAGCAGGACAGGCAGGAAGCGTCAAGCTCGCATCATCTCGTCATCATCTCACGGCGATGCCGGCTGGGCTGGTTGGTGTGGCGCGAAGGAATGCGTAACTATTTCATAATCGCACATTTTTCTCTCCGTTTTCTCAATGGCGAGAAGACGCGTGAAACAAACAGCAAAAAACGGCACGCATCGATACCGTGCCAACTGCACTTCTACGCAATCGAACCTCCCAATTCCACACGCTCGCTCGCTCTGTGTGATGATCATCTCGCAAGAAATAACAATAAAGCGGTCGAGCAGCAGTACCCACACGCACGCAATGTGTTTGCTCTGAAATGAGAAATAAATCTTTCAACTGCAACAAAGGCGCCACAACGCCATCGACCCCCGGGTGCTGCGCACTGACTCATTTCGCGCAGTTTCCGTCCCCGCCCACGGTCCATCGTATCCGGTGAGGATACGAAATCGCGGATGCTCGCGGATATGGTTTTATGAACAGTGAGGACTTGTGAAATACTAATTCATCAAGATTTGGATGAATTCCAACGACTTGAAGGGGAGGGAGGACTGGTGATAATGCAACTATACCAACACAGAGCGCAACGGCGTCAGATATTGCGTCGAAACAATCAGATGATGTTTCAAAAATGCAGATACTATCGCAGGTCCTCTCAGTTGACTGCAATAGGCCAAGTTGTGGACTCCAATTCTGAGGACCCTTAAGGCAAAAATTGCTGTAGATTATTTCGGAGTATTCAATCCGGAGTTCAATCCGTATTCTCGTCAAACCAATAGATTCGTCTGGAGTTCCGGAGATTCGGATATTCACTTGCGCTATGGATTCAAAACCCCTCCTTCCTAATTCCTCATCAGTAGTCAAACTCATAAAAGTCGTGATGCACCCAAATTGTTCGCAATTTTATTGCGTACAAATGTAAACCGAAAGCCTTTTTTGCCAAAAGATTTCAGTCCACTTAATCACTGTTTTTCAGTTGAGAAATTTTGAAACACTTTTATCTTGCAAATGCATTCGACCCACTGTTTGATTTACGGCCCATTGCGAAGTTTATATTGCCGCATTTCGCCAAACGATCGTTAAGCCTTTATGTTCGATGAATAATCAAACGCAGACACCGAGAGAAAATAGCTAAATTATAGTGTCTACCAACCATCACGCACAACACGATGACCACAAATCCACCACCACCCAAAAACGACTCGCGAAGCGCAATCTCGTGTCTATTTCTACTGCATTCACCCACCCCACCACGTGCCGAGGAGGAGGTTTGGATTTCAGGCCCGAAAATCGAAACATTTCATAATCACACTTAATCGGCCTCAAGAGTGGTTGAGGGCATCTTTGCATCAAAACGACGCGTATGGGAGGTCGCCTCCAATAAATCCCCAGGTACACTTAAGAGCGGGGTGGTGCCAAAATGACATAAAGCAGAGAAGCAAAATGCATTTTTAAATATGTAGTTTTATACGATGGATTTCATGATTCGCGTGAAGAAATGATCTATGATCTTTGCTCCACATAACAAGCACACGCACCAGAGCGAGGCAAGACTTCCTTTTTATTTAAAAAAAAAGGTAAATTTCTCGAGTAGTGTATCGCGGGGTACCCTCGTTGACTAATAAATCATTCTTGTTTCGGTGGTGATTACAACGACACTTAACGTCTTCCCGAGTGCGGCATCTCCGAGACGACCTGGACCGAAGTGAAAATAAAAGCTACCTGGTGTGTATGCACAGGACGCGCGTAAACTTGTGATGCTCTCAAGAGATGAAGAGGAAAGGCAAATCAAACTACCATTACCATAAAAAAGCATGCCCTTAACAATTAACAATTAAGGGCGCGAGGGCAAAAAGCAAGCACAACCACACGACCGGGAGGAGGTAATGGCCAGGTGTAGCGCTTTACCCATTCCGATCTCACACTTTAAGCTCATTGAGATTTTAATGCGCTTTCACGCACCTTTTCTGAAAAACTTTTTTTTTCCAAAGGCACAATACAGCACAGTGTCAGGCACGCACCCAGCATCTCACGCACGTAAACGCCGGAAGGTAAGGTGCGGCAGATTCTTGAGATGATGTTTTTATTTTATTCCGCTGGCACCCCACGGATATTCAAATGAGAACTTTTTAATGTAATCGCGCAACAGATGAGGCTAGAAAACTTGGCTCATGATGGCATAAACTCAAAACGTTCAACGCAAGTACCCACCCTCCCCGAGGGTGTCGAGGAGGAGACACTTGCGGCGATAAAGCAAACAGACATTCAAGGTGTTCGGGAGTTTCCCTTACATTTCCCTGGAAGCGTAAGATGCTGTCAGGTCGGGTCTTATATGGGTTCCTGGAAGTATCTTGCGGGATTTAAAACAATCCAAGCAGGTTTGGGAAGTCAGTATTTCTCCTACTGGTGAGGGCACACAAGGGGAAATATTCTATCACATCCCAGGAAGAAAAAAAAACACCACACAAGTGTCAAAGTGATGATGTCTCCTTGAATGTCTTCCCAAGAGAAAGCGTGAAACGTTGGGCGTGCAGTGTGATGGGCAAGTAGCAGGTGCTAGTTACACCGGAGACTTTGGTGTCTCTCTAAAGGGGTAGTTCCCTATGGGTCCCTGCTAAGCATACACGCTCGTAGTACGGACATTCACCTTGAGATTTTATAGTTTCGCTTCCCATCCGGCTACTCGGAGTAGAAGAAGAGATCATGCTGAATAATTTCACACCAAAAACCACATCCAGGTTAGGGCTCATAAAGCAAGAAACCGCAAGAACTACACCATTCAGTTCCTATGAAACAAACAAGAGTCCCCAGAGTTTTTTGTGAGATTTGGAAATTGGGGAAAATGACAACTGGAATCAAGAAAAAAAGAATTCTCCTCGAGCAGTAAAACCAAGGTTCTAAATTAAGCAAAGAATCTCCGCAATTCGCAATCAAGCTGATTAGAAATCGGCAAACGAAATTGCCCCAACTGATCCAAATAAGCTCCAAAGACCGAAACAACTGCTCTTGAGGCTCATTACCAAAACCTGCGCCAGTGTCCTTAGCGGCTAGCTTTGTTTGACTTTCTCCTTCTCCAAAGCCACGCATACGTACGCCGGACGGATACGAGCAGCGTGAAAAATCGAAAACCCAAGAATGATTGACCCTGGCCAGCACCGTTCCAAGAGAGCCAACACGAATGACGTAAAACTCGCTGAAGTCTCGTCTCGAATGGACGAAAGTAAAAGAAAGACACCACGCGAGAAGTAGGCACAGAAGTGGTAGCAGTTTTGCTTTTGGAAATTGGGAAGTCACTTCCTTCCAATTAGGGCCAAACCGAAAGTTCAACACCACCGCAGCAGCACCGCAGCAGCACCGCAGCTATGTCGATCAATTCTTGAACAAGATATGATTCGAGCTTCAGGACGAGGACTTGGATGCGGTGAAAGGCAGGGGCGTATGGATGGGCTCCGTCGGTTCAGCTCTAGAGATCGATCGGTCATTATTAAAAACCGTGACCATGAGGCTAGATCTTAAGCTTGCCGAGATTGGCCAAAACCTTGGAACGTACAAGAAGAGGCACACGGTCTTGATCATGACCCATCAAAACGGTTTAGGGAGGCAGAGCTTTTTCTCGGAGGATGTGGTCTCACAGAGCAATCGAAAGTACTGCTTGCAATACGAGGTACTTTGATGCTTCCATAAACTAGCCCTTGATTGATGTTTTCCATTACGTTCCATGCTCGCGATGGGCTTCTTCATTGATGAACATCAAGTAGCAAGTACTTGAAGGCAAGTGCATCACGAGTCACCTTTCTATCATTACCTTGTTTTGCTGACCGTTTACCGATTTAAGGGAGGAAATTCGTACATTTGATCGGAACGAGGCCCGGTACAATTACTGTCCAAATTAGTCTGGACGGCTGTCCTAAAGAGGAAGTTTACTAACTCTAACTCTTCTCCAATCGTGGTCAGCAAAACGATTGGGCTCATTTAACCAAGCCACGGAATATTAAACATATGATTGGCGTACCGATGATTCTGTGTTCGACTTACCGTGGCAAGGCACGGCCACAGTTACAGTTGTTGCGGAAAATCGTGGCTTCTGTGCACAACAAACAACACCTGCCGAGCGTCCACATGTGTGTCCAAAGCCGGAAATGTGCTGTTTTTGTGGTGTTTTTTTTCTAAGCTCTTTCCAGCCTTCCTTTGCCAGGTCTTTTTGGATGGGAATGTTATAGATTTCGTTCCATTCGGACCACATTCTAGCGGGTTTATTCTAACGGATTCTAAACCTATTGCTACAAATTAAATAAATTGGCAAAAAACAACCTTCCAAAACCTATTCTATTGCCTTAATTTCACCACACTTCCAGCAGTAATTGCTTCTGCTCCTATTCGATCTTAATCATCGGCACCGTGTTCTCCCGGCTCGATGATGTTTTACTTCTGAAAATTTAACACTTTCTCCCGCGCAAAGCATCCACAAATGGAGTTCAAAATTAACTCCACGCACGTTCCGAAGTCTTGGGTTTATTCACATAATTGAATGAAGCAACTCAAGAACTCGCCACACAGCTGCACCCAAACGCAATGGTTACCAAATTTTTCAAATCATGCGCAACCGAAAATCAATGACTCTATTTTCTACCGTGAGTCTTTTTTTTTACTGGAACAGACCTAAAAAAACGGCATCCATATGTACCGCGCTCCCTTCGAAAAGGTGTCGAAGTAAATGGACCCAATCAACCCGAACACACGATTCAAATTATTTTTAAAATAGACCCAAAAAAATACAGGGAGCTTCACTTCGGAAACAAAAACGGAAGTACACACTTATCGCATTAAAAGAAGCAAAACGCAACCATCCTGCGATGGAGCTGTGTGGATAGCAGATGGGTAGCAGCAACACCTCCAAATAGAACTCCGAAAATCCATTCCAACAATTCTTTCAATCTAGCTTTGCTGCTCACGCATCACGAGAAGGTGGTGGTGCACACCCAGCACCAATTGCACGGTGTGTTCCAGGGCACCCCCGAAAAACTCGTATTTTCGAAACACAACACGCTGCTATTGTTCAATTTTCAATTCTTGGCGTTTGGTGTGGAGGCGTTATAAAATGTCCTAAATAAGAAACGACGTCCAATTGTGCCCTGGGAGTGCTGCGGTGTCTGGAAGGTGCTTCATGAAGAGTTATATCGATTGCACCACATACACACACACACACATACACATAACATACGAGTATGTACATAGTGCGGGAGTCTGTCTTTGGTCGGGACACACTCCAGTGACTCGCTCGCGAGCTAGCCAAAAACACCCGGAGCTGATTTATGTGCCTCATCTTAGCACCATCCCTGGGTGACAGATATCGGTGTCAGAATTCGCTCTCAACATATGTCTCACTGAGGAATTCTATTGGAAAACAAGCAAAAACACATCACTCGAAAAGCACCCAAGAGGTGTCTTAATCCTCCCGGGGGGAATTCCACATCACTCGACACGAAAGAGAAAGAGAGAGGGACTGTAATCAATTCCCTTTAAGTTTTGTTGCCAACCATTCGCATCAATTATTTCTATGAGACATTTTTTCCCAAGTCTTTTGCAAAGACGTTTGCCCTCGATTAGGTCATATTCATAACCGGAACAAAGTCCTTCAACGTATAGCGCAATAAAGCTGACATCATGTTCTTTACCTTTTAACACAAATCGATTGCCGTTTCGATGCAGCAAAAACTAACACCGAGAAGAAAGTCATTCAAGATTTGGCGACAATAGTGAAAACGGAAGAAGAGAAAAAAAACAATTACTCAAAGCTCGTGCAGCGCGATTACTGATCGCGCTGCCAAGAGCACCCCGATCGGTGGCGATAAAAAAGGTTCTTTCATGCAATGACTTCATCTGCTCCAGAAGTGTATTTCAGAAGTGTGACCTCAGCAAGGGCGTCAGAGTAGAGAAGTTACTTTGTTTATCTGCAACTACTTCAAGCTTCAAATAACAAGCCCTTTTTTTCAAGAGTCCTGATTAGGATTCCTACTTCTTAAACCCTGATGTAATAATGCAGGTACTTTGTCTAACACTGTCAACAAGTCCAAAGGTTTTTGGCGGTTAATCCTCATCTAAGCTAACGCTCTTCAAGGCGTAGGAAGTAAAACGGTAAACAGAAAAGCAACCCGAGCCCAAAAGAGACGCTTAAGTGTCTCCTACAGAACAAAGACTTCTGCCCTAAGCACAAAAATTCATTCACCCTCGCAGATTTGTGACCGTCTCCGGCTTCAGGTTACAAGGAAACAAATATTGAGAGACTTTATGCCCCACAGGTAATTCCCCACCAACATCAAACGGCCCCTTATCTCGCTTTAATTGTACTACCTTAGTGTAAATGTCTTGAGAACTTACCTGATCTTGCCGTCACGATGCAGCTACCATCCTTCTGCACGTGCAGCTGGTGCGGATGTAACGGTAACCGAAGGTCACGCAATCGGCCTCCAGGTTCCTCCAGACGCGCCTTAAACATCCGGGACGCTTGATAGATCAACGCCCATGCCTGATCCTCCGATATGGGGGCATTGAACGTTTTCAGGATCTCTTCAAGCGTTACCGAAACCACCGGGCTGGTAGCCACTGCCACCGTCACCTTATTTCCCACCCCATTACATTCCCCATTGGCCATCGTGACCCCGGTGGGAGCTGTCACCCTATATTTGCCGTACTTTAAACCTTCCGGACCACCACCACCCTCAAGTGGGCCCGTTTCCGTCCGGCACTGTAAACGCTTATCACTGGCAGTATGTTGCTCACTACCATCACCGTTAACTTCACGCCCTTTCTTTCGGTACACGGTGCGTTCGCTAGCCGCTTCCGGCAGTGGAGGGCAAACCGGTATCGAATTTTCCGTCTCGGACGCCATCTATTCCTCTGGGTCTGATGAGTCTTAACGAGAAGATACGCTACTATTACTATCGGGCATCATCAGAGACGGTATATGGGAGAGGAAGTTTGCTTCGGAAAAGAAAGGAAGTTTAATTTCGTTTTTTTTTTCTTGTCGCGCTCACAACAAAAACAAGGACTCTAACAACATGCAGGCGTCGTTGTCACCCAAATCACTCTTCCGGCTCGGTCGGGTGATCTTAATGCGTGGAGTTTGGCCATCACTTTCGAGATATGCTTGCGATTGCCATCCGGAAAATGGGAAACCCAGAGATCGGTCATCTTAATGAGACTTTTCTTATTTACGACGACTCGCTCGGACCCTTAAGGCATCCTTGTTGTGGCTTCACGCGACACGGAACGCACAATGGACACACGATTGATCACACACACACACACATACACGCACACACACAAAACACACCACACACGGATATTGAAGGCTATCTAATATACACTACCGGGACTCCTTTCGGTTTTTTTTACCGTGACACTTCTAAGCTCTTTCGCGTTGCAAAATCTTCTCTAGTCGACCGTTTGATGGATAATGGTGAGCTGAGAGGACGAATCTGTTTCTTTCCAAAGGCTACTAAAGATTCGTTTCGCTACTACACCACCGGCAGGCACACTTGTGTCACCCTGGAAGATGACAGCTGAAACACACTCGCGCACGCACATACACACAACTCGCCTCACTGCGTACTGCGATGATGGACAGATCATCCGAAAACCATCAATTTGGCTATCAGTTAAGCAAACATTGATATTACGGAGGGCTGATATGCCGCCTGGACCATTTTATGTTACGCGGGGACACACTATCTCCACACACACACGCACACGTGGTCGCTGTGGCTGTATGTTTCACTTCACATTCACGTGGAAGGGGGGAAAAGGAATCTCCTTTTCAATGCAGGTTCTGCTTCACGGACTGCTTTGTTAAAGCTGCACGATGACAAGAAGAAAAATATGGGAAGAACATTATCATAAACACATCACAAACACACTGTCTCGGGAGCTGGGGATATCACGGTCAATCATACGGAAAATTGTGACCAGCTGGACCCAATTATCACACCCAGAAAAACAGGACTTGTGGCCTTGCCGGGATCTAGTACGGAATATTAAAATGTCAATTCCGCAAATCGAATCGGCCACTTCCTGCATCCACACTCAACTACTAGCGAACGAATTTCCCACGGTCACGCATACACATTTCTCTAAACTGCATGTACCCTTAAACACAACTCTACACGACCAGGATACCGGGAGCAACGGCATACACACCATCCTACACCGCAAGCAAAATATCGATTGCACACGGCCTGTGAAGAAGAACGCCAGCTGAAAGTGAACGTATCAAGCGGGCAAGTGCATGCGCTCCCGAAACCCCATCTATTGCTTTTTTGCGATTATTTTGTAAATTTTTTGCCTATTGTTGACACCATTTTTTGCAGTACAACTCCTCCATCACAATACTCCAAACCGAATTACTGCTCACCCATATCTCACATGTTCTGCAGCAAAACCATAACACACTGTGTATGCTTAAGAAATCGAAGCAAAAAAAACCGGCACGCAATCGCGAAACAAACGAAATATTATTATTTAAAAAAAATAGACTCAGTAAAGGCCGTTGCTGCACTACGAACGGACGCGAACTACCTTCCACGAGCAGCATCAAACGCGGTGTGCGGGCAAGTGTTTCGAATCGCTGAGACCGGCTGCATGGTGTTCGTGGAAAATCCGAACGCACGAACGGTACGCGTACCCGATGTTGCTTCGTTCAGTTGACCGGTTACGTTTGACGTTTTCGTTAAGTATGAATGTCGGCGGGCGGTAGCTTTTGTTCGATGCTTTTTTTTATTTATATGTGAGCAATCCACGGTTTTCAGTGGTCTAACTTTATTTATTTATAATTAATTATGACGGTCCAGTGCCGTATTGTCTGGTTTAACTTTATTTACTTCTATTTGATACAATCAATAGAAATTTTAGCGTATAAAGTTCAATATTACTTAGTCTGGACAAGATCGCGATTCAAATATCTTCCGAAACGTTCCCCCGTAGTTGGGACGGATTTTTAACGAAACCATTGACAACAACCATTATTTAACGAAACTTATCGTGCACTGTTCACTTTTCAAATTTCCACCAAAAACGTGATCAACCGGTTTGCTTCTGGTAATGGCATAGATTTAACATTCTTTTCCAGTTAACTTTTACGTTATTAAGGAATTCGGATTGTTTCGGTAATAATTTTCATTTTCTCATACCACATCGTGTTACCTATATTCCTTTTCATTATAAAATCCATACAAGAACATCATATAAAGGATTTCCAAAGGAGTTTACATTTTACTACCTAACTTATCCTAAAATTTCCCCAGATGCTTTGGGAAAATTAATTATCTAAAATTATTGTGGTGTACCCCAGCATGCATCACTACCCTCGCTCTCTGTTCTGCCGATGCTAAGGATCGGTTGGAAACACCTCTTTCAGACCTTGGTGCCAGAACCTCCTTATCTGCTGTAATTGACTGCTTGTGTATTCTACTTTTTGCAGCAATTCGTCCGACTAAAACAGGGAAACGAAAAACAAATTTCGTCGTTAGAGAGAAGGATAGATATACATTACCTAAGCTATCCGCATTAAGACTTCGTACCTCGTTACAGTTGGGATCGCTAGTCGATCGAACCAATTTGAACGCATCCGGTGGGTAAAAGGTTTGATGAAGTGGCGTAAGATTGTAGCTTCTAAAGTGAAAAACAATGGAGAAATAAATATATTCATTAAATAACATATTTACAACAACAACAACAAAAGTCCTCCTTACAAGAATCCAAAAATTCGGGGACTAAATATATATACCAATAGCAACCATATCATATCTAAAATACGTGCAGATCCGTGGTTAGATTTTATTCCAAAAAAGGCGAAAAAAATTAATCATACCCATGCCGGTTTCTGGGACGATTAGTATCCACACAAAAAACTCACTATAAAATAAAACCATTAGCTAAAAATCGCTTCACCTCCGATTGTCGTCGTAGGGCGAGTGTTGCCGAGATGGCGGAAGTGGCGGTTGTGGTTGTTGCATTTGCCGGGCGAGAATTGTATTGTCCCGATGGTAAGCATTCAGCTTGCCGATCAGCTTCGATCGATCCTGTTCCAGCAGCTCGGTTCGCTTCTTCAGCCGCCCTATCTCCTGACAGTACTGAGCTTCCCGTTCCTTCCATTCGGCAACGCTTTTGCGGGTTAGTTCTTTGGTAGAGAGGGTTTGCTGTTTAAATTCTAGCAGCTTTTTGGAACACTCCCGCAGCTGCTCCATCTCGTGCTGAGTGTGGCGGTACTGTTTGCTAAGATCCTCGTGAAAATCTTTTAGGTGTTCGTAGTTTTGGGACAGTTTCCGATTCGTTTCTTCCAGTTCCTTTGGGTTGAGTTGGATAAAAATAATTGAAAATCTAGAATAAAATTTTCGGATTTTTGCTCAATGTCCCTTACCAACACTCGCGTTGCCTTAACGGCAAGCTCATCCTGATTCGATTTTATCACCTCACACAGGGCACTTTCTTTTCCTTCGTATTTTGCTAACCGTTCGCGTAACTCCTGACAATCGTCTCTCAGCACATCGCGCTAAAAATTGAAGTTCACACATAACATATTAAAGAACACACACACACACCCGCGATCACACGAACTAACCTCATTAGAAATTTGGTCACACTTTTCCCGCAACGAGTCCACCTCGACCCGCAATCGGCTGATCTGTCGCTCGTACTGCTGAAGTTGGTTTTTCTGATCCATCGAACATCGTCGTGCATTGCTCAGCTCTTCTGTACATCGTTTCTCACACAGCAACGCTTCTTGTCGAGCTTTTTCCAATGCCTCAGACAGATTCACATTTTTCGCTTCTAGCTCCGTAAACTGATCCTGCCTGAGCGTAAACTTCCGGTTGATGTCACGCAAACTTTGCTGCAAACGATCAATCAACTCATCCTTCATGTGAGCCACCTGCTCGACGTTTCCGAAACGGCCCTTCAGCTCACTGAGCTGCTCTATCAGTTCTGTTGCATGTTCGGTCGCTCGAACGCGATGGTTAACGTATTCCGTTTCGCGACGTTTCCACTCTTCGGTACGTTGAACTAGCTCTTCCTGAATGCGTGTCGCTAAGAGGGTTTTTTGTGCCAGCTGTTTTTGAAGGGAGTGGGACAATGGTACCTTGGCCTACAATAATCCATAGAAAATGGTGAAAACATCTATAATGCGAAATAATAAGATTCAATTACTCACTCTTTCCCGCGATCCACTAGCACTGGTGTTGTTGAAGCCACACTTGCACATCTTCCGCTGCATCAGCAACTCGCCGGATATACGTTCCCTGTCTGCCTTTAGACTCTCAATTTTGCTATCCTGTTCGGTGCTACGCGCTCGGAGATCTTCCAGCTCCTGTCGCACTAATCCAAGTTGATGCTGGGATCCACCCAACTGTTGCTCCAGCTGGACACTATTATCCTGGTAAGATTGGATAGTCTGCTGCAGCAATCGGTTATGCTCATTCAGCTTCAGAATGGTGGTCTGAAGAGTTGCTAACGACTCCACCATTTGGTCATGCTGTTTGCTCTGCAAATCGTAGCACCGCAAACAAGAACCATCATCAGAATTGAAGTCAGAAATTCTCGACATCCTAACCTACCGTATCCGCACTACTGGCCAGCTGATTACTTAAAGATTCAATCTCCCTCCTCAGCTGCTTCAGCTCACTGGAATGCTTACTTCGTTGCTGACTAATCTCCAGCTCGTGCAGACGCTCCATCTCGGCACACTTTTCCCGGAAGTAGCTCAGATGGCCCAAATCTTGCTGACGTGCTACAATCTCACCCCGGACACCATTCATTTGATCCTGCAGCTGCTTCACGTCATCTTTCAGCAGTGCAAAAAGTCGATGCTTTTGCTCATCGAGCTGTAAATAAATGTACAAACGGAAAGCCGTTCGTAAGATTTTTAGTTTTTTTTTTTTTTTGTCGTAAAAAAAGAGATTCAACCAATTCCCCTAAGGTGAGAAGAAAAAACGCCAACACAGAGCTGCAAATTCCTACAATAAATCGATGAACCGTGTACGGAGAGGTAGGACGCGATGTTGCAGTAAACAACACAGGCCACATCACCACAACCACGCGACCCACACCCACCAAATCGAAACGTGTAAATGACCTGGAAAAATAAACATCCAGCAGGAACCTCCGCTATTGGGGCACCAGTGCTATAATTTTCCGACCATTTGGTAGAAGCGCGCCCGCTCCCTAGCCTATTAATTGCAACCGACAAGGACAACCGATACGCTGTAGGAGGATTCATGATCACACACTGGCCAACTCTAACCGTCTATACACAGAACCGCGCGCGGTTTTACGATTTGTTACTCCAATTTGCCTACTCACAGCGTCAACGAGGAACGAGACAACGACGGGTGTGCAAAACATATTAAACTTAAACGAAACTAAAAGCGAAACGAACGGTTTCGCGTAAGGTTTTGCAGCACATTGAAGGAACGGCAATGGCATGCCGATTGTAATCTGCTTTGTCTCTCTCTATATCTTTTTGCTAACCACCCGCACCAGAGTCCACAATTTTTATGCTCTTAGTATTCTTTTTTTATTTGTTTCTACAGTTCATTACAACAACAGAATGACAGTACTCCTCAGTAAAAAAAACATTGAAGAATTCTTTAGAATTTTAAACAACGCTCACTGATGTTAGATATTAGTGTCCGCGAACTTTATGTATCGATCAGAATTACTTTAAATCGTACAGAATATCTCTACACACCACAGTACACGCGCGCCACAGACCACACTAATCCGCTACAGAACGCAAGAGTCCTCTCCCGTCGAACGTCTAACTCCTACTAAAGTTCCAAACAATTCGGCTCTCCATTCAACCGTCGTCCTCGTGGGCATGTCGTAGCGCGTACATACCTCGACAAAGTTGTTGATGTTTGGCGCGATTTGCCAGCATTCCAGCACACTCTAAAGCTCCTCTGATCCTGCAAGGAACACCTCCTCTGCATTCCCCAACCATACTGCACCTGGCTGGAATGGAAATCGGGTTGCAATGTTTTCGTCGCCTCGTATTCCTGTGCCCTAGGGAAATGTTGCACTACACGACACGAGGACGACCAGGACGACGGCACAAACCACGACAAACAACAAGCATGCTGTTGCTGTTGTACCAATAAATCTGATTTCAATCGCAAGCCCCAGGCAACGCTAAACGCTCGAGGACATTGCACCCCGTGTGAGCCAGAAGAAGCGAAGGGAAGTGGAACGGCCGGTATGATTACCTGAATTCCTTCCTTTCTCCTTGCTGGGAAGCCGAACGCCAAGCCGAATGAATGAAGTGCAAGAAACAGATGCATATGGGCGGTAACTGGCCCCCGCCAAAGAACTTATTACCAAACTCGTCGCTCCTCATGTGAGGGAAAGTTTTTCCATTAATATTTGATGCCCTTTATTTGTTCCTGTGCTCCGCAAGGCTAAAAACTTTGTCTCACCTAATTGAATCGAATTCCATTTCGATGGATAAACTTTTATCGCTATCGAGATGCAAAAAAAGTTTCGAATTAACTCTGATGCTCATTTTAAACATTGATTACAATTTGGATTTGTTGACATGAATCAAATTTCATTGAAAGTCAACCTGCTACCTGAAGATATGCAAATCAAAACGATAGACTGAATAGAAGAAATAGGTCAAGGTGAGCTACTGCTCTAAGCCCTCTGTTCATGTTTCAAACAAAACTGTAAAATTCCCACCTCCAAATATCTAGACTTCAGTTGCCAATATCATGCCAAGAACTTTAGCGAGGCTTCTTCATTACAACGCCCAAAGTCCCACTGTCCCAACCGTGTCATATCGAAGTTAACAAATCTATCCCTAAGCTTAGCGTGCTGCCACTTTGTTCCCTGGTGGTGCTAACCATCTACCAAAACAAAACCAGGACAGCTCCTTTCGCTCGTAACCAAACCTACCGAAACCGAGAAATTATAATTCATTTACCACCTAATATTTACCACCTATCGTGGTGCAAGTAAACCTGCCATGCAATGCCGTAGTATTTACTAAGCAACGCGTTGGAAATTACTTCTTCCACCAAATCCTTCAAGACAACAACCACCACCATGCTGGAATAGAAAATTGGAGCGGTGAAGGAGGGATCACTTGTGACACGCAATCTGCAAGGTGTATGCCAAAATGTGAGGGAGGAGAAAAATCTCCCACTTGGAGTGGTTCTCCTTTCACATACTAGTCTCTGTCCTCCCGTCCTCGCGCGTCATGAGTGCCCAATGGGAGGGCGAGTGCGATTAACATCTGATTATACTTTAGCATGCACTGCTCCCTCCTACCTCCGTAAACTATTGGTGTTGATAGCTTCTTTAGCACCGGCAAGGACGCGCTACACAAGGAACAAAAGGAGAAAGTTTCTGCATAACTTTCCAATAGCGTTCCCTCGCAACTTCTATTCTGTCTTCAGCGCAACAAGCGACCTCTTCTCTCTTTCTCTTCCTCTCTCTCTCTCTCTCTCTCTCTCTCTCTCTCTCTCTCTCTCTCTCTTCCTCTCTCTCTCTCTCTCTCTCTTCCTCACTCTCTCTCTCTCTCTCTCTCTCTCTCTCTTTCCCTGCTTCGCGAATTTCCTCTGCAGGATATAAAAGAGTCTCCGCAACTATCCCAAATCCAAATCCCAAAGCATGCCTTGGAAACTAAAGCTCCAGCCGACGACGACCCGGTAGGACCAACATGTTGGTAATCGATTAAATTTCACGTTCAACACCGAAACCACAACCATGGGGCTATTTTATGGCTAAACATCAATATCGTCACCAAATGTGATGCAGCAAGTGGAAAATGACATACACCAGGAAAGCGAAACGGTGGTCGTAAAATATGATTTCTCAATCAAAATCCTCTCCGCCAGTATAAGGAAACAGAGTGCCACAGCGTGACACCTTTAACGAATGACGCGCGATTGGTCTGGTGCAGTAATTTCGAACCAACACTCTTTTCCGTGACCGTGATGGATGACTTTTACCGCAATATGTGAGACTTATTGTTTTTTTCGGGACGTTAGATTAGTTACTTAAGAAATGTTTCGATTGATACAGAGCACGCTTACCTCCTGCCGGATGTCTACCGCATCGGAGATGTCCTTCAGATTGCCAAGCTCGCGGCTAAGGTCGGCCAGCTGACAGCGAAGCTGTAGATTGGAGTCACGGTATTGGTCCAGCTCGTTGTCTTTTGATATGTTCTGAGTAATCAAAATAAAGTAATTAATTGCTCCGGTCGCCTTATTGCTGTATGTGTCCAGTATCTGAATTCTATTCAGAGGTACTTCTTCAAAGGTCCGGTACTGACCTCTTTGAAAGCGTCGTTCAACTGTTCACTGAGAAGGATCACCTCCAGTTGCAAGTTTTCCACCAATTCGTGAAGAACGCTAACCTAACACGATCAATCAAACAACAGTTTACAGAATTCCTTTTTCGCACTATCTAACGTACCAAAAGACATCAACAATTTAAACAAATCAAGGACATGCAAAGGAAAGGAAAGGTAAAGTAGAGTGTTAAAAAAGGACAAACACACGCTTGACATCTAACGGAATTAGTAAGCGGCAACAAAGGGCTGTAACAATAATTTATTTTTGAAAATCAATCAATTTGAAACTTCAAATGCTGAGGCAGCATGAAGTTTGGAGACAAACTCATGCTAATCATTTTACATACTAGAAAACTGCTTTACATTTTATACTATACAAGTATTGGGCTAATGTAACGATCAGGATGCAAAGCGTTACGCTCAACTAACGCAGGAGCGTAACGTCCGGTTGCACTTATCATCTACTGGTTCGTTACGAGGATCGTTTAGTACAATTACTAATCATCTAATCGTGTCTGATACGTCCATTCGTTCACTCTCGAGCAAAGCCGAAGGAACACTTCACAGCATCGTCGGTATTAATGGTAAGAGAAAGTCTCTAATAAGGCATCTGGATTGTTTGGCACATCGCCCATCGGTAGGGCAGATAGGATAAGGCTCTCGGTCGGTCTACGTTTCAAATCCACTGAAAAGGGCTCGCCCAATAGCGGACCAATAATCACCACTCTGTGCTGGACCGGGTGGACCTGAGCTCGATACCGCAGTATTACTACTACTACTACTGTTACCCGTCGTTACGGCACTTTGTCCCGTTGTGTTGGTTAAGGTTGGCGAAGGTGTGGCAACGCTCTCTGTATTATCCTTGCCGTTAGCATGCAAATAACTGACGCGATACGACTGAGGTGTTGTTGGTGGTTGACTGTAGCGTAGACCGGAAAAGAAACTCACGGATGAGCTGCCATTGCGTTTCGTTTCCTCGAGCGCAACGCGCAGATTAGAGATGGTGACGAGTAGATTTTTGCACTAATAATTACAACGATATGAAGAAAAAGTAGAGTAAAAATAAGGAATTAAAAATAGTCCTGAGATGTCCTGAGCAAGAGAGAACCACATTGTTCCATATGTCATTGAACAAGTGTCCAGATATTGTAAACAAGGCAGGAGGTTCAAAATCAGAGCAATCCGAATAATCTGGGGCATTTTGTTGGTATTTACAACTGAGCATTGTTTTAATGACTTGGATGATGCTGTTTCGTGATTTTTTAGCGTTATCTAATGAAATTTAAGCTTAAAGAACATCAATATACATAGCACTAGAAGTAGATGATTCACCAAACATCAACAACCGAAAATAATCCAAACAATTGCCCAATCGAGATAGTGATGTAAACAAAACTGCGTAGAAATAAATTTGGCACAAAAGAGATTGCGTCTCTGCCGCCATATCATGCGCAGAGCATCAAATTTTGCCAGTTGATGAGAATCCACTCAACGTCAACATCCCTACACTAACTCACCTCGTCTTCGATGGCGACCTTTTCTTCGCTCGTCTTCTGCAGATTATCCCGGTACTGTTGCAGCTGTTTTTTTCCGCGGAGAGTGCAGATACATACACGATAGCAGGCAAGGACAGAAATAAAACACACCAATATGTACATATAAAATCACGAAACAGAGATCACTGACTAACGCACACATACCGTTTCTTTGAGATCTTCCACTTGACGCGATAGTTTCACTTTTTCCATGTTAAGCATCGCGATCGTACGATTATGATCGTCAAAGTTTTCTTCCAGCTCGACGATCTGACAAAATATGCATGTGAAGAAAGCTTAATCCACTAGTTTCTGAACGGCAAGTAGTCCACACACTGAAACATACCTTTTGAAGGAATGACGTCTTCTCACTGTCCAACAATTCTTGGCGTTCCCGGTACCGACTCAACTGTCGGTCACGATTTGATAGCTCTGACTGTAGTCGCTCCATTTCTTCGTGCCGATCGCGCAATACAAGATCCTTCGATTCGATCTCCTTCTTCAGATCGTCGATCAATCCTTGGAGAGCGCAACCCTCGTCCAGTCCGAGCGAAAGCGAGCTCAGTGACTCGCTGGCACTGTTGTTGCTTTGCTGCTCCTTTCCTCCTAGCTGGAAAACGGTCATGATATTGAAGTGTCTCACTTGTACTTTGATAAACTAACTAATGTCAATAATTAATTCTAGCACTCAAATTAACTTTAATTTCCAGTCCCGTTAGCGAGAAAAAATGAGCACAACTACACGATCGACGCGTTCAACCCGAGATCCACGCACAAACTGATCCGTCTGTCGAATCGCGGCACTCAAAAGACCAACCCAAGCATTCTACCCTATGCCAGTGAGAAATCACAAGGGAAAAACTTATCCGCTGCGGCCAGACACACCCAGGTGGGCGAAATGAAAAGTAACCCACGCAAAAGAGCTTCCTAGGCATGGAATAGAATTCGTCAACTTTAATAGTCTTTTCAGCATCGAATGATAACTAGTTAAATTTTAAACTTATCAACTCTTTACCTCTTCAACAAAACGCCGACGACGACATGTCCATCCATCGTTTTCACCCTAAACGCGTTCAGCAGCAAAGGGTGGAAAATATACTCAAAGTCCCGTTCTAGTCGCGTGCTAAGAGGAAGTTATTTTAGGACACACCACCATCGCCCTATACTGCCCCACCCCTTGGGACACGGGAAACCCTGTCAGATTTGTTAGCTGCAGTTTGTTACTGTTGCTGCTGCAGTCGTGTGTGAAGAGATCGCACGAGTTCACCGTGATGTGATGGATGTGGGCGTTCATGATGCCGGTATGACATCGCCTATCGGTACGGTACGCTTTCGCTTTCGGTTCGTTTACAAACAACGCCCGGTACCGGTGATGGCGCAGTCCCAAAGTACAGTCAGATTAATTGGTTCTAAACTGGTCTCCGGAGCAAACGCTGAGAATCGTTCCGAAGAGTTCCCTTTTCTTAGCTCGTACGGTGCTCGTAGTTTGCTCCCTGGAGAGTAAATGGGGGAGTTGTTTTGAAGATCGCTTAAAATAGTTACGTTGTTTCGAAGATCTTGTCGAGAAGTGAACAGATCTATCAGTTTCGCTTGTGGAGTAGAGAGTTTGGAGCTAAATTTGTCTTAATTGACGACGCGTTATTGCGACAAAATGTGTAAGAAGTAGTCGGTAGATTTGGTTTTC